>NC_139720.1:42201226-42801226 GCF_964211835.1 Anser anser | reverse complement strand
AAACATCAGCATGTTATCAGCGCTCTTCTCATCCTAATCCAAAACATAGCACCCTACCAGCTACTATGAGCTACTTAACTCTGTCCTAACTGGAACCAGGACAGCCATTTATCTCCAAAGGGTCTTTTTATTGTTCAGATCATAATCCTCTCCTTTAAATATTTCATCTATCAGTCAGAATGTTTTATACACAGCAGTTGGATTGCATCCCTTGATTTTTAGGGAACATTGGACTAGAAGATAGCGCTATGGCTGAGTCAGTTTTTGCTGCAACATGGCTAGACGTCTGCTGCTGCCATCAGCACGAACAGCAGTCCAACACGAACTTGTCAGGAATTCAGTCCCCGTGGTTATGTTATGTGTAAACTTGCTTATGTCATTGGTATGTCATCAGCAACAAAACCTGGACAAAGGATAACTGAGGAAGGAATGATTCCCACTCACCTGTTTTGAAGCATTTAGCAGGAAGGAGAGCTGCATAGCCCCTTGATAGTAAGTAGTGAAGGGGAAGGTGCTGTGAAACTTACAGATCAACTGCACTCACTGTGCTGCACCTGCTGGTAGAGTGCTGTAACGTAAATTGGTGTGCCACTTCCAGATGTTAGTGTTTGCTAGGATGTTTAAGTACAGCTTGTTTTGAGGACCAGAGGACCAGATAAAATGAAAATACACTGATCTGTGTGCCTTTTTTTCCTTGAGCTTGATTTGAAGGCAGCCTCTATTCCCAAGACAGGCTTTTACCAGTTTTATGTTGATGTGATTTGCCCAAAAACTTTTGTTATTTTTGTCTTTAGTTCTTAACTTTGATAAAAATATTCGATATCTGTTAATTTCTGGCATAGATCTGACTTTGTTAATCCCACTGCTCACTCTAGTTATTAACTGCAGGTGTATTTGTTTTAAACAAACAGCCCTTTCCTATCTAAGTGGGCTTTTGGGAAAATCATCTTGAGAATAAGCTTGAGAAGTTACAGAATCACAGAATCATCTAGGTTGGAAGAGGCGTGCAAGATCACCTAGTCCAATCTCTGACCTAGCACTAACAAGTCCTCCACTAAACCATATCACTAAGCTTTACATCTAAACGTCTTTTAAAGACCTCCAGGGATGGTGACTCAATCACTTCCCTGGGCAAGACCTCCAGGGAGGTTACTTTTTAATGAAAAGTACTTTCATTACTTTTTTTTACTTTTTTTTTTACATTTCATTACTTTTTAATGAAAATAAAGTTTGCGTCATATGCCTTGTTGTATACCAAACCATTGTGAAAAATAACTTACTTACTTTACTGGAGATAGGTATGTTTGGACTTAATTAACCAATGTGTTTTGTAGACAAGTATGAATCAATTTCATTAAATTCAATAGAATTCATATTTGTATTGCCATTATTTTTCTCATATTTCATCACAAGTCCTTGCTCAGGATCCTCCAAAAGCATGCCTTTCAAAATTGGGTAAAAATGAGTTTGAAATCATTATGGCCGTGTGTCGTTCAGTTATGGCAGTTGGACTCTATTATACATATAGTGTATCTCTTCAGATGGTCTTCATTGGTGTTATTTTCAGTGACATGTGAAACAAATTGTTAAAAGCTTCGCCTGTATGTCCCTTCTTGCTAAGATAAAGGTGTGGGAGGGAAGTCATGTTAAAAGTAATCTGCTGTGGTCATTTTTCCTCTAGAGCTTTTAACTCATGTATTCATTTCTTGTTTTCCATAAATTGGAGAAGTTGTGACTTGTCTGTGTGTGTGTATATGTATATATACGTATGTAGCCAGAAGAGTAGGAGTTGGAATAGTCAAAGCGTTAAAAAAAAAAAAGAAACAAAGCACTCAGATAGGGCAGCTCACTCATCAGAGGCTTATTTATAAAGCAGATTTTACAGGAAGAAGCATACATCTATTTGGGTTAAGTGTGTTGTCACCAATCCATCTTTCTCCTTCTCCTGATGAATAATAGCCTATCAACTTGCTGCGTCCAAAACAGAAACTTCAGCTTTTAAAAGCTTTTCCTTTGAGTGTTTTAGAGCTTTCCTGCTTATTCTTCTTAAAATATACGTCTGATTACATTTGCTTTTATTTTATTTTTCCCAATTTTGTTGTTTCTGCATTTTTGGATACATTTTCGGATTTGTGCCCGAATCCTTCTTTGCACAGAGATTTGATTCACAAAAGATTTTGCCTGAATTGTCTTAAGGAGGAAGTATTAATCTATAATGTTGCCCAAATGTGAGAAAAAGCCAATCCAACCATCAGATTTCCAGGTTGGGGTGGGGAGGGAATAGCAGGGAATAAATCAAGAAAACCCCACTGACTCAGTAAATGCATAGAAATGTTGGCTGAAAGAGGCTTTTGGAAGTCTCAGAATATTACTTTCACCGTTGCTAGATCAGGTCAGCCATGGCTTTGTCTGGCTGAGACTTGAAAACTTCTGAGGATGGAGGTTCCACCATCTCTCTGAGTAGCCTGGCCCAGTGCTGTACTGCTGCCCTTCACTGAGATGTTGATCCTGGTGCCCAGCTGATGTGTTTTGTGGCCGTTGTCCATCTGCTGCCTCCAGCAGCCTGCCTCCATCGTCTTTGTAACTAACCTTCATGCAGTTCTCTAGGTTGCTATTGCATTGCTCCTTGTCTTCCTCGTCAACAACTAAACCAACTCATCTTCCTCAACCTCTCCTCCCAGGCCATGTGCTCGTGCTCTGTAGACCCTCTCTAGTTTCTTCTCCTGTTCACTTGGGTCTCTCATTTCAGAAATGGCTCTGATTTTGTACACTAGTCATCTTTTAGTGTGAGTAAGGGGAGTATAAAGTACCTCATTTTTGCTCTTTCTCCTCACCCTTATTGTCAGTGAGCAGAAGCATATCTGAGAGAAGTTTAATTTTGTTGTTTCTCCTTCGTAAAGTAACCAGTAATCGGAAGCATAACAGAGAAAATGTTTTGTTAAGGGAAATGAAACAAAGAAAATTACATTGAAACAAAGGTGATTTACCAGCTGTTAGTTAAAAGTTTGCATTTTTCTCAGGTACTTTTATTTTTCTCCAGATCTTTCTGGTTCCTAGGGAACTCAATTAATTTAGCTGTTCTTCCAATGGTGGAATCAAAATGGATCGAGAAAGGATATGTACAACACAGTAATTCTAAGTAGGAAATATTTTTTAGGTTGTTCTTCATTTTTGTAACTGAAGCATTTTTATTGGTAACAGAACCAAAAGTATTTCTAGTAACAAAAATAGTCAATGTTTATTTGGATAGATATGTATTCACATATTTCTGGTATTTTAAAGACTTCTGCTATTGCTTGCAGCAGCCATCTAGGAGACTCATAATCTTAGTGAATTATGGAATGCAAATACAAATATATCTATTCTCCAGTTATAGATAGCTGATATTTCAATTTGAATGTGAAACAGCATTAACTGTTTCCTCTGACCAGTAAAAAAAATTATTAATTTCTCAGGTCTATCCTAGCATCTTAATCGTTCTGATTGTGCTTGTCCTGGTAAAAGTTATTTGCCTTCTTTGTGCTAATAAGGGAAAAAAAAAAGAAAAAAGACATGCTCCATAATTCAGGGAAGAACATTTTCTTTCTTGAAAGTTTTAAGAAGAGTTTAGAGATAATATGGACTGCATAGTGTTATTTTTAGAGGGCGGTTCTGAAAGTCAAATGGCGCTGCTGTTTGTGAAGCATCACTAAGCCTGGTGTTTCCAAGAATGGTTTTATTTCTTTGGTTTCCTCTCAGAAAGCCAAATTTTAAGTAATGTGTCCAAAGAAATTATTTTGTCTTCTTTTTAGCTTCCTGTAATGGACAACATGAATCCTCAAGTATGTGCTTCCTGGTGGTGAAGTTCTCCTCTGCTCAGAAGTTGAAAAAACCCTCCATCTTTTGATTCTGAATTGACTCTTTAGTCATGTTGATATTAAACTTTTGCTTGGGCAATACAAAAAGGAGATCTGTTCATGCTTCGTTAATAGGAATGATGTGGAATGACATGCTCCTATATGAGTGTTTGATCTTTGCTTAGTGGTGGAGCCGAAAAGCAACTTGGGGAAAGTTCACAAAGCCATTTTGTCATCCTAGGACTTGCCAATATTATATTTTTATTTATCACTAAAACATGTGCTAGGGAATGAGAGCTGGCTATTGAGGTGCCTAAAAGTTATTTTTCTTTGACAGTTTGAGAGAGTTTCTCCCTCAAGTTGGCACTAGTCTTCCACTAGTGAATATCTGAATTGCTGGTCTGTGCATAACTGTGCTTACAGTGATTCAACATTTGTGGAGGGGATTAGCCTTGGTAGTAGTGTTCAATAATAATGGTAGGGTAGCCATAAAATCCATATGATATGGTCTCATTTGCAAGTAATGCTAAATGAGTTGTTCCCCCCTCCCCTGCCCCCACCTCCTTTTCTTTCTTTATGACTTGTATGTAAGAAGAGTTGTTTGATTTTTAACTACTTTGCTATTAAACTAAAGGTCATGTGAGAATCCACAGGAATCGGCCAGTTTCCAAGAATGTGACTCCTGAAAGATGGTCTGCGCTAACACGCTGCTCCCGTAGCCATGGTGTGCTGTGTGCCTGGGTAAATTAGAGCGCAGCTTATTCATCCTCCTGCTCCATCGCAGGAGCTGCATTTTGCATACCCACTACTCTTTATTCTTCAAACTTCATTAATAGTTTCGGTGCACGAGTAAAGTTCTAGGTCACTGGCCCTTTCCCTGTTAGTGTTAATGGAGCCCTCTTTAAGTCTCCTGGAATGCTAAGAATGAGGTTTTACTTCCTTTTTTGGGAACTCCTAATTTTTGCCAGTTGTATGATTACTTCAAGCTTCTGCATTGCTTTAAGCAATACAACAGAATCACTAATTTATTTACTATGAATAATTAGAATTTACAACACAAAGAAATGACATTTAAGCCTTAGCCTTTCAGGAAACTAATTATCATGTATATGAAGATTCCCTGGAAGATGGGAGCTGAATGCTGAGAAGATTTAATGAGGCTGTTTTCAGTTTCTTTTTTATGTTAAGGCCTGTTTTTACTCTGATGCCCTACTGATAGGCTGAGGGGAAAAATCAGATTGGAATGAACAAGTAAGAAATTACGTTAAGACAAGCATGTCTCAAATCCTAGAAAAAGATGCAGGAATTGTAGTTAAGTCAAGATGTGCAGTTCTATTCCTTAATGTAAAATTACCTTTTTACGTGTCAGTTTAAGACTAGCAGCTTCAACTTTAAATAGTGTGGGTTAAATAGTGCAAGGTTAGATCCTGTAGTAGCTTTGAGAACTGCAAACATGTTTAATTTATTTTAGAAACAGTGTCGCAATAAGTATTTTCCTCTTAGCAAAATAACCCCTCATATTATCATATTAAAATGGACTTTGCATGTTGATGGTTGTGTTTTTCAAGGAAAACGATCAGGAGGAATGCGAATGCTGTCTATTTTGTGCGTGTGTGACTGTATCCAAGTTACTATCCGTAACCCAGGTTTTGTTCTGCTGCAAACTAATTTAAATCCTCTCAGGAATGCACAATATCCTTGCCAAAGGGTTTCACAGAGCAGTTGAAAGCTGTGTTTCAAAATAGGCATTCTTTACAAATTCTTCAATTAAAATGTTGTCTTTCAGAATAGACTATAATAATGCATACACTTTGTAGCGAATAGAGGTAAATGTTTAGTCTGCATGGCTGAATAACTCAGAGCTCAGCACCGCTAGCTTTGCGAGTAGTGCAGCTCAGTAGAGGGGGGCGTTTGAAGAAAACCACAAATTAAATCACCGTAGGAGCATAATAAATAAATGAACAAACAACTATTGGATAGATTAAAAAACAGTTTCAATTCTTGTCTCATCTTTCTCTTTTATTTTTAAAAGGTTGTAAATAAGTAATATATCGAAGCCAGTGTAGTCAGATAAATCCTCCAGTTTTCCGCCATTTGTCTCAATGCACAGGTGATGCAGTGGCTTTCAGGTCTTCACTCTGGAAGGACACAGGCAGCATCCCTTACTGAGAGCTGTGAGTCCTGCAGCTTGGGCTGAACTTGCGGCACTTGCAGTAGAAGCTGCATTCATCTGCAGGGGAGGTCCACAGGAGACTGCTTTAGACTTGAGGTTGTGATGAGCCATCGTCTGTGAGGGTGATGGTACCCCCTTTCACTCACCTTTCTCACTGAAGGTTTGGTTACTGGCAGTGGGTGTGCTATTATCCAATTACAATGCAAAATGAAGGGCTTATTTCTGTTGGTTTGGATACTATAACAGAATCTCATCAGTTCACAGGTCTGGTAACATGGCCATGGCCAAGTGCTACGTTTCATTTGGAGGATCTGGCCTCATTTAAATGTGCTTTTTTTTTTTGTTGTTTGTTTTTTCCTCAACCAATTGTTCAGTCATAATCTAAGTCATGTTGCTTTCTCTTTCTGGTTAAATGAGTATTATTATGATATATTATCAGGTGTTTGCCATTAGCCGTACAAGAAACATTTCTGCCTGGAGGAAACAGGATTAAGTATTCATGTCAAAAGAGGATTTTCCAGGGAGTTCTTTCCTCTATAATAAGGATAAACGTTTGGAAGTAAGCATGTCCAGATAACTTGCCCTCAAAGTAGTTGACCAGAGTAGTCTCTGGCCCATAAATATTAATTTGTCAGAAACATTGAAATAGTGGAAAAGTTTTCAGAGAATTTGAATATGAAGTTAGGGTTATAATTAAAAAAAGGCAAATCCAGTAACATAAATCTGGATCAACAGATGTTATCTGGTAGATGTCTGTCTAGATAAAATAGTGGGAGATCTATTTTATTTAATTCTCTTGGCTAAAGGACAAGCAGTGTAATTTAGCAGGTCTTTTTTTCCTAGGATTTTATCTGGATGTTTGAGAGCTTAATTGCAGAAGTCTGTTGTAGTCTACTTGTGAATAGCTTGTGTTAATAGGAAGGCAGAGGTTGTAACAAGGTTAGTAATTTTGACTGAAAAACTCAGGGAAACATGGATCACAGTGCCTTCAGTAGATAGGACAGACTAGTACTAATTGAAGTTAATAGTATGGTGCAGACAATTGGGTAAGGTCAAGGGGGAGAATGTAATTTAAGAACTGATTTTCTGTGCTTCTCTCTTGAAAAAAAACAATCTGAACACTGAAATGACAGAAGAGCAATCGTCCTCATTCCGGGAAACAGTCTTTCCATCCCACCATCCTTTCTTGGCAGGGATGAGTAGGAAAGTGTTTAAGGACAAAGTAAGTACGGGGCAAAATTCTTTATTTCTGTTACCTTCCCAGATTAGAGCAAGAATCCGCACAGGGAATTCTTGATGCGTGCATCCAGGTCTTCTCATGAAGAGCCAGAGTGCTGCAGCTGTGTAGCACGATGGTATGATAGCAGAATTACCCGGCTTTGATTCTTGCTTCTCCCAGTCCCCTGCCTGACTGCAGTTGGTCTGTGTGGGATCTATACATAGACCAACTCCATGGGTTGGTGGGGAGAAAGGTCTTCTTTGTGAAATTCACTGTATTTGTTATATTTGTTGACACTGAAACTTTTCATGCAAAGAGTTTACTATTGTAAAATCTTAGATAATAAAGCTGCAGGGGACCTTGATGGATTATCTAGCTCATCATCTTGTCCCAAAAGGATTCTTGTATATCTGTCATCCCTAACATGGTTCATCTGCTGTGGATGTAGTTGATACATTCTTTAAGATCTCTGGTGACAAAGATTGCTTTTCTAGACAGACTGCCTTTTTGTGTTTGTCTGTGTTTGTTCATTTTTTTTTAATGCAATGCATTTGTTGTTTTTGCAACAAAACTTTATTAGGTGCAATGAGGCGCATAAGTGCATCAGTCTACATCCTATTTGCAAGGTAATTATTCTGCTGTTGATGACTCAATAACGTGTTCATAATGTTAGCTGGATTATTTGGCACAAATCCTTTCTTACAGTATTTCATATCAATGAAGAATGACTCTGAAGTCTTTGTGGGTGTTTGATGTGACAGTGCATAGATGCGCTTAAGTTTTCCTTCCTTCTGTATATGTTTTAAGAACAGTCTTCAAACACAAACCATACATTAAAAAACAGCTGCAGAAGGGAGTCAGAGCCTCTATTAATATTCTAGAATCCAGTAAAGAAGACACTCTATTATCTATAAATAAAGATGGCCAAAGTTTCACACTTTCAGATTCACTGCCAGAAAAGATCCTAGTCCAGATTTATATTTCAGGCATAAACTGCTACAGCTTAATTTTAAAATACTTTCTGTTTATTTTATTGCAGCTCTGTGTCAGAAGTACAATAAAATATCATAGAAGTGTGAATGGAACTCTAATTGTTTTAGGAAATGGGAGTTCCACTTAACACTGGAAAATGTTGCTTAAAGCAGTAATAAGAGAATATCAAAGCCGTAATACGTAGGGCATAGTGTAATAGCTGTGTTACGATCTCTGTGGTCTTGATTTCATTAGATATTTCTTTCCTACAATTGCCTGCATATGTTAGCAGGGGAAATTACTAATGCGAGGAACACTATTGTAAGGTATATCATAGAATCATAGAAGGCTTGGGTTGGAAGGGACCTTAAAGGTCATCTAGCTCCAACCTCCCTGCAGTAGGCAGGGATGTCACCCGCTAGATCAGGTTGCCCAGGGCCCCAGCCAGCCTGGCCTTGAACACTTCCAGTGGTGGGGCATCCACAGCTTCTCTGGGCAACCTGTTCCTGTGTCTAACTACCTTGAAGAATTGTGAAAAGTGAAGAATTTCCTCCTAATGTCTATTCTAAATCTATCCTCTTAGCTTAAGACCATTCTTCCTTGTCCTGTTATTTTCTACCTGAGTAAAGAGTCCTTCTCCATCTTTTTTATAAGACCATGATAAGTATTGAAAGGTTGCAATGAGGACTCCCCGGAGCCTCCTCTTCTCCAGGCTGAACAGCCCCAGCTCTCTCAACCTTTCTTCATAGGAGAGGTGCTCCAGCCCTCTGACCGTCTGTCTTTGTGGCCCTCCTCTGGACTTGCTCTAACAGCTCCCCATCCTTCTTGTGCTGGTGGCCCCAGACCTGGACACAATACTCCAGCTGGGGCCTCACAAGGGCAGAGCAGAGGGGCACAATCCCCTCCCTTGACCTGCTGGCCACCCCTCTGTTTTTGCAGCTCAGGATGCAGTTGGTCTTCTGGGGTGCAAGCATGCACTGTTGGCTCATGTCAAGCCTTTCGTTCACCATATAAGTTAATAACTTTGGTAGCATATCTGTGCTCAGAGAGGGGATAATTCAACACAAATTTCACAATGTCTTAGGCCAGATTCAGTGGTTCTTGTCATTGTGTTGTGTCTCGTGTTGTGCTTGGACACCTTTTTTATAGTAAGGTAAGTATCAGGTCTGAAAACAACTTTTTGTTGTTGTTTCTGATAGGTTAATTTTCAGCAGGATCAGTTCCTGTCCACTCAAACAGTTGTGCCAGCACCAAAGAATGGGCAGTGCCAATATGAACAGAGGTTGAGGTTAGGTTGTTTGACCATGGTCTGTGGATATTTCCAAGTTCACGCTGTTTGTTGTGGGAAAGCTGAGTAAAGAAGTCCATCTTGTCCTGTTTTTTTAATCCTGTTCATTTATATTTATGTTGCAGTTTACTTTTCTTTCAGTTGTAATGGCCCCACTGCGAAGGGGCCAAGCTGTGAGAAGGTGTACATTAATCCACTGCCAGTAACTCATTTGGCATTTTTACGTTAGGAATCATAACATGGGGCCGTGCCTTTATGTGAAGACTTCCAACAGTTGGGTGAGCTCTGCAGTAGGCCCCTTGTTGCTACGTCCAGTGGTAGCAGCCATGCAGGTTATGAAGTGTTCTGTAGTCCACAAAACCTGTAGGTTGAAGAAGTCACCATGACCATGTGTCAGAGCTCTGAACTCGAGTCAATGGTTTTTTTCACCTTAAAAATAGTGTTTACCATTATCAGGGGCACTACTTAAATCCCAAAGTAGTTGATTTGAGTAATGTTCCACATCAGTACGGGCTTTAGATGAATACTTCAGCATTTCTCTGGTTCGATTTGCTGAGATCTCAGTTCTGTGAGAGTTCAGGCATTTCCAGGTCAGGGCTGGTGTGGATCCTTGCTTGCTTTTTGCTTGCCTCACCCCTGCTGACTCCAGCACTCTTTGATCCTGTAGCTTGCTAGACTGAAGCGTATAAAAGACTTTTATAGGGTTAGCTTTATGCCAGTGAATCACCCTGATGTGGCTTGCCTGGAGTGGTGGTGCGGAGGACTGGCAGAAGCCCATGGGCAGAAGTGGAAAAGGGGAAGACTAGGACAGTGGCTCAGCCTTTGTCCCTCACGTTTGTTGGGAACTGTCAGGGAGGGAAGGCAGTCTTGTTTTCTTGGCTGGAAAAAAGCAGTTCCAGGGGTTCACCTATTTTATATGGAGGAAAAAAAAAAGGAAGTAAATTAAAATCGAAGTAATGCAGAATTATTTCAATGTCCAAATAAAGTTTGGCTCAACTTTTGGGTGAAGGTTCAGTTCTGATTTCACCTGGGGCAGTTTCCTTTCTTTAAGTTGCCTAGTGTCCTCATACAGTTGGTCATAGATAGGCAGAGAGACTTTTTATTTCTACGTTTTTTTTTTTACCATGTTTGAGAGACTTTGGGATTCCTTACTCTTCCAAATCTACAGATGAAAATCATGTGGCATGGAGGGGAAGGGTTTTAAGTCGTTGAACAAAAAGTAATGTTGTGTATGCAAAGCCTTCTACTAATTTTAGTATCTTTTAGTGCAGGTGCTGAAAGGTCAATTGCTAGCCTATCACTTGTGTTGGACCAGGAGGCTTTTTTCTACCCTAAAGCAACGTTAATGTCCATTTAAGGAAGAATGTCTGCAGGAGCCGGTGGTATTTACTAACTGCGCCTGTGAAAACATTCCTCCTCACCCTCAGATGCTCACTCAGCCTTCTGTTCTCCAAGTGACATTATTACAGGCTTTAGCGTGTGGTCTGAGAAATTAAAAGCACGTTTTAATAATGTGAATAGCAGGGTCTGGACCCTGCTGACACTTCCTCTCTTGCCTTCCCCTAGATTTCAGTGCAAGTGGCTGGGAGATTTGGGGTGTTTTTTTTTTGTTTGTTTTGGTTTTTTTTTTCCTTGCTTACAACATGGACACCCCTACTGGAACATCATTTTATCCATGAAAGTTTCCTGTCCCTGGGATTCTTACAAACAGATTTTTCACCGATTTAAGGCACTGTTTGCCCTTGCGGCGGTGGCTTGAGGTGGGAGCTCGCCTGTGGTGCTGCAGGCCCGCGCCAGCCCTGTTCACTATGCTTCGCGGGCTGTCCTGGGGCAGCCTGAGCACTCTTGGGAGAGGTAAAACTGCCCACCTTTCCTCTTCTGGGGATGGTGAGGCCCGAATTACCTCGTGTTCGTCCCAGATTGGCGTAGGGAAAACAATGCGTGTGAGCAGTTACCATGGAGAAGATGGTGCACGTTAATTGGTGTGTCAGTCTTAACCTTCACCTCATGCTCTCTTCGAGCTCAAAGGAACACGGGGAGGGCTGTCAGGGCCCTTTTGTTCTGCGCCTCAGCGACCCAGACCCTTGCCAGTGATGTGCTGCACAGAGCAGATTCGTGGATTCCTGTCAGAATATACCAGATTTTATCAAGCATCTGTAATTGATGGATCTCTGAGTGCTTCAACAAAGAGGACTTCACCTTTTATGCCTGTTATACAGCTAAGAAGTGCGTGTACAGTTGGTGTTTTGAATCAAGATAACAAATGCCTTATAAGCTGAAATCTTAATGATGTGCTTGAGCTGTCTGGCCTGAAACGCTAAGTCTGTTGACACGCAAAGAACCTCTCATTTGCTGAAGATCTGACAACGACTTCTGCTGTGTTTTGTACAAGTAAAGGTATATCTAAATACCAAAAACCTTGTCAGGCACTCAACAAATCTGGAAAAACAAACAAACAAAAACATCAACCCTAATGGAAAATTGTCTTTTTTGTTGTTGTTGTTGTTGTTCTACACATTTTTCTGCACTTACAGGAATAAGTTTTGATTTATCTATCTGGCCTTTTCCCTGCTGTGTTTATTCCTGCCTTACTCTGGTTCGATTTGCCGCAGAATCCCATAGCTCTCCAGCATAACAAGGAATGGTAGCGCAGGGTTCTGGGGAGTGCAGTTGTTCTGAACCAGCTCTGTGACGTGACTCATTCCTCCCACTGCTACCCCACACCACATTTCCTCACACCTAGATTGATCTGTTTTGTGTCTCTGCATGTTCTTCTCTCTTCTGAGGTCACCATATGCAAATGTTGCTGCTGTAGTGAAGCCCTTGAACCTGCTTGTACTGTTTTGTGGGCTTAAAGTGTGCACAGGAAATGGTCTTGAGTGGCAAAGTCTTGTCTGGCTGCGTGCTCCCATCCCGAAGTCCTAATTTTCCTTACCTTCTGCAGGAAGCGCTGTCTTGACCATGGTAATCAAAAGGTAAAGATCTGGGGTGAGTGCTGCAGGGAAAAATAAAGCAGATTGCTCTGGCAGTTGCAGAAAAATCAAGAAAAAGTAAAACGTGTAGATTTGCTTCTCCGAACGTGACACAGAAGTGTCTTCGCTTGCTTGCTTATTTTTGCTGCTGCAATCTCCGCTTGCTTGCATAGTTCCCTCTCACCAGGCATTGGCTACATGTTCTTTCTATGATCCTTTCCCACAGCTCTCTGTCCTCCTACTCCTTCTCCTCCTCACCCCAGCCCTCCCTAAGTCAATACACCACCGGCTCCCTCAGTTGCCCGCATAGCCTTTGAATGGGAAGAGCCGAGCACCTGCTGGGCTGTGTGCGTGCTGCCTGCTCAGGTGGGAGGCTGACAAACCGCGTCTGTCTGCTGAATTACGGTGACAGCTAAGCTGCATCTTGCACTTGAAGCAAACTGGATTTTCAAAACACCTTGTGCAGGTTTCATATCTTGAAGATACTGACCTGTTATTATGCTATTAATATTATGCGTTGCTATTTGTAAACTACCTCCCCCTTCCCCCTACTGGTGACTTAATCAAAATATGGCTACAAAGGAACTGTGATTTCTGAGCTTGGTTTTTGTAAAGAAGTGGGGGCACAGATGCTGATGATCGAAGACCTTCATACTGCTAGGACTTGCAGCATGAGAACCTAGCCTGATTTCCACCAGGAGCCTCGGACAGTCATAGGAGCATTTATACAAAACCAAAACTGTTGGCAGAGCCCCCAAGGAAGACATCTTCACTCCAAACTGCAGAGCTAAAGGGTCTTCTCAGAAATCTGAGTTGGGAATCAGCTTCACAGTATTGTTGCTAGGATTAAATTGTGGATATAAGGTCCTTTCTTGAGAAATAGTTCCAATATCAATTGCAGCAGCAACTTTAAACTGTTTCTATCTTACCTGGATATTGCCAGCCTGGCAAATATCAGCAACTGGGGATGTGCTTTGTCTGCCCACATGGCTTCTGTCAGTATTTTCTGTCTATTCCCGACGCCAGTGCTGGAGGCTTCAAAAGTTCTTATTTATTGCATTGAACATCAAATTTAACAGTTATTATCCAGCTATGTGTCAGTCCTGTCCAATGTGATTTTTCAGTACTTTCTTTCCTTTTCTGCTTCACAGCAGAGTGTAGCATCCTCATCTGTCTCTGGTAAAACATTTGGTTGTTTTAGGACTCAAAAGGAAACAAAGTTGGAGAGATGAAAAACTAGTTGATATTTTTATCAGTTTTTCTAGGGATTCAAAAGATCCCACTGCCAAATCAGAAATGCAGTACAAGTCTCAAAAAAAGCATTGTGCCAAAGTTTACTTTTTCCCTTGGAATTGGTTCTGGTTCTAAGTCTATTGTTCTGACTTGTCGTGCTCACTTGGTTGTCAGCAGCCTCTTTCCCTTTGTTTAGTTTGACCAATCCCACAGCCACTGTCTGTAAACATTGAATGAGATTCACTTGGGTAGAAAAAGCAAAATGACAATTAGCCTGTTAAGCAAGAGAGCAGAAACCTATGAAAGCACTGTACTACATTTTTAAAAAGCCATTTTAAATGCAACTTGATACTCAGACAATATAAATTGCTACAAACTGCATGGTTAAGGGGACAGGATAGTTAGAAATACGGTACACATTAACCTGTTTGATCTCCTTTTAGAACATTCCTCAAATACCGATCTCATCTTTATTTCTTTTTAGAAATACCATCTTTAATTAAGGGAAGAAAACAGGAATTAGCTGCCTTCCATATTACCTTTGTCACATGAAAAGAAAAGCTTCTGTTTTGAAAATAGCATGCTAATCTCCAGGATTTGTTTCTCTCCCTATTCTTCTGGCTTTAAACAAAGGGTGCTTGATCTGTTTGGTCTTCATCGACATGAGGATGCATCTTATTCTCTTTTGGAGCATTGTTTCTGTTTGTTTAGTTTTGGCATGGCATTTGAAGGCAAAACAGTGGTGGTTACAGGCATTCAAACTCCATTATCCATGTGTTCCCTGAGTGGCTTTTGTTTAGCCATTGTTCCAGTGGGTAAACTGCTCCTATTTCAGACAGTTTATATTGTCTCCATTACCAAATATCTCTATGAATTGTATCTAATAGAGGAGGACGTTCTATAGGAAAAAACAGTATAGGCAGGCACTGAGCCTATAGACACTTATTTTCTGTATACCCAGGCAAAGATCTTGCTTCAATTTTTGCAACCTGTAACTATTGTTTGCTAACATACAGGGCATGACACAAGCTGTGAAATAGTCCTTCCATGTATGGTACAAATATCTTCAATGTTTCTCTCTTCCTTCTGTCTGTAACAGGCAAACCTTGTTTTGCCAAAGATTTTTTGTCTCAGCCACTGGTTTGCAATCTCTGTATTAGGTTGGATGCATCACTTTAAGATGTTGTTCAGGAGGCTAAGGTGGTGGGTTTGGTGGTCAACTCAACTCTGGAACAAAATTAATGGATTTTTCTTCTGGTTTCTGGTGTTTCTTGGGAACATTGCTCTAACTTTGAGATTTGTATGTTCAATGGTATTTGTTAATGATAGCTCTATACTAGGCATAACTAGCAGCAAAACAGGGAAAAATATGTTTTTTTTTTTTCTAATCAGCAAAATCTGATTAGAGCAGGTAAGAAGAGGAGTGTGAAAAATTTTTAAAGGGGGGGATGTTTGTTTTCACTCTTCTAGTGTATAGAGCTGTGCTATATTTGAAGTTTGGACCCTTAGTTCTGAAGTGAGACAGAATGGATCATATCCATCAACAAGAGGAGGATTTGGCTGCTTTTCTCCTAGCTTCTTTATTTTCTGTTGGGATTAGTTCTGTTTTCTTTTTAAGAGCAGGGCATGAATGCTTTATCATTTAGTTGAGTGATTATTATATTCATATAATAATTTCCCAATGGAACGGGTGTCCGCAGTTTGACTTCTTTGCATAGTGGTTTTCCATTAGTTCTGCTGTTTGAGCTTGGTGTTTAATTCTGAAAGCTTGCCAATCCATATTTTCTATTCTGTTTTTCTCTTTTCTAGAAGGATTTAAATAATGCTAGATTGACACCCTCCCCATCCCCCCAGTTTCTCTTCTATCCTCTGGTATGCTGGTATTTCACTGAGTGACTTTAATATTAATATCACGTACTAAGTAGTTAAATTGAGCATTTCCACCAATCATTCATGACAAGCCTTGTGATAAAGGATTCTTTGGCGATTAGTTTAAGTTAAACATTTGACTTTTGAACTCATTTTTGTGGTATGTTTGAAGACAGTGGTGGCCAAACAGTGTATTTTGCTGAGTAACAAACGGCAAACATAGCTGCTTTTTGTTATTATAATAGAGGGATAATTGACATTCTGGTGTTGATGTAGTTGATGTTTTACTTAGCTTTAAAAGAATTCAAAATACTTTGTTATTTTGCTCTAATACGGACAAATAAGGTCATGGCTCACATCCCCTTCATTTTTAAGTGGATTTTCAAATGTATCCTGTTGAAACAAAGAACGCAAATTGCATTTGCTTGGAAGTAGAATTAAGCATATAAAGGGTGTACTTCAAAGTTCTCATTTTGGGTGAGAAAAGGATAGACTTGAAACAAAACGTAGCTGGGACATATAATCATGAATATGATGAGCTCTGTAGAGCAAGACGTGCATCTCATTGTCCTCCAAGTGATGGCTGTCTCTTGGCTGCGCTTTGTAGGCAGCGTGGTCAGGGTGAGCACATCCTAGGGCTGCGGTCAGCTGTGCTCTGGCCCACCTGCTGTTCGCTGACCCATTGCTGCATTCGGGTCTCTTTTGATCTTAGATACCAAAGATTCCTGTCTTTATTCCCTTTCTGGGTTAAAAATCCATGCTTGTGATCACACTAATTGTTGATATTGGAGCGCTTCATTGGGATACGGAGACTGTCAGAAGTGCACAAAGATCATTCAGATAAGGTACCCGAGTTCAGTATCCTTTTTTGGATTCTTTTAATGTGAGAATTAAGGTTAAGTGCTTTTTTTTTTTTTTAAATTTGCTGGGTGATCTGTATTCATAACACTGTTTGTATGTTTTACATAATT
This sequence comes from Anser anser, assembly GCF_964211835.1. NCBI lineage: Eukaryota > Metazoa > Chordata > Aves > Anseriformes > Anatidae > Anser > Anser anser. Next base: position 42,784,693 of record NC_139720.1, on the reverse strand, counting down.
CCTATGAATAACATTAGCTCTTTTCACCCCCATAGAGATGTTTTTCAGCTTGCCTAAGTGCTTTTCTTTACACGTTAGACCTGATAAAGGGTTTATATAGTGAAAAAGACATAATTTTTCCAATTTTACTGCTGTTCCGCTGTAAGATTATATCACTGTAAACCCATTTTACTTAAATATTTTGGGTACTGTCTGGACACTTTACAAGAAGTGTGTTAAAATGTGTGGTTAAAACCAGTGTTTCTGAAGGGGAAAGGTAATGTAGTCTCAAATCGTTGAGGTTTGGGATTTTTGCTTGTTTTGTGGTGTGCATTCTGAGGGGGTGATGACAGAAAGGCTGGATGTGTGCAGAGGTAGGAAGCTGGAATTTAGCAGATACCAGGGCTCTGTGTGATAAAGACAGAAAGCCTTTGATTCCCCATGTGGCATGAAGAAAAGTGATTATCAAGAAATGATGTGTAAAATAGTCTTGTACTTGCAGATAACTTTTCCAGGCTTTTCTGAAGGGTTAGCTGGGTTGATTCCCAAAACACACTTCATTATAGTTGATCTTTTAGTCAAATTTTAATGCAGAGTGAAAAGGAATTCTTTATCTCATCTCATATTTTTGTCGTGGAAGTTTTTAGGAAGTAGTTAAATTTAACATAGACCTTTGTGCTTTTCCAGCATCTTGGTAAGAACTTGCGATACCATACTTTAAACTTTTACTAATCACAGAAAATGACCTCACTGTCCTTTTTTAAATTGTTTAAAGTTGTTTTGGGGCAATGAGAAGAAACCTAGATTTATTTCCTCTCCTAAATTTTTGGTGTATTTCAGAAGCTGAAGAAATGTCAGGATAGTGCCTGTGTTGTGAAGATTCAATTTATTGCCCAAACGTGAAGTTGAAAACAGAATTTTACTGACTATACATAGACATCTGCTCACACGTCTTGCAGGACTCCTTAAATATGGTACTGTCTCAAGTGCTCATCATTTTTGAAAAGCTGATGTAGCACAGCCTTCCCTGGAGCTGTGCGAAAGAAAGAGCTTGAACCTGCTCGCATCTGGTTGAGACAAAATACCTGGGCTAATTAAAACTGCTGAAATCAACCTGACTGATTTTTCATGAAACGAACTGGGAAGCTCCCAGATATGTGCTCCGCCAGCAGAACTGCAAGGCGAAAAAGCAAGTTGGTGCAGGAAGGGGGATGGGGACGGGGACAATTTGCATCAGCACAGTTGCGGCCAGAGTCACTTGTGTGTGTTTCGAAACCTCTCCTTTTGCATTTAGAAATGCTGCTCGGTCTTTTGGAGAAGACGGCCCCTCCCCGGTTTTTGTTTGTAGGATGCCCAAGTGTTTATCGGAAGCGACCCCAGTGAATCACGCGGGAGGTTCTGCGCAGCGCCTGCTTGAGCTGCAGGCCGGCGGTGTGCTGGAATGTAGGGCTGTCTTTGGGGCCGCTTCCTTCATCCTTCTGATTCTTTCAAAAGCATCTCATTCTGCTTGTATTTTCCATACTAGAGGTTTACAGAAAAATGTTTATTGCTAAAGCTTCAAACATTTACTGAAATGCTACAAAACCTAAAGAATTTCTGTGGATTCCTTATATTAAGATCAGATGTGGGAATGTCACATTGAATGCCTGCTTTACAAAACTCAGATGATTTTAATGGAAAATAAGCATCTGAAATGGTATGTGCCTAGCAGCAAAATAAAAAAGCAGGGGGAGGGGAACGGACGGGGGAACGATATAATGGGTTGGGATTACACCTCGGTGGTTCCCAGTCCGATCCTGGGCTGCCGCTGACAGAAAGCGATTGCTATGCTCGCGGCCCTTTCAGGGGCGTGGAGCTGGTTTCTGAAGCGAAGTGCTGCATTACAGGGAAGCCGGCAATGCAAGCAAAGCACTAATCCGCCCAGCTGAAATGGCCTTTGGGTTCAGGCAGTTTCAGCTGTAGGGCAGTTTGAACAAAAAAAGTTCAAGAGCGTTCTTAATTTTTCAGTCATAATTAAAAACTGTCAGGTTGACTTTCATTGATTTTAATTGAACTAAAAGCTAGCTTAGAACATAAATAGCACTAGGATTTCTGAGGTAACTAAAATTGCTGGTATTGTGTGTAAAGTATTATTTTGGATACAGAAAGCTAATTTTGTCATGAGCTTTAAGATCCCTTCCAACCCAAACCATTTGGTGAGGCTTAAGCAATGGATTTCCTCACTAAGGCTAATGGTTATTGATTGAAAAATCTTAGTAACTCTAATAAAAAATGTTCAAATGTTAAACTTCCATAATTGTTGGGCTGTAAACTGGTGCTTAGCAAGCATTTCTTATGAGGGCACTGTTCAAATTGACTGTGGCTTGGGGCTTGAAAGAGGAACGTGACCTTTGGGTTTGGGAAACCAGGGAAGCCTCTGGCAGCGCCTGGCAGCCTGAGGGGAGGCCCTGCCAGCCCCAGCCCGGAGTCGCAGTGCCTGCAGCTCCTGAGGGATGTCCCAGCCCAGCCAGGCCTCGTCTGCCTTCCTTGTAACCCCAATGGCAACCCACTGCTGCTGCGGCCCCCACCGCTCATAAGCGTGCTTGCCCAGGCTGGCCCTTGGCCTGCTCCCATCAGCGTTCACTTCCCCGGAGCAGGCCGTCGCTGCAGAGGCTGTGTTCTCCAAGTGAAGTTTACAGCAACTGCTCGGCTAACTGTTCTGTGCTTGGGAAGGGAGCCTTTAACTGTGGGAGCATGAGCTTTTTGGGGTTCATAATACCTAGCAGTGGCATCGATTTTCAGTCTGCTCTGATCCTCGCCCTTCCTGAGAACGAAGGCGGGTGGGAGCGCGCACCCCTGGCAGGCCCCAACTGCGAAATTCTGTGGCTTGAAGTTTCCTGACAGATGATGACATGTTGTCCCTGCCCAAAACTACCAAGAGGGTAGCTAGTAGCAGGTGATCTTACATGAAGAGAGGAAAACATTCTTCCTCACAGATGTAATTGTATTCAGGGACAAATAGTTCTGTGAAATGCATAGGGTCTCTAGAAAAACTTAAAGTATGTATCTGGAGGAGAGAACTTGTGAGGAAAGGAGCCCTTGTCTGCTTGGTTGTTGCAAAAACAATTTTATTGCTCGTACAGCATTATAAGCTGAGCTTCACACTTCCCTTTAAAGAATGTTGACCCTCAAAGCTTTTTTGAGGTCTGCAATGATAACTGTTCTCTTCTTGGTCCTGTTGGTTTTCTCCTCAGTTTATCAGAGGCTGCTCTTCCAAATTCTAGTCAGACGGTCTCTTTCCTTTGTGTTTTTCTGGGATCTTAATCCTCTACCTGGACAACTTGGAGGCTAGCAGAACAAAAGTTTTTTCTGGTCTTCTAACAGCATGTCATTCTTCATCTGCATGACATTAATCTGAATTTATGTGAGGTTCTCCATTAGCCTCAGAGGTCTTTCTGAGCAAGGCTGGCTTCACATGAGCTGAAGATGACTTCGTTTCTTGTTGCACTGAAGGCATAGATTTATTTCTAATTTTGTCACTTCAGAATGGACTATTAGGATAGTGAGATAAAATAGGATAAGACTTAAGTTTATATTACCAAAATTTGTAACTGTTACAGTTTATAAAAGGTAGAGGATGTTGATTTAAAGATCAGCTCCTAGAATGTGCTGTGACAATGTTTTTTAAACTCTCCATTACTAATGGGCCTGAGAGAACCAAGTGAAATATTTTTGATTTATAATTACTTAATTTGAAAAGATCACTTCTTGAAAACATTTTTTGAGTGTATAATGATTTAGATGTGATAGTTTTTCAAGTGTGTCTTTCCTTTGTGATAAAAGTAGGCAGGTCTACATTAAAATGTTGATTAAAAGTATACTGGTGAAATTGCGTTAGGATTCTGGCGTGGGTGGGACTGCAAAGAATTTAAATGGCCTTTATTTGGGTTAACTTATGTTCAGTTTTGGAAGCATATGCCCTTCTAGTTTGTCAGTTTTCCAGCACTTGTCACTGTGGAGTTTGCTTTGCAGCAGCTAAAGTTAGTTTTTTTTATACACTGATGTGATTTTCAATTAGCAAATAACTGTGGTTTTTCTTTTAAAAAAATACTGCATTCCACCATTCTCATTGTATGCTTTTGCCTACTTTTGTGTCCTCTGGAAAAATTGATGTCAAAGATTGTCCGTATCTAGGCCTCAGAATGGTGATTTTTTTTGTGTGCATTAGAAACTGGCGTTCAAGTCATTTGACACGTGCCTCCGTACCCTTGTAGCCCAGCTCTCTGCTTCTCAAGCTGTTAGCCATTCATCTAGAAGCTTTTTTGAATGCCCTAGAATAGTTCATTCTCTGCGTTGTTTTAGTGCAGAGTGCTAGCTTGTGATGTTATTTTTTGGGGGGCTTCACGTCTGCTTCAAGATAGTCTTCCAAATAACTAGATTGTAGTTTTTCTTTCTGTAAGGTTGTGTCAGTTAAGCTAATATAGACCAGTCTAGACACAGCTGACTTAATCCAAAGGTGGTTGAGCTCTAATGTTTCTGCCCTGTGTTTCAGAAATCAGAAGTGCTTCTGAATTTTTTTTTGTACTTTTTGTGTCTCTCCTATCAGCAGTCAGTACTTTAGAAATGTAATCTTTTGAACCAAGTATTTCAGTAAATCTAGTATGAAACATTAGTGGTGTTCTGTACCTCTTTCAGATCAGTCATGTAGAGGTAAAATTATTGCTCATGACAAATGGGATTGTAAAATCATAGAATCATTCAAATGGAAGGGACCTCAGGCACAGTCCAAGCTCCTGCTCAAAAAGCAGGATTAGCACTGAACTCAGACAATGTTGCCTAGGGCTTTGTCAAGCTGGATCTTAGTTTGATTATTTGTTTTTTGTGATTAAGTAAAAGCAGTTAGTTGTCAAACTTTATTCTTGTACTGGAGATATTAATATCCATTTAAAATCAATTAAACTTTTCTGAAATGTAAAATTAATCTTTGAAAATGTTAAGTCACTGATGCATGAATTCTATGAAATGTGGGAAATACATGAAGCAACATAAAAAGACAATTTTATAACTGCATATTTTTGTTTTTAGAGCCTTGATGAATATGAAGATGATGAAGCAGGGCAGAAGGAGAGAAAGAAGGAGGATGCTATTACTCAGCAGAATACGATACAAAATGAGAGTTCCAGTGCAGATACCACTGGCTCATACTTACTACAGGTGAGGTGTTAACACTTTCTCCTTTTGGTATTTTACTCAGTTCTTAAACTGGTGTTGCCTTCTTTTTCGTACTCCTACTTAACAGTAGATTATATGATATATGGAAACAAACATGAAATTCAGAAGCTGTAACATATCTAGAAATAGAGCATAAGGTTCCTTTCCCCAAACTCAGCACTGCTGAGACTCAGCTCTAACAACAGGATTGTTAAGACAAAGGTATAAGTGTCCACCAAACACTCATTTGATATGAGATAGAGAAATGTGAAGATAAGTGAAAAATACTTGTGGGTTTAGAATATTCAATTAATTGGAGGTAAGCTTTTCAGATCAAGACCCTTAGAATATGAAATAATCAACTATTGGCTGCCTGCATATGTGATTATTGGTGCTTTCCATGCATCCAGTGTGGATTTGATTGGTAGGAGCAGAGGTAAAATTATCTTCTTCCATGCAGTATTCTGCTTCTTTTTGTTGTCCTTCATTCTCTTCCCCAGAATCACTTGTCTCATCCATTGTTTACCTTTTAGGATGTTTCTTTGCACAGTCCTGACTTGTCCACTCTGTCACAGCCTATGATTCTGATTCTGGTATTGAAGCAAACACACGCAGAAAACACCTTGCTTCTACAAAATCTCTTCCCCTCCTTTTTATTCTCCAGTCCCCTTGCAGTAGGTGATACTCTGTCCCTTCAGAGGCACAGGAGGTTGGGGTCATTGCCATCTATTTCCATGTGATTTCTCCAGGGTGTCCCAGTGAAAGACATGGGGAACACAACTGCTTCTTCTTCATGTGACTGAATGCTGCAGAGAAAGCACAGCCTATAATACCTTGCACAGCCCCTCTCAGCTGCCTCTTCTCCAAGCTAAGGAATTCTGTTTTATTTAGCTCTTCCTTGTACAGAAGACATTCAATAACATTCTGTACTTTTTCTGCTTTGACTCTGCTTTATTTGGGATCAGGAAACAGGAATGAAGAGCATGTTCAAGATTAAGATTCAGATAAACCACTCTACAACCATGTGCTCTATTTTTTTTTCTGCTTCTTTCCTGATAATTCCTGCTAGTCTTCCTTCTCAGTGTTGCTGAGCACTGAGTTTACTTTCTTTGTTTGTGTGTCTACTACAAGTTCAACATTTTGGGTTTATCCCTGAGTCATCGTAGCCAGCTCATATTCATGCACATGTAAGTTGAGATGCATTATTATCTTTTTGCCTCACTTGGTGCTTATGTACACAGTATTTCACCTACTGTTTTGCCTCCCAGCCACTCCTAATAGAGAAATCCTACATATTTCAACAGTTGACTCTGTTCTGAATAGCATCTGTGGACATCACCTCCCCAAACGTATTGAAAAGCACAGGTCCCAGAATGAGTTCCCATGGAACTCTTTCAGGTATTCCATTCACTTCAATAGCTTCAATAGCACTTCAGTAGCTGGCTGTCAGGTCCTACCATCGTTTCATGGCTTTTCACCGCTAATTTATTCATGGAAAGACATCATCGCTTATTCCAGTGTAGTTTAATTTCTTAAAAAAAAAAAAAGGGGGGGGGGGGAAGGGGGGAATGCTGAAATTCAGTAGACTGTCAACCAAATTTCTCTTCTGGACATCTTTTGACTTAGTTACACTTCAGAAATCTCGTACAGCTTTCTATTTTACAGGTGCCCTGGTGACTCTTCCAGACTATATCATACTTATTTATTTACTTCCTAATTCTGTTAGACTCATTAGCACCACTTTATTCAGAATAAATATCAGACTTACTGGTCTGTAGCTCTCTGGTCCACTCTAGAAACTTCTTAAAGATGGTGACTGTGTTAACGACTGCTACAAGGGCAGTTTTAAGTGAGAGATTAAGTGAAAAGAAAATCATGAAGAAGTCACCATGGATTTACCGAGGGGAAGTAATGCATGACCAACATGATGGGGTTCTATAATGAAATGCTCAGCCTGATGGATGATGGCGAAGCAGGGGATATTCCTAGACTTCATTAAGGCCTTTGGCACTGTTCCCCCTAAGATCTTCCTAAAAGAAGCTGCTGAAGCAGGGTCTGGATGAGCAGACAGTGAGGTGGATCAAAAAATGGCTGAACAACCAGACCCAGAGGTGGCTGTGGTGCAGTCTCTACCTGGAGATCCCCAGGGGTCAGTACTGGGTCCAGTCCTGTTTAACATCTTCATTAACAACCTGGATAACAACTGAGGGTAGAGTGCACCCTCAGTAAATTTGCAGATGACACAAAACTGGGGGGAGTGGCTGACTCACCAGAGGCCTGTGCTGACATGCAGAGGGACTTCGACAGGCTGGAGAGGTGGCCTGACAAGAACCTCATGAAGTGCAACATGGAGAAGTGCAGTCCTGCACCTGGGGAGGAACAGCTCCAGGCACCAGTATATGCTGGGGGCCACCCACCTGCAAAGGAGCTTTACAGAAAAGGACCTAGGAGTCCTGGTAGACACCAAGCTGAACATGAGCCAGCAATGTGTCCTTGGCACAAAGGAGGCTCGTGGTGGCCTGGTCTGCATTAGGCAAAGTATTGCCAGCAGGTCGAGGGAGCTGATCCTTCTTGTCTGTTTGGCACTGGTGAGGCCAGGTCTGGAGCGCTGTGCCGAGTTTCGGGCTCCCCAGTACAAGAGAGACTTGGACGCAATGGAGAGAATCCTACACAGGGCCACCAAGATGATGAAGGGACTGGAGCAGCTCGCTTATGAGAAAAGGCTGAGAGAGCTGGGACTCTTCAGCATGGAAAAGAGAAGGCCTGGAGATGTCTCATCAATGTCTGTACGCACCCTGAAGGGAGGGTGCAGAGAGGACACAGCCGGGCTCTTCTCAGTGGTGCCCAGTGCCAGGCCAAGAGGCAATGGGCACAAACTGGAACACAGGAGGTTCCCTCTTCCTGAACACCAGGCAGCACGTCTTTTCTGTGTGGGCGACGGAGCAGTGGCACAGGCTGCCCCGAGAGGCTGTGGGGTCTCCCCCTTGGAGACCTTCAAAAGCCTCCTGAACGTGGCCCTGGGCAGCCTGCTCTGGGTGGCCCTGCTTGGGCAGGGCTTGGGCCTGGTGGGCCCCAGAGGTCCTTTTCAGGATTCCTCATTCTGAAATGTTTTTATACATTTTGGAAGTTGTTTGTCAGGCTTTTTTTTGTTGTGCTCTGCTTTCACTTTTTCAAGAAGCATTCCAGAAGTTGTCACTTCGTTTCCCTCGTGTTATTATTATATAATATTTTGACTGTATTCCCATGTCCCTGTTTTTTCATCCATATATTCTATTCATTTTGAGCAGCAGTCTCAGTTTCTCTTTAGCAGACTGCCTGCATTAATTTTACCCTGCACAGTTCCAAGTTTGTCACCTCCAAATTCAAACAGGCACTACTTCTTTGCTGACAGAGCACAGCAGGGGTGTCTTGTCACTGACAATACAGTGTCCCAGTCCTTGGATCTGGCAAAGACCCAGGCTGCCTTATGCACAGAACAGATGGAACCGTAGCAAGTTGAATCTGCTAAGACTTAATCAGTTTATTACTGACTGTCAACTCGCTTTTAATAGAATACTTTTATAAGTGGCCCAAACTTGAACAGAATTTGACAGTGTTATTTCAGCTTTGATGAATTAGTTTCATTTTGATGGTACACTGTGTGACAGTGGAGCCTCATTCTGTTCTTAAAATTGAGGTTATATTGTAGATCTAAGAACTCAGTCAACTCTAGTTGGTTTAACCAGTATTTATTATAATTCTACCTATTAAGCAAAGTAACTGCATTTCTTCAGTTATAGACTTTTTCACTGACTTGTCCATTCTATGATCATTTTATGAAACTTGTAAATAATTACTGTGACATTTATATGGGAATCACAGATAGTAATGACTCTGTGTCTGATAGACAAAAACATTGCTGAATGATATTCTCTTGTTTCTAGTCCTTAACCTGATCTTTCAACTTTATTTTAGTTTTATTTTAGGGCATTGTGGGCAAAATGCAGTTTTTGAAAACAGCTTTGAGGGCTTTGAGGGCTCTGTCTGAATTTGAAGTCCTTGATCCAAAGCACAGAGATGTGAGATTTATTTAAGAATAGATAGGAGAATGTTTTTTCCTGAAGCAGGACTTATTTTAGTTGAAATCAACTTTTTTTTTTTTTTATTGGAAATGTGGATGTGGTAGGTCTGGCAACTTTATCTAAACATTAAAAATACAGTGCAATCAGAACTGTCACTTAACTTCAGCAAAAGATAGTGTGGAAAGCTTCACCTCACCGGTTGAATCAAAACTAAATCTACTCCCAAACACAGAACAAGTGTGCAGACTGTCTTGCTTAATTTTTCTGCTGTATTTCATTGTGCAGCTCTCAGCTTGTGGGTCAAAATGTTGCCAAATACTGACTGAAGTGTATGGGGATGCAGGCTGAGAGTGGTAATGCTAAGGACAAGCAGTAACTACAGCTAGGAATTGTCAGTCTGGCAATTATACAGGTCCATCTCTTGCTTAGCAGAGAGGGTAACATTAAAAATAGTGCAAAAATATTTGATAGCAATGTCTTTCTTGCAGTTGGACAGAAGTGTTGTTATATTTAGGGTAACGTCTCAGTTGAGGAAGGGGTTGATACCTACTCAAAATAAAGATAACTTGCATCAAAAAACCCTACAAGAGTTGGCTGAAAAAAATGATCAGTCCAATGAAGATATTTTTAAAAGCCACGTAGAACACTTGGTGAGCTCCAGAAGGTGGAAAGATGCAACTACTGTGTCAATAGTCAAAACATATATATATATAAACCTTGTGGGTGCATATATAAAAGTATATATATACACACATATCTATATGCAAGGCCTTATCTTTTTGTATCACAGAATTCAGGTCGTGCTGATACCATGGACAACTGCCTCTTGGAATTCAGTGGCTCGGGGAAAATTTTAGGAAACTAGATGCACAAATAAGTGCCCTTCTTGGTGTAATCCTGTTCAGGAAGTGCTAATACTGCTTTTGTGTCATGTTAGAACTGATACCCAAGTGTGTCACCACATTGTGTCTGTATTACTTTGTGGTGTTCATGGAAAACCAGAGACCAAATTGGGAAAAAAATGAGAAGGTTAACCCAAAGCCTATATATATATATATATATACATTTATTAAGAAAGGAGAGTGAGAGTTGGCATTACAGTGGCTGTAGTAAACTACAGAGGGATGATATATTGTTATATAGTAGAGTTTTCTCTAGGGAGAAAAATGGGGGTAAAAAAGCATTCGTAAGGCAAATCAAGCTCACCATAAAAGTAAAGCTTGCTTTTTTCACATTGTGGGTGATCTATCAGTGTGAGAAACGGGGTGGGTAAATGTGTAGATTCTCTGTTCCTTAAAACCTTCCAATCGGTCGTGGCCGTTTCTTGTTTTTTTTTTTTTTTTTTTAAATTTTTCTAGAAACGATGCCACAATCATACAGACTATCATTTTCAACACACTGTAGTAGTTTGAAATCCTGTGTTTTGTGTTATCTTAGCTTCCTTTCTGCTCACGTTTTATTTCAGATGTTGTAGTGTCTGTGAGTGCTGGTTGTTGTGCTAGGCATTGTGCAAACACACACAAAAATGTCATCTGCTCCGAACAGTGTGACATTTAAGTATAAGATGTGGGAATAGTTGAGTAAATACGTATTGGCAAGAGCACCGAGAAACAATAAGGTATTTGAGATCTGCAGAGTTATTTTTGACTTTGGCATCGGGATAGGGTTTATTGTGTTCTAGATGTTTGTTTTTCTCTCCGGTGAGTGATGACAAAAGGAGTCTGACTAGATCAGCTGTAGACATCTAAAATTAGATGGGCTGAATCCTTTCCTCTCCCTGGCAGACTTGGACCAAGCGTGTCAGAATGTTTTGGTTCTAAAGGAGTTGGAAGTGGGTATCACATTAGCGATAGTGTGAGATCGTGCATTCAAGCATGAAAAGAGGATACTCAAGTCAGTTAGCTGATGAGGTTCAACCTTTGTGAAATAAATACTCCGAACCCTTCAAGTGAAAGGTAATGATCTACAAAAATCAGAATGTTGTAGAACATCCTGCCGTAAAATGGGAATGCTGCTCTTCATTACCATCACACAGCAGCACAAGTTGTCCGGTTAATTTCTTAATACCTGCTTAAGGAGCTGCAGCTGATAACTGGCACAGTCACCAGTACCTTTGTGTGAGGAGCGACTGACAGAAGTCTCCACAGTCTTCTGCTAGACACCTGCTTTTGGATTTGTATTCCTGGCATGCAGCTGGTAGGGGAATTCTGCTTCTCAGAAGTTCTGAAGTCTGGGACTCCAGTGGGAGATGTGACTCATGCTTTTTGTTAAGCCACACCTGCTGTTTTGCTGTACCTGATCACATATTGCGTGCTGCTGCGGAGCCCAGGAACGTTCTCAAGGCCCTTGGGCTCTACTTAAGAGATTACGGTCATCTTGTTCCAACCATTAATTTGTTTTTATGTGTGCTATTGTAATGGGCATTTCTTGGAGTTCCCGTATTGCTCTTACATTGTGTAGCAACAAGAAACTCAAGAAATTTCAGGATGTTCACTCTTAACAAATGATTTTATGGAAGATTCAACATCCATAGGACATACCTGAGACAGTTAAACATCCACACTGGAGCACAGTCAACAACACTAAAGAGATTTGCTAGGCAAAAGATTTCATTACATTTATAAGACTCAACCTTGTGGTTATTGACATACTGTATCTTGCATCAGATCCCTAAAATAAATTCAATTTCTGTGCAGTGTTAGACAGGCTAAAGCTTGATCCTAGTGCTGTATTCCTGTGGAGCTGCTAATCCAAGACAACACAGGGAGAAGTTGCAAAGTTGCTTTAATTTTCAACTCATAATGCAGACCTGCATACACAGCAGTATTGCCACATCTTGGGCTGCTGTCACTCCTCTCAGTAATTCAGATTTTTGTTCTTTGCAAGTGATTAGCTTGTGATAGGTGTTTGGGTTATCATTCTGTTTCGTGTACAAACTACCTGGTACCTTGAAAAGAATCTTTCTGATGGGAGATGAGGATGGGATGAAATTTTTGTTCTCTACAAGAAATGGATTCTACGTAAGAATGCAATTTGTACTTAGTCAGCATTCACCTAATGATATAACTGCAAAATTATGCCACAGCTGATTGGGTTCATCATAGTTAACTTCAGCAGCGAATTGGTTAGAGGGCTGGTGAAATCCCCTAAACTTGATTTATTAGAGAGACCATGCAGTTACGACTTGCACATTCAGTCAGAAGTCATACATGAGCATATAAATTGAAGGAAAAACATGTATGATTTTCTTTTAACCTTTTGTTCTAAGTAGGCTTAACATTTCTCTGAAGCATTGCAGGCGATTCCTAAAAGAAATGCAGCCCAAGGGGGTTCCCGCAGAAGCACTCTATGGCAGTTATATTTGCTTAAATACTGTCTTTTGCCTCAGATGTGGCCCAGCACGTTGAAATTCTCAGAAGCAGCTGTGCACGCCAGTGTTACAAAGCTGTAAATGTTTAATAGAGGCACCTTACAAGCTATGCTGAAAGCAATAAATAAAATCAAGTTAGGGAGTGAAAGTCTCTGGGGGCTTCTAAGCTGTGTGAAAAGCCACGAGAAATGCAGGGAACTGAAGTATTACGTGGATCTCCATTAGGAAACAGCTGAAAACCTGCTTGGCACAAGCATCCCAAGAGTTTTCTGCTTGAATCTTATGCCAAGAACATGCTGCCAAATAAGCTTCTTAACTTGCATTGCAGTTTATACCTGTCTATTTTGCGTTTACTGGCTTTTTATTTCGCAAAACAGTGTAATGACATACAGCATCCCTTTGCAATAGCTATTATCTGATGCAGTAACGATGTTCATATCTATTCGTACCTGACCACAGCTTTTCAATGTTTTCTATCTAGGTTTCACATAGTTCTTGCAAAGGAGAACTGTGTGCCTGCATTTAAGAGTAATAATTCACCTTTTATAAGTGTATTTTCATGGTGTTACTTTCTGTTCATTGAGTTATGCTACAGGGAATGTCCCAGTTTATTGACATGCTTTTATTTTTTATGCTGTATTTGTTCAGATGTTAGGCCAAGTATTATTTTACATAATAACATGATCATAATACTGGCATACTTCTTTAAAAAAAAAAGATTAAATAATATGTGTTTAAAATACAAAAATATGTAGATTAGGAGAAGCTGTATTTGAGTGTATGAAGTTGTATGTAGTTGTGCAAAATCAGATTGTAGGACTCTGGCATTTGACAGTTAAATTACCAGATAATGTTGGGTTTTCTCTTTGCAGATTAACGACATGATCTGTCTCACAGGGATGGTACAAAACCAGTCATTTGTATTCACAAAGCACTTAGACAATAACAGTGAATGCAATAGAAAGACTCATGAGGAAATTTTATTGTATGTCCAAAGTGTTCCCATAGGATGGATTAAAAAGTACTGAAATCCAGTGTTTAAACATTGAAGCATCACTTATTTATTTAATGCACTTACATCTCAAGTAGGTTTTCCATGTGCAGTGGTTTTAAATTGACATTAGGTACAGGGGATTTGCTGCTTTGCACAGTTCCTGACACGAACCAGGTACTTCCCATGTTTACCTGAGATTCTTGGCATGACTTGGGACACCCAAATTATTCCTTTGATCTCTCTAAGGAAAATATGAACCCAGGAATTCCATCTTTCCACGATCATGTATGATCAATCCATCACGCAAGCAGCAGCCTACGGTAATACAGGCACATATCCAGAGCAGTTTGAGTACACCAAGTGCAGTGAATACGGCATGGTGGCTGCTTCTTGAAAATGCAACAAATGCAAACCCTGGGCAGTACTCACAGAGTACGGTGCTTTGTGTGGTGTTTCAGAGGTCTTGTGCAAAAATGTGTCATGTTAGGACACCATGAGAGGCAGCGTCAAACATGTAGCTGTAAGGATTTGAATAAAAGTTGCCTAAATTATTGACATTCTGGTGCTTTCTGGGCTGGTTGACTTTGCACTCTTAATAATTGTTTTGTAACGCGTTTTGTCTGTAGTGTTGGAGACTGGGGAATGGGACAAAAAATGAACGTCGTAGCTTCTTCATTAAGCTACAAGGTCACTGCTCTGAGTTTAGGAGTGATAATGTTGCATGGTGGTCTTGTCTGGTATAATTGGAGTCTTTATATACACTGAGTTAATTGTTTTGCAAAAACGAGGTTGCTAGATTTTAATTAAATTGTGTGCGTGTTGTTATTGTTGCTTTTGTAAAAAGGCAGTTTTAAGACAGTGGAATTCCTAGCTGAATGGGCTGCATAATCCTCATGGCTGCGGCAGCACAGGTTTATTTGCCAAAATCTTCCTCCTGTGCTCTCCTGTGAGCAGCCTGTGTGTGTGCGGTGCTGAGCCACGCGCGTTCGGTAAGTCTTGCATTCCCAAAGGATCTGCACGCGCTCAGCAAGTCTGGTTCAACTCTATCGCATGTGTGCTACCGGACGCTGCTGCTGGTGAGGAATGCTTTAAACAGCCACGTCAGGAGCATTTAATTTAGTAGAGGAATCATTCCAACTTCAAATCTCGTTTCAGGAACGCATTTCACTCCTGGTAAATAAGTCAAATGTACCCATGAAGTCTTTTCTAGTGGAGTAGTAGTTCCTGTGTGCACACCCACAGTGATTCGTCGCAGGACCTGCATGAACACTGAAGCTGAACCAAGCCTGAGCGGTGGCTACTTGCTGCTGCTTCGGGTTCTCAGTGGTGCCTGGCAATGGCAGGGGTTTCAGGCACTTCCTAAATCCTTGTGCAGACCCAACGGGAAGCAGAGATTGTACATTATGATTTCTTTCTTGTAGCTTCTGTTAAGTTGTGCTGTGATCTCTCCATTAAGATTTTTTTGCTTTGTTTGCTTTTCCTTTCCTATTTTCTTATCACCAGATGTTGCTGCCATATACTCAGCCTGTTTTGAGCAGGTTTTTGTTCTGTGGTTGCTCTGTTTGTTTCTTTCACTGTTGACTTCATGAAGTTACGCTCCAAAATTGCATAAGCTTGCACATTAGCCTTTATATGGCCAGAATGAATAGGAAGCAGTTTCTCAATTTCTCAGCTAATGCTTTTGGGCAGTCAGCAGGGGCCTCATGTCAAGGAATTCATTTTCCCACATGCGTGCTTTTTTGGACTGGCATCACTTTTAACTCAGATAATTGAATGCTGGTTTGGAAAGCTTCTTTTATTCCCGAAGGAGTCAGTGTGGAAATTCTGCTCAGCTGTCAGAGATGATGATGTCTAAGTGGGTATCTCCTCCCAGTCTTAAGATTCCTTGAATAAAAAAGGTGACCCCATGGAGCACACACTGCAGCTGAAGTCTCTGTGGGAAGAAGAGCCCTCTGGTAAATACAAGCTCGTTGAGCAGGGAAGGACTTCTGCCATATCTGCTTGTGCAAATAAATGACGAGTGTGACTGATGGTAAAAGCTCCTGTAAGATACAGAAGTGCTCGGGGTGTGGGCACAGGGGGGAGGACACTTCTGCAAGACCCTGTGTGGACCAGAGGGGTCCTGCTGAATGCCCTTGTGTACAGGGGAGGGGGGAAAAAGTTACTTAGTATTGCAGAAAGATGAGCAAAAATGTATGCAGCTCTACAGAAATAGGCGTAGCAGTACTTGTCAAACATTTTTGTGAGGTGGATCATACCTGCAGGTTATTCACAGTAAGTTACAGAGGATGGCAGTGGTAGTTGCTCGCCTGGGCTTGCGCGTTCAGGTGCTGCCTAGTCCAGCTCCCCGGTGGGCTGAGGATGGGGTAGAGGCCCCCTTCTCACTGTGACCGTCGTCCAGTGTGAATAACGTGACAGCCTGGGAGGGAGAAGGACTCCAGGATCCAGAGTTGTTTGGTGGAACCAGTCTGGCTGCGTTTATACTGCTAGAAAGCACAAGGCCTGGGCGTCAGCTCAGCCCCTGCGCTGCTGATAGTGCCTGTGGCTTAATGATTAGCAAGACTTTCTGGCATGGTTCTGGTTTGTGCAACCTAGTGCTGTCCTGTGTCGTACCCAGGGACTGTTTGAGGACTAATGCACCAGGAACCAGCCCTTGTAGCCAGTATGAATGTTGCAGCACGGGGTTTGGTTGCCTGTGTGGTGCTACTAGAACCTTACTAGCCTCTGCGTTCCCAAAAAAAGCTGTGTGCCCTTCATCCGCACATTGGGGGTGTGCAACACAGACCTCGGTTTCATGCTGTGAAAACACTACTGTGGGCTGCCATTCAGTCCTTGCATTGTTTTCAGCTGCTTTTAACTTTAGGGGTTAAAAACCACCACCGCCAATAAACAGCACAGATGGTTGTGGCTCCACTGGAGAAGTTGGGTTTGTGACGAGTTACGTTTCTAGTACATAGTGTGCAAGACACTGCGTAGACAAGTCAACACGTAACTTACCCATAGACAGGTTGAAAAAGTTACAATGCTTGGGAAGTGTGAGATGAATCCCATCAAAAAGAACTTTGGGAACTTGTATTTTGTCTTTTTGTGCCTCTGGACAGAGGCTAGTGTATGGTGAAGTGGAGATGCACCTAGTTCCATGCAGGATTTTATAGTTTTTGTATAGTTACACTTGCTATAAACCACCCCAGCAAATTATGCTTCTATTTTCACTGTTGTCATCTCTACTGTGGATTTCATAGCACAATTCAGCTCTTCTGTGACTAGAGGTCCTGACACTACTTTCTTAATTTCTCTGAGCTGTAAAGGTTTATGCCCATTTGAATTCTCTCTTTTAAAAAATGTTCTCATTTCAGTGACAAGTAATGTGTGTGCCTTTCCCTTATGTGCTGGAGGTCTTCAGGTTTTTGGCAGCAGTATTGATCCTCTCTCTCTCTCTTTTTTTTTTTTTTTAAATGAGTGGCTGACATGCTGCATTCGGGAGCTTTGTTCAAGTATTTCCAAGCTCCCATTTTGTTTTGAAACCCGCATCTTCCGTTTACTACTGTGCAGTGCTGATCCATGAAGGCTGTATACTGCTTATAATCACTGTCTTTCTGATGATGTTTCCAGCCCTGCTCCATCAGTGAGTCACTTCAGGTGCTGTCGGCCTGTTTTAAGCAGCTCTCCTTGTCGTGTTCTCTGTTGGAGTGCCTAACTGCTTGTCCTGCGCTCTTCTGTCTCTTTGCGGTTGAACATTGCTTGGGTAGAGAAATGAAGAAAAACGATTAAAGAAAAAACTCTGCTCGTGCGTTCAAGTGTTTGTGGCTTCCTTATTTTTTAAGCTGTTTTCTTCTTGATTGTACTTGACTTCCCCAGGAGTTGCTTGATTACCTGCAGGTGTCTTTAATCTTTTCCCCTTGCTTAATGCCCTCAATACATTGCTTCTTGGGTAGGAGTTGAGGGTCTTTACTGCCTTGTTAGACATCTGATTTGATTCCCTAGACATTCTTCCAGAGTTTCTCAGAGGCCTCCTGGCTCTGTGTAAGCAGGGAGATGACTCAGAATTCTTTTGGCTTCACGACGGTAATCCCTATCACTTGCATCCAGGTGTTGTAGCATGTCTGTGTTACTTCTTGTTTGAAGTCCCTGTTAATTATATATTAATTAAAGGCTGTAGTTAAGGCTTTAAAAAGTAATTTTAAAGCTCACTTGTATCCAGAGCTACAGAAAGTTAACTTTTCCCTGACTGAAATCTGTTTTTTACAATCTGTTTTTTCCCCCTGCTCCTTTGGGGGTTACCTGGGTGTACAGGCTGATCACTTGCCGTAAATAAAACTTTCACTGTATTTCTTTCGTTTTCTCTTTCTCCAGTGTCTCCTTTGTCTGAGCAAATCTGTAATGAACAATTTTGTTTATTCTGCTTTACAAATTATATGTAATAATTTTGAAACTTCCCGGACATAGTAAAGACATCATATAGTGTTACTTAAATCACAGAACTGCCAATGAACACAAAAGTAATATGCTACAACTGAACAGGAAAAGGTACACCATATAAAAATACTTACATGTAAGTGTATGCAATATAAATACAGCATGCCTTCCAACCTTAACCTCTCTGTGAGTCTGTGAAATTAACATCTGGTTTGAAGCTGATTAAGAGATAGGGGTGAACTGTAAGAACTAATAAACTTTAAAATCCTCCATTTGTTTGTATAAAAATGCAACTATGTTTGTAAATCTTATCTACCAAGAAGTAGCCCAGAAAGTTAGGCATTAAATTTTAGTTCATGTTTTCCAGGCACAGAACCACCGTGACCCATGTATTCCAATCAGTTTGTTAATAGAAGACATTTGCACCTTTGCAACTGTGGAGCTATGTAAGATTAAAAAAAAAATGAAATAAATAAAATTGTAGTAGCATGATGTGAAATCAGTCTGACCTCCATGTTGTGCCACAGTTGAATAATTGGTGTACCAATACACTGGATTTTTTTTCCTTCACAGTTGGGCAGCTGGCTGATAGTTGGATTAGCCGCATTTGACCCAGCAAAGTGATTTGGGACAGGCAGTGCGTGTGCTCCAGAATGCTTTGCGGAGCATGGTACACAAGCATTTTGGTAGCTGGGACAGAGTAAGTGTGCATGCAGTAGCTGTGAGCGTTACTGCCCACGCTGCAGTCTGGCTGGCTCCTCACCAAGGCGCTCGAATATCCTTGAACCATGCTTCCCAAGCCGGGTGTGCGGGAACATTTGAGTCACCCGGCGGCAGCCAGAGCCTGAGGGTTCCCCTGGATCCGGGCAGGTCTTGGGAAGAGGCATGCTTTGCCCATTGTTCCCGAGTTCTGGAAAAGCAAAACCTACATGTGAGCAAGATCTGCGCGCAGGCGTGTTGGATGTGCAGTACTTAATTGAGGCTCTGCTCTGTCAGGCAAAGTGAGCACGTTGCTCATCTGCAGTCCAGAACCACACACACATTACGGAGAACTGCATGCTTGCAGAAGATACCTGTTTTCGAAAAATAATTAATTGAATAGCTTTTCTCCCCAAAGGGTTGTGCAGTCAAGAAAGAGAAGACCTGAAACCTGTTGGAGATGCAAGGGTTTTATATGGGCTGCAGCGAAAGGGTCTGGGAAATTCCAATTGTCTAGGGAACTGCTAGCTCATGATGCTAGCCTAATTTATCGTTATGGTACAATAC
Organism: Anser anser; assembly: GCF_964211835.1. Lineage (NCBI taxonomy): Eukaryota > Metazoa > Chordata > Aves > Anseriformes > Anatidae > Anser > Anser anser. Next base: position 42,765,417 of record NC_139720.1, on the reverse strand, counting down.
CATACTACCTCTGAAGTGGTGTCTTCTCTTTGGGTCTTGTTTGATATTATGCCATATGTATATCAACATATATTCTTGTCGTTTAGATGTATTTGTATATCTAAATGTGTAATGTAGATATATACACACAAATACATACAAAAAAGACATTACATATACGTATAAAAGAACTGAATGCAGATAAAGATGTTTGAAGGCAGATGCTCTAATAGATTCATTTAATTATAAAACTTAGCCTTTTATTTTCTATCCTTCCTAAAGAAAGCATTATCCTTGTGTAGATCTGTAATGCCATTGCCTTTCCACTTCTATGAATGCCTACCTGAATCCATCAGACAGTATTTCATAAACAGGTGACTAGAAGCTCTATTAACCTTAAATTTCCTCTCTTTAGCATAGATAAAGAAATTATATTCCTCTTCTCCCCTCTGACATTTTTGTTAGGTCTCAGTTGTCTACGCCAGCTGCCTCACAGGGAAGAGATTGTTCTTTATTGCTGACCTGTGTTTAAATCTCTGGGTGCTTCATTATCAAAATAGCTCTGACTATTGCATTTGAATTTCCAGAATACTGGAATGTCTTTTTCCTGCTCAAAGATTTATTAATTCTGGTACAATTCTATTCACTATGGCATGTTTTAAAAAGATCGGTTGGATGTAAATTAAACAAAGCTCTTTTAAAATGTGTTGGTTCCTGCTTGACAGAGTACAAATCAAAGGAAGATTAAAATATGATGCCAAGCTATTTCAGAACAGTAGGTCAGCTTTTATTTTTGTTTGATCTTACCAGGTTCCTGTTTCAGTTTATTTTGTAACTGATTAATAGGTGGTGATAACTTCATGCTTTCTTAACAGTTTTAGAAATAAAAGCTCATTTTTACAGTGGCTGCTTATAAAAGAGATTTACTGGGTGTGTAAAGTGTTTAAGGTCAGCTCTAGGAAATCCACGCCAGAAAAAAAATAAAATGTAATGAATCTGAGCAGTAGATGTAAAATCTTGGCAGCTAGTTGACTAAGGGGAGGGGAGGAAGCCTGGGATGGTTTTGTGTGTACAAGGCTTCTGCCCAAGTAGAGATTTAGAAATTGCACAGCTACAGGGGGTGCAAGTAGTTCAGTAATATAACTTGAGGCTCTAAAAAGTACCTTGGAGTGCTTCTAAAAGGAGTGGTTTCAATGGAAATAACCTTTATCATTTGGGGTGAAACTGGTGTTAAATTCCATGGAAAACTTCTCTAGAAATTTTCAAATGGTTTAGAATCAGGAATGGAAAGTAAGTGGTACCCTCATGGCTCTGTTACTCCTGCGAGATGCTTTTTCATGGGAGTTTGGATGGGAGGGAAAAGTGGTATACTTCATTTTCCTTCCTCCTGCTATTCGCAGCGGTAGTTATTTCTGGCTTGTATTAGCATCGGGTTGCCTTTCAGTTAGCCAGCATTCAGAAGTAATCGTACTTCTAATAGCTGAATTAGACGTAGGCTGCACTGCAGAACGTCTGTAGCTGCTGTTTCCAAGGAAATGGCAATAAAAAATTGTACTGAACCTGAGAAGAAAGCAGTTAGAGTTGATCAGGATGTGATTCATGTTGGAGATTTGAGTTAACTTGATTGCCTGGGTGGAAGTAGAATCCACCTGTTCCTTGGTATAAATAAAACAAAACAAAACAAAACAAAACAAAAAACAAAAAAACACAAAACCCCTTCCTCTGGGCAGTGAAGTTGTATCTGCTCCCATCTTGAGGAATATTTAGGAAACTTCATAAGGAAACCTGTATTAGGATTGCACTTGAAAACTAAAATTGTTTTGATGGCCCATTTTCAATCAAAATTTTACCTTGCATGTTGCAGCAATATCGTCATGTAGTCAAAATGTGAGTTTACACCAGTATTGTCAAATTCGAAGACACTGCCTGTATTATACATACCAGCATTTACACCAGCGTGCCCCAGCAGCCTGTTTTGATACAGACAATTAGCTTTAATTGTTTGTGAAACTTTTAAGTAGTCTTCAGGGTATCCCAGTGAAATATTTTCATAGTTTGGCTGACTTCTAGGGTTTGTACATGTTTTAAAACAATGTTTGTTAATACATTTTAACTAACAGATTTGTAATGGTAGCGTTGGCTTAACATCTGGAAATCTTTGTCAGACACTTGTAAACACGGACAACTCTATTTATTTAAAGCCTGATGACCAGCCTGTTCATCTAATCTGTGCATCAGCAGGATGAAATACCAAGATGAGCCAGGAGGAGAGAAGGGAATTAGCAAAGTCGCTTACCTCCTAGTTCGACACAAGTTAAATTGGCAGTAAGTGGTTTCGTTAAAGGAGTGGTCCCAGCTGCCATTTGTGCCCTCGTGCTCTTGCGTAGGTGTGTGTTAGGCTGCGTGGTGAACCAGATGGAGCTCATCTGCAGTGAGACAAATCTGTGCTTTTTCCCTGGTGATTTCACACCCCTGGTGCATTAACTTGTGGCTGTGCAGACTTGACTGTAGGCACGAGGAGCAGGATCGGGGGCTTTGTAGGCATGGGGAAAAGGGAGCGTGGCTGGTTTCTGGAGCAGTGCTGACTTCTGTCTGTCCGCAGTGACCTTGCCCTCCCACTTGAGATGGAGTGAGAGCAAGGCTACTTGATTATAGAAATTATTAGTGGTAGTATGATGTTAAAAGATAATATAAGATGCCAGATATGTGCAAGAAAAGTAATTATTTTTTTAAAAAGAGACTTCCAAATAAACTGATCTCTTTTTGCTCATAAAGAATTATTTTGACAAATCATTCATTTCTGTAGTAATTATTGTAGATTTTAAACGTTGGCGAAAACTCAATTTAAAACAAAATAACATAAGATTTGCAAATTACTATATTTATGCATGCCTAATGGTCTGCTTTTATGTTATTTTTTTGTAGAACAGAAATATTCTTCCTTTCCCATCTCTATTTCCTGCCAGCCTCTTCTTGCTCCTTGCACCATTTTCGGAGAAAGTCACAAGTTGTAACACGTATTTGCGTCATTTTAAGAGTTTTTAAATTGTTTGAAAGCTTAAAGTAATTTTTGTTTAACAGACACATAATGTTGATTTTAGTGTAGCTACATATATACTTGTTTTTGTAGCAACCTTTGGACAAATAAGACACAAAAATAAATTTCATAATGTGAGAACAGAGACCAAAAATGGATTTCCCTGGTGCTTGCATCACTGCCTTAAAGAATGAGTAGTTTGTATTTACACGGGAGAATGCAAAATAACAAGTCACAATTTACAAGGTCTGCAATGTTAGTTTGGTTATCAAAGTATTGATGATAGGAAATTGTTTTTACGCATCATTTGCTGTATATTTTTAACTTTCTGTTCATAGTTATTTCTAAAAACAAACCCCCAAAAAAACTACCATAGAAACATCTGCTACAAAGGACTAGTTAGTATTCTGCTGTGTTGGTTTTTTTTTTTTTTTTTTAAGTTTTAACAGCTGTCATTTGTAGCAAATGAGAGTATTTGCTGTGAACTTTGTTCTTGAGCATTTGTTTGCTTTCCCAGCTTTCTCTTTCTGAATAACTGGCATGTCTGAAGAGTACCGGCAAACTTCTAGAAGCCCTCTGTTGAGGTGCATGCACAAGTCTGTGTGTTTAAATCGCTTACCAGCCTGTATTTGCACTTACTGGATGAAAAAGTCTCATAAATTTGTGGTTATAAGATGTATACATTACATCCTTTTGGTGTCTAGAGTAGGGAACAGGCACCAAGGCTGAGGGATTTCTTTGTACAAGGAAACGTGTGCTTCACTGGACTGCAATGTCACGTGCAAATTCTCCCCTTTTGTCCATTTTTGCTTTTCCTGGCATGTTCATCGGAGAGCACAGCCATACTGTTGAGGCTTCAGCATTTTCCTTAAAAAGAAGCTGTTTAAAAAATGAAAGTTGAGGAAGCTTAAAGCCTGAAGTTCCCATTTGGTCCAAAAGGCTGAGTCACTGCTTTGAGGAAGTATAGCATAATCCGGGGTGAAGATTTTTACCAGCAGTATTAGAGGACTGCTTTAAGCATCTCGAATGAGCAGTGCAGCACATTTTAAATGATTAACAAGAACTTTTCCACAACATAGCAGCAAAAAAGGCAATTTTATGAATATGTTCGTTATCTTTTGACCAGTCAGTTGAGTGACAAGGTTCACTGAGTACAGGGGTAAAAAGATAATCATAGACTTCATCCGCAGTAGGAAGTTAGTGCAGTACTGCAGAAGAAAATCTGCAGTGAAACTTCCAGTGCTGAGGTGTTTAGTCTGCTTGATTTTTTTTTTTTTTTTTTTCCTCTGACAGTGTTTCTGACCTTGTGGCCTGAACACCTGTGAGCATTTGGAAGACTTTCACAACACATCTCGTGCTTTACTTTCATCCAAAGGGAATCCAGTTTGCACATTCTGAGAAAGCTTCAGGATAAGATCTGGAGCACAGGAATAGGAGGCGGTTGGGAGGCTGGTTTTGAGAGAACACTTGTGATCTGTGCTAAAAGACCAGTAGAGATGTAGCACGGGCTGCAGGAGCACAGAATCACCAAGGCTGGAAGGGATGTCAGGAGGTCTGTAGTCCAGCCCCTGTGCACAAAGCAGGGTCAGCTAGAGAGAACTGCTCGGGACAGTGTCCAGTTGGGTTTTGAATTATCTGCATGGGTAGAAACCGCGTAGCCTGTCTAGGCATCCTGCTCCAGTGCTTGACCTGACAGTAGAAAGAGATTTTTATGTCTGAGTTTCCTGTATTTCAGTTTGTGTTCACTGTGCCATTTTGCTGGGCACAACTGAGTCTGCCTCCATCTTCTCTTTACCCCATCAGCTATTTATATGCATGAACAAGATTCCTCCTGGGCCTCTTCTCCAAGCTAGACATTCCCAGCACTTTCAGCCTCTCCTCATATGTTGGATGCTCCAAACCCTAATCTTCATGGAGCTGGACTCACTCCGGTACGTCTTTGTTGTACTGGGGAGCCCAGAACCAGACCCAGCATTCCCGCTGAGGTCTCTCTAGGGCTGAGCACGGGGGAAGGATCACCTCCCTTGACCTGCTGGCAACACTCGTCCTGGTACAGCCCAGGGTCCTGTTGGACTTCTTTGGGCAGACTGCTGGCTTGTGTGGTACTTGGTGTCCACCAGGACACCTAGGTCCTTTTCTGCAAAGCCCACCAGTCCCACAGCACATACTGATGCTTGGGATTGTTCCTCTCCAAGGTGCAGGACTTTGCATTTCTCTTTTTGAACTTCATGAGGTCTTTGTACATCCATTTCCCTGCCCTGCTAGTGTCCCTCTGCATGGCACCGCAGCTATCTGATGTATTAACCACTCCCTCCAGCTTAGTGCAGTCTGTGAATGTGCTGATGGGGCACTTCGTCCCATCACCCAGGCCATTACCGAAGGTGTTGAATGGCCCTGGTCCCTGCATCAAGCCTGGGGCACGCTGCCCGTGGCTGGTGTCCAGCTGGATGCCACGCTGCTGCTCTTCACAACCCCTTGAGCTCAGTTCAGTCACTTTTCAGTGCACCTCACCGTCTGCTCACCATATTCCATCAGTTTGCCTGTACGTATGTTATGGGGGAAGGTGTTGAAAGCCTTGCTAAAAATCAGGATATACAACATCTGCTTTCCCCTTGTCTGCAGAGCTTTTCCCTTGTCATCTCATCGTAGAAGGCTGTCAGGTCAGTCTGGCTTATTCCCCCTTCGTATATCCATGCTGAGTACTTCAAATCACCTTCTTTCCGTAATAGATGGGTTTGTTCCATCGCCTTCCCAGGGACAGAGGAGAGGCAGCCTGGCCGGTAGTTCCCTGGATTTGCCCTTCTTGAAGATAGAAATACCATTTGCTTTCTTCCAGTCTTCACAAACCTCACCGTACTGCCATGTCCTTTAAAGATAATGTACCTTTCCTAAACTATAAAAATAACATGGGTATCGTTTAAAATTATTTCCTTGCCATTTTAGAGGTGGAATGAGGTTGCTGTTTCACAGCTGTAAATTGCTACTTTTCAGATGCTGTTATAGATAAATTATCTGTGTTAAAACAGCAATTTTGCACTCTCTGTGGGTTTCTTTAAATAATTAATTCTCATGATTTAAACAACTTTGTTCAATATTGTTCTTCTGCTTACAGTAGGAAAAGTGTGGCATATATTGCAGAAATTGAAAATGTTTCATAAATTAACACTTTAAAATCAAGGTTTTTTTTCTGGAATACAAATTATTTGCCAGCTTTATTTTCTATCATAAAGTTTTGTTATCCTCATTTTTAGCTAGTTTATTGTTACTTACAGAGACATCAATAAACTGATCATTGAAGGCAGTGTGATGTTTCATAGGTTTTTCAGTGGATGGAAACATTTCTTGCATCTTGTTTTAAAAACTCATTTCTTCCTTTCTGTGTAATTAGTATCATAAACAGACAAAATTTGATGCTTTGCCATTATATATTTTTTTACCAGTAAGGTAAATTATTAAGGTAAATTACCAGGCAATTATTCAGTTCATTAACTCCTTAAATATTCTTTTCTGACTTTTTACCTAGTACTTGCTGATGCTGGGGGGGGGGGGGGAGGGAATTTTGTCTATGACTAATAAAATAATTGGTTCACGTTCTTACAACATCCTAAAAAATGTTTGTGGATTTACTGTCTGATCTGAGCCATCTTTTATCCAAGTGAAACATGTCTTAACTTTCCTGTGTGATCAGGCAGTTATTGAAGCTACGAGCATAGCGTTATCAATGCAAATGTATTGTTTCAGGTTTTTTTCTTAGTTGTCATAATGCATCAGTGGGTTTTTTTTAGGCATTGTGTAAAAGAATAAATGAGCACTTTTTCCCACTGCATTTTTATTTCCATTTCCGTCTTTACAGAGCAAGAATAAAAGCGTAATGGGTTATGTTATTCTTACTGCACTTGTGGGAATCTGAGAAGTAATGGAAGTCTTCACACTAGAAAAATAATGAAAATACTTAAAATTTGAAAATAATCCATGTATATATCTTTGAAGGGCCAGATGCAGAGTTCTTGCACTGTTGAACTCTTGTTTAAAATGTGTTCTGTTTCTATTTCAGTTAAGATCTTTTCCAAATAGCATTCAAAGGAGAGGCAGAGTATTCGAGTTTGTAGTCAGAATGCTGTAAGCCTCTGCAGGTACTTAGAAAGCAATGATCTAAAAATTAACTTCTCATAGCTTGACAAGTTACTGCCTGACATTTGAGTGCACAAAACAGCCACATACAGACTTCCAGCCTGCTTTCTTACCAGCAAATGCCAGGAGAACACCACTTGAGTTAGCCTGACTGGTGGGCCAGGTCGCAATACCTGGGTTAGCGTGGTGAAGGGCATACCCATGGACAGGTACCATGGCCTAGCTGGTATGCAGTAACTTGATTTGGGTCTCAACCCTGTACTGCTTGCCAGCTTCCATTTTTGTGCAGTCTGGAAGGACAGCAGTGCTGTCAGGAGATTTGGAGCATTTTTGCTCTTCTGCTCCCCCCCCCAAAATAAACAGCTGATAAACAGCTATCAAAATGCACAGGTATTAGCAGTCATAGTGCAGGTGTATTTGTGATAGATTTGCATACTGTTTTAGTAAACTGCATGTTCTGAACATGCAAGTGCATCACATTTTAAGAATTAATGAGAAATTGTCATTAAGGGTTCTGAGCTTGTGTTCAGAAGCAGTAGCTTGATGGCAATAATCCTGGTATTCTGTCTATTCCTGACAGCCAAAAGGTGCAAAACTGAGTTACTCAGTAGCTGTTTGAGGCATGGACCTCCTGCTCTTAACTGCAGGATTCATTTTTTATGACATAGTAAAATATTATGGAAATACAAATAAAATAAAAATATTAATAATGACGTTTTGCTTTCTGTTTCTTTCAGGACTCCTCCAGGGTGGTTTCAAGCAGATATAAAAGGTATGAAATCTTTGTACTTAAAACATTATTCATGTACATAGTTCTGCCAGATGTACTTTGCACACCAAGTTGAACATGAGCCAGCAGTGTGCCCTTGCTGCGAAGCAGGCTCGTGGTGGCCTGGGCTGCATTAGGCAAAGTATTGCCAGCAGGTCAAGGGAGCTGATCCTTCTTGTCTGTTTGGCACTGGTGAGGCCACACCTGGAGCGCTGTGCCGACTTTCGGGCTCCCCAGTACAAGAGAGACTTGGACGCAATGGAGAGAATCCTACACAGGGCCACCAAGATGATGAAGGGACTGGAGCAGCTCGCTTATGAGGAAAGGCTGAGAGAGCTGGGACTCTTCAGCATGGAAAAGAGAAGGCCTGGAGGTGTTTCATCAATGTCTGTACGCACCCTGAAGGGAGGGTGCAGAGAGGGCACAGCCGGGCTCTTCTCAGTGGTGCCCAGTGCCAGGCCAAGAGGCAATGGGCACAAACTGGAACACAGGAGGTTCCCTCTTCCTGAACACCAGGCAGCACGTCTTTTCTGTGCGGGTGACGGAGCAGTGGCACAGGCTGCCCCGAGAGGCTGTGGGGTCTCCTCCTTGGAGACCTTCAAAAGCCTCCTGAACGTGGCCCTGGGCAGCCTGCTCTGGGTGGCCCTGCTTGGGCAGGGCTTGGGCCTGGTGGGCCCCAGAGGGTCCTGCCAGCCTCAGCCCTTCTGTAAAAGCCAATTTAAGTGGGGTGAGTGTTTGATGTGTAGGCTGTTATACTACTGCTACAAATATATAGCCTGATTTGGGGATAAGGACCAAAGTGATGCACCAAACTTACCCAAACCCTTCTGTTATGTTACTATTTTAAAATAATCTTAGCTAGTATTCTGCTGGGTCTTACTAGTTGTGAAGCACCAACTTCTTAAGTTTGACTGAGGTAGATAATTTTGTTGCTCTCCACAGTAGTATTGAAAGGAATTTCTATGGATTTATCATACTAATGTCTCAGTTTTAAGGGATGCTGCTCACTTAACATGTCCTGTTTTGTTCGTTATTTGCCTGTCTTTAAGACAAGTATTACTCTTGTCATTTCTCAAGTTCATCAGTCAGAAACATATCTCAGACGCTGCTGATGCACCTGACAAGTACATGAAATTTTTGTCCGTGTGGAACATACTGACTCAGCTATTGCATTTATTAGGAAAATGTAATGTTAACATGAGGTTTAAAGTACGTCAACTGAAGCAAGGCATTTTTGGAAATACATATTTATTTCACACATGAATTTATTCTCTTTTAAATATTTCCTTTATTCAGGTAAAATATATAGATGTTTTATTCACCTGTATTTATATATCATGGCTGCAGCAGTAACTGCAAAGAGCACCTTCAGTTACCTAGTATTCACTGGTGTATTTTCTACACCTCAAACTTGTACACATATTCTTTTAGGCTTTACATTTCTTAGTGTGATGCTTTCTTTTGTATTTAGGTTACTGGGTTCCCATAAACGTGGCCAAGTGATACTTTTTATTGCTGTGGGGTTTTTTGAATCACTTTGTTAAAGCAGAATGGGTGGACTTATTTTCACAGCCTTAATACCTGTGTAATTCCATGATTTCTTTTCTTATTAATCAAGCACAATTTAGTTGAGTCTCCACTTCCTCTTGAGTACCTGTGCGGAATTTTGTTGCTGTTAATGTCTGCCAAATACTTAGTTGTGTGTGTCATAAGTACCTGGTGGGTTTTCCTGAAACTTTATATTTACTCTGTACTCCCTTGCAAAAACTTGGTTGTGTCTGGGGTGGTAATAAATAGAAGTTTGAGTAATCACACACATCTGTAACTTAGTTGAAAATAAACTAATTCTTCTGATAGCATTGCAAAAAATAGGAAACTCCTAAGTTAGGAAATACTAAAATAAGACTTGTTTGTGCAGTCTTCATTCAGTCAGTTTTAGTTATATGAAGGATGTACATTCTTTGTTTATGAACTTTCCCCCTCAGGACTTGCATCACTTTCAGGATGAATCTGACTTGCTGTGAGCTGCAGTTCAATATTTTGTTATGTATGTTGCCATATATCTTACTCATTGCATAGTCCTCAAACCTCATTTTGAGAACAAAGGATTATTTTCCTGTGAGGTCATCACAGTACCCAGTACCCAAATATTAAATGGATTTTATTCTAACAAAACCTCGGTAGGTGTACAAGAGCCAGTACTTTACAGATAGAGACTTAATGCCTACTGTGATTAGAGATAGAAGTATCTACTGATTTTTCTCTATATTAAAAAATTTCTACCCTCCCCCAAAGTGATTTTTCAGTTAAGAGCACTTGAACAAGAGTGGCTGCCCTTCCTGGTGTAAATCCTAAAGGAATCAGGACCAGGCTCCTCTTTTCTTCTGACAACATTGGGCTTGTTCTCCTCTTCCCTCATCTGCAATGCAGGAAGGTCCTAGAGAAAACATCCTGTTCTACAGTAAGCATTATTATTAAGGCCCAAATGTGTTCAACATAATGGGCTTTTAACAACTTTGTACGTACTTCCTTAGGTTTTCAGGAGAAGAGAGAAGCAAATTCCAACCTAGGGCCAACCACTTTGAGATCCCATTTGAAGCTGTTACTTGCACTGCTTTAATGACAGGTGGTCAGTACTTGTGGAGTGGGGAAGAGAGAGACTGTTAGTAGACTTTACAGCAAATGACAGCACAAGTGGAAAGAGTTTTTTCCTAAAATCTTTGGCTCTGTTGTAGACCCCCGTGGGAAGAATATATTATTTGTCAGAAAATTTCCAGTCATTTTCCCACATCTTTACTGCTTCTGACTTACTCGTTTGCTTTCTCCCTCTTTCCTAGTTGTTCCTCACCAGAAGTGACATCTCAGCATTTTTCTTCGCTTCCCTGGTTTCCATTTCCTGGCCCAGTCAGGCACCCTTTCCTCTCTCTCCCCCTTTCTCATACATCCTCATATTTAACTACTGAGTTGCTAGTCTTTGGCATTTTTCTGATCTCTTATTTTCTTCTGTTCTGTCTCCATCTTCTGACTTTTAGCCCTCAGTCACAGATACCATTCCAGGCTTCCAGTACCCTTCCTCTCCCTTCCCATGTAGCTGTTTTCATGTCTACACTGAGATACCCATCCTCTTGGACCCAAGAAGACAGGAGATTTATCAACAGCAGAGAAGAAAGGTCTGTGCTGTGTGTTGTGATGGAATTCCTACTCTCGCAATATATTCCAGGGCTCCAGGAATTGCAGATTTTACTACCTACTTAATCAGACATACTGACTACTTTGCCTTGTATGGATGCAGGAATCCATGGTTAAACATTTATATGACATTGCTGAGAAACCCATTTCACTGAGTGCCCTTTGACGGGAAGATGTGTTTACAAATGAAATCTGCTGGCTGCTATGTTGTTCGGCTGACTTGGACAAACTGAGCCTGTCTCCTTATACAATAAAGTAAATAAAAGTTTGGGATGAGGCTCTTATAATTGTACTCTGTCTTCTGATTTTTTTTTTAATTCCACGTTTATATCCTAGAATTTTGTATTGGGGTTCATTTGTAGTTGCATGAGTTAACCACATAAAACATTTTCAAAAGAAAGTGATGGTTTTGTTGTGATCTGGAGTGGCACGGTAGGATGCTTTAAAACCATGACCAGTATCTTCAGGGTCATGCTTACATGAAGGCTGCGGGAAATGCTCATGAGCTTATATGGGAGTTGTGACCAGTCATCTGTGCTGACTGTGAGCTACATAGAATGGCTTGGGTTGGAAGGGACCTTAATCATACAACTCCTGGGATTAGGGTATCTAACTATCCCATCTAACTCATGGGATTAAAACATGTGGGTATCCTTCTGGGGCAATAGCCCATATCTATTTTCTCATATTTAGTTTTTCCCTAAGCTTTTCTAAATACGATGTGCTGCATGTTGGCCGTTCCAACTGCTGTAGCTGGGTCTACCATTTTCTGCACTGCTTTGCGTGTAGTTCTTTTAAATCAAGAGGCACACTGCCATTGGTAAGGGTGGTTTTCTGAGTCAGTTCTGATGCTATCACCAGAGTTGGTGTCATCAGTGATTTCTCAAACAAGTCAGTGACAAAGTGTATTGTTTCTTGAAATACTTGAGTGCAATCTACATGTAAACATGAATTATGTTTCTCTTGCATTCTGTGAACTAGAAGTTTGCGAGTAACAGCAAAGCGGGATATGCATGTGGGCATAGGAATATTTTGGCTTATTTTAAAAAGCCATTTAGCTTCTTTTTTAGAAATGCCTTAAATTAAAACTAAAACCTTGCAAATTGGGGTTTAAAATAATTCAGAAGATTTTGCATGGTTCATGGATCAGACAGATCAGGCTGGATCAGTTTACAGAAAGAGTCAGATTAAAATCTCTTAATGGTTCAAGGGTGTGTTCCCCTTATAAGTTTGTTTATTAGTGGAAATGAATGCAATATGGTGTGGCTTTATGGCTTCCAGGCAAACGGCAGAGGGATTTTTCCCTCTTTCAGGATAGCAGTGCAGGCTCACACGGAACCCAGCAGGTGGGGACCCTGCCCACTAATTCTGAAAGACCGCGTTGGACTCCGGTTTAACATTCATGCAAGAGTAGAAAAATAAATGAGGTGTAACAGATCACCTGCTCCTAGCAGGAAGTGCTGTGAAGGAGATGTTAAAGCCCAGCTAAAATTCTCTTGTTTGGTGTTTTTTTTTGTATTTTTTTTTTTTTTTTTTTTGTTCTTGATTACTGAAAATCTTAAAGCGTAAGGAAAAAGCTTAAAGTCTACCAATTTACATGCCACCTACTAACCTTGGTCTCACTGCCTCAGAAAGGATGCAGCTGCAAAATACCGTTTCGTAACACTGTGCCCGGACTTGCCTACTCGCCCCGGTCTGGGAGTTGTGCAGCGAGGCCCCGACGGCTCAGGTTGCGTGCTGAGCACTGTCTCGTCACGCCTGCCACGGCAGGACCTCAGCTGTGCCAAAATGAGCACTTAAATAGGCAGGGATCACCCAAACGGCTTTTCTTGACTGTCATATCCCCTTCTCCACTAATCGTCGATGTTACAAAGTAGTGGAAAAGCTTTGGGTATTCCTACAGAAGCTTATTATGGCCTAGGTTGGGCCCCCTGCAGTTCCTCACTGTAGGATGTGCCAGAGCGGCTGGGCCTGGTGGTGCCTGAGGGAGCTGCTGTGGCTGGCAGTCAGAGGTGTCCTGCTCAGTCACCTTACGGCCAGAGCCAGGACAAGGGGATGTGAGCTGCAGGGACGACACGGCTGCCTTTCTTAGCTCGGCACCGACAGCCTCTGGCATGGTTTAACCGGTCCGAAGCAACAGAAGTCTGAGGTAGGCTGTTTAGAAACGCTGCCTTCTGCTCGTTCTTCCAAAGAAGCTGCTAGCTGCTGGCTGGATTTCAAGGTGACACAATTAATTACGAGTTTCCAAATCAAGTCTAATTACATGATTCTGGAAATGAACATAAATGCGTTATAATTGAAATCATTGACATTTGCTTTTGACGATAGGTGACTTTAATTGGATGAAATTGTCATTTGGGCAGTGCTTCATGAAAACATTGAAAGAGACATTGAAAGGAGCAAGATTTTTTCCACCCTCCTGTAATACTGCTATTAAAGCTGACCCTTTGCAAATAACAGGTTTTATTTTATTTTAAAGGAATTGACTAGAATGTCATTCTAAACTAAAACTTTTTGTGTAAGAATAGTCAGAAACTGCAATGTGGGTTCATTTCTTTGCTAGTTTGTTACAACAGGCAAAATAATGAACTTTGTTTATGTCACTTTCCTTGTATTATGGACTAATAACTTAACTTTATTATTTTTTTAATCCCTAGAAGTCTTCATGATATGTCCTTTATACTTATGATACTGAAAGGGAGTGTGTTCGGTAGGGCCTTCTCCCCATAAAAATAGGTGAGGAAATTTTTAAGCGTGAGTTTCAGGGAAAATACAGAAAATGTCTTGATTTTCAGTATTAATGAAACTCTTCCTATCTAGTTATTCTTTCTTTTAACTTTCCTTTAGGAACATCTGCCAAGGTCACTCACTGGAGTTGAGATATTCCACTACTGGCAACAGGGATCGTTTCTGAGTGATGAAAAATTCAGTCTTTTTTTGGTGTGGTCTCTCCTTGTGACATTAGCAGCATGAAACAACACATCTTTCAAAAAGCTAAATAATCTAGAATTTATAGAGTTAAGCTAAAATATTTCTCTTATGTTATGTTGCAACATGCGTATCCGGTCCCTAGAAATGTTTTTAAAAAAATCTTCTAGATGGAGAATAAACAGTGCTAAATATGGTAATAACATTAAGCTACAAAATTCCTTACAATTGTGTCAGTGTGCCTTGGAAACTTCACACATACTGGAGCAAAGCAACATTTATATCCATGAAAAGACATTCTTTTGCCAGATATGCCTGCTTTTGATTTGCACCGAATCCATCTAGATTTGCACATTGTCAGCAGGGGTTTTCTAGAGTTATGAAATGCAAAACTGTTAAATGAAAATGTTAATCATATACTCTCCTGTGTGTTAAAGGAATTGTTGTAGGGATACTCATGATGCTTTTTATTCTTTCCCTGAGTGCTCTCAAAAGCCTTTATATGCATGTTGCAGTGGTGTGGTTTCACAAAATCCCAGAAGGGCTGAGGCTGGCAGGGCCCTCTGGAGCCCATCTGGTCCAACCCCTGCTCACGCAGGGCCACCCAGAGCCACTAGCCCAGGACCATGTCTGGATGGCTTTCAAATATCTCTATCCAAGTTCTGGTTAATGGTGAACAATTATTATTATTATTTTTTGGCCATATAGATGTATATTTTCAAAGTTTTGGTGGATCAGAGAGTGCAAAATCTTTTTCCCTCTGCCTGGTCCTAGGGTCTTCTGTTCTGCAGCTCTTAATTATGCCTGTTACAACTGTGGGAAGAACACCATTAAATCTGTGACTTTGAAAATGCTTGACTTCTAATATTTATATTTCTAATTCCGTACTGGTTTTATACATAATCACAATGCCGAGACCATAAGCTTTTTATATACTAGTTCATGCGCATTCGCAATGATTATCTGTTAAGATTCCATTGCAGTGCTTTTTAAGGTTACATGATCTAACGCAAAAAAACTTATCACCAGCCTGATGTGATAACTAGGTAACTTTAATATATATATATAATATATATATATATAAAAATACATATTTAATCAGAGGAGTATCACTGCAAATATTTTGTGCTGATTTTTTCCCATGGTGCTTGTAACCTGTTGTGTTTTGTCTGGCTGGGATGGAGCTGACTTTCTTCATAGCGGCCAGCGTGGTGTTGTGCTTCTTCTTTGAAGCAAGGCTGGGAGAGGTTGGGGTTGTTCAGGAAAGAAGGCTCCAGGGAGACCTTATTACAGCCTTTCAATATATAAAAGGAGCTTATAAGACAGACAGAAGAAGACTTTTTGCCAGGGCCTGTATTGACAGGGTAAGAGACAATCATATTAAAGTGGAAGAGCTTATAAAACTATTATCATATTAAAATGAAAAAAAAAATATTAAAACTGAAAAAATCGTATTAAACTGAAAGAGATTTAGATTGGATATTAGGAAGAAATTCTTCACTATGAAGGTGGTGAGGCACTGGAGCAAGTCGCCCAGGGCTCTGGAACAAGTCACCCAGAGACGCAGTGGATGGCCTGTCCCTGGAAGTGTTAAAAGTCGGGTTAGATGGGGCTTTGGGCAACCTGTTCCAGTGTTGATAACTCACTAGTGGTTTTGCTGTTGCTGAACAGTAATTGCACAATGTCAAAGCCTTTTCTCCTACACCTTCACCTCCCCTGCAGTGAGCAAGATAATGGGAGTGGACACAGCTGGGACAGTTTCCCTGGGCTGACCAAAGGGATGTCCCATACCATATAATGTCCTGCTCAGCAGTAAAACCAGGGTAGCAGAAAAAGAAGTGTGTGGGGGGGTTGTAGACTAGCTTCCAGAGTAGCTATTGCTCAGAGACCAGTCTAAAAGATAAATAAACTGTCTTCATCTCTCCCCATGAGTTTCCTCTATTTTGCTCTTTCCATTCTCTCCCCAGTCCTGCTGTGGGGAAGAGAGGAGGGAGCGAGCAAGCATCTGTGTGAGTGCTTGCTTGGCTGCTGCCCGGGCTCAACCCACCACACCCAGCTTTGCTCAAGTTCTGTTGGCCAGTTTCGTATTCTTGGTCAGTTCCTTGCAATACAGAGATATGGCTGTTTCAAGGTGACCTTCAGGTAGCCTCTTTAAAACTCTCTGAGAAAGCAGGGATCAAGGTTTTATTTTTTCAAAGAGTTAATGAAAATTTCATAATCACCTTTCAAAAAAAGCAGGTTAGTACCTTTTTCTGAAGACTTGAAAACAAAACAAAAAAGCACACAAAAATCAACTATTTGCTGTACTGATGAGAAATTTCCAAACATTTTGCTTTGTGATATCAGACAGGCTATATGTCTCCTGAATTTTTTACTGAATTTAGATAACTTTCAGGCAAACAAAATGGGATACATTTCATAGGGATACAGCAGTAGAGAAGATCAAAAACTTCTCTACAGTGAATTCATATCTGCTGCTTAAATTACCCTGGCCAGAAAAGAAGAGATTCCATAGGGATCAAAACAGGCAGGTTACTATAAAATACTAATCTAGGGAAGTTGTGAATTACAACATTTTATCATAAGGAGATACACTCTAGATTCTTGGTACAGGTTGTATCTTGAGGCAGTATTGTGCCTGATTCCTTGAGGCAGTGAATTCAGTGAGTTCTCAGAAACACAAAGCTGTGAAATAGCTGCTCTGCAGTTTATTAGACTGACCTCCTGAGTGCTTTGGAAAGGACTCTATTGTTGCTTCTTCCTTTTCCATTTTGTTAAATCTCTAAATAGGTGTCTGCTTTGTTCTATGCCTTTGTAGCACAGCTAATGCTCCAGAAGACGATGCTCTCAATAGATATTCCCGAACAGAGAGGACAACTTATAGCAGATACAGCAGGGATACAAACTCTTCTGGGAGCTCTGTACCAAGTACTGCTTTGGAAAAGAGGATTGAGGAGCTTGAAAGGGTGAGTACCAACTAACATGTGCATGGTATAAATCTGAAATAAAGTACCTTTGATACTCCATAGGGAAATTACAAGTAAAAATACATAGAAATGATGCTCAGTGCTTGAAGTGCAGATACTTATGTCTATAAACATGTATGATGAAACAAGCAGACTGAAAGAATGTGAACTTTCTAATCATTATAAATGTTTAGTTTTCATTTGGTGTAGAAGTGCAAAATAATAAGGTAAATATAATACACTTAGAGAGCCAGCTGTTCTCTGTGTATTTGTCATATGTACCTTGTGACGCACCAACGCAGGGCAGATAACTTGTGGGGAGGAGGGGCTCACTGGCTGTTCAGAAAATAAGCAAGTCTGTTTCTGATCTACTTCTAGTTTGAGTTTTTTTAATGTATTGAAGTGTTATAAAATTTGTTATTTAGTTGTTCACTGAAGTTTTAAGCATCTCAAATATATTTAAAACAAAGTTTTCATTATTTCAGACATTTTTCATCCAAACATATTTGGGAAAGTGTAATAATGTTAAAGCTGTGTTTTTCACTTAAAACATTCTTTTGGCTAAATACATCGTGTGTAATCTATTATGGGCTTCTGTTTCTTCCTCTGAAGTGTATTTTTGTGGGTAACTTGCCAAATTTTCTTGAATTCATATAGATGAAAGTTACTAAGTAAATGCAATTTGAATAGACTTTTTTTTTTAAAGGGTGAAAATAGGGCGTGTTCTGTAGAAATTAGTTTTTTTGTTTGTTTGTTTTTTTAAGACTTAAGGAAGCCAGCTTTGAATAAAATGTGCTGTAATCCTCCAAATCAACTTTCTTCTGAAATAAATAATAACAAATAACTGAACTACCAATAACAGAAAATAGGAGAAGATCTAAGGACTTCTTTTTGCTATACTGAACACTAATTTACTGAATTCCTAATGGATGTTTTAATTTTCTCTTGCATTTGAGCCCACAGACGTTATGAGTCTTCGTTTCCTTTGTTAACTGTAGTATGAAACAAAAAGAAAAGGAAAAAAAAACTATAAAAATTTGGAATCAGAAACTTTACATTTACTTATTTGTCTTTTGGGCCTTCTATCCAGTTCTGGGCTCACTCATGCTTAAGGTAGATATTAAAAAAACATCTCTGGAACCAGAGATAGCACACAGGTTTGATGTGGGTAAAATATCTTATTAGATGTGATTCATTAGCTCCTTGAAATATAAAGGCTTGAAGACATATGGGTTTGGCTCATAGAAAAGAAATTACAGGTAAGTGCTTGTGGTGTGTGTGTGGAGGGTTGCTTTGATTAACTTTAATGTTAGTTACTTAAAACTGTCTTTAAGATGCACAATTACATTTGACACCAGTACATATTCTGTTTTTAGGAACTTGCAAAGGAGAGACAGGAAAATCTGAGATTAATGAAGATGACACAGGACAAAGAGGAACTAATTGGGAAACTGAAGGAAGAAATTGATTTATTAAACAGAGTAAGCACATATTTTCTTATATGGTGCTATATAAAGAGGGGAAAAAGCATCTCATCTGCATTCTCAGTGCTCTGTTTCAGGCACTTATATCCACTGGGCAAGATCTGAATAGAATTAAGTGTTGTTGGGAGTTTTTGTTTGTTTGTTTCTATTTATGTAACTTTTCTACAGGCATGTAAATAAGTTCTATTTCCCAGGTGGCTTCTGTTCATCATCATTAACATCATTAATCTCTAGTGGGACTTGACTCTTGACTGATGTGCAGAGCCAGGATGTACTAGGGAAATATGCTTCTAGTAGTCCAGTGCAGGCTTTCCTATAAAAATTCAACAAAAAATTTCAAAACTGGCCTTGGTTGATCCAACAGTGAAGGGAAACAATAACTCTATGTGCATAGTGCTAAACTTTCACTTGCAACAATGGAGGACAACATACTCAAAAATTCTCAAACTAATTTACAGTACTGAAGGAGCTGAGAATATTCTGAAACATGTCTGTTATTTCTTTTTATAAAGAAAGTTGGAAATTATAGGATAAGTGAAGTATTGTCTGTGTTTTGGAGAGATTTCTACTTTAATGGGGAATTGATCTTTATGCCACTTTTATATTCAGCAAGGGATCTCTCACATCTAAGCTGATGACCTGAGTATTAGTCAATGAAACTGTTCACTCCTGCATAGTGGGTAGCAAAGCTACTTTAAATGCTGGTCACATCTGATTTCCTGTCTCAGAAGTCAGAAAAACAACAGCAACAACAACAACAACACAACAGAAGTACCCGATTCACTCAAAGCTTGTGCTTTAGGACCATGATAGTTTCTAAGGTTTGCTTTTCCAGAAGAGTTCTAGAAACAATGTTCATTTTTTTCTGCTGTATTTGAAGGATGATGTCCTAAATTAAATCCATTGAGTATCTGACTAGGAACTATCTTATAACATGTAAAGTTAAGCAGACCCTGTGTATTACATGCATTGAAGTACGATGGCAATTTCTGCTTGTTGTGTGGAAAGAAAGCATAAAATGTAGTCCTCCGAAAAACCTCTTCACTACAAAATGACTAAAGTTGTACCATTCAATGAGATATATGTGGTGGTCCCTAGGTAGCCTCTGTTAAATGGAGAAGAGAATGCTTTCTTATTTTTGTTATCCATCAAGTCAGCATTTATCATATCTATAACATTATCTATTAGCTTTATTGCAGAGCAAGTATTTATGTTTGAATCCCACAGACTTTTCCTATCGAAATAGCTGCCTTTTGAATTTCTGGCCATTTTACTAATTTGTCTTGCCACAGTTTGAAGCCAGCATGTCTCAAGTGATAACTTCCATTAAAACAGATAGTTTTACTTTCTTTTTAAATAGTTGTTGGATTTATGACTGCTTTTATATTGGCTATCCATGTGGATTTAGAAAGAGGAAAGCTTTAGAATGTTAAGAAAAGCTACAGAAGTATTACATCATTCCCATAAAGGAAAGGAATGAAAGGTAATATGCGATCATATTTGCCTAAGGTTTGTCTTTACAACTGCAGTCACGAGAGCCAGCATTTAAACATCCATCTGCTCTTCATAGAACATTGCTCTGTAGACCTGGCACCAGGACTGGGTGCTTTACATGGAGGAACAGTTGTGATCTTCAACCTTCTGTTTGGATAAGCCGATGACGTCCTGATGACCTAGTGAGCTTACGCAGAGATCTTTTTAAAAAGTTTTACTGGTAGGGAACCTGAATAGGGGTCTTGAAATTTGACCATCTATGCATTCACAGTATTTCTCCATTCATCAAAAAATGCTCTCATTGCATGTTAGGTTGTACAGACTTGGAAAGATTTTCAAGTCAGAGAGCCTAAATGCCATTTTATTGCATAGCTTTGTGACTGCTTAGCCCTCATATTTAGAGAAGTGCTCTTTCTAGAAGTTTCGGTCAGTTCATGACCACAGATGCATCCTTCATTGCCAGAGACTGTGTGTTACACTTGAAAAGCTGTTTTTCCAAGAATCCTGAAAACTTGTTGGCAGACTTTTTCTTATTTTAAGTAAATATATTTATTTAATGTAAAAATAAGATTTTACTGAGAACACTCAGTACAAAGATACGTAAAGAACATTAGCTGCATTTATATTGAGAACCAGAAAAAGCCTTTTGTCATAAATGGCATTTTTTCATTCCAGTAGATTAGCCTCTAAAAGTATGTCTGCCACTTTTTTTTTCTTTTTCTTTTTTTTAAGTAAGATAAAGGCAATTGCTTAACAAAAGCCTCAAATATGTGAAAGGAAAGGCATCTCAAGACATTTAAATATTTGTAGGCTATGTTCAACTATTGACTAGTTTGTACTCAGTCATTTCTGATCTTACTGTCCCTATAGTTAAATGCACGTTTGGACTAAGAATTCACAATCTACTTAGTGTCAATGGTGTAGCTACTGGTTCATTTGGAAATCCAAACTTTCCAGCTAGTGTATTTTATTTACTAATAAGAGTAAGTTAGCATTGCAGTTTTTAATTTTGATAAGAAGCTTTAAATTCCAGAGTGGCAAAAACCATCTGCATCTCTCAGTCCATTATTTCCTTAGATATTTAAGCTGAATTAGTTATTTTTCTTGGATCATATTCAAGAACTTCTTTGGAATGTTATTTTGTCAGCATGAACTTTCACAAACTATTTACATTTTATTTTGAGTAAACAACAGGTATTTTTATACAGAAGGCTTTTAGGTAAGCTTTAATTGAGCTATCTAATATCTCTGTTAACAGCAAGATCAAATGCAGTATTACATATGCTGAACTAAAAAAACCACATTTTATTGAAAAAGTATTTTGTTTTCCATCTGATTATTGATCTGCTCAAGAGATAAAACTGTGTGGGTTTTAAAATTGCATAGCTGTTCATCAAAACGTTTACATATTTAGATTTTTAAGTCACTTATATCTGTTACTTTCAGAGCAATCAAATGCTTTTCCTGGAAGTCATTTGTTCTGTGACGCAGTATTACCTCTGTTAGGTAAAAAGCAATTTCTGCTAGTGATTTCTTGATTCCACATTACAAAAACAATACACAACTTGCAAAGGTATAGGTTAGCAGTATGGATTTGGTTTGGCAAACTGAAGAGGCTTTTAAAAATCAGAATACCCATTAACACACAGTCTCTAGAATGCACTTCTGGAATGACCCCACTAAAAAGAAACAAGAAAATAGGCCCCTTATGTCAAACAGTGCTTAACGACTTCAAGGAACAAGAGAGAAAAATCTTTTCACTATTACTGTTTTATATTTAATCAAGCATGACAACAGCAGGAATTTGCAGACAGATCAAAAGGCATCTAAAAGCTCTGATCAGAGTCCTGGTTCTTCCTTCTTTGGCCTGCCTTTCATTTTCCTCTTCAAAGTGCTGTCCCTGAGGTCACACTCCTATTTCCTCAGTTTTTTGTTTTCATTCTGTTTCTTCCACGTTGTTTGTACAGTAAAATTATTTTTACTGAACTAATGCTTACAGCAACTGCCAATTTCGTCATTATTCAGTTTAAAATCTTGGAAAGACTTGGTAAGAAGTCAAGCACTGAATTGGGAACTAATTAAATACAGTAGTTAGTGGAAGAGAGACGGACATTTGAGGTAGGATCAATCTATTTTAAACACAATTTTTTAGTATTTGTCTGTTCTTTCAGTAGCAGTTTAGATAGAAGTTACAATATGCCTTTTACTCTTTTTCAGAGAAAATGAAAAAGATGGGCATGTGTTACTTTTCCTGAAAAATGTTATGCTTAATTTAAAATACAAAGCAGACTTTATTGCAGTAATAACCAGCGATGTGTTCATCAACACAACAAATGGGATAGTTGCAGACAAGTGCAATCCAGGGAGCAGAGGTAGTAGCCAAATAAACTCCATGCTAGTAAAGTAATCACACCTATCCAGTTTTGATTTCTTGTTGTTTAATTCCTACTGCAGCTTCAGTTTTGCTTATGTATGTTTCCACTTCAAGGTTCTTATATGTGGGAATATAATACTAATGTTTTCTACTTCTGGTAACACTTGGAAAAATGCCAGGTTTAGCAGATTTAAGGAGATAGCTACTGTGACACAAATTCTTCCCAACCCCAACTTCTTGATTTCAGAGCTAAGATGCTAAATTCCTGCTGCTACTAATCAAGAGTTTGTATTTAATGTCCTGAGAAATGTGTATTTTTCTTTCTCCTTTCACAGGACCTAGATGATATAGAAGATGAAAATGAACAATTGAAGCAAGAAAATAAAACCCTCTTAAAAGTTGTTGGACAGCTGACAAGGTAGAAGATTCAAGCCTCAATGAGGAAAGATTTAAAAACTACTGATTGAACATTAAGGTCAATATAGTAATACTTCCTGTGTTGCATTATGTTATAATAACTGTCTTTATATTTATTGTTAGGAAACCAGATGAATGTTTATTTTCATAGTACTTTCTTCTTCATTCAATGAAATGGCATCAAAATTGGGGTGTATTTTCATTTTCATTTCTCATAAGAAAAATAAAAAGTTTTGACATATTTCAAAATACTAAATTCAAAAATATGGGGGTTTTGTATCTTCAGATTACATCTGGATATATCAAAGTAATTTAAAATTCAGAGCACCAAGATCACTTTCAGTCCATGTGGATGTATATTTTTGAAATGAATAGAAGCAATACATACATATGAGCTTTGTTTACACAGATCCAAAATATATATTTTGTGAAATATTTACTTTTTTGTTTCAACATCTGTAAAGTGGATGCCTTTTTACTGTTGTATAACATTTTGCAGATTGATTTCTTGCTCTAAAAACTCTTGTATGTTGACTTTTTTTTTTTTTACGTTATCTGAAAGACTGACAATAGAGTAGTAGCAATTTTTTTTTTTGTATAGCAGTATTGTGGCAGGAGGGGGAGGTCTTATTAAAAAATAAATAAATCACCTGTGGTATCAGCATTAATGAATTCTTAGAATCACATTGAAGTTGTGCACTGCAGTTTATTTTAAAGCTTTTGCTTTAGCAATGAAATGCAATTTTACTATCAAACAGTTTTGTTTGCTGTGTTGAGAATACAAACAGAGCCTGGAGCTTTCATTTTTGCAAAGATATTTTTGCAATACATTTTTATTTAAAGGTGTTGTCTTAAGGTGATCGTAACCAATGTGAGTTTTTTGATGTTTCATTTTTTAAGCTGGGTCAAAAATTTTGTATATAGCAAAATAGAGAGGAATAAAAGAGATTCATGCATTTTTGAAACATCATATGCTTAAAAAAACACTTTTATCCTTGATTTTAAACTAACAAAGTGTTTAAGAAGTGCCTGTTTAGATGTTACAGTCCACTTACAAGCACATACTGATTCTTCTATAACATGACAGTAGACAAAATTCTCATTTTACATAAACCACAGACAATTGACAATTCCATTCCTAAAATTCTTATTAGGCAGAAATTTGATGTACTTTATTTCATATTAATACAACATATATTTCATTCATTTCAATCAGAAAAAATATATAGGTCACTTGAGTGAGGAGACTTGAAAACATTTCAAGGAGTCCAGGCTTTTTTTTGATGATTTTGAAGTTTCGTGTCAGAACATTGCATACGTATAGTTTGTGTTACCTTAAAACTTAAAGGCAACTTCAATATGTAGTAGCAATCATCTTTTCAGATTTGCCAATTGTTTCCATAACATGTATTTAATGACTGTAAGAGATTCGTAAACTTCAAATTCAGGAATTATTGTTATGCCTTGGATTGTTTTAAATATAGGATATGTTATTTTACATATGTGTATTCTAATGAGGAATTTTTCAGAGCTTTAAAGTATTTTTTAAGAAGTATTTTTCAAGATATGCCAAGATGCCTTGGAGTTTTCCTTCATAATGGAAGAGATATCCCATAGGACACTGTTTAAAACCTTATCTCAGGGTTTTAAGTGGTATGTGGGGTTTGTATTGGCCCTCTAAACTATGGTATTCACCAGTGAATATTTGTCTTAACATTAGTCAAACAGTAAGAAGTCCCTTCATTTATCACTTCCATAAAGTTAAAATTGAAAGTTATAAAAAAAGAATAATTTGAGGTGTATGCCTTCTAAATAAATACAAAACGTTTATCTGGAACAACATCTGATTTCCTTCTGTGTATGCTATGTAGGGAATATACATACAGACTTAAAGCATGGGATGTCAAACATACTGAAACATCTCTAAGGACTTAATGCAGAAACACAGATACCAATACGAAGTTGTAAATGAGGTATTTCACAGTTTGTATTTCATATACATTTTAAACCAAAGAACAACGACATCAAAGTATATCAACAAGAATTGCTTGTCATTGTATTTACCTCTTCTTGGTTTGCATGTGTATTGACTAAAGTTTAGCAGCAGAAACCCCAAAATTGGAATTTCATTTTTTAACGTGGACACCCAGTTGATGGGTATATTTGGCAGAAGCACTAACTATATCCTACCTTGAAGAGGTACTGGCAAAAGGAAGTTTCCAAATATTTGAAAGCAGTAAACCTTCAGGCAGAAAGTGTGAACAACAGAACTGTTGGGAACTCACACAGAAAGTACCTAGATATTATTGTTTGTTTTGTATACAGATGTTCTGTATACAAATATAAAATGCTTCATAGTCCTAAAAATACCCACAAAATATATCTTTAAGCATCACATTTTTTCTGACATTTTTGAAGATTTACATGGGTTTTTATCTACCTTGCCAGCAATTCACTAACTTGAGCCCATGTGCTCTCCCATCCCACACCTCAATTTTTCTCAATTGTCTGATCTGAAAGCAAATAAATACACTGCTGCAAGTGGGAACCCACCTCTCTTGGGAAAGCTGTATGATTCTGGGATGAATCTGGATAGTAACATACCTAGGCTAAATTAGAGCTTTTTTTGGAAGGGGGTGTTATTACGCAATATTAATTGTCTGATAAAGATTTCTGAACTTTCCTATCTTTAAATTTGTACCCAACTGCCTAGATCTAGCATCTGTGTTTCTGGGTAACTTGAGTCATCTAAGGAAATCCAAACAGAAAAGTACCCTAGTTGACTAAAAGAAATGAGAGAAAATGCTTTAATAACGATCAGCACATAATACTTTTTTTAAGAATGCAAAATGATGCTCCTGTTGTGGCTGCATATTGTATAGAAAAGAGGTGCATCCAGAGTTGAAGGTTAAAATTGTGCAGAAATATTTCTATTGATGATTACATTACAATTCCACAGATGTTTGTGGGATTTGTTCTCTAAATTAGAAGATTTGCCATGTATAAATGTTGCTGATTTTTACAAGGAAATTCAAAATTACCCATTTTTCATTTCAAAATAATTAAGTGGCAATGTGTAAGTGCATTGTTACTTGATCTATATATTAACCAAAAGAGTACAGTCTGTATTTGCAAAGGAGTGTTTTTTCTATCTTTAAAGAAAAAAGTTTCTTTGTTAATTACCAGATTTATGTTGACATATTCAGATATTAATTATTTTTCTGCTATTTCTCTTGGCTCTGAATTTGAGAGGTAGAGTAGTAAAGAGGGTAACAAGAAATAAATGAATTAATTCCAAACTAGGAAGTATAACCTAATGATTTTTTTGATTATTATTGTTCAGTTGTACTGAGAGGTAGCTGTGGAAAGACTTGCAACTGACACAAGCATTACAAGAGATACAGGGGTTTTGATACATGGGAAGCAACTGATTAATCTGCATCAAAACTTTTAAAAATTTACCTGATATTATTACAACTTTTACCATAGGACCAGAAGGAATACTGGAGATCAAATTACTTTTTAATTCTCTCCTAGGAAGGCAGAGGAACATTGACTCCAGCTATTCCATAGTTTTCTGCACGTTTTTCTGTCTATTTCCAGCTTGAATTGAAACAAATCAGTATTAGTAGCCAACAGGAAAAGTAATTATTGGGAAACAAACACTCTATAGATACTATCAGTCTACGACTTGTCAGTATTTCTTAAGTTCAAACCCTTTTTGAAGATGTCAGTTGAGTTCGGTCCATTTTCATCAGTATTAATGATCATAAACGTCTGACACTTTTAGCAAGACACAACCATTTTCGTTGGAGAAACTGCCATTGCAAGCCATAACTTAAATATGTACAATAAAATAAATTTGTGCTGGAACCAGTATCTGCTGAGACTGAGAAGCTAAGGATTATATTTAAAAGTTCTGTTAAAAAAAATAAATCTGGATCTTGTCACTTAATTTGATATGGATGATCTCTACTAAAAGTTCATTTCAGAAAGCCATTCCAGTGTCAATACCTGTGTAAGGAACATTTCTACTCCTGTTATTAAGCATTTCTTTAGGACTACTTAAATATGTCCAGGACACAGATATGTGTTTTTTGTACCATTCATGGTCTTACAGGTATGGTGACTTACTATAGTAAATCTCCATTCCTGCTTGTACTGCAGCAGATGTACATTACATTGTTAATTTAATCCTTTTGTTTTTATTTCTGGATTTCTGGTGTAACTGTTCTTGTTCAAGGTTACAGCTAGTTGTGGTTTTTCTGTTCTGCAAAAGTTGTGATAGTTGAGTTTACCTCTGAAAATAATCTCATGAGGAGTCATTTTTTAAAATACCCGTTTTATGCATTTAAAAAGATGAAGCATCATTAAACTATAAATAACTAAATACCCATTTTAGTTTTGAACACTGAATAGTTGTAGTATTATCTGTGGTATCAGATTAAATTTGATGTTGAGATTTACTATTGCAGGTAAAAGAAACGCGTTTAATCTAACAATAAAGACTGTGTGCCTTTGTCCAAATAAAACAAAATTCTTTTTAATCCAGGCTGAGTATTTATTGTGTTCACAGGAGAATTAACGTTGTCTGACTAAAATTCTAACTGGATTTGTCACCAAATATGGAAAGCGTTTGGGCAGGAATTGACAAGAGGAATATTCTGGTGTATACATAGTAGTCTGAAATAGTGACAGTTCTGTATGGAGGTCTAGTGTTTTTTTCACCTGCACTGACATGTTTGAAGCTGAGAGCTTCCACTCTAGCAGCCGACAGCCTTTCAAACATGGAAACTGATGGTTACATTTTACTTAGCATTACTAGAGCAGGAAGGTATGCATAGTCTCTTGGTAATATCTCAACAGGGTTTTATGTGTGAGCATAATTGACTGAAAATTTCTAGATTCACTAGACATTTGAAATAATATTAATCAGCAGACACAGGAAATGGGTAGAGTCTTATACCATGTAAAAGGATAGCGTGTAACTTTCTTAGGCAATGTCAAGTCTTCTAGGCCTTTTTTTTTTTTTTTTAAGCAAAAGTTGCTGCCTTCAGAGAAGACTCTTAACGCTTTTAAATAGGACTCATTTTATAGTCTGATGAGGGTGTTTGCCTTGAGAAAAACAAAAACTCCAGTCCTTCTTTTCACAAGCACTAGAAGTTTAGTTGGAAAAGTTCTTGGGGCAGAGTTGAGGGTTAAGTATCAAAGGAAGTCTGTAAGTCTTTTTTTCGTTTGTAGAAGAAAATTTTGCTACAGATGAAAACCAGCAGTGTTTGTGAGTGGTGGGCATCGATGTTGTCTCTGCACAGCAGAATCCTGCAAGTACCTTGATATATTGAGGAATAACTGCTGAGTGCTAGAAATGACTGACTACATTTTCTGCTAGTTCAGCCCCCTTTGTGCAAAACATGGTTAGTAACTCGTAATTGAATTGTAGTTGATGTTGCTGATGGCATAGGAAAAGTGAGATTCTCTTGCTTTTTTCATTTTATTTTAGACTTTCTTCAGAAATGTTTCTTTAACGTTAATCATTGAGTGATTAAACGGTAACCTTTGGTAATAGTCATCTAAGACTTAGAATCTTTGAGTTAAAAGTTTCCTTCTTAGAAGTCTTTAACATCTTTGACTTTTAGGTATTTGTTACATGGTAAAGCTCTGTTACAGATTGTAACCTATAGTTACAGCTTTCATCTTTTACTAATATGAGTATCAATCTGTTTTGAGAACTGGAATTAAAAGGGAGGTAATGAAAAAGTATATATATTGGAGCTAATTCTGTGCCTTTTTTCCCAGTAAACAGAAGATGTACAGGTTGAAGATGAAGAGGTTCTATAATTGATATGCTCATTGTTGACTTCATGTTATGACTAAAAAATATCCATGCTTTCTGAAATAGCAAAAGGCCACTTTTATAATGTAGTGACTGCAAAAATGAAAAGTTAATCTCTGCTTAGTCTCTTACGATGGGAACTCAAACAATTTTATCAGTTTCCTTTAATGAAATAACCTGAAGATATTTAGATATTACAGGCGCATTCAACAACCTATTGCACAATCTCATGCAACAAAGCAGTATCAACTCTTCTTTGTACCAAGGTATCTTCTAAAAACCCTAAGCATAATTTTAAAGAAAAACATTTTTTTTTCTCTTGCACAAGATTATATTTGAGAAAAGTCCAGATTGATAATTGGCATCTTGACACAAGCTCCATTAGTATTTATCTCTGCAAATCAGGTTTTGTAGAGCAAGAGCCTGTGGAATGAAATCTTTTTTTCTCTCTCCCTTAGAAATGTTAATCTCTGCATTTGCCTGAAGGCTCGTTATAACAATGATGCATTTTAGAGAGTTTAAAATTTTGATTGCAACAGTGTAAGTGTAGTTACAGCCAGCTACCAAATATATTTAATGGGTGGGGACAATAAAACCACTGAGGCTTTGCAAGTTGAGACTGTCTAGAAATAACTCTCATATTTCTCTGTGAAGCAATTATTTAGAAAATGCTAATTGTTCCCAACTGAATCACTCCTTCTACCCATTTAACTGCTTCTGTTCATTATAGTTTGTAATAAAATATCACTTATAAAACCCTGTTATAGTGGCACTCTGGCTTTGTATAAAGCAGTGACATTTTAAAAAAGACGGACCACTTTCAATTCTCATTCTCCAAATTATAGGATTTACAAAGATAGTTAAAGCAAGGAAGAAAATTAGGAAAAAATGTAAGGGATGAGACTGTGCTGAACTGAACACTAGGGAGAGGAACAGGTATGTGAAAATGAAGACCTAGGTTTTCTCCAACATTTTTTCATATACTTTTCAATATGGAAAGGATGACAAACTGATCTTCCTAAAGATCTACAAATGGTTCTAGTTATTGCTACAGTCCAGTCTTATTAAGAGAAAACATGATCTCCAGCCCTTCATGTTCTTGTCTGTACACAAACGCTTCAAAGTGAAAAGAATAAAACTCTCGGTCCTTCAAGAAATATAAATTACTATTTAAAATCGCAGCTTTGATCATGTCTTTCCTAGACCATGCTAGGCTGTAGATGAGTAGGCAGCAATTTTGGACATTGCTTTCCAAATGTTACCTAATTTGTAGTACTACAGTATTATCAGTTAGTGTGTCTGATGTTTTTAGGGATGTGTAGGGCAGATACTTAGATTTCTAGCAAAACCATGGTACAGCTAATTCTCAGGATATGGTGTGAGCCCCTTGCTAAAGCACCAGGGCCTCATGGAGAACTTCTGACTTGCTTGCATCTGAGAGCCCTTTTTGCTCCATCCTGCGGATTTAAATAGAACAAAGTCTTGTCCTGTAACTGCTGAAAGATTTGTGAAAAACAAAAGACAGCTGCCTTTGCATTATACCAGCTAGTAGTGTGCAAGTGTTACAGAACAAAATAGTAATTAAAGAAATCTTTTAAAAAGCACTCAATATAATATGAATGCAGTCGTGTAGTACATTTTCATATAATTCACTATGCCTGTTCTAATGTTGTTGTGCTCATAGGATTTTTAAAAACACATGGAATAATTGAAAATATATGGATTGTAGTTCTATGTTTACAAAGTTAGAATCACATTTTATGTAACAGAAAAACTGTATTCTGATGCTTCCTGAAGTACATCCATTTAAACAGCTGTGCTTATTTGAAAAGTTTTCTCAGAGGAAATGCTCAATAGAATTAGCAGATAACTGCTGGTGTGATGGTCAATCATTTTTTAGTACTAAATGTTTCAATACAAAAATTGATGGCTTGAAATAAAGTTCCTGTAAGAACTGCAATGATTGTTAGCTGTATTATAAGTAAAAACTAAGACCACTTAAAAATGAGGTAAATAAAACCTTATTTCCCTTTTCTGACTTTATTTAATATTTAGGAAGTTCAGTAAACTATTTGCCTTGTTCATCCATTTCACCGAGATTTTATATGTATATTGTTGTCTGATCTACATCGCAGCAGAAGAAAGACACGTCTCTGGGTGCAGTTGACTGTAGAAGCCCAGAACTGGTAAGGACCTCAAGAAAGATATTTCCTATTTTGAATAAAGAGTCTGGTACAGCTCTGTAAATGTGTTCTTTATTCAGATTCCTTTTAAGCAGCTGTCAGCAGTCTACTCTGAGAAGCTGTCTACTTAGTGCTCACATCCCTTTTATTTTATAACCTGCCCATTGAGTTTATGAGGCTTTCCGAATGCTGCTAATACTTTAGCTGAGACAGTTGAGAGCAGATAGAAGTGCACCGGCTGTCTTCTGTGGGAGCGTGTTCCACACCAGGCCCCAGAGAGCAGAGCTCAGCGCCTGCCCCTCCGCTCCCCTCGTGAGGGAGCTGCAGGCCGCCATGAGGCCTCCCCTCGGCCTGCTCTGCTCTGGGCTGAACAAACCAAGGGACCTCATACGTCTTCCCCCTCTAAACCCATCACTGTCCTCGTTGCCCTGATGTCTTTGGTCTTTCTGTTCTGTAGGTAAACAAAGATGCAGACTCCTCACGTGTTCTGCTTTGGCGCTTCCATCTGTTCTGTAGGTAAATAAAGACATAAGTCTTTCAGGTGCGTCACTTCTGTATCCTTGGTTCTTCAGCAACAACGTGTTTTTCTTTTGACAATTAAAGACAAGTAGATCTCATTTGGCTACTTGAGGATTCCAAAGTAGGAGTGTAATTGTGCATTTTCTTAGTTTTATTTTCTTCTGTTATCTTTTGTCTTGTTTCATTATGACACCTCCTGAGACTTTTAGTGCTGAAGCTGAAATACAGTTCAGTTTACATTCTAACGCTAAGGGAAGTTATCCCAGCAGATTACCGTTTTCCTCTGAAGTTGGAGTGTTCTGTATATTTTGCTGGATTTTTAATACCATGGGGGCAAAAACATTTAGCGAAGGGTTCAGGAAATGCCCGTGTCGATCCCTCCAAACACTCAGTATTGGAATCTATTAGCAATCTTTTCTGGCCCATGTGATTATGTGGGATAAGCATCTGAATGCAGGGGACAAGATTCAGGTAAGCACTATGGTGGTCTTTTATTGTTTTTTTCCTCTCCTGGGCTATGCACTAGACTATACAGTGCTAAGCTTCTGTGACTAGACAGCTGAACCAACATATTTCAGGGCAATACCATTAACCGAGTGCTGATATGAAAACCTACCGGACAGGATGAATCAGCTTCCATTTATTTGCAAATTGGCAAAATGTCACGTTCCTCCTCTGTTCTTCCTCTCTGAAATTTTCGCCTGCTTTTCCCACTGCTCTTTTGCAAATAACAGCGTGTTCTGATACGAAGAAACAGGAAGGTTTTAAAGCAAGTCACCTATTGATTTCTCAGCTGACTTGTTCAGCATTGAGGCACTGAGACTCAGGATGCAGTTTACTAGGCGTTGGCACTACAGAGAATTTTCCTCCTTGTAATATGGCAAAGCGCCATATCTCCTCAGCAAAGAGACCGAAGCAAAACATATTTTTCCTCGTAATTATGTGAAAATTAAAATAATAAACCGTTTTGAGATCTTGGCAAGTGATGCTTTGGATTTTAATGAAGTTTAATCACCTCTCATGAAAAGTAATAATTAAACCATTTTGTATAAAGCATCCTAATTTGAAATCATGGGCAGAACTTTTTTTTTCCCTGTTCCGTCCCCTGCATAATGTTACATTATTTAGCTTGTTAGACATTCTTGGCACTTTCAAGAAGAGATAAAATGACATTCTGAGGAATCTTTTTCAGTGCTTAAGAAACCAGATCTCTATAAAAAATATCCTAATGAGCACAGAATGTAACTAAATATTAGGCCTTTTTCCAAAGGAGAAAAGAAAACATTTTTATTTAGTGTGAGTTTTTAGCAATCCATGTTCTGCTTTGTGACATGTGGAGACTAAATGCACGTGTAGGAGAAAGTTTTGGAAGGCTTGTCTTTGTGTTAGAGTTAAATGTGGCTTAAATCCACAGAACAATGGGAGCTTTGGATATAGTTTACATTATCCTGTGCTGGTGGCCAAGATAGCAACCCATGTTCAAATTAAGCAATGGCTTAAGGATGGCTTAATAAAGGATGGCTTTTCTTGCTAACGTGGCTACTCAGTCACAGGCCTAGGTTGGGAAGTGCAAGGCCAGGCAGAGCAAGCCCTTGCTTTGAACCCAGCGTCATATAGTCGGGGGAAAGGCTGGGTGTTGTGTATAGCCTTTTATCCTTTGTCTAACTACACTTTCTGTGCTGCTTGACTTCACTGCGGTTCTCCTGCAGGTCTTTTTTGTTTGTAAGTCACAGAAATTCGGGTGTGTCAGCTGGGGATGGGAGCTCGAGCAAAGGTCAGGTTGCAGAGCAGGTAGGGACTGAGGAGCTTTTAAGCACGCCTGCAAGAAGTGCATTTGTGTGAGGTGACCGTGTTTGGCTTGGGAGGGGAAAGACAATGCTATTTGCTTGGTATGTTGGCATGGAGATAGTTAGCACAGAAGCAAGGCCGCGCTGGACCTGTGGAAAATATTATTTACTATTTCTTATTTAAAAATAAGTCCTCGTGCATGCAGGTTTTTGTATTCCCTTTTATTTATTCAGTACAGTATAGAACAATACCTCTGGGATGGAGAGGAAGCAGAGAGGAACAGACAAGGGGGGGCAGAGTGTAAAAACTGAGTATGGCAGAGGTTTTAAAGCAAACGGGCAGAGTAAGTCATATGTGAGGGGAGGGTGACTGCAGTCCTTTCGCCAGCAGACAGCCTGTCCCAGCACTCAGCAAAATAATAGCAGTCAACCAGAAAGGCATCCAGTCAACTTAGAAAGGCATCCAGACTGGGCTGTGAAAGGTAAGAGCCGAAAGGTTCTTCCTTTTCAGGCATGTAATCTTTTAAGGCTACAGCTTTAGTCAGTTTGCACCTGATAAAAAATCTCTATGCTGTTACTAAGCCTATAAGGTCCTTGATAAATGATGCAGTACAAGACTTGAATAAATTATGTAATTTCAGATATAGTTTGAAGGTGTGTTTGAGAGATGTAATTTTTAAAATCTTCTTGATATGCAATAAAAGGAGTAATGAGAAGGTATCCAAAGGTAGTGAAGAAGGCTCAGCAGAAGCAATAGCAGATTCTGAGCAACATCTGTGAATGTGGGTGCACTTTGGTATATTCTGTTAGTTCTTTTTATTTTTTTTTTTTAATTAATGTATGGCTGAGTCTCTGATGCTTGCTGACAGCAAATTTAGTTTGGTGGAGATGCAGAGACATCTGGGAGTTTCCAATTCTGCAAGAACCAGCCAGAATATAAAAGACAGTTCATGAAGAAAGAATGGAGTGGCAGAGATACTGTTGTTGCCTCACTAAGTGAAGAGGGGAATTTGACAACAGGTAGCAGCAGTAAGGACAGAGCCCTGCAAACTGTATATACCAGTATCAGTGGCAGTAATAATCTGCTCCTTTGAATCACAGCCAAAGTGAGAGTAGGGTTATCCAGTCTGCGAGGGAAACTAAAGAATAGCATAGGATGATCTTAGCATTAAGTGTTTTTTCTATGTGTTGAAAAACGGGGCGGTGTCTGGGTCCTTTGAAGGGATCTTTTACAAGGAAGGAGAAATTCCATTGTCTCATTCATAGGGCCAAGTACATCTGAAGGAACCCGAGTTTACTGTTTGTATTTCTCTGCTCTGCTGAAGGAGGATTCTGATTTTATTTAAGTCGGGTTTTTGTTTGACTGATTGATAAAGGGGACAGATCTGCCCAAAGGTTTTCCACAAGATCTTCTCAGCTCTGGATTTTTCTTTGTTTTATAATTCAGGTTTAGTATTCAAGAGAACAAATGTTTTAGCTATCTAGACACTGTAAACACTTCTTATTCCTTTTCCTTCTTCCAATTAGGGTAAATGGTAGGAAAAGCATTTGAAATTGTCATTTGTGAGAAGGGGAGAGGTGGATTTGATTACCATTGCTAAGACTGTGATTTAATGGTTTTTAGTGTTATTGGAGAGTTGGGTATTTTGGAAAGCATGCCCAGAACTTAGGATGGCCATTCTGGAATCAGTTTTTAATACATTCCTAAATTAGGAATTAAAACCAAATGCAATACAAGATTAATTAGTCTCCATGTACTTTCCCTTGTCACCATGGAGTCGTTCTGTGAGAGCTGTGTGCCAGAGAGGCAGGACAAGGGCAGTCTCACCACAAGTAATTTCATTGTACAAGAACAAAAACTAATTCCCAAGTTTCCTCCCAAGTACACTCATGTTAAGTAGAGGATCTGTTCAGGATTGTATTACTAGTTCTGTAGCAATTACAAAAAATGCCTACATGGAAAAGCAGCAGTAGGAAAACATCTGTGTTTCTAGCTTGTCTCTATACGGTTTTCTTTCCTTTTGTGTTAATATAATACAGATATAACTGTGCAATCCATTTTTTTCTTTTAGTACATTTTTTTCTCATTTGTTTTTTCTCTTCCTAAGAGAAATGAGTAGAGTCAGCTTGACAGAGCTAGCCAGCTTTCTGTAGATCAAGGGCATGTGATTTGTGGCCCATAGTTGGGAAACCACTGGTATTAACTTGTTTATGAAATCTACTTCTGCAGCCTGATGACTGGAGAAGGACGCCAGCCCTCAGGAGGGATCAGGCTTGATGCACTGCTAAGGAGTAGGGGAGAAAGAAACCCCATTGCTTGCTTGACCACAGGCTGTCTAAATCACTCAAACTCTGGTTGAAACACTGACCTCTTTGCACAATTAATAATAGTCCCTTTCCAATAACCCTCTCTGCCTTGCTCTTTGACTTGCTGCTAGGAAATCTCTGTCCAGTCTATTACTGGAATATATACACACTAGCTTATGTGCAACTGGTGATATGAATTCTATCCTCTATCAGCATTTTTGCTTTCAATAGCCTAGTTACTCTTTAGACAGAAATACTTAGATATCTCGGTCAAGCCCCTTTGATCGGCTGTTTGCTGGAGGCAGCTGTTTCTTAGAGACCTCGCCTGCGTGCTCTTCCAGACCAGCCTGGGTAGGGTTGCACGAGGGCTGAGGCTGCCAAGGTTCTTGGCACCTTACTCAAGGTAGAAGTACTGCTGGGCAACACGTGCTGATAATTTCATGAAAAAGGCCTTGTGGAAAGGCTAGGATCAAAGAATTGTAGTACGGGAAGCAGCCTGCTTGGGAATGAAATCAGAAGCCATTTCAGCAATCCTCTTTTCCAAAAAGATGCAAACAAGCAGTCTGAGAACTTCCTGAAGGGGTTGGAGCAGAGGCCTGGACAAGGAAAAAGAAGAAAACTTGTGGCAAACTGCTGCCCACATTCAAAGTCCCACACTTCCAACTCCTCTGGGGCTGAAAGGGGTGTATCTAAATGGGGTTGTGTATTAGAAGCCCTGTCCCTAAGTAAGGGAAAAGGGATTCGACAAAAAACTGACTGCCCTTGGTACAAGGTAAGATAAAAAGGGAGCTGTTTTACTGAGTATGAAGGACTTGTGAAGGACACATGGTAAGAGACCAAAGCACCTGGTGAGATCCAGATGCCCAGCTCTATTTGTAGTGACGTTTCCCGTTTGAGCTCTTGTACTGAAGTGGCAAAGAAAGACTTCTTTAGCTGGAGGCCAGATCATTTAACAAGGCCTGAAGAGACCAAAATATCCTGAATGAAAACTTGTATGTGGTGTCAGTAGGTCTTGGAAAGCTAAGTATTACTTCCTTTTTTATTACATATATTGCAGTCTGTTGGTATTGCTGTTTAGGAACATATGTTCTGTATCTCATCTGTATTTTTTCAGGTGTAAGAGCTACTCTAATTTTAACATCAGACATACAGAACTACAAAGGCTATGTAAAAAGGAGAGAATAGCAAAACAAAACAACAGAAGAAAACTCAAAGGAGCCTACTGTGTGGCTATCTTCATGCATAGGTAGAGGACTGCTTTTTAATTAAAGGACAATGGAAGTTTTTCTCATGAGGAAGAGGTGGGGCTTACGTTGTTTTGCCCAAATGATGAGTCACATGCCAATTTAATTCAAAGGGGAATAAAAATTCAGTCTGCCTTCCCTCTCATACAGAACACTTTAATGTAATTCAGTTTTATGGAGTATATTCCATAAAATAAAGTTCAATGGTTTTACCTACTGCTTATAAGCAGACCCCTGAAGGTGTACAATGACACAAAGTACTGCTCTCTGAGCCTTTAAATTCCACAAGAGCCAGAGTTTTGATGAAGTCACGTCTCTTGGCCAGTCTGTTTACTGTCTCCCATTTTCAACATTCTTCTCTTGACCTGCAGTGTTAGTTTATTAGCTCCATTAAAAATTCCAGTACTCCAGGTCAGTAGACGAGTAGAGGTTTTAAGTAATTCAAGGCTGGTTTGGCATGGAGTAGATATGGGTGTGTGATTGAGTCAAACTCAAGTTATGTGTAGTTTATCCTTATTTTACTCAATTGAAACAAAATGACAACGAAAAAAATCCCAATAAAATGGTGATCAATTTACGTGAAATATGGACAGTACCAAAGTTATAGTTGCAGGAAACTAACAGATTAATGAAGCTGCAGTATTACAGCTGCATCTGCTCTAGCCTTTAAAGTTACCCATCAATTTGCAAGATACTTTAATTAGCATACATTTGTAAATTCATAATTGATTTCTCAACAGTAAATGTTGCTTACTGCTAATGCTGTGAACATTTTAGAGACAGTAAAGTAGTTTCGTGCTGTAGACATGGCTTTAATTGTATTTTTAATGCTGGAAATAGAATTCTTTAGATCTACATTCGTAAAGAATAGTTGAACCAAAAATCTATTCACTACCCCACCCCCCACTGCATTTTTGACTAATGGCTGGGACAGCAAAACCGTTCTGTCCTGGGGCATTGAAAAAGGACACTGGCTCTTCATTTGAAATGCAAACTTTTCTCTCTATTTCTTGAATTTATTTGAATCTGAACCATGTGGAGATGATCACCAGCTGAAGACAAGACAGACCCATCACATCTCAAATTTTTAGGGAGCTAAAGCTGGTAAAGCACCAGTGATTCTTGCTGTTTCTGTGGGACCACTAATAATTAAAAACTAAAACAACAAAATCAATCAAACAAACACACACACACAAAAACAAACAAACAAACAAACAAACCCAAAACAAACAAACAAGAAAACACATTATCTCAGAATCTCTTCAGATAGACTACCAGTTGCTACCTGCCTAGCACTAGCCACTGGGCAGAAGTGAATCCACATGAGAGGGTTTTTATTGTTCCATTTGTCATCACAGTATTCAGTAAAGATTATAGATGGGTGTAAGGAAATAGAAAAGACGTCATAAAATCTACTAAAATAAATTCTTTTGTAGCGAGAGCAAAATCCAAAGAGTAGGTAAGCACTAGTCTTAAATATCATAAACCTTTAGGTCTACAATTTACTGAACTCTGTTCTATTCATAGTAATCTGTATCTTCTCTTGAGTACACCAAAAGGGAATATGCAGAAATAAAAAGTGCAATAGTCAAACACAGTTCTCCCTATGTTTGTTTTAAAACCTCTTCAGTCATTACAGACTTTACAATGTCTACTATGTGAATTTTAGTTTCAGAAAGTTGTTGTAGCACATATCAAACAAACGTCATGCTTTGATCCCAGTTGCGTGCAGGTTTCTGTGTGTGTGCATGTGTTTACACAGGCATACATGTAAGTATGTTGGTTTGAAACATTTTTCTGGTCTTAGTCAAAAATATATATATATACGAAGTATAATACTTCTGAAGTATTAAAAGAGCTAGTAAGAGTAGACCAGAGATATTTTTACTTTTGATATTGCAATACAACATCAAAAACTCTCCTGTCCTATTTTTCCCAATTTGACATTTTTCTGAAGGATGAAGTAATGACACAATATTAGCAATGACATTTGTGCCTGTCAAGTGATTTTCAGTTGAGTGTTTATTTCTGTCGGTTTGGCTCGTTCAGGCTTCTCCCCCTGCCACCCCCTTGTGCAGAGATGGTGGCATTCACAGTCCGTGCCTGACATCTTCTGGTGGCATTTCCATACTGCACAATAGCCTATACAGCAGTTGAAGAAGAAAATTATAGGGTCTTAAAGTTTAAAACAGAACCGTTTTTGTGAAATTGTCCTCCTGAGGACAATGGTTTCATAACCATTCAGGATTATTTTATTTGTCTTCTTCTGCACCATCTCATTTACATATACAATATCTTACACAAATTCTGTGTTTGGTGTTATTCCTAATTTTCCCTTGCAGAATTCTTGATTTTCATGACATTAAAATAAAGGGGAGGGGTGGGGAGACGACACGACTTTTTTTGAAGCATATACCAAATAGATAAATTTTATCTTAACTGCACTGTGAAGTCTAAGGAATTTTTTTGAATGTATTCAGCATCTCACAGATTTGGGACTTCTGTCATGTAGCCACAAAGCCTCATAACAGTACAGGCTTTAGATTCTCAGAAATTTCATTTCCTTAAGTAAAACTTAAAGCAATGTCTTCTAGCATGCTGGACTTCTGCCTCTCATATTTCCGAGGAATTTACTGAGCTGCTGTGCATATACGAAGCAGTAGAAAGATAGGTATGTGTTTAATTTAAAAGAGGCTGATGGTTTTGTTTACAGGAATTACATTCTAGTCCTTCATCTTCATTCCTTTCTGCATTCCTTTCATTCGGAGGCTCAGACTGTTTACATGGTCAGCTTCCCTGGAGTGAAGCTAAAGCTAGGAGGAGGACATTTCGATTTCTGAAGAGGCCTGCTTGGGAAACTCCCCCCAGGTGAATGGCTGCTGTGCAGAGCCGGTGGGAACTGAAAGCCCTAAACTGCCAGCATTAGCATGGGGATTTTTTCAGTACTCCTGAAACAAGGGCTGCTGCCCGTGCTCCAAGTGCCTGCTTCCCTCTTGAGGTGGCCAAGGATACGGTGTTCTTGGGTCCAGCGTGTGCTGTAGCCTCTTACTAGCAGTGTTAGTTCCCTGAATTTCTTTAAAGTAAGCAAAATCTCTTTGGACACAGTGCCAGCCTGAGCCTGTGGCCTGGTTCCTTCTGTTTCCCTCAGAGCCACTGCTGTCCCCTTGTGTGGTCCTCAGCGGGAAGGCTTCAGGCCTCTTTGTACTGGCCTTCAAGAGCTTTCCCTAGGTTGTACGCAGGTAAGTGAGGCACAGGGCAGCCCCCAGCTTTCTTACGTTCCTCCTTTGGGACGCTGTTGATTTTTCAGTGCTCTCCCTGTACTTTTTGGGGTGAGTGGACAGAGCAGTATGCTACATTGCTGTTGCATCCCTTGATGCTTCCTGCAGTCTTCAGAGCTCCGTAGGCGATAGAAATTGAAGTACACTTCTTAGCACTTTCAGTGTCATGTCAAAAATCTTGTAACTTTTTTTGCCTGATTGTTTGCCATTCTGGAAAGTCCTGAAATTACTTGTGAAGAGTCTTCTGAACACGTCCATCTCCTGCTCCTTTTAGAGACCTGGGCAATTCTCCTCAGACAAGGTCATCCCTGAAATGAAATTACTGAGACAACAGAATCATGAGGGAGTGTTTCAAAGCATCTTTGCTGTGTCTGGCTGGAGTACAGCTGACAGAGCATTAAAGGCATTTGTCCTACAATACAAAGCTCAGATAGCACCCTCACCTACTAAAAGGATAATCCAGCTCCTCTCTCTTCCTATTAGTCTGATGTGGCCTGCAGTTTTGATCAAATTGAAGTGACCAGCACTTAGGAAGGCTTTACCGTTCTTGGTCTGGTCTGACATAACATGAACTTGCATTTCAGTGTGCTTGCTCTGCTGAAGATCCAAGTGGAACTTGTGTTGAGAAGGGTTCCTAAACTGCTTCAAAGATTTCTTCAAAGCTAAGTACCAGAATAATGCTTTATAAGCCAACTTTTTAGAAGGTAGCTCTGGATGTGTTATGAGGGATTTATTATGACACTGACATTAAATTGAAATGCCCTTTCAGTCTCTACATGAGCACTGGGTGCCTAAGCTTCTACGGTAGTCACTGGAGCTCAGAGAGAGAGAGGATGCTCCCTAATGTACACACTCCCTGTCTTGCGAGTGAAATTGCTATCTAACCTGCTTTGTCTGTATTGACCACATCTCTGCTGTCTATACTGGCAGTTATACATCAGTATACAAGTGCAGTTGTATACACCTGTATGTGGACACCTATAGTTGTATGTCTTAAAACAAATCCCCACCCACATTACAAACTGAATTAAATTTTGCAGCATCCAAAAGTAATAGCTTTTTTTTTTAAAAAAAAAAAATCACTATTCCAAATCATTTTCCTTGTAAAATCATTTCAGTTCTGTCCAGTCAATAAGCAGCCGTACCAGATAGCCAGTCTTCTTCCATTGTATGAAAAACATTTTTAAAGATTTTAACATTTTAAAGATTTTAAAAAGAAATCATAAATATAATTTAAATATGTTTAGCTATTATTACATTCCTTTAAGAACATTCATAACTGTAGCAGCTGAACACTCAAAACCATGCCATTTCAGCTACAGCATTAACTATAGAAGTGGTAAATTTCCTGAGAGATAAAATAAGCAATTTCTATCAGAATATTCAACAGGATACTGAACAGACTGAAAAATCTTCATTCTTCCTTAGGAAAAATGGATGTTTGGTTAGGCAGTTTCCATGGCTGCGTATCTAGATATATAGGAAATATATTTGCCTTCAGTTTTTAGCTTGCTGTATTTTACAGTTGATTTTGTATATTTGGATCTGGGTAGAAGGAAGAAATACAGCAAAGTATTTGGAAATATTTGAGTGCCCTTCAAATTGAAAAAGAATGAGAAATGATCTTATTGCTCACTAATCTTTGCTGGCTGATTCTGAAAACCCACATTTCTTATACATCTGCTACCTTCAGAAATCCTCTTCGTACTCATGCAGTTAATACACCTGGCTCACTCTCTGCTTTCTTCATCTTCCACAAAGTGGAGCTACAGCTGCACAGAGAGAACATAAGATGGTAAAATGTTTGAAGCATAAGGAAAGAATATTCTGCACTGAAAAAAAGTTGAAGCTTGACAGTTGCACGTGAAGGAAAGCTAATTCATCAGTCCAGCTAATTGATCGATTCCAGCTCTATATCCAGAAGTTAGGCTTCTCATCTTAATCCATCCTGAATGAGCGATGAAGTGTTTGCACATGGTGTACCATTTCTTTACCTTGGCACAAATCTTATTTGAGGGTGTCTAGGATTAATGTTTTTCGGAGGAGACTTTGGTTAGTTTTCAAACCAGTAGTTTCGCTTACAAGTAGAGACCAACCAATATGATGTTTTTCTCTAAGGTGAAAGTGTACTGCAGTTTTAGTTTCCTTCCTAGGCATATTCAAATACACTGTCATACTTCAGTTCTCTGTGAAAAATCTAAATGTGTGGTGGCACGTGGCTAGTCGGGAATAGTTTCTACACTGACTCCCCACAAGATACTGCACAAACAGCTTTGTGAAATCTCAAAAAACTATTCAGTGATAATTTACTGCTGAGTGAGAGCCTGCAGATATTCCTGAGGTTGGAGCTGCGGCAGGACCAAAACTAATCACTGCTGCAGCTCTGCATGGAGTATAACTAACCTTAGGTCAAATTAGTGGCATTCAATTTCTGCCTACAGAGAAGAAGAATAATGCTTACCAACTCCTTACTGAAACAATTCTTGAGATATCATGATCGAGGTTTATACCGCACTTTGACAAAGCACTTAGTTATAAAAAAACCTAATTAGGGTATTAATGCTATTGTTACTATATAACTGTTACATACTACCTACAACACTTGTTTTCTTCAAATTCTCAAAGAGAGAAAATTTTTTTTCCTAGTTACATGTGTGGAAAGAGAGGTAGGAGACACATGAAGTAAATTACATGAGATTCCATAAAAAAAACACACAACACAATAAGAGTCAGGAGGCAAACCTGATCATCCCAATGTAACATTCTGCCCGTCGGGCCAGCGATTACTTAATTAGCTCCTAAACACATAAGAAGTTCAATTATCTAGGATAGTAAGCCTGACATAAAAAAAAAATAATTAGCTGCAGCTGTGGCTGGAATCAGAGAAGGTTTGGGAAATGTAGCCCTGGACTTTCGAGCAGAGAAGAAAATACAGTGTGCATGCAGCTGCAGAGTACTGTTACTGCCAGTGGTGTCAGCTGGAAACCTAGAAAGGCAGTGTTTCACACAATTTTTATTTACAGGATCAGCACAGTCCAGAAGATGGATCGTCCATGTCTGTGTATGAACTGGCACTCATTGATCTGAAGGGGAGAAGCCTGGGGAGGTTAAGCTAACACTCTGGCACAGCTGGTGCGTGAGAGGCAGTGGCTGATGGGTCACTGGGCTGATGAGACTAATGCTGGACCTCCCTGAAATACAGATGTTCCTGCTCCTTGCTGTTATGTTTAGCAGTAAACCTACATCCCACCTCCCTTGTATGCCTGTTACACCATGCAGAGAGGAAGGGGAAGTCAAAAGGGATGGTGTGAAACCCAGTTCTGCCCAAGCTGAAGTCCTTAACTGCCCCTCAGCTTTATCTCCCTGGATTCACCCACTTCTAGTGGAGAGGAAGACCTGAATTTAGGTCTTTGCTGCATCCACTCTACTTCTTAAACACAGGGAAACTGCCTGCCTGCCTACCTGCACATACTAAGTAAGCAAAGAGCTTGCTTGCTGCTGTGTACAAAGTCCTTGGTTTCTTTTAGGCCTAATATTGGACTGTATTCTCCACACAGTCTCCAGAAGCCATGTGTAAGGAACTGGTTATTTCATGGTATTGTCCAGATCAGTAATTTCCAAAGTGTTTGGATTTTTTTTTCTTGATGAGTACTCAGTGGCTGTGTTATGGAGGCATGTGTTGAATTATATTGCCTGTCAAAGAAGACCATGTTGCTGCTAATAAGACCAAATGCATTCCATGGATAACTGTTTTAGATTATTAACAGGATCAAATATTTTCATATGTTCTGCTAAGTAATTCAGATGAAAAGGGTACAATTCTTGCAGGATTTTGAAAACAGATCTGTCTCTACAAAACCATGTCACAGTAAGTGGCTGTTCTACACTATGGAAACACATTGTTAACGAGATGATCAGGAACTGACATTAATCTCTCTCCCCTTTTTTTTTTTTCCCTCCTTTCTTTTGCTCTCTTGGTACAACAATTTTTAAGGATAATGAAAATCCAGAGGACTTTTGATTGAGATGATTTGACAAAAAATAACATGCTTGTTTAGTAGATTACGTCAGTGGTAATTTCAGACCTACAAAGTTAAAAGCATTGGATCTTGAAGGCTTTTGCTTTGGCTTTGAAGTCTATATAGCTAGCATTATTAGTATAGGAATGCCCAGGTTCCCAAATTGTGGACCAGAATTCTGCGTGGTGCACATCATAGGAAAGAAGTCAAACATGGCAACAAAGTGAGTGTAAATGAAGTGGGAAAATGTTGTACATGCCTTGTATATACTCAGCAGGGAGCAGTCTGTTGCTGCTTATGTGTGGAGGAGACCTACTGTTTTAGAGGTGCTGAGGAATGCAGTGTGCCAGTGCATATTTGTATTTAACAGCTGTTAGTCAAGGAACATGCTGTGTAATTTTGTGGGGACATGAAATATTCTGTCATGAAGGAGCTCCTCATCTATCCTTGAACATATCAAGAGTGTGAGAGGATTTATGGAGCTGTC
This sequence comes from Anser anser, assembly GCF_964211835.1. Lineage (NCBI taxonomy): Eukaryota > Metazoa > Chordata > Aves > Anseriformes > Anatidae > Anser > Anser anser. The sequence goes on along the minus strand of NC_139720.1, from coordinate 42,720,992 downwards.
AACTAGGAGATAACTAATGCACACACATATGAAAGAAAGTAAAGATACTATAAAACAGCCTGGCTAGCAGGAAAATGCATGAGTTCCCGTTTAACTTGCTAATTCTACCAACACATTTCAAAATCTGGATTCCAGTGCGGTTTACTTTTATTTCAACTATATTGGCATTCTGTGTAATGTTTGCTAATGTCTGTATCATGTAAATTTTTCTTTATATGAAAACTGAAAGTGGATATGGGATAGTGGTGTGACCAAAAGTTTGCTCCCCTTGAAATGCCTTAAAGGGAGAAAGTAAGTCAAAGCTGCTTAAGCTGACTCAAGAGTGGAGATGGTCCTCCTAGTATGTGATCAGAGTGAAGTATTTGTGCTGCCAACTTCAAACGAGGCTGGGAGGAGACAGGCTGAGGCTAACGTGCAGTTCGTATTGATTGTTCAGCTACCGTGGTTATAATGAAATGTGCTTGCATTATGGTGCTAGGCAGACACAGTTTGCTCTCTCTTGGGTAAAGGGTTACAAGAGATTTGATGAAGGCACTTGAGATGATGAAAGTCTTGGTGGGAACTGACTTAGAAATTCTGGTGCAGGGCAGAAAGAAAAAAAAAGCCCTCAGTATCGCCCCGTCCATCACATTTCTTCTCCATCAAAAGTGCCACTGCACTTCTTTGAAGTGCTGGTATGACTCATCATTGCTAATAAGATATATAATAAGACCATGAAGAAAGTACACTTTAAACTGCACATGTACAGGAAGGTACTGTGGGAAGTGATTGTAGCATCTTTGTACTTTCTACTCTGAAGCATGTGTCAACTGGTTGCAAAGGCTTTTGCAACTCAGTGCTTTTTCCTCAACCCATGTTTCTAAAAGACAGTTAGGTGCCAGTTGTAACAGAGTGGTTTAATAAACTTTAGAAAGGAAAGGAAAGTTGGCTAAGCAGAGGTAGAACATGAGAAGGAAACCGAGAGAAGAATCAACAATACAAGAGTCTGCTCAGCTGGGTGAGGGAACACAGTAAATACAACACAAAGCGGAGCAAACATGGGATCAGAATTTTAGTTAGAAAATATCTTGTTGCTTTGACATAACAATGAAATAGAGAAAGAGTATGGCAAGAGACAACAATATGGTCCCCTGATCTGCAAGTGATTTCTTTTTCTTCCTGTCTTTTTCACATTTATTCCCTGTGTTATCTGTGCTTAAAATGTCAGCTGGAGAAGATTGCTTACTTTTCTTGCTTGCCATTGTTGCATTACTAATTACTGCAGATTTAGTTATGGTCATGGTGCTCAAACCTTTCAGGCAGCTATTTGTGTTAATTCCAAGGAATGAGAGCATTAAACAATTCTTACCACTGGACTGAAGTGAGACATGTCATTCTTTGTGTGGGGAAAAAAACCTTTCTGAAACACGGAGCAAAACACCAATGGTAACCTGAATCTTCTCAGCATTTTATTCTGGAGACTTAGAAGTCTCAAACACAAGGCAGTATGAAGCCTGAGGCAGTATGAAGTATGAGGAATCATCTTTACTCTGGTATGAATTTGTAGCTAGATGCTTTTTCTCTAGTTCTAGTATCATAGAAATCTGTAGCTACAACGCATTCACTTGCCAATTAAGTAATTTAGCCACTTGCTATTAACTTTGAAGAGGTGGCTTAAAAATTCCTAACTGATTTAAACACTAGAGGCAACCTTTCACATGAAAGAAAGAAAATATACGAAAGCCATTTGACTCTGTGAATGTCACAGAAAATATCTCAAAAAAAAAAGTTTAATAATATTGCTAGTTTCATGAAGAAGAAATGCATCTTGTGCAGGATGCAAGATACTGAGCCTCAGAGTTCACCAGAATGAGTGGATGATAATGTTTCTGACTAAGCGCAAGAGAATTGACTTCAGCATTACATTCCAGGCTACAACCTGCCAGGCTTTCAATCAGGATTTACAGCCAGCGATCCTCCTCCTTGTGATGAATGGTCCAAGGGAGCAGACAAATATAGCCTAAGACCAACCTGGAATTCTTCAATGACAGATTCGTGTCAGTGTTTTGGAACAACCTTTTAGTGGGTGCTTCTGCTTCTTAGGAAGAGTCATGAAATCTTCTAAGGTACAAATACAATTAAGTACAAGGAGAGAACTGTCCCTGGACTCTGGGAGAATACAAACAAAATCTGGGAGGTTTTTACAGGTTTGTGGGATAATCACGAATAGCAGCAGATCAGAGAATATTTTGCTGCTCTTGTGCACCAGTCTTCTATTTTTGAGAAAAACTGATGTTGGCTGTGTTTGGTGTATAACATCAGTGCATTGCCTACAGAGCTTTCCTTGTTGTAAGTAATAAAAGAGTATACAAAGATATGAAATGGTTGACAGAAATTAAATGTCAGCCATCAAACTGGTAAGTCTGATTCTGTCAGAAGATGAAGTATTTTATTTTTTATTTTTTTTTCTAAATGATTGTTCAGAATCTTGGTATGTTATTGTGCAGTGCATGTCTAGAACAAAAAGACCTGCCCCCTCCTTCACCCCAAAAGCCTGAAGAACTGTCTTCATTTCCTCAGCCTATTTGGCCTCTTCATAACCTCCATTAAGGATGTCTAGGTCATTCTCTTCTTTACAGAAATTTCTTTTTTTATGTTGAATGCAGTAAAACCTTGAAATAAACCTCTCAGTGTGGCTCTTGTGTCTGAAAATACTGCTGTAGGTATCATTCACAAGGTACCACAGAAAGTTAAATTCTTCTCTGCACTAGTTTTTCAAATACTACTTTTTGGTGCAATATTACAAGTATTTTCTCTATTGAGCATAGAAGGATTTACTGCATATAAGGTAAATGCAACTAAGATTGGGTAAAAGTTCTTGTGGTATATATAGAAAAATATATTCCATGCTTTCTTTAACACCTGGATGAACAACAGTGTCTGAACTGACACTGAAAATAGGGGCTGGACATGACTGTCGTAGATGTGGGGGTCGGTCTCTTCTCACAGATAACTAGTGATAGGACTAGAGAGAATGGCCTCAAGTTGCACCAGTGGAGGTTCGGGTTGGAAATGAGGAGACATTTCTTCTCAGAAAGAGTGGTCAAGCATTGGAATGGGTTGCCCAGGGAAGTGGTGGAGTCACCGTCCCTGGGGGTGTTTAAGAAAAGGTTGGACGTGGTGCTTAGGGACATGGTTTAGTGGGTGACATTGGTGGTAGGGGGATGGTTGGACCAGATGATCTTGGAGGTCGTTTCCACCTTAATGATTCGATGATTCTATGTATGTTCTGAAAAGCAGGACAGTATGTATAGAAGAAACTGAACTGGAATCCTGGAGTGAAAATGCTAATGCATAAATAAATAAGGGCATTGAGTGTTAGTTTAATCAGAAAATATAATGTTCTAATTCTTGCTTTGCATAACTAACAGGCAATTAACTTTCATTGACTCATGATGTGAAAAGAGATCGAGAGATGTAGATCCTTTGCTTTGGTAACAATCTGTCAGTTGGGAAGAATGTTTTTCTTGACAGTTGATTAGGGGTTAAATGAGCTGAATAAAATTGGTAATTTTTGCTGCATTTCTCACTTAGTATAACAGCTATTATATGAAGCATTTTTCCTTACATTAGTTGTAATAACTGGCTTTAACTGATTAGCCCTGTTGGAAGAACTGTTTTTGATTGACAAAGTGTTTTGGTATTCTCAAGATCAGCCAAAATGGTTGTTAGATATAGAGCCTGGATCAAAAGTATTTTTATCGACTTTCATAGATTTCAGTCTGCTGTTAAGCAAAGTGATGCTCTTAGGGAATCACATGCTTGGTCTGAGGATGCAACAGCTTATGTCGAGGAAAGGAGCAGCAGCATCTCATACCTCCATAACATGGTACCTGCCTGTATCTCTGGGGAACTGCACTGCACTACAAGAGCATTACCTCGCTCCTGCAGACCAACAGGCAGCGTCTCACGGCAGACGAGTCACAGACGATGACCCCAGTCATTGGCAATCTGGAAGAGTACCGCTGGCAAACCCACCAGGCCCACGAGAAGACGTCGGCCTGCTCTCACTCGCTGATGACCGAAGTGGCATGGGTCTGTCTGGTGCTCACTGACTCTAGACTGAAAAAAACCCGAACATCTGGGAGAAAAGAGCAGTTTCTGAGCAGTGGGAATAGGGAAAAGGGTCAACTCTGAAAATGCCTGTAATGAGCTCCAGCTCTTAGTAAGGCCTGATGCAGGCAATGGCAGATAAGTATGGTTAAAATGATGCATATCAGTAATTACCACAGTGTGGTTCCTGACAGGAATGATAACACTTCTTCTGAGGTGGAGGAAAAGGCAAAGGTAGAAGGGATTGCTGTGGAAAATGTTGCATGTTACATAAAACAAACAGGGCTACAGAATTTTTGTTTGTTTTTGAACTGTTTCTCTTGGTAGGCTCAGGAACTTCAGCTGTTTTTTAACACAGTGCTTTTCAATCACTTTTCATCCGTGGATTCACTTCTTCACATATTTTTTTCTTTTTTTTTTTCTTTTTTTTTTCCCCATGTAATGTTTTTATCTCTTATTTACTGATCTTTAGTCTACAAGAGACATGATTTTAAGGTCAGCATTAGAAGTAGCTTTTGGATGTAAGTTAAAACATACCATCTCTCTCCAAACAAACAACTCTCTAATCACAACTGTCTGGAGGAGTACTTACTGCAGAGGTAACTACTTGGAGTTCTGGTCATGGTATAGAAGGTAGTCTATTTTTTGATAGGAAATGATGTTTTTTGTTGCAAATTATCAGACTTCTTGGGAAAACAGGGTAGTAGTCTTTCATCTACAATAGAGACAGAGAATTCACCTCCTGGAGAACTGCTGGCTGGGCCATGCAGGGGAAAGCAGCTTTCACAGCCCCTCTAAAGGCGCTGTGCCACTGCACTTACTATACTTCCAAGTTAATGATTGTACTAAGGTCCAAGAGTGAAATGTCTTTCTAAAATAGATCAAAAGAGAAACACTGAAACATCAACAGGAAATAAAACATTTTTATTGAATATCTGTGTAATATGTATGTTATTTTAACGACAATTGGAAAACTCTACTGTGGGAAGTCACTACACAAAGTGAAACAAAATATAAACCACCTCATCAAAAATGAAGGTAAAATACGGCTAAAGTTGTCAGCTCGCGGGCCACGAGCGATATGGCAGGATAAAACACCCCAAACATTTCTACAAGATACAGAGAAAACCCACACAGAGAAACACTCAAGCAGGCAGTAAATATACACAAAGGCAACTAGGATCTTTCTACAGCATCAGATTCTAATACTTGACACAGCTTTGTCAGAAAGGTACATGTGGCTTCTTTGAGGATGAAAATGTCATCTTGGTCATATAGCAGGTTCAGTCTCTGAGAATCATAGTACCTTACAAACCAATTCTGCGGTGACATTCAGTCTGGCAGTGTAGGAAGAGAAAGCATTAAGAATACCTTAACACAATGAATCAGTTCTGGCAGTTTGAACCTGCAGCTATCCTGAATGAACAACTGAAAGCTGGAGACCATGAAGCTGAGTATCTGCTGTTACACTGGAAAGCTGACTGTCTAGTTCTCCTCTTTGGTGGGGTTTGGTCCTCAAGATCAAGATTTTTAAGTATTCCAGCTCGATGCTTTGCATGTATGCGCCTGTTTCTATCAGAAAATGTCTCACTTGTGTTTTTTCCATGTTTCATGTAAAAAAGAAAGAAAATAGGTCTTGCTATTCCTACTTTTGGAGGTGGGGAGAGATCCAGATTTTTACTCTCCTCCCACTTCTTTGCTGCTTCTCTTACCCTCCGCATGCACTGAAAATGTTGGAGCTTGGCTGTCACTGCACTGACCTCTCAGACTGTCACACCTCTCTCAGAAGCAAAGTCTTGAGGGAGGGTGAAAAATTTCGTTTTCAGCACACAGTTCCCTGATTACATTCATTTTTTTTTCTTTTTTTTTTTTTTTTTTTTTACAATAATTTCTTTTAGATACAATTGAGAAGAACATCACTGATTAATGTCTCATGCCTCCCTCCAAAAGGTATAGCATTTCCGCATTTCTGGGGTAGTTTGCATGACTGAAAATAATGAACTTCTCAAAGCATTATAAATATATTCACAGCTTGGAAAGATAAGCAAGAGGCCTCAAAGGACGGTACATGAGATAGAAGTGATGCCCTAACTGACTTGATGAGATGGTACAAGCTGAGATGACATGCTGGCTAGCCGTAAGATGATTATCTACAGTAAAGCGGCAGGGGGCGAGGGAGAAGGAGGTTGGAAATGTGGAATATTGCACAGGGCTTGACAAAATGCTGCGTGGTCAACCCATTCAATATAGCCTCCTTGTCCCCTGCATAGCTCTCCAGTTCTAAATTGGTCCGTAATAACTAGAACTGCTTGTGCTATGCATTCCTTCGGCAGTGCAGTAGAAGGGAATGGCAGTATTATTACAATATCACTACGGAATAAATTGATTGCTATCCACTGAGAAAACTACATTTCTAAGCACACACGGCAGTCACAGTGATACACAGAGCAGTCTTTCAAGACTCTTATGGAATGACTAATAGCTTCATAATAGTGCCATTTACTACATAATAACATTGAAAACATTTAAAAACTCCTCCTGAAACGAGCATCTAGTATACAGAAGAGGTTGCTTCAGTTTTCTAGAACTTGTTCTTTGTTTTCACTTTTTTTTAAAGGACAAATTAAAACTTAAGTATAAATAGTATATAAAAGGTCACTAGCTGTTCTCTTTTGGCTTACTTTGAAGTGCATTTAGAACTATGGCTAAATTTTGTCATCTTCTGATGGGATTACAATACTGTCTGTTTACCATGAAACTATTTTGTATAATAAACTCACACGGCTGTGTCTAAAAAATATTCTGCATTCCTTCTAATCTGAGTTAGTATAATAAAATATTTTGTTACAAAGTCTAATGTGCAAACTCATTATAATGTGAAATCGTGGATGGAATTCACAGTATGCAAATTTTGTATAAAGGTGATAACGGAGAGCTACTCTTGTTTTCATGGCAGCATTTCACGACCGCTGCATCTCCCCCCTCCCTTCCCCCCCTCCCTGCACAACCTCTAGAATGTTCTTACTTTGTATGTTAGATGAAATCATTGCCTCCTATGGAACTGCTTCCTCGGCTTTCAATCAAAAGCCATTTCAGTCTGTTATGTGTTTGCTTTGGAATATATACAAAAAAATTATATCCTGGCTTCTGGCTACATCTCCTTGAGGTCAGCCATGGAGCTGCTCAGATCATGCTAAGTTGCCCGTGAAAGAAGTCTACCAAATTGGATGTGCCCCTCCAAGATTACGCATAGCGTGTTATTAGAATGGTCCAGTTGAAAGCTCAGATTTAAGTTGTCCTTTAAGATGTCAGTGTAACACTACTAGTGCCTTACAAGTTGGAATTTTTTTTCTGGAATGCAGACGATACAATAGTTACCCTATAATATATTATCAGCTCTCCTATATCTCAGTCAATTTACATAATTTAAAATAGAACATCTTATTAAAAACATCTAGATATACACAGATTAGGAAACGCTTACAACATACAAATACACAAACTAGAAATAAATTCTCAGCATACTGGTGTATATATACAACTGTGTGATACAATAAATAATTTCTGTCATGCTCTATCTACACATCATATTGCTTAAAAGAAGAGTAGATCTGGGGGGGCAGTGGTGAAATGAAGCGCCATTAGAAGGCTCTCTACATTTAAAGTTGTGCAAATTAAAACAGGAATTTAAAAGTACAACTGATCTGTGTCAGGAACACATGGCTAGAAATGAAAGGACCCATATTACTGAGGTATTTACAGATACTGGCTAAAGAGCACTATGTGGGCAAATGCAGAAAGGCTTCTTCTTCTTCATAATTTAATGTAATTTAATTTAATTTACTTCTTGACTGCCAGCATGGCATCTACCTCCTCCTCGGGCTGCAAGGTGTGCCACTGTGCAATGGGCCGCCTGGGGTTGGCCAACATGTCTGACCAATGCCGCAGCTCCGCTCCAGTGCTGTTGTAGCCCACAAAGACTTTCCCGATGGCATCGTTCTTGCCAATCTTGTCATAGTCCAAAACAGTCACAACAATTTGCACTTTCTACAAGGAGACAGAGAAAAACCAGTGAGCATGACAGGAAGGGGCAGGCAGGCAGGGATGAATCTCGGCATGGGCACAAACAATTGAGACTCCATGGATGAGAAGCGGGCAAGTGCATGTTCCCCTAGCCATAAGCAAATTCAAACTCTTGTCTTTGCTTCTTGTCAGCATTCCAAATGCATTTACGTTCATAACCTACACATTAACTTGAAATTCACACCCTTGCATCAAAGAGCTTCACATGGGAATCGAGGTTGCATTTCTCCTTTAACAGATTAGCAATGTATAGATTCTGTTGTTGTTACTGAGGAATCAGGCTGCTAGAAATCTGTAGAGCTAAAAGTCTTAAGATAAGCTAATTCAAAAGTAGCTCAATTTAACACATCATTATTGTTTAAGTAAGTTAAACTTAGCACTTACAATTCAGAAATGGCTTTGCCCCAAGTTATCGTTTTCACTGTTGTACTATATTCTGTTTTTTTGCTTTTATTCTTCTAAACAATTGTGTCCCATCTATCTAGCATGCTAGCATGCTTTCAGGGAAATTCAAAAGATAGCCCTTACAGTTGCTATATAGATAAGTACATATCTGTGTGCATGCACAATCATAAGTATGTGTATATACTGTGTATAGTATATATACATTATAAAAGGAGTCAGGAAAATAGGCTGTTTACTCAGGGGAGCTGGAAAGAAGGACCAGCTGCTGTGTCTGAGGGCTCTGACATAGTGGTGCTGCCAGGCACAGTAAAGTCTGGCCTATGGCTGAGCCGATGGGTGCAGGGGTGCCACTTCTGCTGCAGGAATGGTAACCTCTGGCAAACAGGGTTAGACTGCCCACAAAATCTGTGGGAGCCCATCTGTCAGAGCTCAGAGACCATTTTTTGTTCACTTGGACTGGGCACATTGAAAGGTGGTGTTCAAGCCAGGCATTTGCGTATGCATTTGCGTGCACACACACGCATTCCTCTCCATCAGGTCATTAATATTTGTCGAAGCAGCATAAACAACTACTCCTTCAGTGGAGTGGTGTTCTTCCTCAACAGCATCTAAAATGTTAAACAGCCTTGGGCTGATTTTACTTAACTATAAATGCTTCTCCTCGGGGACTTTCTTTTAAAGATGAACATACAATTCTTTTCCTGACTTCTTTCCATCCCATGATAAACACACACAGCTCCTTATGCCAATGTGAGCTTTCTGAACTGGAGGCAGAAATGCACAGAAACACATTTCTTCCAGAAAAATCTTTTATTCTCAAGCATAAATTTTTAAAATTTAAATATGTGTGCAATCTAGATTTCTTACTAGCATGATTATTTTTTTTGCTTGTAATAGGATTTATCTTTTAAAAGTAACTAATGCTTAAGCATACCTGCAAAACCAGACTCATGAGGTCTATTTTATAGAGTCCATTCACTTACAAGGTTCTGTAGTTCTCTGATCCAGAGAAAGAGATGATTCCAACAGGCACTAAAGTATTTATATGGTTGCTGATGACAAAAGTGTACATCAAACTCAAGACTCTCTCTACCCGGAGCACTCAGGATATATGACAATATCCTGAAGCAAGTATTTCTAGATGCCAAAATGATGTTTCTGTGTTGCTGTTTGCAATATACTCACTTTAATGTTGATGGTACCTCCCCAAATGGACATTTATGTTTTAGATGCATGATACAATCACAGATATAAAAAGTAGACACGAGTATCATTTTACAGTATAAAAAAGTTTCCTGCTGTACCTAGAAGCTTGGGAGCAAGTTACTATTGGATTTTTTTGTTGTTGTTGTTAATCATAACGCAACAGTGAGCACTGTAAACAAAAGACACTTTTTTTTTTTTTTTGATCTATAAAGATGCAAGAACAGCTAGCTCAGATGGTTAACGCTGGGATGATTTTCACTTCATGGTCTCTGACTTAAACCTACAGAGAAATGTAAGCATCTCTGTGCTTTTGTACTTTATATTAAAGGAACAGCTGCACTGCAAAAAACCAACAGGTGCTAGTAGAAAGCACTACCTCTGCTAATACACATTTGGATTAGTAGTTTCCTTGGCATGATTAGGCATTCTTTGGAGTAAAAGCGCCTGTAGACTTTGCTACTTACAGATGTGGTCTGTCTCAAAAGTGGTGAAACACGTGCTTGATTTCCCTGTTAACAACAGGGTTTGACTTCCCAGTGGTATTCTCACATCGTCTTTCAAGATCCCACTTTCTTACACACTTATTTCACTTAAGAGTCAAAGTCCATATTTGCTATTAAATTGTTTGGCCCATTTTAAATTACATAGATGTTCTGCTATTGAGCTGCTTTCCCTCCATCAGCTCTTTCTTTGCTCTCCGATGATCACAAAACTTATATAACCATTATTTTTAATTGTCTCTGAAAGTCTCTTAATGACTTTTACATGAATTACCCAAAATAATTCTTACCATACTAAGTCTAAATAGCATTTAAAATGTGTTTTTCTAATGATGAAATTGCTATAGTAACTATATTGAAATAATTTGTAAATATATTCTTTTATAACTAATTACAAAATAAATTGACATATGACCAAAGTCCATAATTACAGATTTTAAATTGAAGCTACATGTTGAAGAAAATAGCCATAATTATTCTCACATACTTATCAAAAAAGCGGCAAAATTTTAGACAGCTAAACTACAACACTTTATGAAAGGTCTATGTCCACCTTACAAAACCGACAGGATCAGAAAGCAAAATGGCCAAGTACCCACAGAATGTAATCATGCCAAAGCACATGTTTGATAACTTGGAGGTATCTATTCAGGTTCCCCAGTCCTGTCCCTATTCAGAAATCAAGACATTCCAGAGAGGCTCGATGTGATTGATCTTTTTTGCCTCTGGCTCTTCGGTGCTTGTTATGAGATTTTTCACAGGCACAATGACCAGCTTTCATTAAAATCAGTGGGAATTAGGCTCCAGTGGATTTCCCACTTTTGATTCCTAGACTCCACAGACATCTGTACATGCTGTGGGGTATGAAGAAACTCCTGAAAGGGACAGTCATGCATCCAAGTCCCAGTGCCTCATCTTGTCTAGCTTTATTACCTTTGTCAGTACCAAGTCAATAAAAGGCAAGCACACAGCTTTTGTTGAAATGTAGGCCCTAGCTGCTGGACTTCTCTCCAGTACAACTGCTATCAGAACCCAAGATATAGATTCTTAAAACCCTTACCAGGCTCTCATCTAATCAAGAGGAGGCTGCATGTCCCTATTTGCATTGCAGTTTTCCCTGAAAATGTCTGTTGGCTGTCATTGTCTTGCTACATGAGGATTTAAATGGCATCAGTGTTAACTGATGGCACCTAGCTTGTACATAGACCTCTTTTAAAGCCCACAAAAGCATGTATTCCCAGACTGTTTTAATTATTGTCATTCAACCTGGGAGGCCCCTGAAAGTAGACTTTCCATACTGAGCTCCATCCAGAAAAGAAATTATTTTGCTTAACATCTGCATGGTCCCAGGTTCCCTCTGGGAGGGTGGGATGCCACCATGCAATTCTCTTCTCCTTCGAGGTTATTTAAACCACTGCATCTTTCCCTGACAATGAACACTCTAACAAGTGAGCAACAGAACAATAACAGCTTAACACTAGCAGGTAAGACTTAACAAAAATGGAGGTGGCCTGTACCAACTTATCATTACGTGGCTTACATTTCAGAGATCAGATCCAAGATCAGTCTTGCCCTTTCCAAGTGATCCCCCCAACAAACAGATGAACTGATGCACTGTGGTCAATCATATACTTAGCTATTTATGAAAAATAATGAGTGTTGCACTCCCAAAACAAGCCATAGTCTCAGGTGACAAAAATACTTGCTTAAGACATTGCAGATCAAGGTTCAAATTCACTTAGGGAGGGGACTGAACTCAGTGCAGATTTTCTATATGTCTCCTGAGATGGCTAAGAAGACCACCTCTCTTGTGAGAAAACGTTATTTAGCTTGAGAAGTCAAATCTCACTCTCATGAGTGAGAGATGACTTGACTTCCAGTAGCTCAAAGGTAGGCATCTGAGTCCCTGAAAACAGATGACACTGCTAGTGTAGGCAACCTCCAGCTCAGCGTGCTGGCTTCTGAGCCTCCTAGTTTTAAACACTGAAATCCTTGGGAACAGCATCCAGAGAACTACTAGAGCTCCACCGAGCTGACAAGAAACAGACCCTGACTCATCCCTGAACCTGACTGAACCAAACTTACCCCTGAGATTCTCAAATCTCTATTTTCCAAGAGATGTAGAAACCACTGAAAAAGTTCTAATTGTTTGGTGGGTAACTGGAAAAAAATGTGATTACAAAATGTGTTTTACTAAAGAGCGATGTTACAGTGCTTTCAACAAACAGGTCCTAAAAATGCAGGGAACACAAATATGATCAATGATATTGATGCATTATTTGAAATAATTTGGAGGAAATTACTCTATATGCCTTTTCTTCTATCCCTATATATTTTTTGCAGGCACATTCTTTTGCTATCTCCCTGTGGATTTTTTTTTTTCAGAATCCATTTCTGTTAACATAAAATGTCAGTTATCCATTTCTCACTGATGAATCAAAGCTTCATAAATACTGTGCATTTTATCATTTCCCTCTTGAAGCAGTCACACTCATCTAATGTAGCACAGTGCTGGCACCTAGGTGCTAATGAAGGCATGCACACGTGATAATTAACACGAGTCCTGTTAAATATTTATAAGGGCTGAGAAATGGAATGCAGAGAGAAGACAAAACACTGTTTGACATTACCTGAATTTGCTCGAATGGTACTTCAAAGCTGAAAGACTCATTGTAGTAGGGATTCAGAGTATTCTTTTTAATTGTGGTCTTTTTCTTCTTCAGCCTCTTACCATTCTGCATCAGATGGATTTTCACATAGGGATCTAAGTAATCAAGAGAAGAAGTAGAGGTAAGAAAGGTAGTTCAGTGCACTTTCTACAGATTTTAATCCCACAAATTCCAGACTTGATGAAAAAAAATAGCAACAAGCAATTTGCAATTTAACAGTCTTAGTTTCCACTGTAGAAAAACTCCTATACAATTGCAAAGTGTTCCCAATGGAAAAGGTGCAAAATATTTATTGCACTGTCTGCTTAACAGCGCAAGGGAAGAGTAAATTCCCACCTAACTTTGTTCTGCAGTTCATTAATTGTCCTGGAAACGTTTTTACTGAAACATTATTTACTAACTGCCGACATGTCTTAGCAATGGGCCTTAGTGCTGTGAGGAGGGTTTCCCACGGAGCTCTGAGCATTGCCGAATACAGGCAGGGTGTGCGCGGGGCTAGAGGCTGGCTACTCCTCCCCTCACTCCCTTGTGATGTTTTGTGGGTTTTCCTGTCCCGAGCTCCCCGGGGAGCTGCGCAGAGCACACGGCCAGGGCATGAGGCAGGAAGGGACTTTGCCCCACCAATACTACTTCTCTATCTTAGCGCTGCATGCAGCCGGAGTAAGGTTCAGGCCATATCAGCATAAATTATGAATCGGTTTTGCTGCTCCCTACTGAAATCCTATTCTTATTTTGTATGACTTCTGGTGGCTAAGTAACAGCAATGATTTAGTACCTAATCAGGTATTCCTCGCACAAGCAAAACTCATTGAAGTTACTGCCATGAAGTGATATCTCAGTGGTTATACTTCCAATGGAAATTTCGCCTGCTTAAAAAAACAGCGCTATCAGTCTTTAATCTGTTACAAGAGCCATTTAGAGAATGAACTAGCAGTTCTTCCATGGCGGTGTTAATTAGCAATACCTTCACTGAGCTTGTGTTTTTGTTTAGGCCTACCATAAAGCACCATTTGAAGAGTCTCATGCTCATCCTTTTCAACAACCTGTATGGTACAGTCACCAAAATTTAGGTATGCACCCCTTTATCTTTAGGCAGCTGAACTATGATGGAATTGAGGCAAGCCATCCCTCTAGTGAGTTGGTAGGAGCTGTACGAAACACCCATCAACCACAAGTCAAGTGTGGCAAATATTAAGAGAACCTGAATGCAAGCTATCACAGGAAAGGGCTTCTCCTGAGAAAAGGATGGGGCACAGAAGAACCACAAATGAACACTGAAATTAAATATTACCACTATGAGCAAACCATGCTTTATGACCCTCCAGTGAAGTTCATGCTTGGAGTATCTGAGGAGAGTAATTGCATTCCGCTGTTAAAAATGTGCCTTACTGTGGAAGACCGAGGAGTTCAGGACAGTTAAGTTACTGGAGTGACTTGATCACAGTCTACACTACCTCCAAAGGGAATATAACTTTGGTAGTGGACTCTTCAAGTCAGCTGACAAGGGTATAATAAGATCCAATGGCTGTGAGAAGAGATTATACAAATTCTAGCTTAGAAATAGAATGAGGCTCCCGATACAGCTGAAATAGCTTCTCAGTGTTTGTGATGAGCTCTCTATCACAGAGGGTTAAGATTCCTTCTCCCTCAAATGACACGAGTTCAAATACAAATTAAATCTGGGTAGTTTTATGCTCTAGGCTACATAGGGAATTGCAAGGGTTCCTTTTGACTGCACAATGTATGAATAAGGGCAGAGCAGAAATGTGAACAGCAGAAATGCTAGCAAAAAGACAACAGAATTCTATTTTTTTTTTAAATACTGGGTTCAACACCATGGCATACTGTGTTTTGAAGGTGGAAAGCTGGCAGACCTGGATTGCTTCAACACTAGCTGATTCTTGAGAAAAGCTCATCTACCTGGTTACTTTTGCTCAGGCTCTACGCTGAGTGCACAATTGTTTTGACATGCACAAATGATGTTTTAGTTATAACTAATATATAGTAAGAAATTTCAGTAGTCAAGGAGCCAGTGGTAGTGTGTTATGATATGGAAATTAGATATAATGCTGTTAAAATATAATTTGAGTAACTAGGCTGGGCTGGGAGGCTAAACAGTTCAGTAATACATTATTATTAAGGGGATTAGAAATGAAGAATTCTATTAAAATAAATGTAGTCAATATAAGAAAATCATTTATTGACCTGTGTTTATACACAGAAAATATACACAGATTTGATGATTATTCATATGCCTATAAGGAACTCTATAGCAATGATTTATATAGCAACACAAATACATTGCTATCTAGATAAACATTCCATATTTTGGAAAGAAACTTTTTAAACCTAGAATTCAAGTGCAAGTGAATATTTGGGGACTACATGTACCTACACTTTAAATAATTGCTTCTATTGACTTTAACAGATGTTCTATCTTTCTGCTGTTATTATAGCAAAATTTGACCTTGGATAACTCATGGCCACAGGAAGGCAAAGAAGATAGGTTTTGTGGTTTCTTTTTCATGTTCTAATCAGTTCCTTATGTTTGTCCGTCCAGGGATTTGAGTTAGGCTCAGAGAAATGCCAATTTTTCAGTGGGAAAGATTCAAGTGGTACCAGGTTGCCCCCGTAGTGCAGCTGTCAGTGGCAGAGGTCCCAAATGGAGCACAGAAGGGTACATAGCATGCATGTACATACCATGTGATATAATAGCTTCAGGTTTTCTCTACATAGGGTGAAATTGTCAAGCCAAACCAAATACAAATTAAAAAACTAAAAAAACTAACTGAAACCATGTTCCTTCTTTTCTAGTTTTAGGCGAAAGTATTAAATAACTATACTCAAAACTATATAATATATATATAAGTAATATATGTATATATGTATAACTAATATATGTATATAACTATATACAAAAACAGAGCAAATCAGAATGAGGTGTCCAGCTCAAGTATACAAATGGACAGTGGAGATTTTAACTGAGTTTATCCTCATTAGATTGCACATCTACTTTCTGTTTCTTGAAGTATCCTGGTCTTACCTAGTTCTCTCCTCTCTTTATTCTTCTACATCTAATATCTGACTCCTCTCCAGCACTGCACTATCTTCAGTTACACTCTCCTCCCATACCCCACCACATTAGCCCTAAATCCATTAACTTTCCAGTAATCTATTTGTTTGTAACCTGCACAGACAAACTGATACCTGCAACTTCACAAATAAACCTCTGAAAAAGACAGGTTCTGTTCCACCATGGAAGGATAACCAAAAGAAAGCAGAAACTCTGAGAAGCACCAGTCTCTGGTAATTTTTCTGAGATAAGGTTTAGTGCAAATGGAAACATCTCTCTACTTGCAACGTAACCTCAATTGTGGCACCATTACTCATGCTGAATAATGCTTTAATATGTAAATAGTCTTATTGAACAAGTGAGACTAGTAAGGATGACAGAACTGATATTACAGACTAGCAATGATAATTTGTATGCTAAGTGCATAGCACGGGCACAAAGGCAGAATTCTTTTGACCCTGTGTAAATGTCTACATCCAATCCCAATGAAACTAAAAAAACATTTTTATTTATGTACTCTGGATAATTATCTCATTCCAGAGCAGATATCTGTCTTTGGTCAAATGGATTGTACCCCAACATATTATTTCTCGCCACCTATACAAGGCAGCCTATAAACTTTGATGTAAACAGTTATACTGCAGAAATTTCAAGTTAGAAGACATGAATATCACTCTGTTTTTTCCTACAGTTTTGTTCCTTTTGAGTAAACAAGAGTTTAGATCCACATTACATCCCCAAGACATTACATTACCAATCTAGAAGGGATATTGCATCCAGGGCACTACAGATGTTCCTCTGCTAAAGGGGACAGAATGGCTGTGTGTGCCTTGCGTAATAATTCATGTTAAGCAATGTGTGTGATTAAATAAAATTCTGCTGTTTATTCCCTCATTAATGGTCTATCCATGAGTGCTAAAAAGCTGTAAAATTCATAACTATTTGTGCATTGTAAATTTTACACTAACATCTCAAGGGAGGCTAGCTGAACAGCTTTTAGAGCACTGGGGGACCAGCTGACATACTTTGTTTTCCTGAAGTTTGCAGTAAGATGCCAATATGTTATTTAAAGGATAAATAAAATGGTATGTCATATCGGGCAAAGACATCTTGATTCATGTGGACTGTGATGCCCATATACGCAATTAGAATCCACTTAAAATAATGACTGGTTCACCACTATCATGTTGTAGGAAAGATGCTCTTAATTATCAGAAGTTTAGAAGAAGCAAACTTGTCATTTGGAAGAAAATACTACATCAAAAAAGAAGAAAATCATGGCTAATGAGTATATCTAAGGAAAAAGTGGAACTCAGAATGCCCATCAGTGGGTTTTAATATGAAAAATATGTTATAGGGATCAGTAGTTAATGAAAAATCATTTTCCACTTAGGTAGCACTGAATTCAGCATACAAATTTCCACTTGTATGGATCTTCAGCAGAAAAATGTCAACAAAGTACTCAACTTGGAATGGCTTTACTACAGTGGTTTATTCTGAATGCAAACATAAGGATGGTGCTGATCTTTGATAAATATTTGTAAGGCTTCTGTAATCTCACGAAAATATGAAAGCAAGCAACTAGAAAGTTGACAAATTTGAAAAATGCTGCAGGGAAAACACTGGACTTGATTAGGTGTGCAATTACAGTCCCCAGTCTGTGTGCTGGGGAAGAGTAACTGTTGAAAGAAAAAAATCCCACACAGTTCTGTGCAGCTGGACCAGAGAAAACCCTCTACAAGCCTCAAGGAAGCCTAACATCATTAATAGAAAAAAACTGAGCCAGAACAAACTATTCATAGATAGAGCTGAGTAAAGTTTCATATGACAAACATTGTAAAAAGAAGATGTTCTCAAATACAATGTAGAAACTGAGGAGAAATACAGTGCCAGAATTGCCTTCAGCTGTACTTTTGTCTTGAAAATGTTCAGGATAACTGGGTGCTAATTAGCACATGTTTTTCTCTATCAGAAGAAAATGTATGCCAAGCCCGTGCCAAAGCACACATCACTGACATTTGGAGCAAAGGTGTCAGCAGATAGCGGAGTTTCCATTTCAGGAAGCAAAACGAATTCTTGAAGAGCTTGGAAATTGATCCAATAAGTAAAGAAAATTGGATTTGGAAATTCAGCCTTAGAAATGGCTCTGAACACATGATTAGGGCAGAGGTGACATGCAGGGCGGATTGTTAGTTCCATGCTAAAGAGCTGGAATCACTCTCATCTTGCAGCAGTGCAGCAGGGCGGAAAGCCGAGCAACGCCAAGCTCGTGCCTTTGACCAGAGCAGGAGGGGTGCTGGATTCAGTACTGCACCCACAACCTGTTGCTATTCTGTGCAAACTCACTTGAAAGATTTTTTTTTTCTTTTTTTCTTTTGCTTTTCTTTTTTACTTTTTGGCTTATGGCAACAGGCAGCAAGGAGACCAGCAATTTTATGCAGCAAGCAAGTCTATTTTCTATAGCAGCTCTGCCAGGGATGAACGCTGACAAGGGACAGCAGTATCTGTATGCTTTATCCTGCCTTTGGAGAAAAGCAGCAGTGGTTGCCACAGCAGTGCTATGTACAGAAAGCATCAGGGCTTCCGAGAACAGAGCAAAGCAGGACAAACTTCCTTGGTAGTTCCCACAGATTTGCTGATTTTTCCCAAGGATCATGGGACTTATTCCCCCTGTGGGCCTATAAACCCTTCTCTCCCGGGAGAGGGATTATTCACATGATGCCTGTGGCTTTCAGGCCATGGATAATTTGCCTTAAGTTTTTATTCTCCTGCTTATTCATGTATGGATGAGAGAGGATAATTAAAGTCTCTGAAATAATGAGTTTAGAGTGATATTGTGCCTTGATTGTCTAAGCCAATATTTTTCAGATGAATGGAATGCTGCAGAAAGGGAAGGAAACCAGAGGGGGGGGAAATATGTTATCTAGGGAAGAAACAATATAAGGCACAATTACTAAGAAGGAGTACAAGTGCTAGGGTACTTTCTAGATTGAACAAAATATAGGGTTTATATTCATTGATGCAAGCTAGTGGGTCTTCTACCTTCCTCCACAAATGTGCACATGAAAAGTGGGACATAATTTTTAAGCAGAAGCTGACATCCCAAGGGAAATATTGCAAAATATTCTTATTAGGAGCAATTATCTTGGCATAAAATATAGGTTTTATGTTTTTATTTATTTATTTATCCACAACATTTCCCTGAAAACAGGAATGTTGATTTTTATTTAAAGTTTATTTGTTACTTAGTGTCCAGTCCTCAGCTAATGTTGCTTGGGACTTCATCATAGTTTCCATAACCCCATTGGGCTATAGATTACTTGGTGTTATCAGCCAGATCTTGAGCTGTAGCCAGTAATGCACACAGGAAAAGTGGGTAGCAAATATATTTGCTGCAGGTTCCTGTGGTGGCATCTGTGCCAGTTCTGACCCCAGCAAAACACTTTTAAAAATCAGTTTAGTTAAGTGGGCTGAGGGTTCAGCTGGGTGCTGGGAATATTCTCCCAACACCAGCCAGTACCATAGCGGCCATGAAAAAAGTTAAGAAATTGCAACCAGCCTGGACAGGGTGTCAGAGAGGCCACAGATAGCTGTAAACAATTTAGTTAAAAAGACTCAGAATGCATGTGTTAATATTTGTCTGTGCCCCATGGGTGGACTGCTCCAGATGCAGCACGCTTACATGCTCAGGACCCTTTTTTGCTCATATTATGTGTAAAGTTGGATGACTTCAATTATGTATTTCCATAAGCATCTTTAATAGAAGAAACTCAAAGACTAGATAATTTATAAATGAAAACATTTGCAAATACATGTTCAATAACAGGGGGTGGATTCTCACAGGAATAATGGATTCCAATAATCCATTTACAGTGGGGGAAAAGGGGTCAGTATTTGTAAGAACTAACAATAGCCCCCCACAATAATGAAAAAAGTTAAATGGCGAGTATAGCAAAGCAGTCTCAAAATAACAACTCTTCACCGTTGTGCAGTTAAGCGAGTATCAAGTTGTTATTGAAATGCTGCATTCAGAGAACCAGAGAGCAATGGGAGGGCGGAGGTGTTGTAAAACTGACAGCAGAGCCAGCAATTCCCTCATCTGAGAATCCCAAACTGAGATTGCAGAACACGTAGAGCTGACAGAAGAAACAGAAACATTCACAGTGGCCTAAGGGCTATTCAGCCAGCAGATGAATCTATAATTCCACCCCTAGTGCTTCCAACTGGAACATAACAACAAATGTTACAACGCCAGATGGGGAAAGTAGCATAGAACTGAAAAAAAAAAAAAGAAGCCAAAACTCTTATTTAAAAACAGCACAAATTAGCGCTTATGAGCTTATGATTAAGTTTACTGCCAGAGCAAGGGCAGTTGATCTGTCTCTCTTGCATCCAAGCAGATCATTTCAACATAGCTGCACATAGGCAAAACAAATAGTTTTAGAAAGCTCACTGTGGGTTGAACCAAGAGGAAAATGCACCTTAAGTTTTGGCTGTGTGTAAACACATAATACCCTGGTGCAAAAGCCAAGCAACTTAACCCAACACTTTGTAAATGTGATTATATGCAAACTTCAAGCATCAAAGCACTAAACCGTACTCTTCTGTATTTGCACCAAAAAGGGAGCCTGACTGCTCATGAAGCTTGAATTTAGTTATGAAATACAGCATGGCATTGTAAAACTTTAATATGCTGGGGAAGGGGAACAAATAACAAATAAAAAAAGCACACCGTAATATATAAAATGTTATAATATGTATCATTATGTATGACAAAATATACAGATGGAAAGAACACAGCAACAACTAAGATGAGGGAGGTGTTAGCATCAAAAGGTGGAATGTTATTAATTGGGGTTGCTGATACAGGCAGACTGTCCAGTACAGGAATTCAGACAGAAACCAAAGCAAACTGGCAATATTTCAGGCAGCGAATTCCAGCAGATTGCTGAGTCTGAATTTATGTAATGCCTTTTGATGCTATAGAGAAAAAAATTAATTACATTTCTATTTGTTAAATTGGTGGTACTGAAAATAACGGAAAGAAGATAATACATAGAGGTTTAGAGAGATTCAGAGTACTGTCCTGAAGTGAACTGGGGAGGAGGATGGGGGAACACAAACTGACTGAGGAATAATGACATATAGAACAGGGAAAGAGAGAAGTAGAAGCACATAATATGGAAAACAAAACAAAAACAAGGAAAAAGAATGGGTCACGTAGGATGCTTCAGCAGAAAAAACAGGAACCAAGTGTATAATGGTACGTCTAGCTGGACTGTTTGTGAGTACCTGGAAGCCCTGCAGTACGGGGCTGCCGATCTAACCAGGTCATTCAGGGAGGGGTATCAAGATTTGGGGTGGAGGGACAGAAGTATAGTAACTCTCTCGGAGACACATGCTGCCTGGTGGAATGAATCCACAAAAACAACAACAAAAAGCAAGCATGTGAGGAGCGTCAGGTGGAACGGATGGAATTTGGACAGGCCAGGCACCTGGGTAGGAAGGTGCCTTAACATGCCTGGAAAAGTGTTCGGGAGAGGAATTACACTTCACCTTTTCAAGTCTCCGATGTTTTACTCCTGCTGTGCTAGCTTAGGCTTTTCTGGTTTTATCTATTTTGTTTTACAGAATAAAGCAACCTTCTTTTCTCTCCACCCCTCTTTTGCTGATAGCCAAGAGGTCAAACTGCTAATTGATGACTAAGGGTCTTTAGACCCCTCTGTTGGCTAAAGGGATCTGAATGCTTATTTCCAACATCCTGAGGCTAAAAGATACAAGAAACAGGTTCTCAGTCTGCTCTGCTGAGAAGAACGTTGCATTTTGAGTGCTACTATTGATAAGTCAGTGGAGCAAAGGCTGGTGCCAGGTCTCCCTTCTTTGATGTGAGTGCCTTCACTTGCATTGCCTGTGCAATCATCATCTCTGGGCCTCTGTCATATCAAGTATCTGTTCCTGTGGGTATTTGCTGCAAATAGCTTCTTGCCTGTGCACTGGATGATGGTGTGACTATCAACATTTTAGGAGACTTGATTGAAAGAAGCCCAGGGGGATTTACAAATTTTTGTTAGTCAAGAATTTCTAGTTGTCTGTCGATGTTTCTCTGTGCTTCCAGGCTTAAGTATGTGGGATGACTGTCCTGAGGATGATTACCATGCCAGACAGAGACAAGGGTGAGGAAAGACACCTGAAAATAACTGGAAGGAAGCAAAGAAAGCAATTTCTTTCATGTAGTGGAAGGCTGTGTTCATAGAAAGAGCGATCTGAAAGCAATTAATGCCAATCAGGAATAAGTACAGATAATAATCCGAAAGAATATTTTGCCACAGCCAAGCACTGAGATACCCTTACTTAGGACAGACATTGTGGAAACTGCAGTGGGGTAGGGAACAACCTTCAATTTCAATTTTCTGTCTCTGGAAACAGTTGAGACAATTTTCCCTTCACTTTTACTGTACATCCAACAAACTGAAAACAAATTCCTCTTTTGGTTATGTCCTCACACCCCCATGAAAAAAAAAAAAAGGCACTGACACTAAAAACCCAAACCCTGTAGCTGTGATGCAAAACAAGTCCTAATCTCAAATTGCATAGAGGACAAATAGGAGTTCTAATATTACTATCACTGAAGTGAGTTGCAGTATTCACTGAAAGGAATTAATCAACACTGAAATACAGAGAAACTCTATTAAAAACAAATAAAAAAATGTTCTAGCTAGTTTATTAGCAATTTATTGTAGCAAGAATTTACATTTTGTGTTATGGACTCCTCATGTCAGCATTGCCACAGAAAAGTTTCATGGCTTGACTGCACATCAGCATTGTATCACTGAATTCTGATTGTCTTTACAGTAAAAATGCTCATACAGACTGCTTGGGGGTAATCTGTATCCTCTCCCACAGAGGGCTAGAAGCAGCATACTCAAAAAAAAGACAAAGGCAGTGATAAAGGCAGCCTCACATACAAAACACTGAACTATGATATTAATTACGTCAGATTTTTTTTTTTTTTAATTTCAAATGCAGCAAACCCAGTTATAACTGCATACTCCATATCCTGGTGGCAGTTGAAGATAATGTTACATGAATTGGAAGGAAAAGCAAAGGATAAAAAAATAGAAAAGCAAAGCAGCAGTATCTATTACCTGCATGCTATGTAAAGAGTAAGAAACCCATAAGGAAAGCCTCAGTTTACACAAATGAGTCATAGGAAAAATGCAAAACATTATACTGAAAAATAATTCTGATTTTTTTTTATTTATTTTTTAAATATTGCTGATACTTTACAAACTGCTTTTCTCATTCAGGTAAACATTCAATCTTAGACAATGTGAAAGCGATATGTTTTATGAATCAGATGATTAAACTAGAAATATTGAGAGCTAATACTTTCAGAACATTGCAGTACAGAAGGAGTTAAAAAAAAAAAAAGTCTTACAACATCTGTGACTACCAGCAAAGCAGGCTGGTATGAACTCTTCACAGCTGAGAAACCAACACCAGTTATGCTTTATCAAAGGTGATATGTATTTTAAGAGGATATCAAGACTTTCCAACGTTTCATTCATCAGTGCTTGTATAGAAGGGGAGCCCATGAGCACCTGGTTTTCAGTCTCAGTTTGAAATATCATTCCTAGTACTTTTTCTACCTCAGAGATTTATATTTGTATAAAGCTCAATTCTCATTTTGCTTCCATTATTTTTTTTCCCTGTTAGATTAGAGCTACATGATTGCAGTCCTGCTTTTAGCCTATAAAGCATCAATTTAGAATTACTAGGAGAAAATAAATAGCTCTCTTTCCCCCCCCCCCCCCCCCCTCTCAACACACTGCATGTCTTCTCAGCCTGGTTTTGGTACGTATTTTCGCATATAAACTTATAGTCTATTTCTGGCACCTAATTTAGTGTGGTTCACAGGATCAAAGTATTTGCTGCCTCAACAAATACAACGCCAATCAAATATGAAACCTAAAGCAACCCATGACACAGGTATGTATTTGTGCCCTTTTAGACACAGAAACCACATGAAACCCTTCCCTCTTGTCTGCCCAGAGCAAATCCAACTGACAAGAGTTTACTTGGTGGTGAGAAGAAGACTCTTGGAATACTGCAAGGCAAGAACTGTGTCTACCAAGGGCATGAAAGGGGCTATTCCAGGTGGGGTTTCCCAATATTGTTCTGAAGACTGACTTTGTCTTGGATGAAATTTAAACACAATTAGGAAAAGCAGATCAAAAGAAAATTTCCTTGGGAAGGGCAACATCTTCATCTAAATCTCACCAACAGAAGCTATTAGGTAGGTTAAACTGACAGGCACTTTCAATTGAGTTCAACTATGTTACATCTGTTTAGCAAAAAATGACAACTGAGTGAAAACATATTTTGCAGTATAACAAAAAGTTTTGAAAAGCCTGAAGGTCAAATTTTGAATTCAGGCCCTTGCAGAGCAAGGGCTGCGGGACTACATTCCTGTTGACTCTACATAATGAAAAGCAATGACCTGAAACTCAAGCCAAATTTTTACTTAAACAAGAGTAACATCTGGATTATGCCCAGGGTTATGTAAGTTATGAAGTCCTTGGTAGAACAAAAAATTTACCTTTCTACAATGCCCTAGAAAAGTTACAAGAAAGTACAAGACAAGGAGGTCTCTGTGTTGCAAACACAACGCCATGGGGCATTTAAAGGCTATAGTACAAGCCTTTGTCTTGTCAAGGTAGACTATAGTACAAGCATTCAAGGCCAACAGCATCTGCAGTATGAATGCTCTGCTGCTGACAAGAGACTAAACAACTTGACAAATGGCAATATTAGATGAAAGATGGAAGTACTTCTGAGAACATCACCAGTAACTCATGCCCCAATGTACCCCAAACTTCTTCAAATTCTTGCAGCCATTTAATGGCTACAAATGGATATTTGACTGACATGTTATGGTTTCACCACTCACTGTACACCACTTTAGCTTAAAAGGCAGTCAAACGCAACATAAATGATCAGAAATCCAAAGATACATGATAGTTTTCAGCTTGGGTAACTGCTACAAATTTATATAGCAGCTATCCAATTTGTTACAGAAGTGGTGGAGCAATCTGATCTTGTGCTTCACTGAGAAGCCAGATTGCATCTGTGCAGCTCACAACATTTTTGTGTGCTACTTCACTGAAACAAGATCTGGATGTAGTCAAGTCATGGGATCATGTTCTATAATCAAACAACCCAAGAATCCAAAGAGCACATATGAATTTCACAAACCCTTTGGCTCTTCAGAATTGAAAGTAGGAATATTTGAAAAGACAAGCCTGAGTGTGAGGTTATTAGATGAGGAGGAGGAAGAAGAGGATGACACAGGAGTGAAACTGGTAAGTGTTGTTATTTGGGATCAATAGACTTCAACAATGGAAGGGTGGACGACACTGTTTCCAAGCCAAGTCAGGGCTTGTTGTGTATAATTGAGAATATAAATAATTCCAGCAAAACTAAGCTGGAAAAACAATATTCTTTTCAGGCAATGTTAGCCAAATTTAGAATAGATTTTCAAAGATATTAAGTGTAATAAGTATTATAAATATATTAAGTATTTGAAATTGTAAATGGGTCCATTGGCTGCTGAAAGCTTGGATGGGTGTACGCTTTATTGGGTTAAAAAATTGGCTGGGTGGCTGGGCCCAAAGAATTGTGGTGAATAGAGTTAAAGTCAGTTGGAGCCCAGTACTAAGTGGTGTCCCCCAGGGCTTGGTACTGGTGCCACTTCTCTTTAATATCTTTATCAGTGACCTGGACAAGGGGATCAAGTGCTCCCTCAGTAAGTTTTCAGACAACACCAAGATAGGCACGAGTGTTGATCTGCTTGAGGGTAAGAGGGCTCTGCAGAGGGATCTGGATAGACTGGACTGATGGGCCAAGGCCAACTGTATGAAGTTCAACAAGGCCAAGTGCTGGGTCCTGCACTTGGGGCACAACAACTCCATGTAATGCTACAGAATAGGGGAAGGGTGGCTGGAAAGCTGCCTGGTGGAAAGGGACCTGGTAGTATTGGTCAATAGCTGACTGAATATGAGTCATCAGTATGCTCAGGTGGCCAAGAAGACCAATAGCATCGTAGCTTGTACTGGACATAATGCGCCCAGTAGGACTGCCCCTTGGTACTTGGCTCTGCTGAGACTACACCTCTAATACTGTGTTCAGTTTTGGGTCTCACTACAAGAAGGACATCGAGCTGCTGGAACATGCCTGAAGAAGGGCAACAAAGCTAGTGAAAGGTCTAAAGTGCAAGTCTTACAAGGAGCAGCTGAGGGAGCTGAGGTTGTTTATCTTGGAGAAAAGAAGGCTCAGGGGAGACCTTATCATGCTGTACAACTACCTTAAAGGAGGCTGTAGCAAGGTGGGGATTGGGCTCTTCTCCCAAGCACCAAGTGATAAGGCAAGGGGAAATGGCCTGAAATTGCACCAGGGAAGGTTTAGGTTGGATATTAGGAGACATTTCTTTACTGAAAGAGTTTTGTGGTATTAGAATAAAACCAGGGAAGTTGTTGAGTCACCATCCCTGGAGGTCTTCAAGAAACGTGCAGATGTAGAACTTAGTAGCGTGGTTCAGTGGCAGGCTTGTCCATACAAGGTTAAAGGTTGGACTAGATAATCTTAGAGGTCTTTTCCAACCTGAATGATTCTACAATTCCATGATTTTCAAATGTACATAGCTCCTGTTAAAAGTGGTAAGAATATGAAGCGGTCAATTCCCCTGGAGCCTATACCTTCAGGTTTCCTGTGGAAACTCCGATCGAACACTTTTCTGCACTAGTGAATACGTGGGTGACAAAAGGCTTTTTTTTTGTGTGTCTGTGAATAACGAAAGCCAAGGCTGTCACTCAACAGCAATAATAAATAGTTAAAATTCCTTTTGTTTCATGTACATCCCAGTAAAGGCAATTAGCAAGCAATAATATTAAGTTTGTGGATTTCAGAAAGACAAAATATTCTCCTGTCAGAAATGAAGATCACAAACATTAAAAAGAATGACCTAAAGACAATTGAGGTTTTAATTAAAAAAGCCAGATTTAGCAAACAATAAACTTGCCTTTCTGATACCCTCAGAGGAGAGAAATGGGGAGAGGGAGAGGGAGTACCTCCGGTTAGCTTGCCATTAGCACAAAGGAAAACAATTGCAGGGCTTAGGGAGGATTTAGCTTTAACAAGTGCTTATCACAAAGTCATGTCACTGCACACTATTGTTCTGTATTTGGAATGAAATTATTTTCCAACTCTATATTAACCTTTTAGAGACCCTGCTCAGTGGAGGAATTTAATCCTTTGGCTTTTGGTACTTCACCAGAAAAGGCCATTTTGAGATTTTGTGTGTTTGGCACCTGAAGAACACTTTATTAAAAGGAAAAATAAATAAACAAATAAACAAAAAAAAATAGAAAACTGGTTTCATTCCATAATGAACAACAAAAAAGTTGAGTGTCTAGAATCAAAGTGATAAAGAAAATAAGACAAAAGGGGAAATCCTAAGTTTTTTTGATTCCCAAAGCATTTAATTCCTCTGTGCTATAATTAATCCACTGATACTGTGACAGAATGCTTTCAAGCTATGCATTAGTATAATGAAAATTTCATTGTGATGGAGTAGGTGTTTTCCCCACTTATTGAAAAAAAATGTTTTCTGATATGTTCAACAAAGCCTGTTCAGCTAGATAACACAAAACAATTTTTTGTTTTACCATGAAGTAAGACAAAAGTGGTGATTTAGAGAGTAGTGAAAGCGGAAATTTTAGTGCATGTGGGGAAGCCCATTTTCTGGTCTTTATTATTATTAGTGCAACAACTATCGTTGTTCTTCTCGGCAGGGCTCTTTTCTCGCTGCATTCCCCAAGCTGAGAGGAGCCCTCTGGAAGTCATACAAAATCTGCTTTTGCTACCATATTAGGAATCAAACAGAGCAGCAAAAGCCCCTGGCTGAGTGGGGATAAATCAACAGGGAATGCATTTGCCTTCCAGCCAAATGAGTATAGCAAAGTGATTCAGGAAACAAAATAAATAATAATTAAAAAACAAACCCTAAGCAGTAGGACTTACAGCTTCTTTATCTGTTTGGCTTTTATCATACTTCCTACTGAAGTGTTGCGGGAAGTAGATTTCCAGATATGAGAAAACCCTGTTCCTTACTTTTTTTTTTATTTTTTATTTTTTATACTATGGAGTGAAATAATCCTTAGATGCATATCAATGACCAGCTTCAAATGTTTTTATCACATCCTTTTTCACTGGAAAGGCATCACTATACTGCAGTGCAGCCAGTATAAATTGCTCTCACTTTATTGACATAAATTTCAGTATACAGCAACTGTCACTCTGGCCCTTCCACCGCGACTTCCCCTTGTCATGGCTGTAGTCAATTCTTTCACTGGTCATCAGCTGTGTAGTCCATTGGAAATCTCACCTGAAGTAGAAATTTTGCTGAGGGTTCAGCTCTTTGTGTGTACAGGCAGAATACAGGACTTGCTACTGTACTTCAGTACGTGTGTATGGACTTAGTTTGAACAATCTTTAGTAGAGAGGGTCTGTAAGATATCTAATCCATTACACTACTGGTGAAAGGATGTAATTCCATGTAGATATGACTGAAATCTATAGATTTTGTATCTATTCTGCATGAATAAGGTAAAGCCATGCCAGTGCATAGCCTATAATATGTGATAAAGCTTTACTTCTATTGTAACATATTTTGGGAGTGCAAACTTGGTGTAATGAACTTTTCTATATCCATACCTTGTTCTAACCCTCAACCATTAGGCTCCTGTGGCATCCCTTATCTTACACAACCAAAATGAGTGGAGAGATTTCCCCACAGAATTTAATTGAAAGGGTTGTAAAGACAGTGGCAGAAATTCTATTTTGACTGTAGAAATATCGCCACCTCTTTTGATACAAGAGGTGGTTTGTGGAAGGAGGTAGAGTAACAACAAAAAAGAAGATTGCA
Organism: Anser anser; assembly: GCF_964211835.1. Taxonomy (NCBI): domain Eukaryota; kingdom Metazoa; phylum Chordata; class Aves; order Anseriformes; family Anatidae; genus Anser; species Anser anser. Next base: position 42,691,982 of record NC_139720.1, on the reverse strand, counting down.
TGTATGCCTTTCATTTATTCAGGGGAAAGAAATCAGTAGGATTTTGTCACCCAGCATATTGTCATGGTATAAAAATAAACAATGGCTGAGGGAATGCACAAACAGGATGGCAGTCATGGCTTTCTATGGCTTTTGAGACAAGAAAAAAGCTGCAGTTTCCTAATTATATACTACTCCCCCTCAAGCATACTGATTTCATTCTTATCTCTTCTCCTTTCTTGCTCAGGCTTTGTAGCTGCATGCTGCTGTCAGCTGCAAGTGTGTTGATTTTCTAAAAGCCAGTCTTAACTAGTCAAATATCCACAAACTATATGAACATTAGCAAACAAAAATTGTGTATATTACAGTGAAAATTATGGCAAGATACTCCTATCCGCCCCCCAAAAATCCAAAGGAATGACAAACAAGTTGAGAGGACACTCTGGTATCTTTTACACTACTGCGCTGCCTGCCATGCTGCTGCTGGCCAAGTCTTCACATGATTTTCCCTTTGCCCCATACTCAAAACTGGTCATTTATCCCTTGGGAAGATCAACTTGTGAACCAACAAGTGGTGGAAGATCAGAAACAGATAGGGTGTCACACCATCAAGCACTTGTCCACCCTGGGGCCTGGGACAGCCCCGTGGTTATAGCTATATGCAGGCTGATTCACTGAACAGCAATGTGGTGGCAATCCAGTAACTCAGCCTACAACGATCTTGCTGCTAGCTTGGGTTCATTTTTCTTTTTCTGGCTGGAGTGAGCAAGGAGGATGCATTCTATTTTCTTAGTTGTGTTTGTTGCTTTTTTGAAAAGCTGGGGCTCTAAGTGGGAATTTAAGAGGAATAGGGTATGGTGAGGCTTGAAGCCCTGTTCCCCACCATTCTAGCTTAGGGGACTTGTATTTATACTATTAATTGAAATTAGACAAAAAAGGTACACAATTTACAGGAGACTTTGCATTAAATTCATTAGATTCTCCTTTGCAAGACAGTTATAACATAGTCTGTAATAAATATTGCCCACCCACAAAGAAATATTGTTCAATTAAGAGTTAGTGTGTAAGGAATAACATGACGTTGTCAGCAAAAGTTGCAGATTACAAAGAAAACCGATAAAAAGAAGTGAAAAAATATAGCTTTTATACTGCTACAATTTTCTGTCAATTAACTTCCTCAGATCAACCAGAAATGAAAAAAAGAATGGATGGGATTTACTCTGAGTCTTGCTAGCACGTTTGGTATCTTGATTAGATTTTCACAAAATAAAGGCTTAAAATGCCTTTAAAGCTTCAAAATGAGCTCTGTTGTATAAATTTGCCTACAAGTTATCCACTGCACTGCACCACAGCATTTCAGATTTATTTTTCACAGCATACCTCTCACTTGAACCATGGTAAATTCCAGACAGTGCTGTAAGCAAAACCCACAGAAGCTCAGAAGCTTTTGAAAGGCTCAGTATCTTTCTGCTTCTCCTGGAATTATCAGTGCCTTTGTTTCATAAACTTTTGAACTTTCCATAAACATGTCTTGGCATGTTAAAGTACTGTCCTTCACCCAACGCCAGACTGTGAAAATACAGTAGATTACAAAAAGATTTGACATTTATTTAAAAAATACCCATATACCCCAACTTCATATGTTTTACTTTTTGTAAGTAAAGAGGTGACTTTGCCAACCATTTCTAAAGGATTAAAAAGCCTGCTGTGTCATCTCATATATCTTCGTTCAGTCTCTAATGCAACCAGAGAGCACAAAGGCTGAGAGAAAGCCTTTTATCATTTGCAGTTATTGACTAGGCCAGAATACAGTATTAGGTACCTTAGAAACTTTTAGCTAAAACTTCTTTGCTTTGAAAAATGGCTGATCTTGTAAGTGAAAGAAAGCAAGCATTCTAACCTTAAAAAGGTTGTTATTATTATCCAGAAATCTAACACATTTTAGGGAAAAATCGTGAGGGGTACTTTAAATAACCTATTTTCTACTACATTGCTACAAAAGTCCAAAAGTTGTTGGATATTTCAAATACACTAGGATGAAAGTTGCTTTGGGAGAATGTTAGCTGCCTTCAATGATAAGGTCTTTTATTAAAAAAAAATATATATATCAGAAGGCAAAGGCAATTTAAAAAATTGCTGCTTCAATGGAAGTGAAAGCGTTTTGTTCTGTAGCTCTTTGTTGAAGATGCAGCTGATCTTAAAGTTAAGGGTCTCCAGCAAAATATTGGCCCTTTTGTTGGTCCTTTTCTCCTCCCAGCCTCTTGCAACTGTTGGTGCATCTTGGCATTCACAAACTAAAGTCAGAGGTAAAAGCTGATATTAAACACCGGAGTAATGGCCAAACTAGGTGCTAAGAAGTCTGCAAAACAACCATATAAATTATATACTTTATATATAAATTTGTAACTTTTACTTATATAAAATATATTTCAAGAACCTTTCTATTTGCTGTTGGTTCTGGGGGTTAGGTTTGCTTTTGCATTTTTCTTCTCTTTCAGTATGGACTGAACCTGGACTTTATTCTAAGCACTATTTACTGTCCAGAGATATCCTACTGAAGAACTCTGGTATTGATATTCATGCCAGCAACCAGCTCCTGTAAGTACTGTATCATTAGTGAAGTGAGACTGTAAAATCAACTGTATGCAAACTTTAAGAATATTGCACTGCTGCCAATTCTTGTGATTTTATCACAGTCCTTGAGATATAGAGTATATTTCTTGAAGCTTTAGTTTCTTGGCTTTATGTTATCATATGAGATTCTCAGCTTTCATTTCAAATCAAAAATAACATCTCTAACCCTCATGGTTAGAAATAAAAGTCTGAAAGCATAGAATCCAAAGCTTCGAGTCAGGAATGGTTTATTTATTACTACTTAAATGTGTTGATTTTTAAGCCAAGAGAAAGAATTTTGAGAACCTGGGTTTGGCAATAATGATAATGTCCTCTAATTACCAACAACATGCTATAAAAACTGAGCCACTTGTGCCCTTTTTTCTTACATCTTCTCTTAGTTCCCATTTCAGCCATTGTCAATATGCAATGATAAAAGCTTTAAAAGCGTAGGAAGGCCTTTTACCAGTAGTTTTCCCTGACATTTCTCCCAGGAAATTTTCACAACAGAGTGATGTCAGAATCAGTCAAAAGAAAGACTTGAGAAAATTCTAGGAGTCCTCTTAGGATGGTGACATCCCCAACTGATACCCATGCTGAACTGGGCAAAACATCAAAACAGACACAGGAAAACCACCAGAACTGTACTGGTTGACTCACTATCAGGTCAACATGAACTCATCCACACAGGTGTTCTCACAACTTTGGTAAATATTTTTCTAGCTACTGTAGTCAGTGTTACACTGCTTTTACTGTTGGGAGAACATTTATCACTAAATTTCCTATAGCCCTCTTCCAGCTGTAAGTGTGATAGAAAGCTCCTTTGTCAATTATTATTTAGGTTTCCTCCTGGGGAGAAAATAAAGCAATTGACTAATCAGACAAAAGTAGGGTTTTGAAGTGCTGGACACAAGAAACCTCCCTGCAGTTTCCACAGCAAACTAGCTGTGCCACGTAATTCTCAGATGGTGCTTGTTTATTTGGCCTCAGTTTTGTCAAAATCCAACTTAGAGCTATGGTGAGTGTGAAAGAAGGGTACACAGCAGCTGCTATCATACAGTCAGGAGGATAGCAGCACCTGGCTTATGTTCTTACTCCGAATCACTCGGAAAGAATCTGTCCTTCTCTGCTGGTCAGAAAGGGAGATAAGCGGGATAAAAAGACTCTGTCTGCAGTTATCCTAGCTATCCTCTATTATCCTAGAGATTCCTTACTAGTCTGGTATCCTTCACCCTGATGTACAGTGCTCATGTGACCTCTGTGTTTTGTCGTGCTCAATTAAGATGAGGTTTCTTGCCCTGATTTATTAACACAGAACAAATATTTGGATCACCTTAGAATCATAGAATCACGGAATGGTTTGGGTTGGAAGGGACCTTAAAGACCACCCAGGTCCAACCCCTCTGCCATGGGCAGGGCCACCTCGCACCAGACGAGGTTGCTCAAGGCCCCATCCAGCCTAGCCTTGAAGACTTCCAGGGTTGGGACATCCACAGCTTCTTACCTTAACCACATTTATCCTGCTTTCATTTTATGTCTCATATCTGTTTACATTGTGGATCCACCTCTAAAAGTGACTTTGAAGGTGGAGTAAATATCTAGATCATCATTTTATTGCCTCGGTTCATAGCACAGGGCATCTGACTTCCACTGACAGTTGCCCATGACTGCAACCTGAATCGAGACTTTTTCCTCCAGAACTCAGTGCACAAACTACCTTGTTGTTTATTTCTCATTGGATTTTATTTTTACTTTTAAAAGCAAAGCAGGAACACTGAGACCAGCCAACCTGATCTTTAGCATACATGTGCACTATTTTGCCAAATGATTACTTCATCGAGTTTGTATCTCTTGGGATGACTCTCTTATTACCTACATTATCAACCTTCCACATCACTCTGAGGTGCTTTGATAGAATTTAAAGAAACCCAATGAGCACAAAAACCTCTTAATAGCTACAAGTATCTCTGAAAATGATATATTCTTTTGCTTCTTTCTGTATTGATTCTGGAAGTTTTAGCTTACGTGGTAGCATTTGCTAAAGACTTGGTGTTCACCATTTAATGTTAAGAGGTAAAAATAATACAGTAACACATCTATTGTAGAATACAAAAATTAGTAATTGAGAACAATTATATAGTTGTTCTACATTACATAAAGTAATGCCTTATAGAAGCCCTCACAGCTATTACAAGCTGCTTATGTCATGACACATTCAGCTTGGAAGAGTGACAGTACTGAATATATTCAGCTTTGTTTAAAGATAACATCTCTCTTTTATCTGTTGATTACAGTAACTTTTCCAAAATAAAAACAACAATTAGAATAAGAACTGGAAAAGTTCTCTCTATTTGGTGCTCTACAGGTCTTCCAAAGAGCTAGATGAAAACATGATTTGCATCCTGGCAGACTTAATCAAATAGAATTGGAGGAGAACAGCAACCCATTCATATCCAGGCCTAGAGTGAATAAAAACAGTTGACTGGTTTCAAATGAGATACCTATTAAGAACTGAAAGAGGCTAGCCAACTAATCTTTGCATCATCATTCCCCCTAGATTTTTTTTTAAATCATATAAAGAAAAGGGGCTGTGTTACAGCCTATTTGGCCTTTTCTTACAAAAAACAGAGAAAGAAACAGAAAGAAGAGGTAGGGAAGGAGCACTTAACATAACAGTTAAGAAAGATACCTGAGAGGTGGGTGAAAACAGTTGAAATCTTTACTCCAATGAATATTCAGTTATTTAGAACAATAATTTGAGCAGAGTTAATCTCTAGAAGCTAGTAATGTAGCATGGGGGGGACTCCCCTGGGAAGGAGGAGATCTGGTTCCCTGCTCCAAATGAAGTTTACATGCTCCAAATGCTGAGTTTGAAAATCCTCCTGGCTGCATTTATTCCTAGGAGTAGAAACTTTGGTACCCATAAGGGTGGACAGTAAGTTTTGAGGAGCTAAACGAGTTTTGAGAAACTCAGAGGAGCCAAGAACTAATTCTTTTTCTAAACTGTTGTCTTGATTCCCTAAATGCCTCACTGTAAACACTGTTATTTTCATGCCACTCTCTCCTATAATGGATATAGAAATTTTCTTTCCACAGGCACTGTTTAAAAGTCTTCCACTGACATGATAAAGTAACTTTGTGTTTTGCACGAACAAGGCATCCCAGATTGAATTTACTGGCAATTAAAAATGCTGCATACAAAAACTCGGATAAACTGAGAAACAAGAATTGGCTGAGTCAATTGCAGACTGCAGAATAGCAGCAGAACAAGCACTTGGGTGAGCCCTGCAGTGTCCATGAGAGGTAAGCCAGTGGGATTTTTGTTTGACTAACAGCTCTGTGTGACACACATAAAGTAAAGACAGGGCACAATTACAGTTTTTATGGTCATCGAAGCACAATTCCCCAGCTTGCGCTCAATAGACAAAGACCGCTGATCAGTGAAAATTATGTGGTGCTCACCCCCAAGAGAAGAAGAAGGACCACATCGTGTTACATATTTAGATGCTAACCAGCACCCTGCTAGGTCCTGATCCCAGACTCCGCTCTCTGGCAGTTCCCATGCCACAAAAACCAATTGTGCTGACCAAAACTGCCTTTGAAGCAACCCCCGTGAGAAAAGAGTGAGAAAGTGATTCTAACAAAGCAAAGACAAGAAGGCACTTCAAACTACATCAGGTAATTTAAAATTGTGCACAGCTCCCTTCCAGAATAAATGGGTACATCACCATCTTTGGTGAAATTTTATCTGTTCAGATAAGCAGAGAATTGGGCTGATAATGCCCTACCAGACAAAATTATATAACTACTTATCTGTAAAGGTTAGCTTTGTTTTCTTTATAATGGAATTATCTCCACAAAACCAGTTATTTAGCCACTTTAGTTATAAAACCATGTAGGAACACCACACTTTCTATCATCAGTTTATGACCGTCTTTCATTATTATTAATTCCAATAGTGCTATACAGTGATAATGAATCACAACAGGGGCACTGTTTCAGATATTGTAGCACAGTATAGCCACCAGACCTGAACAACTTCCTACTACATTAGGATAATTCTCACACACTTTGTCTTTTTTTTTTCAACCCTGTAATGTTTTTGTTCCATGTTTTATTTTCTGTGCTTTCAGCTTCCTAATCTGAGCAAAACCAATGATAATATTTTCCTCTTTGATAAATGCCCTAGTGACATCTCAATTCATATTCATAGCAATCTGCCTGTTTCAATTCAGATCAATAGTCAGACCCAATAGACGTGTCAAGACCAGCAAGCGAAAAGGCATACTTGTCAAAACTTGAAAAGTCAACTCTAAATACACCATCCAATATTTTAAGCATCAGGAATGCTCCATAAACAAGTAACATGGCATACTTAGTTGTTCAAAATAATGGGATTATGTTTTGTTAGACCTGGTCTCACTGCTTTGCATCTTGCTAAATTATTTACATCCATGTTCAATGAGTATAGAGTGGTGCCTTTACAGCCTGGTTGCACTTTATGTCATCTTTCACACAGAGCTACATGATTGAACAAGTCTTTTGTTGAACTAGAAAATCAGGTTCATGCTCAACCCTAGACCAATTCTGTAATAATCATTTTCCATCTTTCAATCTGACGTTCAATTCAAGGACTGAGGGGAGATGAAAACTGTCTTTTTTCCTCATGAGAATTTGTCTGGTTCAGATCTAAACATTAACAAAATATATGTTAGGAACGTATTGTCTTCATTTATATGTGAGTAACTTTTTACTTGTTCTTTCTTTCTCTGGCTCTTGAGGATAGTCCCCTTCTGGCATCTAAAAACCCTGCCTGCCATTATCTTGCACTGGGGAAGTTATTTACTGTTGAAACTGTTAACCCCTATTTTTTTTTTTTTTTGCAATCTACTGCTCACACATATTAAGCATGATAGATGCTGCATACACTTTTGAAACCTTGACAGCATCACCCTTAAGTCTATAGATATATATCTTTTTCACTATGTGAGATATGTAAATGCACAGAGAAAGACACTCTAACCTGGTTTACTGTTACAGGCATTTTCTTTTTATTAATTGCTGTGGCATCACATCTTTATTTGTAAGAGAATCTGCTAATATATTACTGACTTTTTCATACTGTCCTAATTTTCTTAGCATATAATTTGTCAGAAATAATGCTCACTTGACTTTGATCATATGCTAAATTAATTATGTTTTATGGATCTTATGTTTCATTTCTCTTCAATTTGAATACTTAACAATGTTGGAATTGAGCTTTACCATAACATTCAAAAGACAACCTAGCGGTTGTTTTCCATATTTACACAGTATTTTGGTTACAGTAAAATGAGCATTTTCATAGCCATTTAAAATGCTTAAGTGGGGCAGAGTATGATAAATTTTTAAGAATGGTTTAAACAGTCATCAGTTCATGAGGGATCTCAATGCACATTAGCCCAAAGACTGTTGTTACCTCAGATGTTCTCGTGCTGTTATCCTGTTCCTAGCTCCAGCTAGCTGCCTTTTTTTAGCCTCATGTTGCTGCCTTGTATTTTCTCACATATTTTGCACTCCCAGGAGGCCAGTCTAGTATCTGCTTGGCACAACAAGCAGGGCTGCCTGAACAAATAGAATCTTCTGCTATTTCCTAATTGCATTTCTCTTAATCATGTAATAATAGGAAATTCTTATTTTCTATACTCAGAGGTTAAGTAAAGATTGTAATAATTCTCAAAGAGGATGTCTTTCTCTTTTCTTGGAAATCTTACCCATGAATAGAAAATAATGAAAAGAGTCCATTTCAGCTGTTGGCCATCTTCTTGATATACATGTTACAATTAATGACTGTGGATTTTATTTTCCTTTTTTTTTTTTCCCCTTTTTTTTTCCCCCAAATTACAGCACCAAGCTCCTAGGTATTCCTTACACAGGACTAGAAAAAAAATGTTTTTTTCCCTTGTTTTCAAACTTCTTTTGCAGCAATTGCAGCAAAAATAAACTGGAGCAATTGCTCTATTCAAATGACGTTCAGAAATTTGGTTGGATGCTCATTCTGATATCAACACAGTTCTAGAAAGGGATTACAATTCTACTCATTCACATATAGAAATGTCTTTGTCATTAGGTTTCTTTCAATAGTTTTCGTTTTCTATGCAGAGACAAACAGAGTAAGGTATAATCCTTGCCCCAAACAGTCAGCAATACAAATACAGCCTATAAACATTTTATATATATAACATTCCTCTTCCATCTCATAAGCTACTATCAGAATATCAATTTAAATAATTTCTCTGAAAATATTCAACAATATACACTTTGTTTATTCAATGGTGGAATAAGTAAAATCCAGTAGTTAGCAGCACTATATTACAAGTGAAACAATAGAAGTATTGATTACTTTTTCTGGGAGATCGCTTAATTACTAAATGCAGAAAGGACAAATTTTAGGTAAGTAGGCCTTTTCCTTTTAGCCAAAACAGTCATCTGATTGATCCTTGAACTAGCATGGCAATATTTACATGACATGAAAGTCAGAATTTACTCACAGTTGGAGGCTAGTATTCACACTGCTAGTTTATCATTATAAACTGTCTCTTTATACAACCTAACAGAGTTGGATCCTGATCCATGACCAAGACTACTGTGTACAAATAAACAGTAACAACATGATTGCTGTGTTGATGAATTATAGGCTAAGCTGACAGGATAGTCTCAATTATTATTGTATTGAAGATTTTGTTTTCTGCATAATGAAGACAAGATGTTTTTATTTTGCTGTCTTGAACTTACGCATTTGTTAGCAGCTCTTAAGAGTTATGCCTAGCTTAGTCCAAGTTGGGTGTGCAATACTGGTATTTCAAACTATCCACAAATCACTCTCTGAGGATAATAATCAGTTGTAAAATGAGAAAAACCAAACGGTATTTCAGAATTTTGGTATTAAACACCCTCCAAACAAATAAAGTGAGAAAAATTGTTTGCATAAGACAGGAGAATGCCATTTAAGTGTATCAGATAAAGAGTAACACGTTTCTTTCACACAAGAAAACAGAATAGATATGATAAAGGTATTTGTCACTCTCCCAATTCTGTGATGGTATATTCTGTGAGGTATATTAAACTAGCACTATAAAGGCTGAATGCAGAGTTCTTCAAAATCAAACTATCTCTATATAAAATTTTTGTTTTATCCTTTCACTTGCAAGGTAATTTGTAAAGTGATAAGATCAGGATTCATTCAAAATAATTGAATTGCGTATAAACTGGCATCATTATTGAAGAAGACATAAAAATGGGGAAAAGAGAAAAACATACAAAAAGTATTACAAAAATGGTTTATACTAATTTTTGTAAAGCATGCCACCTAGCCAAAACAGATGAGAAAGCATTTGCAATTACTGGCAATAGGAATGATGGAACTGACCGCTGAATAAAATGCTTACCATTGAGTCCCTTGGAGCAGGAAAGACACTGCCAGCCACAGCTACATGTACAGCTGTAGCTGTGAAGGTGTTCAGCCACCACGGAGTGCAGTCTGCACACCTCCATACCGCTTCCAGAGTACATGGTTCCCATAGTACCCCTGCCAATGTCTACAATCAGTCAGAATTTCCACCAGTTGCAAGTTACTGTTGCTCAGAGAAGTAGCAGGTTTCCAGTATAAACCTAATAACATACTGAGCCCCAGAGTAGTTTCATTTTCCCTAACTCCAAGAGAATCATATTGTTTATCACACAAGAGGCAACCGTGTGGAACCATTTTTTATTTTATTTTGGAGAACTGTATGGTATGATACCAAGTACATAGGTATAGATGTGATTTTTTTCCACTTTTTTTTTTCTCCAAATGAGTCCCAAGCATCCATGGACCAGTGAAATACTGTGGATTTCTAAACATTACTGTAAAGTCTGACATAAATCTCACATAAATCTTAAAGCACTTTGGTAATATGGTTGTAATCTTTTTTTTTTTTTTTAAATCTTAACATTTCCCAGTTGTTCAGTTGAAATGCCATCAATACTTGACAAGCTAAAAGACTGTCACTTAACAAAAAACTCTGCATCAGTTTATTAAGTCTATGTATACATATACTTACATGCATATGCCTGGTCAGATTGGCCGTATATGATGAGGAATGCTGATTTAATGCTGTATGTGGGGAATGTTTATTCATTTCTTTCAGTCTGTCTTGGTTATAAGATCTCCAAATTATTCTGATTTGGAAGCAGTGTGGGAGTGGGGGAGTACAACACCTGTTCAGTACCACTCCTGCAGGAGTACTACTCCCACACATAGGATTCGCATAGTAATGAAAAACAGTATTTACAGGTTTGTATTTACTATATAAATAGATGTACACCATATATTAATGACCAAATCACCGAGCATAACAAACTAGAACTCTGTTCACATCTTCATTTGTCATAGCTATGAATTCCAGTTGTTCTTCTTGCATTATTTTTCTACCATACTTACTCCTCTGCTTTCATCTCTATTATCAGTACAAGAGGTGTGCTGTAACATACATATTCCCCCCCCAAAAAAACCTGACACATTACATGTTTAGTCATTTAAATCATGAAGTGTTCAGCTTCACAATATTATCTCTATTTCCTACATGAAGTTGTATGTATCCTCAGACACACGTGGTGGACTGTCTCAGCAGTGCTAATTTCCTTACAAAAATATAGTGCAGTTCAGCAACATTTGTCCAACTGAAAAGCCCTTGAAAAATATTTTCTAGTCATTAGGCTAGATGCCGGACTGGCTTACACCCTTTACCGCTACTGGGTGATCCACAGCTTCCTATCTATCAGAATCAGTTCAGCAGGAATTGCTGTTCCTTCCCTATACCAAAGAAAGAAGACTGCAACTAACTTCTCTGGAAAACACAAGCTTAGTTCACACAATTTAAAAAAGCAGTGGTGTTATCTACTCTTCTAAGGTTACAGTTATCTAAACTTACCCTAAGGGAAAGGATTCCCTCCCCCAAATAAATGGCTGTCTTGCATACTCAGATCAGTAACATCTCCAACACTTCCTGCTCAAACGAGCCAAGGTCTTTAGCCAGGTCTTTGCAGAATGAAATCGATCAGAAAAGTAGAAAGCCTTCCTGCAGTCTGGGGAGTGTCTGGATTGCACCATCCAGGAGGGAGAACCACAGCTCAGCAGCCTTGTCTGCAAGGTCCTCCTTCCCTCCTTCTCTATGTGTCCCGTGGGCACGGGCTGCAGGAGCTGCCTGCCATCCTTCTTGTTACTGGTGTTCCTGCAGCCTTACAAGGCTCCTTGTATTGCTTAACTACAAGCACATTCATCTTATGACCGTGACATTTTCTGTCCACAGCATGAGAACAGATAGGAAGGAGATACCAGCACTTTGGTCATGTCGTGAGCATATTTTCAGTTGCATGATAGGAGAAAGATTGGAGAATTTAAGCCCTGCTGTGCTCCTATTCTAGGTGAATAGCTGCTTTAAATTACGCTTTAAGCTGTTTGGAAGAGCTGCAAATATGTGAAACTGCAATGCAGTTGTTTCTTAGTTTTCCATCTATTTTTGTATTTCATTTTCTAACTTATCTTGTTACATAAACCGAGCCTATTCCCACCCACTATTCAACATCCTTTATTTCATATCTTGTTTTTCACTGATCTTCTCTTGACATAGTTTTTTAACTTCGGGCTATTTTATTTTCAGGAGCTCCAAATATTTTATTACTATTGTGAACGATTTCAGTCCTCTCTAAAGCTTTCCTAGATAGTTCATTTTAATTCAGTTTAAATATTTTGGCTGATTTCAAAGAGTTAACAACTGATATCGTGTGCTGTTGAACAAAGTATTCTTTTGTCTACCTGTGCATCAGTTTGCTCCATGCTTACAGGTAACTAGTAACACAAGTCTTAAATACATGGATTTGAGATTAATACAGTCAATCATGGATTTGAGATTAATGCAGTCAATCTATCTATGTAATCCAATCAATTTGTTCATGTTTAAGTATGTTTGTATGTTGTGATGGCATTTGGGTACCTCTTATAACTAAAATCTAGCACTAAATTAATAATACCCACAGAGAATTGACAGGCCCCAATTGCTTGTGTACTGCTGCTGTCACTAAACTGAGTAAATAGTCTGTCTGCGTTGCAGTACAGACAGTGGGGATGATGTATTGTAATGCAGATTCCAGTCCTGCGCATTAGCATTAGCATAGCGGCTCAGCGTATGAAGCATTTATACTGTGCTAACTTAAAGAATTGGCTTCATCCCCATGTAATACACAACTAATAATTACACTGAAAAGCCTCCAATTAAAGCTCTATCTGAAAGCTTTCCATACCTGCTGAATCCCAAACAAGGAATGGTCAATGTCAAGTAAAAATTAAATTAAAAAGTGTTTGATAAAAACCTTAATTAAAAGTGTGTCAGAACAAATACACCTCACTTTATGTCCTGAAGCCCATTAAATTTCAATATGACAAAGTGCCACTAGGCGTGAATGTCAGAGATCCAGTGCTGCTAGAGATTCAGTGCTGCTTTCCCAAAGCACTTTTTGGCATGAAAACTTCCCCTCTGCATTCTGACTGTCTCTGCAACAGGAAGGCAAAGCGGCATCTCAGGAAACTTGTCTCTGAAGCCCCCAGGAGTGCAGCTAGCCTCTGGGAGGTGGCAGAGAACAGACACAGGTATTAAGTGTTCCCTGCTCCTGGCATACAGTGTGCTACCAACGCTGTTTGCATCAGCTTCTGGGGAGCTGGCAAAGACAAATAGCAATAATAGTATTGGCCTTCAGTCCTTTCTGCATTGAGATTCAACAAGCACACGAGCAAACAGCCACAGCCGGCTAAGCACTGAAATGGGCCCCAGTTCCGGCCCTGAGATAAAGGACAGCAGCAGCCTTAAGAGCCAACATAACTTTAACCAGCAACAACCAGGACAACTCCGAACTGTCTTCAAAAGCATGAACACTACACCCTCTACCCCCCAGAGGCAATCAGAATAAATCCCTGCAAAATACTCCACTAATTTCCCCCTACAGAAACAAACAAACAAACAAAAACAACAAACAAACAAAAAAAAACAACCTTATTTTCTTGTCTCAGACTAATCTTGGATGGGTAACACATTTTTAAGACCTATATTTTAGGTACTAAGGAGAAAGACTGAAGGATCGCAGAACCTAATTGTAAAATATATGCTGCAAAATACTAGGAGAGTACTCAGGCCACTCAGGCCATCACAGGCACAAAGTTTTTTTTTTTTTTTAAAAGACAATTAGACAAAGTAAATGTTTTCAATTTCAAGTAAAGATCAGACAGCTTTTATTCAGTTATTGCTAAAAATTAATAGACTAATATAATGGAAAATCAATGTCATTTTCATATATTGGTATTCTTGCAAACAAGGGTATCTTGATAATTTTTTGATAACAAAATGTTGAATAATACTGTTCCCTGTTATAAAAAATACCAGAGACATATTCTCTAAACCTGTGGCAAAACCCTCAGAGAAGAAACCCAAAAATCATTACAGCACTCTATAATTACCTTATGATTTTATCAGTGTGTGTGTCGGCAGGACCAAGAAAGAGACTGCTCTTCACACAGACAATTCTATCACAACAAGGTTTACAAAGATATTAATGTAAAAGCTTCTCATTGTCTGAAAATCCTTTGCCATGGCAACTTAAAATCAGCCGCTTCCAAGTGATTTTAAAGCTCAGCCGTCCTTCCTAACCCTTGAGCTGCAGACCTGGTATTTCAACCACAACTATTAAATCTTCCTAACAGGTGTATACATTATCTCTACAAAGACCTGCATGATGAGCAGGTCCATTTACCCTGCAGGGACAAGTAATCATTGTGGGTCTCATTCGTGACAGAAATTATTGTATCAGAAATCCTGCATTCAAATCACTCAAACTCTTGCACACACACTCCCAGAATGGCTAGGGCACTGAGATGTTTTTTGCATTACAATGAAGCTTCTTTTCACCAAACTGTATTTTTGTGCAGCTTTGCACTTGCTGACAGCATTGATCTTCTTATCATATTCAAGGATATCTGATAAGAATTATCTGATTCAATGGGAACTTGAGACAGTTTCAGCTACAGATGTACCAAAATTTACTTTGAAATCTACAGATGCTCTTCCATTCAGCCAGTGAGACTGAGTACACAGATAAGTCAAAAAAAATGTGTTACAAATTTGAACTAGAGAATTGCGTACCTCAATTTCTGTGAATATAAAAAACTACAGAGAGTACATTTTCAGCTGTGAGCTTTTATGCTGTGTTGGGCTAATGGTTCTCAGGCTTGTGTATCACAAACAGTGGCTGTAAACAAGTTAACCTCCCTGACAAATTACCTGATTCCATGCATTTCATAAAGACTGCTTATATTTCCTATTCATCCATTAAATTCCTGGTTCACGTTCAGGTGATAGCAAGAAAGAATAATATTTAAATTTCTGCTATGTGGTTTTGGGGCAATTCTTTTTGGGTTATTTGCATGATCAAACTGACTGGAGATCTTAATTAAGTACAGTTATGATACAAAGAATACACAGTCTCATAGGCCATGTAGTCTCAGGTAAGAAAGGGATCTATCTGCATACAGATTGAAGAAGCTGAGAGAATCTCAGAGCTCTAGACAAAAGAAACAGTGAATTTACTTAGGAGATTCAAGACTTACAACTGTTATTACTGCCACAGTAGCACTCAGAGGCCTCTTTCAGTTGGACATTGGCTCTATATGATAAGAAGCATGTCCCACATTGGCAATGGTATCAGTGGAAAAAAAAAAAGCATAAAGAAATGCTCTTCATGGTAAAGCCTAGCCAAATACCTTTCATATGGTCAAAAACTAACTTAATAGCAAATCTGGAAATAGTACTTAAACTTAAGATTCAACATAACGTTTAGATGCATACTGGACAACAATGGCACATATTGAAAGGACTAAATGTAAAAATACCTTACACATACATGTGAGAGGACATAGATATCAGTGCTTTCTGGAAAATGATTTCTTTTTTTCCTGAATGTCCAACATCCCACCATGGCACTTCCCACAGAACACAGCTGTTTGGTGACACAATGTCCAATGCCCCTGCTCTCCTGAAATGTTTAGGGTTATGGAAAATGGCACACTTCAGATCCCTTTAGGATGTGGTCTGATTAGCATGCTCAGCTCGTGCTTAGCACAGAGATAGACAGAGCTTAAGTCCAAGCCCTGCAAAAAGCACAGCCTTCATATACTCAGTAAAAAATGTAGCTGCCTGTGGAAACTGAGAAGGTGGTTCTGAGGACTGGGTCTTCATGAGCAGAACCTGCACTTGGGAAGCAGGAACCTTGGTCCTGTCCCTACACAATGAGAGGGAATTCAATCCTCCACCTTATCAGACCATTTGGATACACACATATCCAAATACAATTGAACTTTTTCTCTTTTGGTTTCGTTTTGATGCCTTAGAAAGCCAAGAGTACTTAATAGTCTAAGCTCTCCTTTAAATAATATTTTTATCAGCTTTTGGACAAAAGAGCTGAAGGGAGTGAGCAATATGCACATTTTCCTTCTGAGTGCTCCTTTTCAGATATGGCTATTCAAGTAATCCGATGGATGGTTAAATCCACACGCAACTCTGCTATTTCCCTATTGACTGTGCATCTGAAAGACTTGAGTAAGCATTAGCTTAAGCCTCAAAACATCTACAGAGCCTTAAATATTAGACTTTTTTTTTTTAATTTGCCCTCTAATTTATTAAAAAAACCAACCAACCAACCAACCAACAAACCCTAAAGAACAACAACAACAAAAGCTTCACTGTGCTGTGAAAGATCTGTAAAAGAGATTTTAGTACAACTGAGAAGCCATCCTTCTTTTCAGTTTATCAAGACTTGGCCCTGAACTTCTCATTCAGTGAAAATTTGGTCACTGTGACTGACTTAATCAGGAAAAGTTGGTAAAAGTTGATTTATAATGTACTTAAAAGCCTAAATATGTATGGGATTTTCAAAAGTACATCGCTAAGCAGCTATCAGAGAAGGACTGAAAATCCCATCTGAACTCCAATCCTGTATCTCAAAACACATAAATTACTTAACAGTTGTGGCCAGATGTCTACACTCTTGTTTTTAAAATTCATTCTGTAAAATTCACTATTTTACTCAGTAATTTTTTTCCATAGTTAAGTGTATTTGGATATCCCTTCTGTCTTTTTAAAATCACCTGTCTCTCACAAAGAACTGAATGCCAGTTGTTTACATGAGCAAGAAGATGAATAAAGATGTACCAATGGCCTATTCATGTCTGGAAAAGAAAGAAATCCAACACTCCAGTCACTCACTGAAGCTCAATTTCATAGACTGTACTTGTTTGAAATAAATGTGTTAGCAGAATTCCTGATCATTTTAGTAAGGGTTGCCATACCCTTCATTGCCTTTAATTTATTAGCATGTTATCTATTGAGCTTCATGCCCATGACAAAGAGTAGAACTGGAAGTCTGATGTCAGCATATGCTGTGCTGTCAAATGTGTTGATGTAAAGCTTGAAAATATGCATTTGAACCAATGTTAATGCTTCAGCTTACCAGGACTTTAGAGAGGAAGAGGCAAGCTTTATGTGGATTTAGTGTGGTTATTGAAAAGTTTGTATTGTTCTACAGTTTGTGTTTTATGACCATTGTCAAAACCATGATGTGACTGTATTTCAGCTTGCTCGGTCTTTGGTGATTCATAGATGGCAACTCTTTATGTCTTTTACCAACCTAGAATTATTGCCTTCCTGACAGTCTGCATGTAATTTCTTTCAAATACTGTTAACTGGAATTGTTTACCTTTTTTTTTTTTTTTCTTCTTTCTCAATTTCTCTAAGCATCATTATTTATCATGATACCTGATTAAATATCATGCTAACCTGATTAAATCATTAAGTGATTTCCTGTTTCTTATATGCATTAATTCTTTTATTCTGATCAGCTTGTCAGACAATCTCTAATCACTGTGATTTTTCTCTTTAATAATGCTTGCAGATTATTTAGAAATATGTGCTGTTTAGACCTCTTTATTATCCCCATGTAAAAATTCACTGGGAAATTGTTGACAAGAAATAAAATCCACAGACAATGGCAATGTTTCTTGTCTCATAGAGGCAAAAAGGTGGCATTCATTTATATAAACACAGAACAAACATCCAGTCAACAAAAAGTACTCCAAAAAATAGCCAAAACCTTTACTAATTCTGTATATGTTTAAACAAAACAACATAAGTGAATCCAAAATCTATCACCTTTTACATGACAAAATAGAAACTTCACCTGATGGAAATCAATAGGACAATTTGTGTATGTCTTACTTGTATGATGTGTTACTCTGCATTATGGCCAGATTTTACTTCTTAAGATATGTATGCAATTTGACATGCAAGAAAGAAAATGAACATTCACTGTATAGGATACTATCACTGAAGGATAAAACTGGCAGATGGAGAAATATGGCTTTTAAACTTATGAAAATAAATAAAAATTAACAGAGGAAAAAAAAGGCAAAAAAGTATAACTGAGCATGAAAGTTTTGCATATGATCAGAATGATATCTTTCAATGAAACAACATTAGAATTAATATAGAATACTATTGTACCATATGGATGTTTGGATCTCTGCCAGAAAAATTGCACCATCTGTCCTTTTACCAAAAAGTGGACCGAAATGTTATGTGTTACAGTAAGACTACCATTCTTTTCAGTGTACCAGACATGATACTGACTAGGAAAACACACTTCTCATTCTACTGTGATTAGTAACGATCCCAAGACAGCGCAAATTTAATCTTCATGACTGTGGAATTGTCATTAAACATACTGAGAAGAAGCTTGGAGCATTTTTATGTTCTTTTTCACTGAAGTGCAACATTATTAGAAAAAAAATAGACAAGAAGTCCAAGCTCCTCCACCTTTCTTATCCTGCTGTGAGTACCATAACTTTGTATTGTCCACAGATGGCAGCACTATCAATTTACTTGCTTCACTCTTATCAAACACATGAGATAACAGCCATAAACAGCACACACAACATGCGCTTATACAATGCATCTCATTTAGTTTGCCTGATTGCTATAATATAAGTCAAACAAACAAAAGAAAAAACACATTCCCCTAGGGTTCTTCAAATTTGAAGCAGATTTCATGGAAATTTAACTTGATTTCAGGAATATAATTGAACTAACAATCTGTTCTCTCAGACAGGATGTCCCCGGCTTGATATTATGCAGGGCTGGACAGATGCCAGAGCAGATTTGAATGTACCCCAAAGTGCTGGTGAAAAATGACTGGGCTTTTCTAAAAACAAGATATATGTGCTGGGTAGGTCAGGCAGCAGTACTGTGGATGATGTAAGTCTTCCCTTCCATTTAACCTACCAGGGCTCAAATGTGCTAGAATTGTAAACAAAGAGAAAATGCAGCAAACAGAGTGTAAACAAGAAAAGCCAAAGTGCTTATCCTGTGAATGCTCCGCAGAAAGCAAACCTGTATGCAAATACACAGTGGTGGAATGCTTAGGGACTGTGCTCTATGCTGAAGTATGAAGCCAACAGCCAACAGAGCCAAAATATGCTTTCCAAAATCAGAGTATGACTTAGTTTATTCAGATTCAGGGTCTCGCATGCACAGAAAGCAATTAAAACTAGAGAGGCAGTAATGGAACGATTTGGAACAGCTATATAAATTTTTTTTTTAAAGTAGTAATTCCCTTTATCCAAAGACCAGAAAGATAAACAGACTCACAGCAAGAAAATGAGAATAGATTTAAATATGAATCACTAGAGCATGATTTTTGATGAATTTGAAATAAAACAAAGTTTTTTGTTTGTTTGTTTGTTTGTTTGTTTGAGTTCCCAAGGAAGCAGTGTAGGTGATCATTCTGTCCTCTTTATGTGCAAGCACCAGTCTGGTGACTGACTGCCCCCTTTCTGTACTTTCTAGTATATTGGTCAGTGTCAATCAAACTTGACATGATCAGAGGCCTCTCCAGGATATTAAATTCCTACAGGCTGTGTAAATATAGGCAGCCAGGTGGAATGGAGAGAGCCTACTAAGTATCTCTCCATGAGGTGAAAGCTGCAACATGGTCTCACCTCTTATTACCCACCAGAAAATACATGTGTGAAAGACGTATTATGAATGTTCTGACTGGAAGTTTCAGCTGAAGCATGCATTTTTTTAGACATTAGAATAACCACTCACACTCCAAAATTTAAAGGAAATCACACCCTGTAATTCCTCTGCTCACAGAACTGTTTTAAATTACTAGAGGGCTACTGTGGGCCTTGGTCTTTTGACAACGCGTAATGAAACAGAACATTTCATTAGTGCAAAACTTAACTTGAGATTGAAAATCTGTCAAGTCCATGCCCCCATCTACCTCATGGAATCTATAGTTGAGAACCGTAATACCTAGAGACTACAGCAACTGGCATGTTATAAAGATCATGGATATATTAGCTACATAAAGGAAAGTGTTCACTGGTGGATATGGAAGGTGCACTTGTCTGAACAATTCTCATTTATAAAACATATATAATTGTCTATGTTTTGGCATGGACTCTCTTAGACTTCTCCATTTTGTTGCTGGAAGTACCCAAACCCTGATCAAAAAGATGCAATACATGCCCAGATTAGACAAAAGCAACATCTATTTCACATTTGGGTCTATTTTTTGACTAATTAAGGTCAAAAAATTTGATCAATTTAGGAAATCGGTTGCTTGCTCTCCTGCAGGGACTACCAGCCACAAAGTATGAGCAGACCTGCAGATGGAAAGATTGTTCTTGTCAAGTACTGTTTTTTCTGACCAGAAGCCAGGAAGCAACCTCCTAAAGTAGATGTTCCTCAGCAATGGGGCACTATGGATGGTCTCCAGGAATGGCTGAGCCAGTCCCTGACCTCCATTGTCCATGGAGAAATGTGATCTGATACCATTTAAGCTTGCTTAGCCCCAGTGAAAGTGTCTTTGAATAACAATAGCAAGAAACCTCTCCCAGGAGCATCCTTGGTTCTCCCCTCCACCCGACTGCACTTTCCAGCTCCAGATCCCAAATACTTTGTTAAATACCATGCAGCTTATTTTAATAAAATATTCACCTCTATTTTTTAGTCATGAGGGAGCAGCCTGAATTAACTTAGCTCCCAACCAGCTGAAACAATCTGCAGTGCAAGACTTGCTGATGCTGCCAGATAGTTACATAAGCATTTCTTCACATCCCACATATCCAGGGCTTCTGAACTTAAAAAACCTGTCATGTTGCATGCTCTCATAATCACCACTTTTAGCATCCTTCAAATGTTGACAAGCATGTGATGGTTTGCTGATGGGAAACTACTGATATAGCTGAGTACTCCAACAGCTTCCTGGAACCTGCTGCAGAAACACAGCCCCTCGCAACAAAATTATAATGATAATGGCCCTGGAGCCAGCTGCACTGCAAAGATTTCTGGACAGACTCAAACAGAATTTAAGATGCTTTTCTCAGTAAGGCTAAATGAGGACATTATCATATTCTCTTCACTGGAAGGGTGGATTTAACCTGTAGACCTGTAGGTATGAAGTGTTCTATGATACCACCAGGAATCTGAAGAAAAAGAGCTACCATGAATTGGGTTTGATAACTGAGATTATAGGAAACCCTTACTTCTCTGACCTGAAGCAATTCCTACAGAGACACTGCTGAGCTGCAGAGATTACATGTGGATCCTGAAATCCTTGTGTGCTGCTGTTTAAAATTTGCTTCTGACCACTATTAGATCATAAGCAGTTATAATATATATGTGTATCAATATATATATATATATTTTGACAAACTCAAATCTGAGAGATATGCTGTGAAAGCCCACATTACAGAACTTACAAATCTTCCTTTTTGCCTTCAAAAACGAACAAACAAACAAAAAATGAAAACAGCTGACCTTTGCTGTGGGTGGGATTCATTTTAACAGTTTTCCTTTTGGGCATGTTTTACAAGAAAAACTTCTAAATATTATTCATTGGTCATTGGTCAATTGTGTAAGATAACGATTGAATTTTGCAGTCAAATTAAAAAGTTTATGTCTGTTGGCATACATACAGGACAGTTGCTATATGATCTGTGCTTATTTTGTGTTTTTCCTGAATGACCACTATATATTTTACTTTTCATTTATTACTTTACTATCTAACGTTTTAAGATGCCAAAATAAAAACCTGCATACGAATGATTTTGATTTAAAGGGAGCAAAAAATATTGCTTTTTGTAAATGTGAACACAGTTCAGCAGAAACAAAAAAAATCAAATAGGGAATGAACAATAGCATATTCTTCAACAAGACATAAATAAGGCAGCATAATAAACAAAAATGGAATAAAATCTTAAATGGAATAAAATCTTAAATGGATAAAATCTTAATTTCCTCCTAAGGACTACAATCCCTGGACTAACACCTATAAAATGTCAAGAGATGTTCCCTCCATATTGCCAGTTTTGCTATTGCATTATGTTACTGACATGCATCAGTTGAAACACATCTGGCACCATCTTATCAACAACACTTGTATAATACATAACAAACACAGTTTTCGCTTTAAAAACAACCATATTGTTAGGGGAGATTCCTTAGATTTCTCTTACCTTTAGCTTTGCAAAACAATCACCATCTTAGCTGTCCTAAACAAAGTATCTAAATAGAGGTGTTGCTTGTGTAGATACCTCACTCATATCCAGCCTTGTCTTTCCCTTCAATATATCTGAAATTCAGTGATAAATGCACTTTACAATAATATGCCTGAAGAGCTCAGTTCAATCTTTTTTTTTTTTTTTCCAAAGAAGATGTAAAGATGCCTTTATCATGATACAGAAGATACAAACACTTGCAGTGTTGACTTCAGCAGCTAATAAATAAAAGCACAAGAAAGGGTACCTAGGAATTAAACCCTGATAAATCCCCACCTCTGTCACATAGAAACATCTTTGCAGGGAGGAATAGTGGCATTTCTAGGCTTCAGTTTTCCACTGTGTCTGCAGGTAATTTGCAGTTAATCGAAACACTGTGACTGACACAACTAGGGTAGGGTGGCTCTAAGACAGTGAGGACTATACTGGCAGATTGGAATGAGGCCCAAATGCTGTTTTTTCTACCTCATCAATAGGATCACAGAACGAAAGTGAGGGATAAAATATTTGGAAAGAGAATCCTACTGAGATCCATGTGATTCTCCTGAGATGCATGAAAGGCACGATGAGAATAACTGAATGCTGGCATGTTAATCTCAGTCAGCAACAAGGTTATATTTATCTCCTGTTACTTAGAGAGGGGTAATGGGAACTTTTGAGGGGATTGTATCAAAAGAAGAAAGGGCAGGACTTGACTTCTGCCTTCAGTAGGAAGGTTTTGGAAAGTGAAATTTGGAATTGGCAATGGGAAAGCTTCTCTACCATTTTTGTTGGAATGACAAATATCTTGTAGCTGCCAGCGGAGAGCTTCACTTGCCAAATGTGTGAGCAGCTTTGAATAACTAGCACAGATAAAGCATGTATGTAAAATAAAGATACTGACAGAGAAGCCAGACCACCTTATTTCCTCTCTCTCATTACACTAAAGTACACAGTTTCTCCATCTTCACAGATGTATTTTCAGCACAGTGGAGACATGCAGTTCCCTTTTCAGTATATGGCCCCTGCTCGCTTCAGGCATAATTCAGGATTGGGATTAAGGGTCTCATTTGTGAAATGTTTCTGTCTGTTGAGATGCACAAACAAAGTGGCTACACTTCGGAAATGGAGTCAGGAGGCCTATAAGAAGTAACCACATAAAGGCCTAGCAGAAACTAGTTGTCTTTCTTGCCCACATGGGATTAAACAAAGAAAAAATGCATGAGGGATTTAAAGTAACATACATATAAATTTTATTTAAAAGTTGTTTTTGTTTCTTCAGAAAGCCCTACAAACTTAATCAAACTCCAGCTGCATAACAGTGCTAATATAATGCTTATGCTGTCTTAAAAATGTGTATGTCTTTACGTAGTCCTAAAGAGGAGATACCCTTGATTATAATTTTTTTCACTTTCTGCGATCATTTAACTACCCATCTAAACTGTATTTATAGAGATGAAAAAAGGACGTTTTCTTTTTGAGACCATATTTTATTTTTTTCTTCCAACCCATTAAAAAAAATAAAAAGAAATAGACTGCCATTTTCAGAGAGTAAAAATAAATTAAACTTGCTCGTAAGAGAACTGACTAATTTCCCTAAGGATGCCTGAATCTATCTACAGTATTTCTACATCTATTTTATAGCCACTCATATTGCTACGAAATTTTAGTAGAGCTTGAAAACCTAAGTATTAACCATCTTATTTTCATATAAGTAATTAACACACACATCTTCACACTTGCTCTGGGAATGCACAACCAAATAAAAACACACTATAATTTAATCAGAAAAAAGCACACACACACACACATACACACAAAAAATAAATGCATTATTTAGATGTGGATATGCAAATAAAAAAATGAGAAGTTTCCAGGTTCTCTGTTTTGGGGAAGGAGGGAGGAAATCAACAGCAATGCTAGAAAATTCTGACTGCTGGCCGAGTCCATACAGCTGGGTCCTGATCTCCTGTACCTGTGGTCAGCATGTATGATTAAGGAAATGTACACGTACAATAAGCTTTCTTTCCTTTCTCAAATCAAGAAGTTGTTCAAACACCTGCTGAGCCAAGGCGCTTTTGTGGCACAATGTTTGTCCTAAGGTTACTAAGGTTTTTCAGAGCAATGCCTACAGGTTTTGTCCAGCTTCACTGGTAATCAGATAGCACAATCTCTTTTTCCTCATTTGAAGTGTAAGAGGAAAAAAAGAGCAGAACAATTTGACTTCGCTTCTTTGTAGGAGCTGCTGCATTTGATGGTTCATCTAATACAATATATTGTTGTGTGAAATAGCCTGTGGCAAATGATTCAGTGGAAATTGTGTACTTGCTACAAAATGGACAATTAGCTAGCAGCTTCCTCATAAGAACCTCCAAAATGCCCTAAAATATCAGAGTTCATGTATCCATTAACATGGCTTCTATGATGAATATGTTTCAATTTTTACTGTCTTTTGATTTTGGAATTACCTTCATCAGGCTCATTACTTCACACGATTTAATGTTGAAGGTTTGAGTAGTGAGTAGAAGAAAGCTTAGACCTGATTTAGCCATTGAAAGAGGACCATTTCGGACAACCCCCTCTGCCCCCATCACTGCCCAGTCCTAGGGAAGATGTTACCAACAGAAATGTTGTTCTGTGAAGGCGAGAAGGATTTTGATATGACAGAGATTTGGTGACTGATCCCATCACCACTGTCGGAGCCCAAAGTGAATTTACTGTGATGCTGCGAGGCTGTTTTGCAAGTGATAGAGAAATGTATTGTTGCAGCCATCTACTGTTGGAAGTTCTGCCCATCAGTGTACTGCAGTAGAGATATTGAAATATTAGATACTGTAGAAATACTCACTGAAAGTAGAGATCTTAAAATATTTGTTGGTACTGATCTCTGTTGCATTCTTTTGGATTAGGCTAGATGTAAATGCAGCTGTTGTGTTTTTATTTTAATTTTGTCTTTTAGTAAGGCTGTTTTTCTTTCCCTTAATATTCATGGAGTTATGCTTACAATATGGATTATAGCAAGGCCGTGGCACTAATAGTGTATTTCTCTTCACATATTATTACATTCGTGTTAGATAGCTTTTAAGGTTTCTTAAGTTTTAATGAAGTTATTAAAGTGAATGCTCTGACTGCATAATTCATGAGTCTTCATTCTGTCTTCAAAGAAACAGTCTCTAAACAATTTTTTATTTTACAAATCTTTTTTTATAATTTGGTCCCCAGAGATAGTTGAGATTTATAGTATTTGCTTGACAGATACAAAGAGGTGCTATGTATTTTCTATTTATAACTCATAAATATTGAGATTAGCTTTCACACATCATGGGCTGGGTTATGGGCTACTTTCTCTTCTGTGTGGTATCTGCAGGTTCCTGCAGAAGGAAGATCACATGGATCCAATCAGTCTTTGCGGTTCTTCCTAAGCATTAATTTGGCACAAATGGATACAGTTTAGGGTTTTCTATAATCTGAATAATTTCTATAAACCACAGTGCCTAAGCAGGATCTGAGCCCATGCCAGTTAGGTCCTCACCTCCCCATTGGTAACCTGAGTCTGACCTCAGGGACGTTGAGAGGCAGCAGCATGAAGGAGATAAAGGGAAGAAAAAGCTTCCTACTAGGATACATTCCTAGTAATTAGATTCACTAAAAGCTAAGCATACTAAAACAACACATAAAACAAAAATGCAGTGTCTGTTTTTTTTTTTAGAGGAAATAAACCTTGCTGAAATTAATCCTAAAAAGACGATAAGCTATGTTAAAGCTTGCACTTATTATTAGCTACTAAGAGATGAAACTTTTTAGAAATGAAACAATATTTTGTCAGTAATACATATAGACACTGAACTTCTTAAGAAAAGCCATTTAAGCCAAAGGGCCTGCGTAGCTAAACACTCATAACAATGGTCTGTTCAGGTGCCAGCCTGTCTCAGGTAATGTATTTCAATTTCTCAGTCAAAGCAGGGAAAGCTACTAGAAAATTGAAATGAAAGCTTTTATATTTCATATTAGGAACAAAAATGAATATAAATGCAGGCTACAACTAAATACATTGAAATCTATAGAATTGCCTACATAAATGTGTGTTAATATTGGAAATCTTCCTATAAAATAAGAAAACACTATTTATTTTACAGTATGCATTTATCTGCTGTCAGATGTGCTAAGGGTTAAGCTACCATTTCTTTTTCTTTATAAAACAAGCAAAAAATACAAATACAACACAAGATTAAAATGAATTTAGATAAAAGTTTCATACTCATTTAAATCAGTAACTGAAATCACTACCATTCTGATTTAAATGAATATCTCACAAGTTATAATTGTATATCTCACAAGGTATAATAATATAAAGACAATTTCTGCTTTCTTTCTGGAGCAGAAGGGATTGTAAACCTGAATAATGTACTGTAATTCATAGACAACCCTTGTAAACTGAAGTGCATTGCTGAGCTGCACTGTGCCCTTATCAAGGAATTAGTTGGACTGTGTCTTTATCAGCTGTTTGGAGAGATTAAATGGCAAGCTGGTTTTGAAATCTTCCAGTTTTGCAAGTCATCTAAAGGCAATTAAAAAAATACAGTGACTTGGGAGTCTAATTTTCCTTGATTTTCAGTAAGACATAAGCTTCTAAGCCTCTTAGAAATTTTGGGTGAAATATGCCTATAAAGCCATGTAACCCCAGTTTACCAAATTCCAACAAATAAGAATAATTTCTTCATAGCTAACATTCCTACATATCACCTGCCAGATGTCAGTTTCATTAAAAATGCATTTGAATATAATTTAAATAATTAAAATGCCATTTTAAAACATGCATAATTGTTTGCCAGAGGCCCTTCCTCACCAGAAGTAATAATTTCCACTTGTTGTGGCGACTTGATGAGCTCAGGCTGAACAGTTCCAGTGTTTGAGCCAAGGTTTGCTTTAGTCACAGCCTGATGTTGCAATTAAGTTTAAGACCTGGGAGTTTATTGCTCAGATGGGTGATCTGGTTTTGCTACAAGGAGTCTAATGAATTTGATGATTAGTTTGTTGTCTTTTATTATCTGTCTGAAGTAATTTATGCTAGGCTTTTGACTGTTAATAAAATTTATGGAAAAGTTCAAAATGCAGGAGATAAAGACTTTTTTTTTTCCAACTGTCATAACCATTAAATTGGACGCATAGGCTGACTAGCTGGATTAAGGTTTCACCAGTAGAACAACTGTAGCCATGCTAGGAAAGATGGTATTTTAAAACTACTTTGATTGTTTTCTTGCTTTTGATAGGTGCTTTCTTAACTGGGCTCTGTTTCTGCACAGCATAAATATACATGTTGAAAACCAATAATGTTTTAAAGTATGATTGACCACAGTTATGGATGCATTCCAATTTTTAATAAATTATTATTAACAAGAAGTTCAGAATACTACTGAACCACAGTGACTGACTTGGTCTTTGTATTGGGACAACAGATGCATAATTGCTAAAGCTTTCCACGTCACTGAGGAGCAAAGGTATAGCAGATATTCACTAGAAGCAGTTATACTTAAAACGTGCAGGGCAGCAGCCAGAAGGAGACTGCAGAGTTGCCTGCTGTTTGCTGTGAATGCTTGGCAGTGCTGTCAGACCTCCTGCAGAAGCCAGAGCCTTGCTTCTCCTTTGTGCAATGCGGATAAACTCCACTGAGAGGCAGAAAGGCTAGATGGAGGAGAAAGAGGAGCCATTTCCAAGTGTCTATCTTCTCCTTTTCCAGCATCTTCTCCAATATAGGAGAGGATAAAAAAAAAGATCCTAAACTCAAAAACTAAACACTTCTCAGCAATTTTTGACAAACGTCTAAGATTTTTTTTTTCATCTGTGACACCTACGTAATTTTCACCTCTTGCTAATGGTCTCTCCTTGGTGACAGTAAGTGCTGTTGAGTATATAGGTAGCATTCAGTCTGAGATAATATTTGATTGTTAGTGTTTTCCCACCTCCACTGCAATGCAAAACTTTCAGTTTTGCAAAGTGAAAAGCAATTCTAGTGTCTAGAGAAAATAACGGACTAGTGGGGAAAGTGTTTCCTAATCGAGATAAAATCCTGCCACCTTCACTACCACTTAACAGTACCTTACTCTGAGATTAGGTATTAGTTAGTGTGAATAATAACAGAATCTCAGCTGGATTTCAAGTTATTTCTGCATAATTTATTCAAAAGATAAATTCCCTAATGAAAGATACTGTATCCACTTTAAACCAATGTTATTTCATCTATAATTACTGCCTCAGGTGTACCACACTAACTGCCATTTATCACTGTCAGGGACTTTTGAATTCCTACTACAACTATGGTATCCCATTGGGTTTGTTTGTCCCGGAGAGTACAAGATGTTTCTAGTTTGGTATGGCCCTAAAAAAGAAGAACAAAACCTGTCATCCCCTAGAAATACATTTGAATGTCCTTTACTCTGTTCTGGCACTTCATCACATAAAGGAGAGTAAGCACATTCATTTCCAACAATGCATTATATTTTTCATCTCAAGTTGATAGAAGATCTTCAGTTCATTGGTACTTCTCCTGCCACTTTCTTTTCTTAGGGGTTTTGTAGCCATTAACCATCATGTCTTTCAAAATTTGTAAAACAATACAGACGTTCTGGCTCTTTGACCTCTACTGTAGTCAAAAAGTATCACACTTCCTCACTAAGAGAATGTATTTTTTCATTAGGAAACAATTATGAAGGAAATGTTCTTAAGAACTGTAATTTGCAATCGGTTCAGTACAGGCATTGAGGAAACAATTAGTGGTGTGTTCACATTTTAGAATGGGTGTTCAAAAAGTTAGATTTGATTCAGGTAACAACCACAACAACATTTTGATGTCTTTTATTTTATGATATCTGCTGTTGTACAGTGGAAGACTTTAGAAGCAAGTAAAATAAAAGAACAATAACTGGCTACTGGTATGAGACTTTGTTTCCTTTCACTTTATGAAGGCTATCCTGTTGTTGTTCACCTGAAGTGGTAAACAAAACCTCCAGGCTTACTTCGAGCATGCCCCCATTCCAATGTGCACTTTGTGTATAACTCTTGCTTGTATCATTTTGTTTGTTTCTTGTTTATTCAAAGTGAGCAATTACATCATATGTGTGTTAGTGACAGCTGTCAAAGTGTTCAGTTCTGGAGCTGTGATAGAAACATCCTTATTCTCAAAGGTTTTTAAGAGAAGGTATATAAAATAAACTTCTCCTGCAAAGACCTTTCCTTATGAAGCACCTTGTTATTTAATTTGGTCTCAGCTAATTGGCAATTCAGAAAGTAATTTGTGTCCGAGAATTCCAGACACAGCAGAGAACAGAAGCCTATGTGGAGCTCCGCCAGGTCCCCAGGACACAGACGTGGTGTCACACGTGCTGACTGTGCCCTCCCTTAGAGATGGTGTACATCACCTCATTCACTGCGTGCTTAGCTTTACTATGAGGACTATTTGTAGGTATCAACCTCATCGACTCCCACAAGTGCAAGACTGTCATTTTGATTGCTGGTGTACATGTAAATGCAGAACAGTCCCAAATCTGTGCATGGGAGCAATCACACCTGAGCCCTTCAAATGCAGAAACAATTACCCTAGCACCTCAGACAGTAGTCAGCACAGTGACCTGTGATGAGTTCCTCTATTATGTATTATCAGTAACATTGTAGGGAAATGTTCACATTTTGTGAGATTAAACAGACAATAGGAATTGTAGTCAGATTTCTTTTTCTCTTGCCTAAATAGTCCATATTTATCTCCAGGTAACAGGAGAGAAGGAAAGTACAGAGAGCACTATCTGACTGCTTAACTCTTCAGACCTTGTCTTGGACTGGAATGCGATGTATAATGAATTTCCTTTTTTAAATCTAGAATGAGTTCTGTTATACCCAGTCAAGCTTTAAGTTTCAGAAAACACAAAATGCATTTTTCAGACAGTGAACAAGAGCCCTTACCCTCTCAACCAAGAGATCTTCAATGGAAAATGAATTGTTTTTCTGCCTTACAAACCTGCAAAGTCTACAAGCAGATTTTCATGCACATACCTGACAGTCCACCGACATCCATCTTCTTCAGGTTCTTCGCCTCCAGAATGACAACAGTCAGCTTGCCAGCAGTAGGCACATAGCGCAGGGAGAAGCAGATATCACCCAGCTTTTCTTGCTGTGAAAGCAAACAAGTCATTGTGTTATAATTTTATTTTTTTTTTAAATCATTTTGAACCTTTTTGAGTTTGAAAAACCAGGATTACATCTCAAACTCCTGCTGTAAAACAAACCATTCAAATTAACAACATGTCTGCCACAAGTTAAATCCTTGGTAACCTGAAGTCCATTGTAACAACTGGAGTTCACAGCAACTGTGCTGGATGGAACCAAATGACAAGATGTGCTGGCTGCAAAGCAAGCTACACTGCCCCCCACTTCACCTTGGACAATCAGGATCCCAGACTGTTTGCTCTGTAATATTAACCAAGTCAGTATTTCTTCCAGTTCGTGTTTCAGTGGAAATCAATTAACATACATATGCAACCACTACTGTTTTCTGCAAAAGAGTAATGTTGGTTCTTTCTCATCATGACTTGTCACAAAAGCAAAATGTAGATAAAACACAAAGCACAAAACAATAAATGTAAGAAAGACCTGTCTCCTATCAGACAGGCAAACTGGGAAGGCAGATAGGCAGGGAGTGCATCCCTCTTCACATCGGGAGGGGTTGGAAGTTTTGCCTTCAGCCTTTGCAGACTATTATCTGGGATTCTGCCAAACACAACCTTTTGCCACTCATTGCTTAGTACTTTCCTAACAGTCCTGGCAAAGAGGGAGAGGATGAATTATGGGCAGAATTACTGGAACTTCGTTTTAAAACTAGGAATAATATATTTAAACTTGCAGATACAGGAGAGAAAAGACCAGACTACTGCTTAGAAATGATCTTTAGGATGATCCGAGCTTTCCTTCTTCCTTTCAGGCACAATGTTATCTCTAGGTGAGTAAATAGGTTTCCTTTAAGAGAAGAAGAATCATGTTATACTAAACAGTCCAATAAGGCATTTTAGACAGCACTGTTTCTCTTTCAAAGACTGTCATGCTTATGGCACAAATCTGTTTTCCACAGTTTATTCTGGCAGTAAAGTACATTTTTATCAGTCCCTTCGGCTCCAGTGTTCTGTTAGGATAAATCGGAAGGTTGGTCGCTGAAAAGTTTTGGATGTGTATCCAGGCTTTTGGTTAAGACACTGGGTAATTCTGGCAAAAATTATGCACTTTTTCCCCATACCACAAATATAGGAAGGACATGGCAATTTACCAGCTTCAAGGAGTCAAGGGGAAATATACAAAGGCAGAACCTTACCTAAAAAGCTGTGGGAAAACTACCGAAAGTAACTGCTCATGGGTCCACAGTTGTAGTTGGAATGTCACAAAGAAAAGACAGACCACATCCTAAGGACTTTACCATGGAAAATGCACCAAAATATTCTTCTCTAATGTCATTTATGAGAATCTGAGCTTTAACCACCAAGCCAAATTTTCAGCACTGGTAACAGTTAGATATAGAGGTCTAGCTATACAAATGCTCAATAACTGTTTTTACAAGTACTTTCTACTGAGAGTAAAGTGCCTATGCTGTGTTAAACTAGGTTTTATTTGCTGAATTTTATGCAAAGTATCTAAATATCTGTGTGCACAAGCATTTTTGAAAATGAAATTCCTACCGAATAACAAGCATCTATTCTACTTTTGTGGTTTCCTTACATTCTTCTCACAATAGCTCTTAGACACAAACACTTTTTTATCCAGGCTTGGATAAGTATCTGCAATATATCCATCTGAAGGATGCATTCCAGATACTCAGCAATACTTCAAAGTTTACATCTTCCTCCCATATCAAAAGGTGTGTAAGTCTGTCTCAGAAGAATTTCTTGGGGACACAAGAATCTGCTTGTGTTTTTCTTGCTCAAGGACTGGAACCTTATATATTAAAAATTACTCAGCATCATGTAGTTATTGATCTTTTTAATGTGCAAAAACTTGGAAACTTCAATAATAATGCAATACCTATAAAGTGATAGACTCTGAATGGATTATTACAAGCCAGGAAAGAGACCATGGGATTGTAATAGATAGTTCCCTGAAAACCATCAGCTCAGTGCTCAACATGGCCAGAAAACATATAGAACAAACACAAAAGTTGTGTATAATTAGGAAACAATCAGGTGGAACAAAATGAAACAAACCAAAAGCTTATAATGTTAAATGTATGTATCATGTATAAGATATGCACACATGCCTGTATCTTGAAAACTGGTGTGGTTATGGTATCCCTCCACCTCAAAAAGGATATAGTAGAACTGGGAAATATTCCCAGAAAAGCAGCAGGAATGATGAAAAATATGATACAGCTTCTGCATTAGGAAGAGTTAAGTAGATTACAACTCTCCAGGCTGGAATGGGTATATTGGGAAAGGGTATCTTAAAGACCTTGGTCAGACCCAGGAGGGCCATAATGATGTTATGCCTTTGTTCAAAGGAAGAGATCCTGATACCACAAAATTTACATTTTTAACTCATATCTAAAATAACCTAAGATGTCTTCCACAGCATGAACTGAATTTTTAAGAAAGGACTCACTATTCCTCTTTGTCTGCATAGGCTTTTATAAATCTCAGTATAGATTCTGATCATGGAAATACAGATTTCAGCATAGTTCACTTTTGACTGTGAGTGTGCAATGACATGGTGATAGCAAAGCATGTTTTTGCTACCCTGTCATTCGGTTTGGGAAGTTTGTGTTGGCTGGGCTAATGGTGAAGTTGATCTATCACTTGCAGCTTGCTCAGAATGGAAGAAATCAATTGCTTATTGATTCGTGTTATCATGATCACAGCTCACCCAGCCACCTGGTGTTCCTCGCTGTTGCTGTTCTGTTACATGGTAGACTTGGTTTAAATTAGCCTGGCTTACTCACAGGCTGAGTAAGACTGAAACGGGAAATCTGAAAGCTCGTCATGGTCCCCCATCTCAGACATGTTTGTACTCAAGTATCAACCAACATTCAAGGGCTCTGCCCTCACACCTAGATTGACTAGGCAGTACGTCGGTTGTAGCAGTACAGGAGCTTGTATTCCTCAGAAATGTACCTCACTGACAGAATATCTAAACATCTATTTTGGAAGGAATTTTTGAATTAATGACGTATTTCCAATTGGTCCTTTGATTGTTCTTATCTTTTTTTTTTTTTTAATGTTTGTACTGAGACTGAAGTGTCTCAATAAAATCGTGCTAGGATTGTTTTTGCCAAGCAGAGTGCCTCAGCAGAGGCTGGAGAAGGTATTTTACAAACAGTTATTGCCACAGAGACCATCACCTCTCACCAGCCTTTCTCCATCTATAATCATGTTATGCTTCTGTGCAAATACTGCAATTGTCTACACAGAAGAGTAATTTTATGAGAGTATTTAATGCATTTTTAGCCTCATCTAATGTAATTTTAGCTGCAGGAAACATGAAGAAGGCGGCAGCACCATGTAAACAGCCGGTTTTCCATAGATCACCAGCAAGCCATGGGAAATGGCAGCAGATGATGGGCTTATTTCAGTGAATAACTTGAAGAAAAAGCAGAGATACCTGTTTAAATCCCCACATAATCACATGTAGAGCTTTTTTGCTGTCATTAAAATCTGTAATAACTAGTTTTCTTGAATATTTCTTGTAGTTTAACATTTCTTCTTCGCATTGCTGCCAAGAGTTTTCTATTCCTAAGCTGTGTTTTTTTTTTTTAATTTTAAAAATATTTGTCAGGCAAGATACTGCAAGTGGCAGCACTGCAATGAAGCAACAGAAAACAATCACTAGAGGTGTGGTTTGCAGGAGATAATTACAAACCCCTGCAGGGCTATGAGGTACAGATGAGTGCTTCTGGTATGGTGATTATCTCATGAAGGTGCCTTATTGTTATTATGAATTTCTTTCAGCTCTATGTATAAATAATTTATGTTAGTAAATTACTTTGATCTCTGATGAAAACTGTAAGTTAGTGTTAGAAAGTTCCAACTGGGAGGTTCACAGACATTAACCTATTCATGTATAATGCCTAAAGACCAATCAAAAGACTCTCTCCATCTAAGCAACTTCATAACTTCATTACATTTAAAGAGGATGCAATGGAGCAGAACATAAATGACATAGCACTGGTAACACTTCTTCAGCTTAGAAAAGGCTGTTTGAGGTCCTATTGAGAACCTGATCCTTTTAGAGAAGACTGTAAGCCTCTCCTGCCTGTCTCATGTTTTCTCTTGTATTTGTCAGTAGTCATTTTTACCTTGACAGCACACTTTCCTAATAAGCTACAGAGAAAAATGCTATTTATGCAGATTACTCTCATTCACACTGCAGAATCTCTAACAGTGATATCTGTCTTCTTAATACAAGCATTCTCCACGTTTTGTGTAAGATATTACAAGAAAGTTGATGCTTGCAGCTCTCTTGGTAAAACAATACCAAAATAACAAGCCACAGCACCACACTTTTTTTTTTTCCCTAATTGGATCTAAGACTCCAAAATTGTCAGTACAAGAAAGATATAAACACAGTGCAGTGGGTTTCCAAATTCAATAGCCAATTTTGATTGTAGATATTTGCATGAGACTAAAACAAACAAAATAGGATGTTGTTTGTGGGTAAAGACCCAAAATACAATCTTCCACCAATCCATGTTTGAAATATAAGCTAATAGTATTGATAATAGATGATCAAAGGGCTAGAGCACCTCTCCTATGAAGACAGGGTGAGGGAGTTGGGTTTGGAGAAGAGAAGGCTCCGGGGAAACCTTACAGCGACTTTCCAGTACCTAAAGGGGGCCCGCAGGAAAGCTAGGGAGGGACTCTTTGTCAGGGAGTGCAGTGAAAGGACAAGGAGTAGTGGCTTTAAACTTAAGACAGGTACATTTAGATTAGATGTAAGGAAGAAATTCTTTACTCAGAGGGCAGTGAGACTCTGGAACAGGTTGCCCAGGGAAGCTGTGGGTGCTCCATCCCTGGAGGATGGGGCACCTAGAATTAGGAAAATACTGCTCCTCCAGGTTAAGTAAGGATCATACTGGAAAAGGAAAATGAAATACTGTGGGTTTTTTTTGGTTTTCCATCTTTTTCTCTAAGCCTGAAATTTTATTGCCACAACAGCTATCTTCAACATTACTGGCTTTGAAGGCATTGCATTTTTGATAAATATGCTGTTAAACAACAAAGAAAATTTCAAGCCTGCAAGAGGTAAAATCAGGAAATAAGATATTTTTCTCTTACACTTGCAAACAGATGACCCCACAATATGAAGACGGTTTTGCCACAATTAGACGAACGAGTGGGAAGTGAACAAGAAGGATATAAAATGCAGTTTGCATAAATAGGCTAGAAATAGGTGGTGCAGCAGGGAAAGAAAAAGGAGGACCAGAAAGAGAAAGAAAAGCTGGGGCTCATGTGTCAGCCCATTACTACAGCACTTTCAGAGATTCTTACATGAATATGTATTTACACCATGTAACATTGAACCCCAAAGTCTATGAACTACTTTGGGGATATAGTGCTGAGAGTGAAGAGGAAAGGCAGAATTTTCCCCCACCTTTTCAAGCAAAACATTGATTACAGAAGCAGGTATTTCAGACGTGAAATGTTAACTATAAACCCAGTCAATACAAACTTAGGATTTTAACAACTAAACCATTAATCTGACAAGCAGAATAATTCCTTCACTGTCTAAAAGGATTTCATTCCCATGAATGGAGCAGCCACACTATTATACAGCTGAAAATAAACAAGTGCTAAATGCCTCTGGAGATAAGGAAGAACCTTCTTCAAGACTGTACCTACTGCACTTTTGAAGAAAATGTTTTAAAATAGTACAAATATGAACAGACAAGTGTCCTACCACATGCTTCCTTATTCAAGGATCAGCCTTTATTCACAGGAATAACCCACTTGTCTTCCAAAATGGATCTACAGTGTTTGTGATCAAAGGTCCCTCTTGTTTGCTTTTACTAGCATTATTTCAGAAGTGCTTTTGTAGGTAACACTCTCTTCAAATGAAAAACTTGGCCATAAAATGAGCTCATTTTAATGTACAGTATTCAGTTACAAGCCACATAACAAGTAAATTAAGAACCAAAGCTAAGTGAAATAGGCTACAGCAGGAGATCTCAGAAGAAACAGAGGGTTCTTGAGGCACAGATCCAAAAGGCTTGTTTCGGATGCTATAAAAAAGGGATTAGCAGTGACAACAGTCTAAAGGAGAGATGGAAAGGAAGCTGATGCTAGGTGAACAGAGAACAGAGATAGAAGCAAAGGTCCAGGAGGTAAGTTTTAAAAGGGAGTTTTAGAGTAGACAGGGAACAATCTTTCAAATGAAGGGAATTTATTAAAGGTATCAGGAGGTGGTATCTGTAGGGATATAGTCATGGTATAAAGTAGGTGTGCGGAAGAGCCAAAAGAAACAGCTTTAATTGCATATTCCTTTCGACTGCTTTCCCTACTACAATTCTACTCTCTGACTCCTTTGTCATACAACGTCTGTATGCCAGCACTACTTTTTACCTTTGCTTAAAGGGAACAAGGCCTGGCAAGATCTTCCTATGGAAATAAAATCTACTTTATTTTTTCTCTGAACAGCACTTGACATAGAATTCTTCACAAATCTCTGCCTTCTTATTGCAATATATATATGTAGTAGACTGCATTTCTTTTAACTGTCCTAATTATGTTATACTCTTCAATACAATGGTAAATCAGACTTGCAAGCAAGTTGGGCAACAATTTGAACTAGCCAATGTTATTAAAATATTAACAAGTCAGGTTCTGTCAGGTTCCCTCTTTTAGACCTCTTCATTACATTTTTAACTGTTTAGAGAAAGCACTTCTATTGCTGTTCTCTAAAAAGCAGAAAAAATTGAGGGAGAAAACACTGTTATTATTAGTAGAAAATGACACTTCATGGTCATCAGTTTAAAAGCATTACAATCAGCTGCCTCTTCCAAAATTAGAAAAGCTGTGGCTGAAGGCACTTGAAATCAAAGATTAGCAGAAACGCACCCTTTCATTTCCAAACGAGAGACGATGCTACCAAACATATTGAGTTCTTAATTAAAGAAGACAAAAAAAAAAAAAATCTTAAGTAAATGAGAAAGGGAGGAATGAATTAAAACAAACATATACACCCAAAAATCATAGACTGGTTTTCAGTAGCTCTTTGCCTATCCACAAATGCTTGCAGCTGTCTGCTCTGCTTTAATGATTGCATCTTGCTCTATTTTGCCACTTCATTTCTCCTCAGCTCTTGCCTGATCATATTTCTAAATGTCACTCATGTTTATGCAGGCCAGTGCGCAAAACAAAATTAATTTAACTGAATGGCACATTAATATTATTACTTTTGACAGCATGGAAAACTTATTAACTATAGCATGTCACGAGGCTAGTCTTCTAGTGAGTGGTCTAAGTACAACATAGAAAGGAAATGTAATACAGTTGAAAGGTTTTTTTTTTTGGCTTATCAGGCACCAGGAGAAGTCAAATCTCAAAGCTTTTCCATAATTAATAGCAAATTACATGTACATTGTAGTCACTCTACAGAAAATCCTTGTCCTCTTGTGATAGGACATAGGAAGTCACAGTACAGTACCCTCACATGATTTGAAAACATCTCTTGAAGTAAGTATGGGTGCTTTAATGCTTAGTTAATATAGTTTCCACTATGAAAAGAGTGTCTTGTTTCCAAAAGTGATTGACTCAAAAGCTTTAGACTGTAGATTGAAATTACAGCATACATCAGAAAATATATAGGGTCAGCAGACAGAGAACTGTAATTAAGAATCAAATCAATTACAGACTTCTTACTTGTATCCAATATAGCAACTTATATGAGTGAGGTACTTTTTTCTTTAAAGTAGCACATGCAGATTTTGGTCAGGATCAGTGTTGCACTGTATATGGTGCTGTATCAAAAACCTGTCACAAACAGAGTCCTTGCTAAAATGACCATACATTTGCAGTTAATGACAAGACAGAATGCACAGATTAAATGAACCAGTAGCTGAGAATGAGTGGCAAGATGGAGTGAGTAATTCTCCATGGATGCTGGTAAATTCTGATGAAATCCAACAGCCCCAGTGAAAGACTATCAGGTGAATTCAGTGACTCCATTACTGAAGCTATACAGTATATTTCTGTTCGCGAATCTGCAATCTGCAAGAACCACGAAGGGAAATTCAGTGGAATCTGTGGATTGCTTTCATAGGCAGCTATCTTTTTCCCTTTTCTTTGCAACAAACTATGAAGATAAAATGACCTTGCACCTTGTACCAGTCACAGATATGTTATAAATAAATGGCTTTTTTTTGCAGTGACACTAACTCAGCCTGGTTCATTCAGCTCCTGTGGATATATGTCCTCCTTCCTCTCATTTTTTGCTTGCTGTAACAACAGTTCAGCTTTCATGCTCCCCCATGATATCCCCCCGCACTACCTCCAGCTCCCTTCTATGACCCCAAATCACAAACTCCACACAATACGGCAGCCTTCTTCAAAATCTCCTAAATTGGCAGTTAGATATCTAAGAGGCAGTATGTGATGTAGTTGTTCTGAAACTAGAAATGCGCTGGTTAGCTAGTGGCAGGCTGGAGATTTCACCAGTAGGTGAGGTCTTAAGGCAAGACAGTTCTCCACCTGTAATTTATCCAGATGAAGGCTTTTTGCTTCGTGTATAATTTCAACCAACACAATGCCATTTATTATTATATAAATGCTATTATTTCCACCCACTGCTTCTGTTCTACAATTACTGGCAGGATTTGAAATCCTGTTCTGTATCCCTGTTTTTCATTTGGAAAGTTTTCTTACATTGCCCTCTTTTACTAATTTTTGCACTGGAGATTTTTCTAGAGCACCCAAGCTTCCTAAAAATATGAGGTAGGGTAAAGGATACACAGCTGGAAAAGAGGCAAGCTGAAAACCCTCAGAAAACCTCAGAAGTGCTCTTCATGTAGGGCTTTCTAGTTTCTGGGAAGTCGGAAATATGTAAAATACTCTTTCAGATGCTTTCAATATTTTTGTCTTGGTTCCAGTTGAAATGAATAAAATAATGCATGCCCCATGAACAGAATTTTAGAATTCAGCTTGGTAAAAATCTGTGCTCAGTTCAAAAATGATTTTCTCCTAACTATTGCTGTGTATTCAAATCTATTAACTTTCTCTTACCAGACTCATTGCCACTTCTTAAACCAAGCATTCAAAAATACATTTTTATGAATCCACTGAAATATATTCAAGTTTTTGGATAAATACATACAGGTAAAAGCCTCTTATATTACTCCACTTCCCCAGTATTTCACTTTGAAAAATGCATTCTCTTAACGCATTCTTTAGGAAGACAAGACAGCTCATCAAAGGTCATCGTAGCAATCAGTACAACACACTGAATTTCATTAATCTCTTCTGTAAAAAAGAACGAGGTCACCACAATCATCTATAAAAATCTAGGAAAGAAGACTGTACTTATCATGAAATCTCTGGCTCAATAATATTCATTTTTAATAAATCTTAGACCACAAGGGAAATTCCATAAGACTGGAATGGTGCTAATGCTATGCCCATCTTACTCAAAAAAGGCCAAAGGGGATGAAGGCAGAATCTATCAGCCAATTGCCTTTTATCAAACCCAGATAAAACAATGAAGAATTCATAAAAGTTTGCATTAATGATGGTTTAAAGGATATGGAATGTAATGAATGTGAAGTCATATGGTTATCTGGAAAACAGGCCTTTTCAATTAAAATCAGATTCATTCTTTGATAAGATTGTAAATTTGTCTGATGAAGGAAACATGCAAAAAAATCATTCGAAGGTCTGTTGCTGTTTTTACAAATATGAAAGTAAATTTTTCTACTGATAAAGTAAGCAAAATTATCATAATAATAACTACTAATGCAACAGGTTGGTCAGAAAGTGCTAAATCACCTAGTCACCTGGAAACAATCACATAGATCACATTTTTATACAGACAGAAGCAAAAATCTGACATCCTAGGAAAAAGAACTCAGACTATTTCTATATATATACACTGAATCGGGAAATATATCTTACAAGGCAGTGTTTCCTGCTAAGCAGTTAGGGTCATAAGCTATAGGCCATGAACTGAAAGTGCAATGCTATGCTAAAGAGTCAACAGTAGAAGAGCAGAAGTAGCATGTGGCTTTGCTTCTCTGGCAAGAATAGCATGAATGCTGCATACAGTTCTTGTGTATGTATTTTAAAAAGATTTTGAAAAGTAGAAAGAATGTGAAAGGTCACAACTCTTATTGGGAAACTGGAGAAAAAGCCTGATCATGAGAAACGTGAAAGATGAATTTCTTCAGTTTTTTTAAAAGATGATTGAAAGTGGCTTGATTGCAGTGCATAAGTACATCCATGGAGAGGAAGTATCATAGATTAAATGGCCTGAATCTAGCGAAGAGCATAACAAGAATCAGGGACTTGACGTAGAATCCAAAAACATCCACATAAGAAATAAAGCACACATTTTAAATGGAGAGATAAGAGTAATTGTTGAAGTTATGAGTGATGTGTTACTTTCTCCATTACTGACGTTTTTAACTTCTTTGATTTGTAGACTCTTTAAGTGTGTTCCAACAGCGGTGCAAAGCTGCCTATAACAAATGCTAGTCTATTGACAACAGCCTTAGCTTCGTAACACTTGTCAGTATGATCTCACACAGAATTATCCAGCAGGATTTTCACAAAATTCTGATTAGACAATATCACAATGTGTCATGGGAGAGGTATTTTGGTGAAATTCTAAAATAAACATGCAGGATAATGCCACAAGGCCTGAGCTTTCAAAGTCTGCAGTCTGTGGCCAAGTAGCCATGACAAAACATCATGAGCTGAGAATCAGAGGGTTTCTAGCTCCTTGCTCCAAAACCAAGCAACACCTAACTTCCAAGCTTGTTAGAGCGTTTCCTTGTGTCTCCCTCTCTCCCAGCATGGCACAGAGGTAACACTACTGTCTTGCAGATGCAGCAGGTTTCCTAGTTTGAGTATGATTATAGGAGATTCTTTACATTCTTTAAAATGTTCCTTGAAGATTTAGGAGTCCCTCAGATTTAGGGCAGACAACCTCATCTAATTTAGAAAAAAACATCCACTTTGATAGGAAACCATACTACTTCTAAATAAAATATAGGCTCTTGGAATGACAGATTTTGTTGTTGTTGTTGTTGTTCCAGAAAGAAAATGTTAATGTTAGCTAGTCTAGTCTCAGTGCAAACAAAACAGATCAGATTTAAAGACCCGTCATCCTCAGTGAGTTGTAAGAACTCAAATAGTGGTGTCTTCTGGAAATAAACCCAAGTAATCAATGAACAGGTGGGCTAAAAAAATCTAAGGAGCATGTCCCAGTGTTTATACACAAGATATTCACAGCTTTTTATGTAGGGATTGTGCTCAAGGCTGACAAACAGCCAGTTTTCATGATAGGGAATATATAAACAAGAAAGTTTCAGGGTCTTAAATTCTTATACAATGAGACCAGGGTTTGTGCTTGCAGGAACTTATGCAGAGCTCTAGAGCTGAAATCCAAGCAGGAAGCCAATATTCTCAAGTCATTCTGGAACACATGATTGCTGCAGCAAATCTAGTAGAGCTTAATTAAAATCTGTTCTCATTTACAATTACCATATATCAGGCAATATTAATTATTGTTGGACTTCATGTCTTTAAATATGAAAGATGTATCTTCTAATACACTAAATGAACATTTTTTTCATTTAGGCAGATGGATCAAACTAAAATTACACCATTCTCTGCTGAAAATTAGTAGTATGGTATTACAGACAAATATTCTGAAGAAATACTCATGCCTTTTAAATGACTTTAAAGACTCAGTGATTCAAAGGATATGTAGAAAAGTATAATTCTATATTTAGAGAAACATTATTATTATTTCTATATCAAATTGCAATGAGACAATTTTTTGTGGAAAAAAAAGGATAGGAAACATGCTCTGGTACTGGATGGCACATGAGCTTAACGGTGTATTTTTT
This sequence comes from Anser anser, assembly GCF_964211835.1. Classification (NCBI taxonomy): domain Eukaryota; kingdom Metazoa; phylum Chordata; class Aves; order Anseriformes; family Anatidae; genus Anser; species Anser anser. The sequence continues at coordinate 42,649,647 of NC_139720.1, read as the reverse complement.
ATTTTATTTTATTTTTTTTAAGGCTCTGATGTGTGTTGTAATATATAAGTTAATGCCTGAGAGTCATAGAAAAAGAAAATGCAGGAAAGAAAATCTGCTATGACAAGATAGAAATCATGGGTTACAGAGATGTGCTGTGGAAGAACTGCTTTAATTCTGTGTCACTGAATTGTAATAGTTGTACCTATTTTCCGTACAATAAGTATGAAAGCCAAAAAAAAAAAAAAAGTAATCAAAATTAATTCAAATGACCCACATCTCCTAGAAAACTTGCCTGCTCTAACCATCACAGAAAATTAATGTTTGGCTTGACTGATTAATGTGAAAGTCTGAATGAATGAAAACACTTTCAGCATAATCCACAGCTATCTAATTCCGGGCTGGGCATTAACAGACAGGGGACGTCAGCTGCAGACCTCAGGGCACTTGCATGAAAATAAGCTGCCGCCTGTTGTGAAGCCTGAACTCCACTCATCAGCAGAGATCCTCCTGTCAATTTTTCATGACACTGAAGAAGACATAAGAAAGCAGAGGTAAAATAACTGGGTTCCAGACAACTCAGCAGCTCTGAGGACTACCTGGAGCAATTTAAGTAACACATACACTTCATTAAGAATCTAATTGGGAGCTCTGCCTACTGCTGTCCATACCAGCGAGAAGCTGCAGTGCCATGTTCTACACTGGTGGCATCTAAAGCAAGTTATAAACCCCACATAACAGTAATCTTATAGGGAGTGATTTAGGTTAGAATTTTATGGCAAGGTCTGTATCTAAGAAGAAAAGATTTGATCTCAAGGTCAGCTACAAGTGGAAAAAGGCACTAGGGTTCCCAAATTTAGTTGCCATTATCAGTGACAGTGGAAGTAGCAATAATTTCTAATTCTGTTCTGTTATAGGTGAATGCATCCAACCGATCAAGCAGCAATAACATACCACTTTGAACTCTTTTTCTTTCTGATGGTTTGGAAACTCCTGCCTTTGGCACTATTTCTATAGTTGTAATTGCAGATATAATCCTCAAGGAAAATATCTTGGCCTATGTGTCACTGGGTTCAGCTGCAGGTATTTCTCTTCATCTAGTGCTATGCCAGCAAGAAGCACATACAGACTGGTTGCAAAAGCATACCTGCGTTCAGAAAAGAAAGCAGAACTGATGACTGTAACTCAAAGAAAGTAGTGTTCTGCTCTAAGTAGACAGCAGGGGTAGTAATTCTGTGGTACTGAACATACTCAGGTCCTCCACAGAAACCAATTCATATTGTGGAAGCTCTGCCAATGGAAGGGACAGAACCACTGTTCTTCAGTATCACTCCATCCGTCTGTCAGGCAGCCATCCAAAATAAAAAGTCTCAGTTAATGCAATTAATGGCTGCTTGTGAAACTACTGAAGTTTTCACAAAAGCTTTTTCGGTTCCATCACAGAAGATACATCATCAAAGAAAGATGTATTTCTGCTCCATACTCAAGACCATATCTTACACACAGAGTGAGAATATGGTGAGAAATGAGGAGGTGGAGTGATTCACAGAAGTTTGATCTCTGGTCAACATAGATACTAAAAACCCAATAACTTTAGACTGCGGAGGCTAAAATGTGCAGCTTAATTATTAACCGACTCAGGTGTATAGAACGATGGTAAAGGTTAAAATAAAATGCCTAAAAGAATAAGAAACTGAGACACAAGACAGCATTTTATGATTTTCTCCCTTTGTGTGGCCAGTGATGTGAAAATCTACAGAAAGACACATAGAGGAGAGAGGAGAAATGGTTTTATATTTAGACAGTGCCATCATTCTTGGAGTAAAATTCCTCACTCTTAGAATTATACATGACAGAGACATTACAAAAATGAATTGTATAGCACCAATATTGTAAACGTTAATGCTCAGATAAGGTACAGAAAAACATTTATATCTATCTTCTTTTCCTCTTTAAATCTTACGATGTAGAGTTACCTATGAACATCCAAGAATAATAATATTTGCTTTGATCTGTGTGATTGAAAGTGAAAGACTAGCCAAAATCAGCCCTTCAGAAAGAACTGTGTGTGTGTAGCAGAATGCAAGATCTTAGAAACTGGAAATGTCAGTTCTCCATTAACCTACATGGTAAGAATACATAAACTGCAGAAACAGCGATATTCTATGATGATTTTTTTTTTCTGCAAATTATTATTTTGTACAACAGCATTCTGCCCAGACTGAATTAGACATGAACAAGAGAAAAAGGCAATGCTATCCAAAGGTTTATAAAATCTAATTTAAATCCTCATGTCCTGAGTGTCGAGTGTCCTATAGTTATGATGATAACATTCACAGAGTAAGCTGTAGAGGGCTTTGGAAAAGAATGATGAAAGTATAAGGTTGATTGCACTAAAAACACACAGTTACATCAACAGTACCATATCAACATAACAATGCATCAGCCAATGTGAATAATTTCCTACAGGTAACTGTAGGAATGAGTTACTATCTGTTATCAATTTAGCCTAGAAATAAGACCTGGTAAAACATCCTAAATTCATATACTCTGCTTCTTAAAAACATTAACATAAAACCAATAGAAGCTCAATACCACCAAATTGAAAATACAGTACTATATTTTAGATTCTAACTGTGATTTCTCTAAAATAAGAGCATTTGGTGCTACTGCCTGTCACAGCTACAGTGCAAAGTGCTTCAAATGCCAGTTAAGCTCACTGTTAAACTAAGCTGAAACACAATAAACAGGCTTTGAAAAGAGGTTAAATGGTTACTATGGTAATCCCTGACATGGTCTAAATTGGTGTTTAAGAGCTGACAGAGGAAAAAAATGAAGAAAATGACTAACCCCTTTCTTTCTCAGACTGCTATTGCTAAATCTTTGTCTTTAACCTTTTCAAAAATACATCTTTCTCTGGTGTTTCTGGAAACCAAGATGCTCTAGTCTGAAATGGGGTGGGCACAACAACTAGAGGAGACCACAGTCCCATACTATGCTTCAACCTTTTCCTGAAAAACCTGTCTTCTTTGTGAGAGCTGGTTGTTCCTTGTGCCTGTTAAAATTCTGGTCTCTGATCTGAAGGTTGCTGACAAAGTTTCCTCCTAATGACACTTACCTAATGACACCTGGTTCATGTAGCAGCAATCAGATAATGATTTTTCTTACTCTGTCAGTTTGCAAAAGGAGGTAAGAAAAAGCAATAAATTATCACCTTGGACTACTGCAAATCTTTTGCCTAGAATCCCAGTGAGAACTGCAACTTTTGCCTCTGGATAATGCATTCACTGGTGCTGGTAGTCAGAAAAATAAGTAGGCACATAAAAGTCCGTGTGGAGAACAATACAGGAGAATTTCATTTATGGTATGTTCTGTGGTCGTTCCATGCAAATCAGCAGATTCTGCACATGTGCTTACAAACCCTCTCAGACTGCAGAGTTTTATAACTGGGAGTACCATGAGTTTGTCTGAATTCTCTGGAATTCCTTCTATGCTTCAAACCAAAACATCTCTTTGTAGTGCAGTCTTAGTTTCTTCCCCTTGGAATATACTTCAACTCATGCAAATGACTGATACCTCAACAAGCCGAATGAATCACCTTCAGGTACCTGGCAGAATGCTTCCAGCATCTAAACAATATAGATTCTGCTTAAGACTTCATAAAAAGATCTCTTATGATGATTTTGATCCCTCTCAGCATATTTCTCAAAAGGCTCCCCAGAACCTTGTTATCCAAATGCTACTGTGTGTTTAACATCCAAGTCAAATGCTTTTGAGCTCCTTGGTTGATCTGGCTTTTCTCCTCTATTAAGCATTTTAAAATAACCTGTATTTGAGCAATTAAGAAAAAAAAACCCAAACATTAACATGAAGAGGGGAATTGTCCGCTATTCCTTCCTTTTGTGTCGTAACTTTTGGCAAGGTTGTTAGGAATGTGCCTTGCCTAGAACCATTATTAATATTGTTTTGTGTGTAGATTATTAGAAGATGTAGAGCACCAAGTATAGGATGCACCTTGTCAGCGCAGTTTAACCTCAAGATGCCCTTCCACGCTTGAAAGTCAAATGTGAGTAAGCATGTTTTGGACAGTTATGCAATGCAAGGTTTTTGATCTGAGAGAGAATACTATCCAGAATCAGTGGGGTCCAGCATGGACAGAATTTAGCACTATCAACCAACTCCTGCTTCTTGTCTACTGTCCTCTATACTTGAATTCAATGTCTATAAAGCCAGAGAGTCTGACGTGAATCAAGACAAGTTCCCTTTTTTTTTTTTTTTATTTTGGTTAAGCCAATTACATTATTTTTGTTATAAAACAAGAATGCCTCTGACCTCTAAGGCTTGGTGCCTTTTCCAGAGAGGGAGCAAAGAAACATAATACCCAACAAATGTATACAGGGGGATTGTCAGCAGTTTGAACATGAAAGGTGAGAAAAGAAATGCAGAATTCTAATAGTCTGAAACAGTACAGATGCTGCTCTACTTAAGTCACATCTTTTTATCTTTCAAATTGTAGATTTCAATATCTTCAATTTAAAGAGGAAAAACAACTAGTTAACTGCTGAATAATTTCATATCAGGCTTGCTTATTCTCAAATTTTAGCTATCTCCCTCATATTAAGATCTTCAGTTTTGTTCCCTGTCTCATTACCAAATTCAGCCGCTCTTTAGGACAGCTGTTGTACTTATTGTATATTCAACATCCTGCATTTACTGCGTGTAATTCTGCCACAAAATCTGAAAATTAAAACACCCTTAAACTTAACATTTTAGAGTTTTAACTGGGTGAAAGATGAAGTGAATTTGAGAAAACTTGAACATCACACAGAAAACATAGTGATCCAATATAATATGCAGCTAAATAAAGGAGACCTCACATTTTAAAATTTGACACTCTGACAGCATCTCCATAGGGATAATGATACTTTCTTTTTGCAAAGCACTATGATATCTGCAAAGCTGTACAAGAGCTAAGTGTTATTATTAGAGATAGGAAAAGGCCCATTAAATCATCTGTCCATCTCTGATATAACGGGAAATGACAGTGATTTGCTGCTGTGATTTGACAGTGACATTTGTAAAAATGTCCTTTCCTCTTAACTTTCTGCAAGTTTCAGTGCTGAGGATTCAATAAGCTAGATGGCTTACTAGTTTTGTCAGTCTCCAACTTCTCTGAAGCTTACAGAGGTATTAAATAAATATACCCATTTCAGGCCCACTTTTCCATCTCCATCTTTCAACTTCTATTTTTTGAGGAGGAAGGGAAGAATAATCCACATGAATAACACGCTTGTCAAGCTTCACAGAATTGCTCTTCCACTCCTCAGCTGCAGACTGCCTGCTTCTCACCCATCTGCAAAGCAGTACTGTAGCGTCTCTCCTGATTGGGATTGTGCATCATGTAGGAGGGAAGCTGTTGTCCACCTTGCTGGTGTTTTCTAGCAGATTCCCACCTCAGAAGCCACGTACAAAATATATCCATCACAGCCCACTGTGATACAAACACGCATACATCGGGTAATTCATCCACAGTGGGTTCCTTGTCATATACTGCATGTAGTCTTACGTGATGGCAGTCATAAGAGGTCTGCAGAAGTCTTGGTGGTGGATACTGGCAGGTCAAAGATCCTTATTCCCATTGAATAAGGTTCTGCTTCTCCACTGCTTTCAAGAGCAAGAATTGTTTCTGCTCTTCCTTATATTGCCCCTACTCCTAAAAAAAAATAATTTAAATGTTTGCTGCAACAGGTTTTCAATTAAAGTGCCAATATAACAAAATGGATGGAGAAAAATCAGTTGAAGTATGCAGGAGATGACTCTTGGTATGATTCATACTGCTGTGAGCAAAGAAGAGGTCTGTCTGGCCTTCTGTACCAGAGTGATAACAGATATTGGATGCAGTGTGTACTCAGATAAAGTTAATGGCAGTGACATCTGGTAGGTGACACAGAGGAGCAAACTCCTATCATCTGTTTTTTTACGCTCTGTGCCCAAACCATTATATGTCAGACTTGGTAAAAGTGAATAATCTTTCAGTATCTACCACTCTTCCCTCCTATGCTCTCAGTCATAGGAGACTGAAGGACTACTAGATGAATCACCATCATATATTCACAAAGACAGTGGAGCTCAAAGCAGCTAGGGAAAAAGGATTCAAGGAATGTAGCTCGTTAATAGTGGCCTCCCCAACATTTAGCAGTCATTGCACAGTCTCATACTTTTCCAAAGCTCTATCTCGGTCATAGCAAAAACTTACATAAAGTCTTGCACCTTCAAAGTGATTCACCAACATAAATATATTAATAAGACCTTTCCCAGAAGACAATGGAGTATCAGAGAGACGGCATTCAAATGGCTGGGCTGTGAGAGGTAGAGCTTCAAATAGTTCATTAAACCTTCATCCTCTGCCATCAATTTCAAGCTCATTTAGAAGAAAGGATGGAAAGTACTGTATAGCTTCATGAGCAAATAGAAGAGTAACAGCTCATAAAATGATTTTGCCCTCTATGATTACAGTGTTAATTAAATTGTATATTCTATGATGTGCAACAACTGAATTCTACATGAAGTGAAATAAAAATAAGATTTTCATACTCAGTTTGAATGATGCCACCTAGATGGCTCTTTCAAAGTGATTAGTGACAACTGCCACTGATGTGCTTTGGCATAAAACTTGTTTTCAGGTCATAATGAAGACATTAAGGATATTTTGGTATGTGATCCTTAATTGTCTACATATTCAGAATTCTAGTTAGTGGTAGGTTTTTAAGAACAGACAAACCTAACTAAATGCTGTAAGGGCTAAAAAGAAAATAAATCATATTCTTCAAATAATGCAGACTATGTATAGAGGTGCTTTTCAGGGATGAATTCATTATGCAATGACAACATGTAGAATAGTCTATGAAAGATTTTTTTGTGGTAATAGAATTTCATTTGTCATACAATTTTAGATGAAATCCAGTTGCTTAGGGTTTTAATTCAATTTTATCATGTTTTCTTACAATTAGTAAGGCAGGCTGCCATGTGATGTTTATGGTCACTGTCAAGACACACACGTTTCTGTTGTTATGCATCTGCCCCATGTAAATCGTGTTAGTCTTTACATGTGCAGTACTGTATTTGTTAATTCTGGAGCCAGAATACTGCTTGGTCAGAGGTATATCTGCCATGAATTCTTCAAGGTCTGCTGTGGCAGCCAGTAATGGGTTTATAGAGATAGGGCCTCTCCCAACCCTTTCTGTCCCTTGCTAGTTATTGCATAAAATCTACTGGAATTTATTTGGCATTTTTGCTGCTGAGCAAAGCGGCTGGAATATCAAAGGTGGTGAGGTAGTCAAATCTGGAAATATGAATGACATTTTCTGTGAAACACAGCTCCCCAAACCACTGACAGATGTAACTCTCTTGGTTCTTGGTAGAGATTTCTTTTCCAAATTGTGCCTTTTTATCTTTAGCTCTATACTTGGAAGGAAAATGTACCATAAAGCCTTGTTAGCGACATCAGTTGCAATAAGAGAGCCACGCAAATGCTGCCTCAATGAAATAATTCCATGCAGAATAGTCTAATGTAGCAGTGACTTTCAAATCAATGCACAGTGGAAGAAATTCATCTGAAATACAGTCTTTAAAAGCAAATATTCAAAATGGCAAGATTGAAATCTACTATTTTGCAAATCTGAGAAGGCAGGATGATTCAGCATTTGCTGTTATTTTTCACAACTTGCAGTCTCAACCCAATATTCATTTTTTTTTTCACTTGTATTACGGTAAGATTTCATCCAGAGATTGTCCCTTCTATTATAGAAACTGTGGTTCGAATTCAGAGCAAATTATTAGCTAAATTAGACAACGAGGAATGCAGACTCAGATTCATTCTTCTCTCACCAGAGAATTGAAGCATGCTGTGTAATCTGACTAATATGAGTGGGCAGATATTACGTAGCAATCAAAAGGAAAACTAATGAAAAATTGAGCACAAAATAGTCTTATAACAAGCAAAAAGGTGGATGTGCCAGTATGAACAGCCTCACAGGATACAAAATATAGTGGTGAAATATTTCCAAAAAGCATCTTGTGTACATGTACCATTACACACACTAAATAATGAATGTATTGGATATTGGCACAGAGAGGAAAATAATAAAAGGTGATTAACATTTGAGAAAAACGTCATTCTTTCCAAGGTATCTGTCAAATCCATGTTCTAATCAATGGATATTATTACATAGAAGTTCAATAAAATTGTAAATTATTTTAATAAAAAGCTACTATTTTCTTTATGCACAATAAGATGCTTTGAGATGCAAACATTCAGAATTATTTGCGCCATAAAAAAGCGTAAATGCACAGTATTCTTATGATTCAAATGCAAATTTTCTGTATCCAAAGTGCTCCAACTCAATAAAAAGTCAAACTCATGAAAACTTCCCTTAATATGTTGCATAAAGTATCAAAAAGATTGAAAATAGGATTAGCAAAGGAGAATGTACCTTTCAGTGAGTATTGGAAAAGATGATTATCAAAATTTATCAGGCGAAGTAAGTCTGAGAAATGCTGATAACAGATGGGAACTGTCTTGGCAAAAAAAAATGTTGCTAGTTTGACTGTTTCTCCGACTGAGTACAAAAGTATCTTGAAAAATAGAAGCAGCCAATTTTTCTTACCTCTTCTTTCTCTGCACTTTGCAAGTCCCTCCACTCCTCAGTCACATGACCGAAGTCCACCGTGTTCATCGCAACCTTATATTCCCCTATGATATCATGTTTGGAGAAACGATCAAAGTCATAAACTGCCATCACTAAAGTTTTTCCACCCAGCTCGGAGTATGGCACCTGTAAAGAAGAGAGAATGACAAACTCAGTATCTCAGACAATAAAGATCAGTCCACTACAATGCAAATCTATTTCTTTGGTTTATCAGCTGTCATCTCAGGTAAATTGAAAAGCAGAGAAAATTATGAGGTGTATTTGTTTCGGAGTCACCAGATGCAGTATTTTTCAAGACCAGGCTATGGCACTCAATAGAACAATGTGGCAGCTCACTCATCACTCTACGGGTTTTTCTCATTTTACTTCAAATTATATTGTGGGTGATGAAACTGAAACAGGAAGCCCAATTATTTGCACTGAAGATACATGAACTTTTCACACAATGGTGTCTTTTCCTCAATAAATCAAGTGTCATCACTCAGAAATGGGTAGCTCTCAGACTGATGAAAAAACATAACTGCCTTACTGTATCTGACACGAAGTAATTAGACACTAAATAGTTTTCTTACAGTACCACTACCTATTACTTGCCAAGGCATATTTTTCATTATTATACCTTTCACACTGCAGACACTAAGGTGCCTATAAGTCACAGTGTACAGTTAGATATTGTGGTGGCAGAAGGCCAACTTCTGACTAATTCTCCAGCTGTTCTGATGTGTTTCAGACAGACGCTGTGGGTTTGGATGTTTATGAGTCACATTTTTAATATTCAGATGAAGATGTGCAGTTCAGGTAAGCTACACTTGAGTGGCTGTCTGGAAAAAGCTGAATTAGGAATTGTTTGGACTTACATTGAACACTTGGTCAATATGAATATATTCTGCAAGTATAAATGGTTTCCATGGGCTTCAGCAAACATTTCTCTATTAATTGTCTCTATAAGAAGAGAACTGAAAGCATGGCATTGTCACTGGCCTTGTTAACCGCTATATGTTCTGGTCTGTTTAAACCCTAGGGTTGTTGTCCTTTGGTACTCTTTAGCTTCTGCTTGCTCTTTAAAATACTGAAGAATGACATGAGTAGTTTTTCTTTTTCATAATATTTTATATAATGTTTAAAAGAAGCTTTTCAAGTTGAGAGCCAGCTCCAGCTTCCATCACTGAGTACAATAATTTCAATGAGCACAGGGTTGTGTATTACAGTAAAAGTAAATAAATACTACAGCAAAGCCTACTTTGATTCTGTATATTATTTATAGCTTCTAAAAAGCTATAGAAGACAAATGTATGTGGAAGGCAAAATTCTAAATAATTTCACTTTTTATTTTTATGCAGCATCAAAAACAGAAGAGAAATGTTCTAAAGCTTCTTTCTCCTCCAGTTAATTATAGTGCCTAATGGATTCTGGTCATTTGGAATGCAGGAAAAGACTACATATATTGTCATTCATTTTTTATCATTAACTTGACCTCAGTGAAGCTTTATTTTTAAAGAAGATCTAGTGGCAATGCTTCCTCCATTCATTACCTCTAAAGCAGCCTAAGCCTACAGCTTCATTCGGGACAACCAAGGATGTTCCCAGCTCTTGTAAAGGATTGCTCCCTCTCCCTGCTTTCTGCTGTGCTCAGAGGTACTCAGCCTCTTAGTGCAGATGAGACCTTGCTTAAAAGACACATATAGAGTCTTTTTCTGGCACAGACATGTCACCCTTCCAGACACAAACCCTCTCTCTGCTTTGGGATAGATGCAGGAGCCTTTCATCGGGAATCATTTTAATCATCATTGTGGGCCTGGGGAGAAACACTTTTGTCTTTTCCAGAGTGGTATAGCCCAGCTAGGATTTCTCAGTTTCCTTTCACTAGCTCAGTGCAGGTATACAGTTCAGACAGCTGTAGCCTGATGAACACCTAAACCCTGGAATGGCACCATGGATGTCTAGGAAATAAAAATGAAAGGGGACTAACGCAGGGAACTACCTGAAGAAGATCCTAATCTTGGACCTATTAGGTCCAGGTCTCAAGACACACTACAGAAGAAAAACTACTCATATCTTCCACATTAGCCTTTCTTTCTGGAAGGAAGGCAGACAGCTCACAGCTGTGTCCTAGGAGAAGGTAATAAAACAGCCCTGGGTTTCCCTGTGGGCAGCTCTGCTTGAGAGATGGATAGGAGGGCTGCCAGCAGAAGCTGTGACCCACCTGAAGTGGGTCACTGGAGTAAGACTCTGCCCAAGGAAGTGAGATGCTGTCAGTAATTCCCAGGGAAATTAAAGTTGCAGCACTAATTAAATGGTCACTTGTCTTCTTTCACAGTAGTCCCAGAACAATGATAGTACTTGGCATGCTCCATAAATTTTCTCTTGAGTACAGACCACAGTACTCAGGGGATGATCAGTACCACATTGGGATGCACCTAAACACTTCTGTCAGGTCTTGCTTGGAAAACACACATTTTTCAGTAGAGTAAAATTTGCTTATTATGATGTGACTTAAAACAAGTGGACATTATAGTCCAGGAGTGGATGCTCTGATTTATATTTTGTGTTTTCATCTTAGGTGACAGCATTATTGGTTCTTGCTTTTCTTTTGTGAGCTGCACGGGAATCTGTAATTTATATCACTGTTTCTTTTTAAATACTCTCTTAGGGAAGCTCAGGAAAAAATAACTCCCCACAAAAGATTATTTTTATGGACATCTTCAAGGGAAAACATAAGCTTATATATTCAGTAGTAGTTCTGGCCTCCAGGGATATCTTTCTCATTGAATGATTACATAGCCTGAATCTCTCACTGTTCCTGTTTTCAATCTGTAGCTGTCTTTATAAGATTGGGCATAGAAAAAAAGGCCTAAAGTAACAGCAAAAGAATGTATATTAGGAGAAGCCCTTTGAAACATGCTGAATAGTGTACTTTTATTTTACTTAACTGGGGTTTAGGTATGGCTACAGTTTTAGAAATATACTATTGAGATATAACGTTGGAACAACTTAAACTTTACAATGTAAGGTATAGCTACATTTATTTAATATGTATATTATTAACCTGAGACATGATTTCCGTTCATATATAAAGTAGCATGGTAAAGGATTACTATGATAGACTAGCAAGATTAATCTGCCATACTGTCCTTCATCCATTTACCTTCCCCGAGTTTTTATCTATTTCTGAGGCAAAAAAAAAATGGTATACTGAAATTCATAGATCAGACTACAAAGAAATTTAAAGAAAATGCTGGTTCAGTGAAATTCACCTGACAGTTGTCAAAATTTCAGTTTTCCTACCTTCTTGTAAGTTTTATCTAGCCAGAAAATATGGATCAGATTGTCACAAATCAGGATAACTGAAATGCCTAAAATCAAATCATGCCTTTTACACTACACAGGTCTGCCCCTGAGCTATACCATTTTCATCATAAGACTGAATATTAGAGGTTTCTACAACATGAAAAATCACTATGTCACAGTTACCAGTTAACTAAGATGTTTAACTTCGTAGTCGAGCATGAGATGCATAGTGGCTAAATAAAGAGTTTCAATAATTATCAAGAAAATACCTTGAATGTAAATTGCTCATTGAAAACAGGGTTGAGGGTCTTTCTGTGGACTTTTGTCTCATATTTCTTCTTCTTATCAGGCAGCAGGAACACTTTCACATAGGGATCAGATGTACCACCCATATCTAATGCAGGCAGCTCAGCTGCTTGAATAATCCCAACCAGAAGCTGAAAAGACAGAAAAACAGCAAAATGAAATTTCAAACAGATATTTATAAATGAAAAACTGTAACAGACAAGTACACATGCACACTCTATTTCTGGTCTATGAAAAACTATTCCCCTCGACCTTCAAGGAAGGCAAGCGAAGCAACACTATAGACTTTTGAAAACCAATTATGGCACATGCAGACGGTACAAAGGCTGTGTTTAAGCAGAAAAGAGGTTTTCAAAGGGCAGCTGATTACAGCTAAATACAGACTTCATCTTTTTAAAGACTGCAATCAAATAACTTTCAATTGCCATCGCCTCTTGTGCATTATTTTTCTATGCTGCGCACCATGAATAGAAATCACATTATTAAACAATCAAGAATGTCTAATTTTGACTACAAAATTTGTATTCTAAATCCCCAACACATAACCTTCCCCCCCCTCCAAAACACAAAAAGGTGATATATCAAACACAAGTCCTCAGGTAGAGCTTTATTGAAAACAAATGGGTCTTGCAGTCTTTCTTATTTTTAATTTCTCTTGATATGTATGTGGATTGGTTTAGGCAGTAGTCTAAGGACACCATATTAAAAACAAACAAACAAACAAACACAACAACAACACCCACCATGAAAACTGACATCTGGTAACTAAGTCCTAATAACAATTCTTAATCTCACTGTAAGACAGAAAAGTTAGTTTCTTAAATCTTTTACATACTTTTGAAATAGGACTGCAGCACATTTGAAACTTGTAAATGCCATGGTCATTTTTTAGTGTTACAAATGAAGTCATATGTTATGTTATGTTTTCTAGACATCCCAGCCTATATTAGGCTGCATCAGCATAATGGAGTTAAGAGAAAGAAAATACTTTTAATTCTGATTTAATAGGCATGAAACTAAGCTAAACATTCAAATGAGTCTTCAAGGTCAATCCGGAGACAAGTGATTAAAAACTGGGAAAAAAAATCTGAAAATACTTTCTTCTAAATCAGTGCTTCAGTCATAATGTATTGTCTCCTCTCATGGATGAATTGTTTAAAATTGGAATCAGAAGCTCTAACAAACAGAATACAGAACACTATAGTCAATCTAGGAAAGAAACTCCTGCCTTCTGAAAGTCTTCTCAGAGTTCGACTATCTTTTTCCAATTGTAAATTCTCCGTATGGCCTGCATGTTTTCCTACTTATGGGCCTCTTAAACTCCATGAAGCATTTTCCTTTAGCTATATGAAACACTTTTTCTCTTCTCTGTTGTTCTTATTCTAGTTGCATAGTATTTTATAAATACAAGAATAGGCTCAGAATCTACATCAAGTCTCACATCAGAGAGTGAAAAACAAATCTATTCCGTCTAATTAACAAACTGGAAACACAATTCAATTAATTAATTAATTAATTAATTCTCCTTTAAAAATTGTCTCTGTAAAACTGAAGCATCACGCTAGAGAGTAATTTGGTTATCTTGTCTTCGGTCTTAACCCTGTGCAATATGTTAATAACCACAATTTTGGTTTGCAGTTTCAAGCAATACCAAAACTATACCATAGTCTACCGACCTAAATCCCCTCTTCTACTCTTTCATATAATCTATTCTCAGACAAATTCCAAATTGAAATGCATTTTAGAGCAGCAAAATAAAATAGGAATCCATAACTCAAAGAATTTACTATATTAATTAAATACTATACACTTTACAGATTTGTTGCTTTCCCTTCCTATATCATTTTGTAAAATATAGTTCTCAAAATCTCAAAATTTCCTTTAAAAATAAAGTTCTTTTTCATATTCTGAAGAAACTGAAATCACTTTGTCAGAACACAATTGCAACTTTCTCTTCCTCCCCTCTTCAGATCTTCTGCTTTTGAAGGGTCTAAAGTTTCACGCTGATTTCATAGTGATTTCAAGGGGGATCAGTTTGCCCCAGTGCATGGCCAGAGAATTTTCTTTGGGAGTCAAGGGAAAGCTCCTTTAACTACAGGTTCTTGAAAAGCTTCAAACTCTTTTTCTCTCTTGTGTTGAAAAACAAATACTGGTAGTCAGAAGATGGGGGAAATATTATAATAGCTTTGTGCAAATATCCTGCTGCTGATAGCAAATTTTTTCTTAATTTCTCTTATTTTCTTTCTGTTGTAACATGTAAGTGCACTGCAATCCATGAACAGCACGAAATAAAGAATCTGAATGTGGAAATAAATCACAAGTATGTGTGGAAGTCAGTTCAGATGAAGAATTAATAAGGATTTAAGTTCAGCATTTTTTTTTCACTAAACAGAGAAGAATGATGTGTTTTTTGATTGAAGTTGTCAAAAAATGAAATACAGGCTGTGTATTTTCAAGTTCACTGAAAGACATGGAGTAGAAGTGAATAAGTAAGATGTATTGGTGTGCTTTGGTCCGAAGTTAAGCACAATGAGCTTTAATGTCTGTCTATGAGTTGGTTGAATGGGTCAGTTGTACATCCTAATCACATTATGGTATCTGTTGCTACTGAAAATTCGGGGAAGTAAGCCAAAGTTTGGTCTTAATATCTTCAGAGTATGGCATGAAAGTAATATCTGTCCTTGGCTGGAGATTCTTCCTGTCCAACTGTCCTATTCTTTGGACGACAGAACTTTTCATCTGGATTTTAGTTCCAAACTAAATTGTCTTTAGCAAATAGCTGTACTTTCATGGAGAGCAGCAGAATTTGAGATTGCTAGTTAATAAGGCAAAGATGACAAGATGCAGTGAAAGAAAACTACTTCTGGTAATCTTACAAACTTGCTAAAAGACCCATTGATGAATCAACTTACTTTTATGTCTCTCTTTCCCCCCTGCCCCCCATCTTTTTGCTTGTGTTTTAAATATGCAGAGGCAGAAGCTATCTTTCATTGTTTACATGTAGATGCTGTAGGATCATGTAGCTTGACATTGATTGGTGACACTTTAATATGTTATTAACAATTAGATAAAACTGTCTTCAATTTTGATTAAAGGTATAAATTTAGAGTACATTGAACCCCTATTTAGTAATATTTATGTCATGAATCTTCGGTCTTGCTTTCTCCCTTTATTCAGTGCAAGCTATATTTACCATATCTACACGTATAACTTCATTTTCCCTTGCCCACAGAGAATTGAAATGTTACAGGTTGGTTGTTTCAAACCTGATTGTTCTGGAAGTCATAATCCAAAGAATATTGGATTTTCCCTAGTTTCTCCACTTCTTTGGGTTCTTCTTTCTCTTCTCCATCAGTCAGCCCAGTCTCAGCATCATCATCCTTAAGAGCCTAGAAAGAAGTAATGTAAAATTAATATATAAGGCTAACTCTTAAACACTGGTTTAAAACAGACACTGTCCTCAAATCTATTTTGAAGCCATTAAAAGCAAGCATGACAGCAGAAATCCAAGTATGCAGTTTTCGTATATATTTATACTATTTAAGTTGCTCAAAATGTTATAAACCAGCAAGCAAGCAATGGAAGTAGGAAGAAAGCTTCTTGAAATATTACAAGCAACAACTGTTATAAAACCTGAAAGTAGAAAGAAAATATCAACTTGATATCAAGGAATTCTTCTGGGCTCACACTGTCTCTTAAAGAGGCACAAGGAAGCAAACATGCTATTAAATATGCAAAGTCACGCATTCACTCAAGTTAAGGATATCTTGGCAATGTGAAACCTAGTTGTGCATGCTGTGAATTGTTTGCAATTGGCAACACACTTCTGTAGGATTGCTATGATAAAGAGCATGTGTTGTGGATGTGTTCTTCCTACAATCATATGCCAAACATTTCTCATGTTTATTTAGAATGAATATGGAAGCAAAGGTATCACCATGCCATTAGCAAGTGCATGTTTCTCCTTTTCCCTCCCTCCCGAGACCAATTTTATTTTTGTTCATTCTTGCTGTAAAGCTTAGCTGAACCAAATTGATTGAAAACTGATTCTGCTTTGCTTGGAAAGAAATACAAACATAAGAAATACAGAACTCCATACAGTTTTGCCTATTATATAAAACCTGCTATTTTTAAAGGATGCAGCAGTTATCTTAGTTTTTATACATAATGAAAATACTAAGTGATGCCATTATTTTTGCTGTACCAGAAAGCAGAAGCATCTGCACAGTGAAAAAGCGAATTTATGCCATTATTAAACCGTAAAAACTGTACTTAACTATGTAGTTCTTATTCAAGCAGATTCTTTGCTATGTAAGAACTGAAAACGGGCAAAAGTGATGAGGAAAATAGTGAAAAATTGTGGAAAATGTGAAAATAAAGTTTAGATTGTGAAAGACAAAGAATCAATACTGAGAGCATTCATCTAGAATTGTGATTTGCACACTACAGAGTGAGTGATATAAAAGTACCTTCAATATGGAGCTTCTGCTTGCACAGACAGACTATTAAGTGCAAGAATAAGATTTGCTCTGTTTTATTTTGTTCTTTTTTTTTTTTTTTTTTTTTTAACAATGTGTGGCAGTCTGAAGAAATCTACAGCATTTAGACACAATAGGTTGCAGCTGGAGCTCTATATCTGAAGAGACAGCGAGGCTGGAAAGTAGCAATACCCACAGCTGATGGTGGCTTGTGAGAAAAAAAATGCAGAAAAGCATTAACATTCTCACTCAGCCATGAAAGCTGTGGGGGCTATGCAACAGTTGTGTGGGTGTGGTAAGAGGAAAGATTGATCTCTGAAGTAGAAAATGTTATTTTTCAGAAACCGGATCTAAAATTCAAAAGGTCAGACTGAAAACTGTACAGTATTAAGTAATTATTTTTCTACTTTTTGAAAAAAAAAGAAATTCAGCTGGCATAGCTCAACTGAAATCAATGCAACAACATTGATTTATGCAAGCTGAGGAGCTGGGTTACAGTTAAATACCTGAACGTTAGTGAGTGATGGACTCTTTACTAGGAACATAAATTACCGCGTACCAGCATGAGGTCAGTGATAAAGGTTGACAGTGGATGAGAATCACCTGTAATGCTGGAAAAGTAATACTTCTGAACTAAGCCAATTCTGTTTGGAAGGGCTGAACTGCCTGATATTAATGTTATTTTGAGATATTTTAATTGCTGAGCTGCTAGTGAGTTCCCTGGCTGTGGCACAACAACATTTTTGTTAACACAACAACAAAGATGGCACTTAAAACCTAGCAGGTTCTACGGCAAGAGGATAATGTTGGAACAAAGCCAGTCTGGGACACAGTCCCTTCAGGACCATACACTGGACTTTCAGGATATGGAATGGCGTGATTATACCAAGCATCTTGCTTTCACTGGTGATAAAAATAAGGCTGAGATTCTGTGATCACACACACACAGAAAAAAAGATGTGACTCAGTCAAACCGAAACAACCACATTGATCTGAGCCTGGAGAAAACAGGAAGCAATAACTCAGAGTAGGATGTTAACTCCAGGACCCACTGCTCTGAATCATCACAGTATTGCCCTAGCAGAGGACTCCATGATAAAAGAGTGATAAACAGCTCCAGTATATCACTGTTTCTGGGATAAGTACTGGCCTTTCTGCTATTACATCTACTTTTGACCTGGATTTTGTTTGAGCAGAACAATCCTGAAGCCATTCCTCAAGAATAAAATGGAGAATGCAAAGAGAAACTTCTGTGTTAATTTCCAGCTACAAGGCATCTGTAACTATTGCATCAAGGCAAAAATTACATACCCATACGCTCTCTAGAAAAACTATATACTCTTCTGCATAGCTGATCAAACTGGGAGATGTGCCAGAGCTGTGGGTATCTCAGAGGGACTTTTTTTTTTTAACTATGTCTCTAGAAATTACAATGGGAAGTTAACATCCTTCTTGCAAGTGAGTTCTGAAGTGCAGGCACAAAACATTGCATGACTGGGAAACTCTTCTCCATAGGTTATCAAAGTCCTATTGGAAGGTGAAAGCTATTTCCCAGGAGAGATGGAAAATGTTTCATATTACTCACATCAGCTGAGTGGTTATATTGTTCTTGACCTTGACTCAGATACATTGAAGAACTAAGAAACACTAAGAATAAGATGGTGTTCAGATTTGGCCAAGGTTTTGGAGTCAGGGGAGGGAAGAAATAACAAATGGTTATTTCTAAAGAAATCAGTATATAATAGTTTTTACCTTCAGGAGAGGAATTTGCTTTCAAACCAAAGGCCAATGCTTCAAGAAGAAGCTGAGTCAAAGGAAGCACAGAAGTTTCTCATGTGTGATGCAACTGCTGTGTTCCAAAGAGGAAGAAGAATTGGATTGCTTCAAAGGACTTGAAATACCCCCCAGGGATTTTCATTTTATATTGAGATTTTCTGAAAGATCAATATTTAATGGAATCGTACTGCAACCCACAATTTATAATACATTATATCACACTATATTGAATCTTATTGTTGTATTGCTACAATCAATTAAAATAAGCAGCTATATTTTATTGGTTTTGGAATCAGTAAAATGTTTTTAATTATAAGCCAACTTTCTCCTCAAGCCTTTTCATCTGACATGACAGTGATCAGAAAGCCTGGATTTCAATGCAGAGTAATATAAGTCTTACTTTTCCTACTATTTCTTTTAATTCCATGACATTTTAATGCATTTTGTGCATGTGTGTGTGAAATACACATCACAAAAATCTATTATAACATCATGCTGATAAACAGATTTTTTTTCTAAGTTGGGATGAATGTGAAATTTGCTCAGGTGAATGTATGCAGAAATAAACAGCAAGGAAAGATCTACATCCTCTTACATGTGTGTAAGTCTCTAAAAAATGCATATTTACAGGTAAGTAGGAATGTACAAAAAAAGTGTTGATTCATCGCGAGGTGACACTTTCACATCTAATGAAATCAGCAAGTGGGAAAAGTTACGTTGTGCCAAGGACTGTGCCAGAGCCATTCAATATATGATATGTTTTCTTAGAGCTGGAAGACAAAATGAATTCTTTGAGCACCCTCTGATTTAATCCATATTTGAATGAAATCTGTAACTAGTTTGAACCAGGGGTACAGACATAAATTTACATATGCCATTAGGATTTTCATTTCTGTGCCATGCTTAGTCAATTGTTCCCAAGCTCATCTACTCTGCAGTGGTTCCTACAACAAATAGGGCTAAATTACAGCAATCTGAGATCCACAGTTCAATCTGCTGGCTCTTTCTTCACTTCCATCACATAATTAAGGGTGGTTTTACAGTCTCCTCTTTTCTTCTGGGTTGTTAAAGAAAATGCTTTGTTTTCAATTTTTTGTAGTTTCATCTTTTGCATAAAAACTAGAAAGAACAAAACAAAGCACTGCTTTTGATCACAATTCTACAGACTCCACACCCTGCAGTGGGTTTTTGCAATTCCTGGGCTTCCTCCCCGCTCCACTCCAGCACTCAAGAGAAGCCTCTTGATGGTGACACTGCCCTTCTGATTCTTTGAACATCCCTTGCTTCCAGCTCAGTTCCACCAACGGCCACGTGCCCTGTCACTGCTATTCACCACAAACCACAAGATATCTTTGGGAATTTAAAAAGCTTTATGTATTCTTTTATTTACTCCCTCCCAACAGTGTATTTTCTTGCCCTCTGTACAGCAAAGCAGAGGCCACAATTCCATCTGAGTCACTGTGAGGACACGAAGAAGGTGTATACACCAAGAAGGTGTATTTTGCTTTTTGATTCTGCTCTCAGTTATCTTTGTGTATCGTTAATGCCTACTTCACAATCTATTGAGGACAGCAAGCAGAAACAACGTGTTTTACTGTTGTATGTATGGAAACACTTTCATTAGCAGTGTTTTAGGGTTGCTTATATTTGAGGGGTGACCTGTGGCATCACTTTTAAGGAAGCAAGTTACCAATAAGCCAGGAGACGTGTTAGATTGAAAGCATAACTATGACTGCTGTAAGGTTATTTGTGGCACAGTGCATGCTGCAGTCTGAGTTCTTTCTACATCTGTCCTATCAATAAGTCTTCTTGTTCATGTGGGGCGGAGGATTTTTCTTAACATGTGAGTGATGCCCAGCCCTCAGGCTTGTGCAATGCCTGCTGAGTTGAATGGAAGAAAACAATATTATTTTGTAGCGAGAATGTTCTGTGCCATGTCCAACAACAAATTTATCAGAAAGGCAATTTTTCCTCCTATTGATGTCCGCACCTAGGAATGGCTGCGTTTCCACTAATGGTGGTGCACGTCTTATCAATTTTCACATTTGAGTAGACCACAATTCTGATGTGGCCAATTTTTATCCTGGGGAAAAAGAAAAGCCTTTAAAAATTCCTGGCTGATTCCCTATCACAAAACAGAAAAGCCTGCAATTGCAACACATTCTCTATCAGAGTCCCTCAGAAGGAAAGACAACATTTCATTCTTTCAGCATCTGCCTTCTCTCCATGAATTAATTTAAAGAGCATGTTGTGCATGGGTTTCCAGTGGCTGAGCCAGGCTTTGGTCACTGTGAAATCTACTTTGCCATTACTGCTGTAAGACTGTTCGCCTCACACATCAGCAGTGGGCCACACCAATGCACAGAATGAGCACAGCCCTGCTGTGTCCAGCATGCGATGCCTTGACATTACTTCCTTGCTTGTTATCCAGGTTTTAAATGGTCTGTTGGATTATTCAAAGGCTTTCTTTCTTTAGGAGCTTGATGACACAAGGCCATCACATTCAGCTTAAGAGCTCCCTGAATTGTTGGGGTACTGAAATACTTACTACTTTTGGTTCAATGGAGGAACACAGCAAAAAGTTGGAACTAAGTCCCCAAATCATTTTTTTTTCTTGTAGACAGTGTTTATTTGCTGAAAAGAGATGCAGTCAATCTCAACCTGGGGGCCTATTTTGGAAGTTCACCCGGTGGGTCAGGGCTGTGCTTTGAACACAGGGCCCATGTGCATGAACAAAAAGAAGCAAGCGTTTTTGCAAGTACGCTAGCATGCTCTGCCCCCACTTCCCATATGGCAGTGGTTCGTTGTGCTAAGCAGCAGGCTGTGAGTAGGAGGCAGATTTAGGCTGCTTGGCCAGTGCATGCTGCTCAATCAATTGTTCTTCATCCTCCCCAAATGAATGGCAAAGAGCCAGATGGAAACATGCTTTGGGATAGAGCTGGATCCTGGGCATGGGAGGACCACTCCGAGTACTAAATTTATTTCTGTTTGAGAAATTTGTCATACTGTATAATTAGTGCTACATCTATTTAACAGTGAAAATTAATCTAAATATAGCCAGACATGATTTATTGGGTGCAACATTGACATACAGAAGAAAAAGCTGGCAAAGAACTGTCCTTTTGGCTTATTTGCATAAAAAGAGATAATCTTTGACCATCCTCTCAACAG
The DNA here is from genome assembly GCF_964211835.1 of Anser anser. Taxonomy (NCBI): domain Eukaryota; kingdom Metazoa; phylum Chordata; class Aves; order Anseriformes; family Anatidae; genus Anser; species Anser anser. Next base: position 42,627,941 of record NC_139720.1, on the reverse strand, counting down.
TACCTTGTCAAGACCCAAGATATTCTCATGCTTTAAGGTTATTCTGCTATTTATACCTATTATCCACTATTTTGTTTGTAAACAATAAATTCCTTTGCTTAAAGGAATTAAAACACCAGTAGGTTTTGAAATATACACATTATTGATATGAACTGCTGTTCCTTTTGTAGGTTATTCACTTCTGCTAACTTCAGGCACTTAGTGTAAGAGTTTAGCTCTCCATATAATCAGTAGATACAGGTAAATGTGTGATTCAAATCACTTAATTTACAGAATAATTGCATACTCCCTAGACACCATTCATTAGAAACCTGCAGACTCTGGTCTTGAATAAAAAGTTCAAAACCTGGTCTGTTAATCAAGAGAATGCAAGAAAAAAAACATCTTAACTATGGAAGCTTCCAGTAGCAAGACCTTCAGTATAGAAAACAAGACATGTAAGAAAATGAGTAGGATCCATATCTTCATATCATTCTAACATTACAATAGGTTACAATAAAAGTAATTAATTATTTTACAGGACAAAAAGGAGGAAAAAGAAACTAAGGAAGCAGGCAAAGCAAGCTTCTATGTCTTGTTGGGAATGGCTGAGAAGAAGAGATAGGAATGCAAATAAGCCCAGACTTGTGGCTCACAGCTGTTGCTTTCATAATTTCCACGTTCTGAAGTCTAATATAAATCTGAGCTAAATAAGAGTATTGCAGAAAACCCTGCAGAACACAAACACTCATATATAGCACTGTATCTTCATAAACATTCTGCTTTCACATTTTTCAGGAAGTTTTATGCATCCTGCACAGTTGGTTTCTGAGACAGGTGTTGGAAAAAAAAAAAAAAAGCAGGATGATTGCTCAAGCCTGAGGTTGAATTAATACACAAATGGGGCTCAATCAACCCATTTTGACTATTACAGTATAGTTATTGTTCTTGTTTTCGAAGAATGACTTGTTCACTTTATTTTTGACTAGTTTTCTGCACTGTACTGGGTCTGAAGCACATATTGTCTTTCTGAGTGTGAATAGGAGATACTTCATTGCATCATGGATAAACCATGGTGAACATTAATGTCAGCATGGGCTGAAGATGCCAACAAATGGGAATTGAATGGGAATTGGCTTGATGAGACCGGCAGACAGCACCATGGAATAAATACACTGACTATTCTCTAGGCATTCAACAGGGAAAACAAATAAACACACAAGCAAACATTGCAGAAGAAAAGACCAGCAATGGAATTGCTGTCCCCCAAGAAGATCCCATTGGATTATATCTGGCAATAAAGGCTTGGGTTCCCTCAAATGAAATCCAGGCTCTCTGGAATTTGTTTCAGATTTTCCCCAACTTCACTTTTGGTATCTTCTTCACTGGCTGTTCACAGGTCAACACACTACTTTGAAATGTTTCTGAGAGCACCTAACATTAAAAAGCTTTTCCCTTCAGTATTTTCTTTCTACGAGGGGAAGGGTGTTTACTGATCAACAGCTAAAATCAAAAGGTGAAGTAGTCAAAGAAAATCATTACATGCTGAAGTTTGGTTGAGTGAAATTGCAGCACTCACTATCATATTACTTTATAATGCCCCATAATTTCACTGCTATTAATACACGAAAATTAAACAGATGAAGTTATGATGAAGTCAGTACATAACCCCAGTGGAAAGGAAGGCCTACATAGAGGAAAAAAAAGCATACAGAGAAATCAGTGATAGACTGAAGGCCACAGTAAGTCAGCAGCACAGTCAAGAACATACTTTATAGGTTCCAGGGTATAGTACATATACCTGATATGAAGTCTCCTCTTTCGCCTAACAGACACATCCATTGTAAAACAAAAATCTTTCACTAGTGACAGTGTTTCACCTTGATGCAATGAAGAATGACTGAGATATTAAATCTCCTTCTCTACAAATGCTTTGTGACCTAATAAAAGGTACAGCCAACCACAGCAATTATTCTCCAAGCAATAGGGATAAATTTTACTAATTTTTCAGTGTTGCTGTTCATGACTGAAATGATTACGTCTATTCCTTTCCTCAGCAGAGGCTGAGCTTAAGCAAGAATTTTGCTGTATCAGTGCATTAAATTCAGACCCAATAATTCAGCAGCAAGAATAGTGTCTAGAGCTGGATGTTTGGGGCTTTTTTTTTTTTTCCTAAGGGAAAAAGTAGTGGCAGCCCTACTGGAGGCATGGAAGAGACTGGAAAGTTACAAAGATAAAAATTGTGAAGAGAAGATCTCATAAAAACACTAGCGATAGTGGTCACTCAGATGCACCAACAGAAATCTGCAGTAAGACCACTTAAAGCATTTACATGGTGTATAAAGAACTTAAAGCATGTGCACTGTACTGAGATGATAGGAGAGCACACAATAAGTTTCATGAAGTACCAATAATTTTAGTGACACTAAGAAAAAGACAGTAAAAATACATACTGCTTTTGTCTACTTTTGATATGATGACATTTATACAAGAAGAAAATAACACTAGCAAGTTATTTTTAGGTGCCTATCAATTTTAAACTTGAGCTTTCTAGTACAGTTTGATTTAATATTTTAACTAAAGAAAAAATGACAACCTCTTTTCTCTATACCTCTGCTATCCTCCCCCCCACCAAGAAAATACCCAATCAGTTTGGTTCAGCTTCTTGATGTGTGTACCAAAGCTACTACATATAAATCTCAGCTGAGGAGCCAGCACTGTCAGAAGACTATATGTATCAGAGCTTTAGACTAGGTGCGTCCAAATAGTGAAATAAACCTACCGCAAGTGACAATCCAGAACAGTCATGAGACACAACATAGACAAGGAGGACATAGAAGGAAGAAATAAAAATTAAAACATCCACATACAAACATTAGTAAAAAACACGGAGAAATGACCTTTTCACAGTAGTACATTCTTATAATAATTTGCCTCTCCAGAAGGAATCATACCCTCCCCCTAGCCCTTCATGGAGCTGTGTGCTCTACTTGAATAAGTAACCACTGCCTGCAGTAGAATTGTGTTTAAAGATTGAAAACCTAATCTTTACTTTATCTCTTCTCCAACTTTACTGCAACCAAATTTGCAGTATCTTTACTTATGTCAAGCTATATGGATCTATAAGGGTTTGGCATGGATGTGCAGGTCTGCATGGGCACAAGTAAGGGAGAAGTTCTCTTTGACAAATGAAGCCAGGCTAAGATGGAAATTATACTTCCAGAGGCTGATACTTTCAATTTGCCAAATGCTGCTCCCTTTCAAGTTCTGTGTGCCTAGGGAACTAGGATCTTGCAAGATGCCAAGTGCCTATCAACTGCTATTATGTACTCTCAGCTGAAGGCAGCAGGTAATTAGCACTTGCACGTTCAGGCCTAACAATGACAACTAAGCTTTTTGTTTTTTGACAACATTTCAAATCTTTGGTACTGTACATTGCCCTTTATAAAGAAAGTTATTATTATTTTTTAACCCTTTCTATTTTATGGCAGAAGCTCTAACGTGGTTCATTTCTCTTTACTGAAGTATTGCACGTTTAAGATTGCCTGTAGCTCAGCATGCACTGATAATTCAGAATTAAACTATCAGAAGAAACAATTGGAAAGAAAAGATAGCAAAAAATTAAAACATTAGGAATTACATTGCTAAAAACTATTGAACGCCAAGGACTTAAAATCTGTACACTACCAGACTGCTAGGTAAGAATTTAAAGGGCTAATTCAAGTAGCCTGTTTTTGAAATCCCAGACAGTGAAAGGGAAGGTTGGCTGGAGACTTGGTGATGCATTCACTTATTAAGGGTCTGACATTTACATCAGCAGAGATTCTATCTTCAGGTTTAACTGTGCAAAACAAACCATGCTGGTTAAATTGCAAAATATTTGGGCAAAAGTATAATTAAATACCTATACAGAATATTTTGAAAGGAATCATCTTGAAATAGTTAATTATGAAACATTTCAAAGTTTGACCTATCTTTGTTGACAGATAAGAAACCATGATTCAGCTTTTTATCATTTTTTCCCATGAAAAATAAACTCCATATTAATTACATAATACAATTTTGCATTTAAAATATTTATTTTCCAAGAACCCATGGTCATTTATCCAGGTCCTAACAAATGTAATTAAAAACACTGAATAATATATTGTAAGTGCAACAGTGGTCTTAAATGATACGGAAAAAACTCCACATAAATATCAACCAACAAATTGTACATTATTTATCCTACAACAAAGTGTTAGGTTTGGTATCATTAGTAACATTGGTAGAATACAACAAATGTCACAACGATTTTTTCCACAAACATAATCAAAGAGTTCTTCCAAATTATGCTTGCTTCAATGGGAAGAAGTTGGCTAACAGTAGCCCAGGGTGACCCAACAATTGATGATATGATTTTCCATGCGTGGCTGTGGGGAAATATCTCACAATTACTTAATAACAATAACCAGAACAATATCTATAAATCCAATACAAGGAATTCTTGAATCCTAAACCAAGGTGCTTAAAGAAAAGAGGTTTCACATTTGTCATATAGAGAAAACAAAATCAGTAAAATACAAAAATCTTTTTCAGAGAAGAACCCAAAATTTCTGTTGTCTTCTGAGCTCAACCTCACTAATCTTCCTGAACTTGGAACAGGTGCATCTACATTAGTGATTTTGTGTTCTAATGAGGTTGTTTTCAGGTACAGATTTGCCTCGTGTCTACACTTGGGAGTTTTGCACTTCAATACACCAGTGTGACATATGAAAAACATCTTTCCTCCTGGTGGAACCAAGGTTGAAACTGTGCACCTGGGTGCTGTCTGAAGTGGTCCACTTGCAGTGTGGATGCAAGGGACTCTGTCCACTTGCTCTCTTTGCTTGTGTAGGAGTCTGTGAGTTGTGGTAAGACAATCTGGGATGGCTATAGGGAAATCTGCTTTGTATTTCCTACTGGCTGTAGACACATGACTACACCTGGAACCTACAACTGGTATGACCTTTGTTAGCTGTAGTGTAAGATTAAGCCTCACTCTTTCCTTTGCCTCTCAGATGCTGACAGTGTGTACAATGGCCACTACAAAATGTTGATACATACAGCTTGACAGTAATGAATTTTGCCAAAGTTTGGTGTAGTGTATAACCTAGAAAAGTTAACTACTGTCTAATATATTAACATTTCAGTAGTAGCTATTGCAATTAACTAGTATGAACAGGTAAAAAACAACTGAATTTTTAGTATTTTTCTTTTCATACTGTCCACTTAGCAACAACAACAAAAACTGCCCTCTTGTGTGATGTTGGAAACTTGATATAGCTCTGATAGCTCTGCACCTTTGAAGTGTATCCATTGTTTTCCTCCCCTTACCTGAGCTCATTTCACACTCCACTAAGGTGATCCAGCTGCAGTTGGCCATCAAACTTGTAAGGTCTCCTCACCCACCTTTCTTGCTTTCCTCCTATCATATCTCACATACTTGGAGAATTGTGCTAACCTGTTCCAAGACTCTTGAAGACTGGGTGATGAGCTCTATCCATTGCTGCTCCATCACTGTATAGTGGGATCCCACCACTGGTTCTGGTCTGCTCTGTTCACCTAGCTACTGTACTCGAGGGTTTTCTTCTTGGACCTTGTTCTTGATCTAATGACACTAGTCCTCAGGTTCCCAGATTTAGCTTGTACTAATCAACTTGCTTTCAGTTCAGCTTTCTTCACACACTAAATTGTGTCCAGCTTATTGAAGGAACTACTCATTCCTTACCTTGCTTTTATCTTCTCTCTTTGGCTGGATAAGCATTTCTGGTTTGCTCTGACTCAATCTTACAAAGGGTCTTGGAAGCACAGACACATGTAATATCTTTACAATAGTCTCCTACTGAGGAGGTTTTGCAAAGGAGTTCTCTAACTCTCCTGAGAACTTCCTGTTTGAAAAATGCAGCCCTTTGTCTTAGCTTAGGAAATATGGCATTGCATTAAGGACACATGAATTCTTCACATTTATTATTTCCCCGTTCTTCTGCTTATTCTTAACAGTTTTCCTTATGAATTCTTAGCAGCAGAATCACCAGGAAGGACAATACTAAAACCCTGGCAATATATATATATATATATATATATATATACATATATATATACACACATATATTTATATTTTTTCTTTCAGGAACATATTAATTAAGTCTGTGGCACTGAGGATTAGGTCCTGTAACCTTCTGCTTCTCTTGCGTAAAACAGATCTAAATGACAAGTTTTCTTGCCCTCATGAAAATGATACTACTCAAAGGACATTATGCTAATCTCTTCCTCCAAGTTACTCCATTGACTTACAGCTACAAGTACGTTCTGTTATCTTTAATCTCCTCCTCTCTAATACAAAATCTCCCAGCACCACTGTGCTGAATGACCCATGCTCGCTCTTTTTGATTGTTTTTCCTTGTTTCTATGCTTCTCATTTTCTCCTCTATATCGTTGTTTGTTTCTCAGTTGAACTTATGCTTTTGTGTAAAAAGAGATTCAGAGTACAGATCTGTTTGTTTATCATTGATGCTCAGAACCACTGCTAGAAAGATATACAAATGTTGTACTTGGTCTTGGTCAAAGTCCTGAAAAAGGACAGCTGAAAATTGCACACATTTACTGCATTTTTGGGACAGCCAAGATACTGTCAATAAACTTGCCCCTTCCAGATGAGTCACTACACTCCTGTTCATTTTTTTAGCAGAGAAGAGAAACTGGCTGACTGCTTTATCAGTGATGCCATACCCATATTCATTTTTTGTGATACGACTGAGAAGATGCTGACAATGTCTCCTCTTCACAAAGCCACTATTGAGGCAACAAACAAAACATTTTTGTAGATGCATCCTTCAAATACAACTCAAGAATTGAAGAAAAGGAGAGGTACTTTACCTGGTCTTTCATGGTTTTCCCTAAATCTTTAACATCTTTCATGTTAATAGCATTCTTCCCTCCCTTCTCCTTTCCCTTCTTCTTGTTCTTCTTTTTGAACAAGCATTTCTTACAGAGACAAAAGCAGCAGGTAAGGATTAATAGGACTGCAACTATGGCTATGGCTATTAAGGCCCAAGGTGGCACTGGAAAAGAAAAAGAAACACACACAAAAAGAAAGTGGTAAACTGTTAGTAGGGTTAAATCTAGAAACAAGCACATTTCTTTCACAGATAAGCCTTTTGCAAAGAAAATACCTTGCAGAAATACCTGAAATTCGTTCTAAAATATGCTGTCATCATTTGTACATTTCTCCCAAGCAAGCATTTGCACACACAATGCCAATTTAACTCATCTATCTATTTAAGTGCCTGGTGACACAGATCAAACTAACTTGCAGCTATTTTGATTAATTGACCATCTTAAAACAGTATGTCCAAAATATTTACACTGTGCAAATCTGTAAAATGCTTGGCACATTTAGGCAATCGCTTCTTTCTTTAATCATCTCCACAACCCACCTGGCACTGTATTGTGGCTGAATAGGGTGGAACTGACTTGGACTTTCCTGTTTTCAGAACAGCATCCGTTCCAAGCAGTCAAGTTTTGATGAAGAGCCCTTCTCCTCTGCCCATTGCTGTACCTGACAGACTCACAGACTCCTCACAACAGATGTAGGTTGAGGCCACCAGTAAACACTGACCAAGGGCACAGGACTGTCAAACCAAGGGCGTTTGTGCTATTAGTCATCATGCCCTAACACTAGCAGAGTTTTAGTACATAAGTATATTTTCACCTATAGTTTCCTACCAAGAAAAGCATAGTTCAAAGTTCAAATATTTCATTCAGTCCAGGATGCTGGACACAGCTGTAGTATGAATAAATAATACAAAATACTTACTATGATAAAATGGTCTTGTTAAAAATCAGAGTTTTGGAAAAAAATGAATTAACTTGAACACAAGTAGTCCAGGAGTGAATTGTCTTCATTCAACTCAGCTTTAATGACCACTGATGCTCACATTTAACCTGAACACCCAGTGAAACTTCAAATATTTTAAGCTGTCATTTTCTAAAATCTCTAAACACATTCACTCTACTAGGTCTGTAGGTTACTTTCTAACTGTTTTACCTAAAGGTCTGTAATATGATACAGAGCAAAACTGAAGAGTGAATAAAATTTGACAAGTTGACATCAGTGAATCACAGAAGTGAATGGACAGCATAAATAGAGAAAATTAATTGCTTAAAGAAGCTAAGCAGAGTGTGAAGAATGGTCACTGGAAATTCCAGTAGAATTTACCAGTTCAGAAAGAGGACAAAGCACCTAAACCTTCCCTACTCTAAGTTTAATGACCACATTTCTAACTTTTATTCAAATGTTATTAGTGACAGATACAAAAATCATGTAGGAAAAATAGTTAAACAATAATTTCTGTAATACTTTTTGTGCATCCAAATGTTCATTAAATGCAGCTGCTATAAAAGGGAAGCTATGTACCATATGTAGAACAAATGAGAACTGATTACTAAACAAATGAATGTTAAAAGATAAAGAGTGAACAGATTAACAGCTGTTTATGGGATGTATTTTATGGAGTCAGCAGCAGCAATTCTGCAGTAAAAGTTGCATTAGATCTGCACTTATCACATCTTAAAATGTGTATTTCATGCACTAATGATTTCATTTTTACTTCAGATCTGGTGTGATAACTCCTCGTAGCACAACTGACTCTCCTACTAAATTTTATTTTTTCATCTGACACTCACAAATGTGAAAGCATTGCCTTTTAGAGGCAATGTGTATTCTTTTCAAATTTAAACTTCATGCATGTGCCTAGACTGCACTAGACACTTGGCCTTTGAAATTGTATTTATATAACACTGTACTTTATATCTGAGCTAATTCTTAGGAATTCTGACAATATGAAATGAATGATGTGCCTAAATTTATCAGCTATTTGTTTTGCTCCTTGTCAGGAGTGCTCAAAGCATGATGTGAGGGAACATGGGGAGCAGCAGTATGGGATAGGTTTGGGGCGGGATGGCACTGTGGGAGGAAAAAGAGGAGGGGCACAGCTAATGCAGGTAAGCTAGGAGAATCAAGGAATTGAGACAGGGAATGTGGGCGTTAATAGGATATATACATACACATCCTACAGATGAAAAAACTTGTGTAGGTAGTGAGTTCAGATGCCTATGTGCTGAAACTATTGTGCAAAGTGGTATTCTGGCACTGTTGCCTTGGTTTTCTGGAGCATGAACAATGTAGGGTGCCTTGGGGAGCATTTTAAACACTTGCAGTACCTCAGCTTCTTTTTTATCATGTATTGTCTGCTCTCATCTATTTGTAATTTAATGTCACCCAATAGCTCTTGTGATGCAATTAAAGGACCACCAAATTAATATCTGAGACACCAAAAATTATGCAGAATTCCTCATTATCTCTTCAAAGAATATATACTACCTTTTTATTACAGAAAGCATAAGTAATAAATGATAAAAATTTGGGGGTTCCCAAAATCCGGACATTTTCAAAAATGCCTTCAGCATTCAAGACTGAAAAAGCAAAAAGGAATGAACATTTTTTCCCCAATAAAAGTGTACTATCTCTGTCAAGGAGATGGCTCAGCAGAACGTTGTCTCCAACAGACATTGCTAAATCTAACACTGCTGGCAGGGGATGTACATGCTAGATTTAAGACAAGTGAAACGTACAGTTATTGTTAACTTTGTAATGATGCTCGTTGTCTTTCAAAAGCATTATTTAAATAAATGTTAATAATTTTTACATGACAGCCAAGATTTTACAAAATTATTAAAAATCCAACATTATTATTATTGTCCCAAAATTATTAAAGACTTTGAAGGTTCTACTCAATTCATGACACTGCCAGAAGATCTTGAATTCCAGAAAGCAATAAGTTTCTAAAAATTAGTTTTGTATAAAGTATTCTCAGGGTGGACAGTCCAGAATGAAGTGACCAATGTCACTATAGCTTTGGAATACTCAAATCTGCAGTCCTTAATTTTTTGGCATATCAACTGTGAATAATATCTATAAAAATTTTATGGACAGCATATGAATTTGGTGTTGTAGATTGGCTTACTTTAGAGCTTCATAACGATTAATTATGGTTGAACTTTCTCGCACATAAGCAAGACTTTCAAATAATTTCATTTTCCTAGTGTTTAAATGGACAGCAAAGGGGATCTACAGTTTGAATACTACCTCCATCTATATTAAACGAGGTTGATCAGGTTCAATAGTGTAGTTTGAAACCTCAGTGGGTCTTTGGACATAATCCATTAAACAAAACACCTCTGCAGCAGACGAACTGGGATGGGTGACACAGAAAACAGATTCTGACCAAGGGATTGAGAGATATCAGAGAGCCAGAAGCGACTTGTACAATTTGTTTTACCAAGTACCAGCACAAGGGGGTGCTTTGAAACAAGCAATACTTAACCAAGCTATCAAGGAAAAGCTATAGGTTTAAGTATAATTAATATGTGCATAAGCTTTCTGGTATTTCAGTACTATTTTCTTTGTTCTGCTCCCGTGGACAAATACAGAATACTTATCTTGAAGACACTGTCATGAATCACTACCTGATTTGGTGATTCTATAAGGCTCTTAAAGACAAATCTGTTGGAGGGGATCTGCTAAGGTGGCATAGTTAGTAAGAGTAAAGTTTTGAATTAGTAGCATCGATCCAGTCCCAACAGGGTACATTCCAGGACTTAGCTCAGAAATGCAAGAGTGGAGTAAAAGGAAATTGCAGTGAACATGAAAGCTTTTTCCTGACCAATAGTGGGTCACTGAAAAGAATAAACTCTAGGATTATGTTGATAATGGAGATGTTTTTGGTACCAATACTGCATCCTTCACTCATGCTGAACATCAGTCAGACATGTAAGCAGTTAAAGGACTTGTGAGGTTTTCTTCAATATGTTGTTTCCTACCATTAAGGTCAGCCCATGTTGTATGCATATTGTGGGTCACTTGATGCATCTGTAACCATTTCATATATATGGCAGCTGTCGTGCACTGATATTATCATCTCAGTTTGGACTTGAGAAGGGATTGATGAGGCAGATCTCCAGGCCATCCCCACTTACCGTGCTTGAACTCATGGTGTGCATGATGGAAATAATGTGAATATAGGCTCCCAGAGCTGCCCTAATGAAAAAGGCACTCATGCCCATGTGAGCAAATCTAGTCAGAAGCATTACATGAAGCATGCAGTGTGGTACTGGGTCCTTGGGGCTGACTGCTTCACACCACAGATTTGCTTCTATTGCACTGCACTAAACATAGCTTGTCTTCCAACCTGTAATCAAATCTTGTTCCACTGAATACATTAGATTCAAAGGAAAACATGTTTTACTGAGTTACTTGATTTAAGAGCTACAAATTGTGCCCTTTATGCAAAGATATCCTTACTTAGCCTTACACAAAAAGCTTGGAGGGGTATAGGCCTTGGGTCTAAAACTGACATTCCCGTTAGGCGATCTAAAATTATCAAATGCCTCAGAGGACATTTGACTCCAGAGGAAAGACAGTAGAGGGTAGTCACAAAATGTGTACTAGAATCAAAGTGCTGCAGTCTATAAAAGAGAATAAAACCCTTCATCCTAATAAGTTTCCTCTCTTTCTGTGTGTAATGTCACAGGAAATTTCATTAACTTAAAAAAAGAATCTAAAGAGAGAGAAGGTCAAGAAAAAAAATGAAGAGAGGAGCTGAATTAAAAAGCGAGGACTTCCATACCAAGAATGCTGTCCAATGATAACTCGCAATTAAGCAATTAAGCAGCCCCATTTAAACTGTGATAGCAAAGGACTATCAGATGATGGCAGATTCCATATTATTGTACAAAGGAGGCCCATGGCATGTTGCAATTGATACATATTAATAATCTATGTTTCAGAGGGGGAATGCTACTTAACCAGAAGATGCAACCGTCACATAGTTGTATGTAAAGCACATCACATTAGGCTAAATCTCTGGTAGCCCGAGCATGAGAGCACTGGATGTTTTTATTTATTAAACTGTACTATTTTTTTTTCCACTTACTGCTTCTTATCAGGAAGGAAAAATAATATATAGCCATATTAAGACTTTCTGTATAGCAACTCACCAGGGGCCACATTCTGGGAACCAATTTGACTTTCATTAGAAGTTACTTAAAAAAAAAGAAAATGTACTAAAAGCACGGTAATAGATACCACTACTCATAGCAGAACGAATACAAAGGTGATCAATGCAAAGGAAAGGAAATGCTGATACATGGTAGAATGATTTGTAAAGGAGGCAGGGAAAAACTGCAAATACAAACTTAAAAATAATGATTTAAATGCTAACCTTCAGGTTTATACAGCTACATTTCCTCCCCTAACACTTATATATGAAACCTTGCTTTAACAGCATCTTAGCAAAACACTATTTTCACTTAAATTTATCTCTGATTTTTTATGTGGTCCAAGATAATGGCTTTGACCCATCACTAGAAGGAACCTCTACTAAATATCTTAACAAATGCTCTCATGCTGCATTTCCCCTTTTCTATTTTTTGAGCAATGTGCTGTTACGTAATACTCTCTCTATGAATAGTTTATGGGAGATACTGAGGCTTTAACTGAGATAAGAGATATGCGTTTTGACAGTGAAAGTTCCCTATGTGCAAAACAGTTTGTGAAAGTGTACTGATTACATGGGCTTCAGCCACCGAATATACTTATGCCTATAGCTTCTTTGTTAGATATCCTCATGTGAAATTATTCTGACTTCTTATAGTTAAACATTCATGTCTTTGCAAATAAACTGACATTGAATTTAGCAGTAATCCTAGACATTGCTATAAATTTAGCTGAGGAACTTGGGTCACTCAAACACTGCATGTACCTATTGCATGCTCCCTAAGCTGGAAGTCAAAATACATAACATGACTAAAATATTAACCTGAAGGTGAACCCACACCTATTATTCTAATTTTCAGGTCACTTGAATTTATAATTGGTAGTATTAATTCACCTTTTAGGATGCATGGCAGTTGTGCATTGTGGTAAAACACATTTACCGAACAGCGTATCTTCTTTCTGTAGAGCAGAACTATTTTTGTCTTTGTTGCTCTCCCTCTCTCCCTCTTTCCTACATATTTTGCTCCCTCTCGCCCTCCGCTCCTCACTGCTCAGTCTCATCAGCTCCTCTGCTCCTTGTCACTTGAGGTACATGGTGGAGAAGGTAAAGCCAGGGAGTCTCCAGGTGAGACAGGATGGTGAGGCAGCAAAGCTGCTGAGATGTCTCCTTGACGGAGGTACCTCAGAGAGATCACAAAGGCTTTCAAGCTCAAGTGTCAGGTTTCATCTGAATAAATACTAAAACAAAAATAGCTCCTCTGTTAACCAGACTACCTCCTCTCAAACTCAAAATGAAATAGAATAAAAGCAAAAGAGTGTTAAAACAGATTTCCCCCCTGCTGCCTGTGTTGCTGCTGGTCTGAGCCACTCTCTCAGGCTTGCCTTCAGCTCAGCTGCAATTGGACACAGTCCTTGAGAACCATGACATGGTGCTGTCACCTCCCTTCCATCCTTCCACAGCTCCCACTGGTAGCTTCCTCCCCCTTCCTTGGGAAAATACAGCCATTTTGCCCATCATCCTCTGCATGAGACCCATATCCCCACTGCCTCCAACATGTCCCCCTCAGCTGGCATGCAGCAGACCAGAGGAGAAACCAGCAGCCTAGCACCCTTCTGCACAGCACGTTCCTTGTGAAGAGCTGCAGCGTTGGCCAGTGTGACAAATAGACCAGCCTCCCCTGTCCAGCAAAGCCTCTAGGTCACTTGCTACAGAAAATGGAGTAGGGAAAGAAAAAACCTTGGTGGAAGATGCTTTCTAATCAAGTGGATAGTATTTTTAGACTGATGCTTCCTATCAGTTCATTATATCTGCTGCCATAAAGCTTTTAACACAAAATAAATGAATTCAGGCTCTAGATAATTGCCAGAGAAAGCACTAAACACACTCAGCAGCTGGGGAAGATGAAGAAAGCTGGAGCCTCGAACTGGACCTGGAAGCCAGACAGGTTTGCTGAAGGCGTTCCAAAAACTGTGTATGTACCAACACCAGCTGAGGCCAAATACTTCCCTGAGAAGGCACAAATCAACTCATGGGGCTAATATTCAACACTGACAAACAAATCTGCAGAAGCTTGAGATGACTGTTTTCCATCATGTGGACAATGGCATTTTGTGGTTAAAGAGCATTTCACTTTTCCTGTGACACATACTGCGTGTTGCACTTCAAATTTTGATTGATAGTTTGAAGGAAAAGAACAGTAAAAAAAAGTCATGCAACTGCTTCTGACTTCAAACTAGAATTTGCTAATGGACAAAATACTCCAGTCATATCAATCTGAGGACTTGGAAATCAAGATAATAAGACTCAAAAGTAATGAAATTGATGGAAAAAATCAATTATGCTTATGTATATTTGATTTTCTTAGCTGATTTCATTCATTGCATGAATGAACACTGTTTTGTTTCATTTTCCTTACTTTTTTTTTTTTTTGAGCACTTGGGAATGTATTTGTGTCACTTTTTCACGGCTTTCCCTGCAAATGAGGAGCAGGGTTGTGTTTCATTTTTCAAAAGAGGAATCACATATCTTGCATACCAAAATTAGTCATGCATAGTACATGTTCAATGTTAGAAGTTTCAAAATTAGATAAAAAATCTATTGCCAACAAAGGAAATGCTATGAGGGTATAATGTCATCTTAAAAAAAAAAAAAAAAGATCTATGATTTCTGACAACATGAAATTATAGAAACTATCTGACTTTAAGCCAATGGTCTGTTAACACATAGAAACGTTAAACGCAGGTATAAATGAGAACAGCTACAACTAACAGAATTGTCAACCACTGGAGTTATACACTAAGTTCCTACTGAAAGTAATTACCAGTTTTATTCCTTACTGAGATATAATATTCATTTAGAAGGTCACAGATAAAAATGGTTCAGTTATAGCATCTTTCATAGGTAGATCACAAACTGTCTTATAAATAAGGTAGGTAATATGTGAACTGCAGAGATGCAGACATTAAGCCACAGACAATAAAATGACTGGTTAGCATCATATAGAAGACACTGTGGGTGCATCAGTCTACGTTACTGACTAGTATGGTGCACAGGGAGCAACAGCAGATTCATCTGCTGCGTGTTTCCAGTATCACATGTCCTCGCTCCAGCAGTGGAGCTCATGTCCGCAGCAGGTCCTAGGCATGCACCTGGCAACTGTGGGGAGCGATGTGCTGGAGGATGCCACGTGCTCTTTGCAAGAGAGGCACACCAGAGAGTGGCCTGGGGCACAGCATCAGCCTTGGGATGCACCTCAAGCACCACCCTGGAGCGTGTGGCCCCCAGCTCCCTAGAACACAACACAAACTCACACCTACAAGGAAGCCCTCCAGCACACTAAATCACTAGTGCCTAGTGCCGTGTGTGACACCACAAGTGCCCTCAGTCTCTGCTCCAGGCTCTTAGAGCTGCAACCTTTCCAGCATGTCTCTGGCACATCACCTCCTTCAGTGCCTGGAGCTTGACTGCACCGTTACAGCACCTCTTCCACCTCACTTCTTCTCAAGCCGCAAGCCAGAGGACTACTTCCAGGTTTTCTGCATGGCTATTCCATGCAAAAACAGTGAAGCTGCAGGAAAGAAGGGGACACGGCACTTCCCACCCAGCTTTGGAGCAGCTCCTGCCAGCAGGGAAGCGCAGTGACATGAAATTGCTCCAGGATTGCAGGGTGTCTGGACCCTTAAAACTCAATTTGGTTTATAACTATAGAGCTGTAACATAAACACAGAGACTGAAATTTCATTTGTCACAATGTACTACTTTGAAAATAAATTTTAGTTTCTTATTGAAAACTTTAAAAGCAATATTTTTTCCCTCATTCCTGCCATTTTATTATCCAGCCAGCAATAATGTGTCCAGAATCCATACACTCAGACAAAGCACGAAAGTATGGGATAGCAAGGGGTAAATAGACTTTACTCACTTCTCATCCATACCAAACTGATGACTTTACCCATTGAAACAATCCTCCTGTTCCTCAGCTTTGTTGCTAGTTCAGATTTTCATTTGTCACCTTTTTAAGATTCCCTTCCTGAGGATGACGGTGGAGTTCTCAGTGAAATTTACTACCTTTCCATGTTTAGTAAGAACAAAATGTCAAAATGCAAAGTATTTCTAACTTGTAAATAAGCAAACTCTTTCTGTTTATAAAAAGTATGACACAATTTCCCTTAGGACATGATCTTTTGCCTCTATCCATCACACAGCCTGGTAGAGCTGTATTATTGACTTTGAACAGATGCTAAGCAGGTTCATATATCTGTTTTTATTGAGCCCTTGAACAGGCCTGGGATAAACTTGTTTTTTCCCCTCAGATATATAAGATTAAGATAGGTTAAAAAGACTCATTCACAGCTCAGAATGTACTACCTTTACATATATATACATATATATGTGTACACATATATGCCATCTGCCATCCACTTATTCAAGAAACATATGCATTCTGCAGTCAAGAATCATGGAAATGGTTTATTTCTAAAATTGATTAATACTTTCAGATATAAAAGCCTTTGCTGTTTTTCATTTTTTGTAAATCACTTCAGCAGGAAAATATTTGCATACTTAAGCCAAATAAGCAGTGAGAAAGGCTAATTTCTAATAGGTTTGGGAAATTTTTCATATAATGTCCAGAATGATTAAAAAAATTAATTTCATACCTGTAGTTCTAAAGAATCAATTATAAAAACAAACAAACAAACAAACTAATCTCCTTCTTCCACACAGAATTAAAGCTTTGTTTTTAAATATACTTTTTTCTGTATGTTAGGCCACTTGCAATATGTAAGCAGTAATTGCTAGTCTGAGAAACCATATTTTCTTCTGTGACAAGTATATATCTATAAAAACATAGTTCTTTTGCTGGGCATTAGTGTATACCCAATGAAATTAACTGAATGCCTGCATTTCTTGATCTGTTATTTTAAATGTACAGATATAACTTTGAACAAGATTCTTTCATTAAATATTATCATTATTAATAGACACTCATTTGTGTGTGGGTAGTGCCTAAAGGCACCGACTCAGAAGAAATGCCTCACCAGATCAGGCAGTGCACACAGATGAAATAAGAAGGCAGTCTGGCCTGAGAGGCTTTGCAGCGTAAGGTTCCAAGCCTGTGGCGGGTACATGGGCATCTCGGTTCAACCAATTGCTCACAAGGGCCAGGGCCTTAACCACGCATCAGCCTACAAGAATGCACCAGGCTTGTATGCTGCCAGCTACGGTCCATCCAAGCACATCGCCCAGCACACCGCTGTGCACAGCCATTGCAAAATAACCACTTTTATTATCTCAACAAGATCCTGCTAGGATCCTGTCCACCCACAACATGAACGCCCTCTTTCTGGGTGGCACCCAGCTAGCCAGCCAGCCTGGCACCTCCATAGCTTGCCATTGGCCAAGGTTATGGCTAAGACTGGGCCCTGAACAAATGGCACTGAAAACCAAGAGACCCTCTTCGGCTGGGACCCTCCAGAATGAGTGCCTGAGCTGGCTGCATTCTCAAGGCATAAGCAGTTAGTACCAGACAACCCAGGTTTCATAGAATCATAGGATATACCAAGTTGGAATGGACCCATAGGGACCATTGAGTCCAACTCCTGGTTCCAAATGCATTGCCCAAATGCTGCTTGAACTCTGGCAGGCTCAGTGCCATGACTACTGCCCTGGGGAACCTGTCCCAGTGCCCAACCACCCTCTGGGTGAAGAACCTTTTCCCAACACCCAGCCTGAACCACCCCTGTCGCATATTCATGCTATTAAGGACCAGATTTCAACTGTGGCCCTTTCTGGTTTTCCAAATCAAGCTCCAAATCAAGACAGAAATTGTTCTCCAGGCACTCAGGCATCTATGAAAACAGTTGGCAGAGAGCAGCTCGTAATACGAATGCCCCAAGTAAAAATATAGTACATTCAACAGCTCTTCAACACAGTCTAGTCTGTGGCTCCACTCTTTTCCAGAAGGTGTTTCCAGTGCTTGAGGCCCTGATGCACCTCAGGTATAGGCTCACATTAGAACTGATTTTGGAGACGATCCAAGACGGGTGCAATTCCACACCCTGCCTGGCCCTGCTCACCCTGGTGGGACTAAGTGAGGCTGGCCGTGGCTGTGTATCTGATCTTTGCATGGGACAAGGTTGTGCAGGGTATGTGGGAGAGCACTCCTGGCAGGCACCTCTGTTGGCGAGGCACTCCCACGACGCTCAGCAGAGGGCAGAGAGCAAACCAGCCATTCTGCAGGTGTTTTGGGAATGTTGTATGGGTGACACGGCATCGTGAGATGGAGGGCAATTAGGTGAGATATTCTGGAGTGAACAGCCTGTCAGACTGCCTGGGCTTGTGTGTGTGCTGAAGGACTGAATGGTCTCAAACTTTCCCCATGCATTCTTGCTAGAAAATTTTCACAATCTCTATGTATTGCTGATCAGGATACTTGTACCAGCTTTGCAAATCTGGAGGGAGCTGGTACTAATAGCCCAGCCATCCCAAGCCTTGGGATGACAAGAGAGAGCCATTGCCACTGCACTCCTCACCTATGCCTCAACAAGCAATGTATAAGGTAACTTCCTTCAGTCCTTTCTGGCTGGGCCAACCTCCCAAGAAAACACTGCTGACATGAATATGCACAACAGCTTTTGCAGAAGTCTGTTCTACCGGCACATGGCTATCAATATGAAGACGTGTATCAGAAGGTATTATAAAGATACGTTTGGTGGAACCTGTATGTTATTAGACACTTATACAGTTAAAAAAAAAAATGTTTAATTTCATTATTCACTGACAGTATACAATTCAAGTCTATTAGGCAAAATGGTTTCACCTGCTATTTAAAAAATTGTAGACTTTGATCTTTCTGTTTAATTGTTCAGTTTTATTTTAAAAGACTGAACAAAGAATCTTAATATGGGTTGAGCACTTGACTAGTATTTCAACCTCCTTTATTTTGCAAGAAGCTATCAGGGCTGCAACCCACATATCAGGAGTAGCCTTCGTAGGAAGAAATCTATTTTCGAGATACAGTTAAGGTTAATAGCTATGTTGCTCTTCTTTTTCAGAAGCTCATTTAGCAGCACTATTATGATGAGGATGATGATGATTGATTACTAGCTTTTGCCTTTTTGCACAAAAAGCACCATTCCTGATTGGCTAACTAGCAATGTGGTAATGGTCATTAACTTTGTTGCAGGAACCACTGCCAAAGTGATAAATAGATTTGGTTTACATTAGCTACCAGCCTAAAAGCATCATTTGACCTCATTAATAGCTCTAATCAAATCTGGAGTTATGCTCCCTAAGAAGGAAGGCTATCCTTTTTAGGTTGGCAACTCAGAGTCTTTTTATTCTGGTCTACGTAAATACAAAAGTTGAAATTTTATTCCACTGAGGTAAGGTCACAATCCTCTCCAAAACACATTGTTTAAATGCTATACTGTCATTTTGTCCTTACTCCTTGTTCAGTCTGAGACAAGTTTAAATTGTTCTTAGCAGGAATTGAAAGCTACCCACAGCTGTTCTTTTTGCCATGCCCAGGAAAGGTGCTTTTCTTGGAAAAGTGGCCAGTTTGCTGGAGGAAACTAGAACATAACTTTTGTTTGTATGTTTGGAATTTCATGTTAGTATCTTGAAATCTGCAGCAAAACCATATGGCTAATGTATGGATTTAGTCTGTCAGGTCTGTGGAAGGAAATAGTTGCAGACTGCATTTTGAGCTCGTAATCCAGATTTCCTTCATACTATCTGCAAATTGTTTTTTGTATCCTTTATCTTTACTTCTGTAAAGCGCAAGTAAAACACACCCATCACTGGTGCTGTGCTTCTGACTTTGCAATCTAGCAACGTTAGAAGTTATTAATTTAGCAAGCCTGGAATATGTTTTCTCTCATGTTGTGCTTCAGTCTTCTGCTAATTAGCCTGAATAATTAATTCGCACAAGCTTTAGTCAGCCCCTATATTCAGCTAGGCCATGAATGTATGTTACAGCTGCAAACCTAAGTTGGCAGTATTAGTTCAGGGGGATGATGTGGATCTGAAAAAAGCCTGGAAAGGATTGTTTTCTAAGCAAGCATACCATCCTGCAGGACAGCATAAAATGTTCTCATCCAGTGTGGATTAGAGCAGGCAGTTTGCCCAATGCTTACTTTGTCCTGTTAATATCACTGGCTATCAGCAACAACAACTACTATCAGTTTGTCTCATAAGACAGCAACTCTCCCTAAAAATCTGATCCAAGTACTTTTATCTGCTTTTTTTTTTTTTTTTTTAAACTGGACAGAAGTTGAGGTGAAGTATGACTGTGCAAGAAGCTTTGGCACAGAGAAGAAACCTTAAAAAGAAGACCCTTTTCATCAACGCCTGTATTCTGTTTGGTGATTGCTTCTTCTAAAATTTAGCAATGTGGAGAACAGGAAGAGGAAAACTTTCTCCCCTCTCAGTGTGGCCTTTATTTTGAGTTATTTTGTACACAATGCCGTGATTTCAACATAATTTAAAAGTACTGTCAACCATTATAGCTTCCGGCTTGATGAAGGAATTTAATCTAAGTCTCTCCAGTTCCTGGAGGAGCACTCTGACTTTCAGATCAATATGTAAGAAGAGGAGAGCTGTGCTACTGGCGTATCAGAAGACTCAGCCTTTTTCCATTCCTATCCCCCTACTACCCCCAAAAAAGGGCTGCAGGCATCTGTCTTTCAAAGGGGAATTTTTCATCTTGTGTTAAGTGGACAGATGAACCAGTTGCTGCTCTGAGAAACCCTGCATCTTAACCCCTGCATCTGGCTTGCTGCTGGACAGCCAGCCTGTGAGGCTTTTCATTGTTCTGAGACCCCGTGACTCCCACCTGTGCTGAGTTTGAAGTCCAGCCATGTAACGCTAAATGCAGGCTGCAAGCTGTTCTTAAATTATGTCAGTCTCTCCTTTTTTTATTTTTTTCCTGGATATGACAGAAAGAAATAAATCCCCTCTTTCAGTATCAGAGTCCACCTTTGATTAACTGCACTAGGTGTCAGTTTTGCCTTACACTGCTCAAATGAAAACCAGACACATTCTAGGCACTTACATCCCTTATGGGATCTAATTGAACAAGCTCCATTGACAGAATGAGCATCCTCTTCCTCTGTCTCCTGATGTAGTGTCCTATTGACACTGAGTGTGCTCAGCACAGATTGATCCTACAGGTACATCCAAGCCAGACTTTCTTCACTAAGTGAAGCATCCCTGTAAGGGCATATTGAAAACTCAGTGCTGAAATGTTACCAGCATCTTCTATTCATTGGGAAGGAAACAGGAATCAGAGCCTTACACCAGCTCTGAAAATCAATTATTCAACATTCTTGTCTGACTTTTGCTTCAGTAAATGATCATCACTGTCTGACGCAAAAGTTCTATAGGAAACTTGGATCTATAGTCCTGTCCTCTGGATTACAGAACTCCAAGTTCATTGTGTTTTATCTTTGAAGTGCCTTCTGAAAGACAAGTTGCTAATTGGCATAAAGGAAGATAAGTACTATTTTCCTTTTAAAGAAGGAAAGCCAGGAGAAAATGACCTGTGACTTGTTTTAGGGATTTCAAAGAATGTCACTAAAATCTGAGCATAGTCAGCCTAACCCCATGCCTACAGTACGTTTCTCTCCTGAGACTGGAATATTTTCACTCTAGTAATATTTTGTTCCTAGTATTTATAGTCAACCTTAGCAGCTGCTCTAGATGGCACATTTTCTTATTGCTATTTAACAATTCCTGCATCCTTTCCTTGCTCAAAGTGCATCCCGTTCATTAAAATCATTTAATTCAATTACATTCTTCTCATTGGATTCATTTCATTGCTACTGATCAAAAAGGCTGAAAAATTATCAACTCTTAAAATTAAAAGTACATATCAGAGTTCTTACTTCTGTCCCTGTTTAAACACAATTGAGCATGCAGTGATTAATCTGAAGCTTGGCCAAAATGGAGAAATAAAAATGAAAAGGGAATGCTATAACTAAACATAGGAAAATAATCTCTGCTGGAATAAGAAATGAGGGTAAAAAAATCATTCTGCTGAAGCCAATGTCCACTGTCTTGGTGACTTTTGCCCAGTGAGGCTTCTGCCCCAAGTTTCCAGTTTTTCTCACAAGTATTCTGTCATTAACTAAAGAAGCAGCTGTGCTCTCTCCTGATAATAAAAACTTTGCAATAGCTAATCGACAATTGTTTCAAACCTGTAGCATCACGAGTAATGAACAATTAATCCTCTGTCTCCTCAGAACTGAGTTAAGCTCAGAATAGAAAGGGAAAGGCAGCAAAAGAAAATGGGCTCTGTGAAGCATGAAGAAATAAAAATGAAAAGATCATAAAGAAAACAAACATTAAGGGTAGAAGAGCAATCAATAAAGTCCAAAGCTCACAAGATTGTCTTGGAAAATAAGCACTCTAAAGGAATTTAAATAAGTACAAATGGAATTCACAGAAAGATTTATTTAACATTGAATTAATTCTTCAGTGCAATACCCTCTTCTCTTCCCCTGCATGATTTTCTTTTAAGCTACTTCACTTTCTGTGTATGGTGCCACACAGCAATAACAACGCAAATTATATAAGTTCTTCCACAGTGATTATTCCAGCAGGCAAATGGTTAACACACTAAAATAAATGCAAATGAGATGGTGGTTTGTTATTGGCTGAAAGTGCCTCAAAACAGACTAATAGTGATACATAGATGCAACTTTGCATCTGTAGTCTAATTAAAACTAATCTAATTAAATATGGTGCATCTGTAAAGCAGCTTGAGCACTGCAGATAACATGCAGAATTCCTTTTATAGTTGGAAAAAGATACCAAGAGGCAGTGTCTGCCATTTCACTTTATTTGGAACTACTTTAATAGCAGGTGAGTAATCAGCAAATAAATTCTATGTAGCTGCTCTGGAATTGTTCATTCACAGAAGCAGAAACAGTGATAATGTATCCACAGATACATTACTACAGCAAGGGAGGCCAGATTGACAGGGGGAGGTAATGGCCTTTCATTAGACAAAATGATACAGCTTGAAAACAGAAAAAAGCTTCAAGCCATAAGTCATCCTTCAGCCTTACTTATTAAGGCAGAACTCAACTACAAAAAAACACTTTTGCAGATGTGTTATGTTACTGACATGAGCTATCCACAGCAAAATCAGGCATGATCAAAACCTTGTCTTGTCAGGAGATTTCTTTCAAAATATTCTTACAACAGAATCACTTTTTTTTTTTTCCCCTTCTTTTTTCCTGGCAAATAAACATTCCACAGACTCTGTGTTCAGTATGAAAACTTAAAGCTCACAACTGAAATTCTGCCATAAGCGACTTTAGCATTGAGAATTAAAATGGCCATGAGGCAATAAAATAATGTGTATGACCCTCCACCCAGCACACACTCTACAGGCTCTGAGAGCAATGTACAAGAATGAATTCCAATAGTTCACCTTTCTTCTTTCCCCCCACAAAATTTCAGGTAAGACACTTCAGGTTAGAAAACTGTCTTAAAAATGCTCAAACCAGATGACAAGGATGAAAAGAAGGTCAGGAGGGCAAATCTTTACAAAAAGTTAGTCACAAAGTATTTCCATAAGGTATTATAGTAGACACAGACACTTGGCATATTCCCCCCTGAGAGAAATAGTCCAAACTGTCTTGATCTTATTGTACCTTTAAATAGCTATGCTTGTAGAAAGCCACAGGTATGAAGGCATGGAGTGTAAAAATGGATGTGCACAAGTCTGGATCCGCACAGATATAGGTGCTCTCCAGATCTCATTGTTTTCCTTCTTTTTCTCTTTCTCAAGGCTCACCAGACTGCTAAAATGGTGAATTCCAGTATGTGTGACAGGCAAGGCCCTATATTCCTGGGAAACTCAGGAAACACTTTATGTTAGAGCAAGATTTACATGTAGTAATTATACTGTAGATAGGACACTCTCCTAAAATGCCAGCAAAGTGACTCTTTGTACTATTTTCAATGTAATATTCACTGTAAAAAAATGGAAATAGGCTTGAGAGTAGAGTTCTGGACACCTCTTTTCTTGTCTGCTACCCTACACAGTGAGCTTTTTATCCCATTTAGGCCAGAATCTATGTCAGATTTCCAGCAGAACAATCTTCCAGATTCCCTGGATCTCCCATGGAGGACTTCAGCCTCAGCCTCAGTGAGAAGCATGAGTAATGCCTCCAGGCAGTCTAACCCATAGCTTTTTTTCTCTGAGAGTGAGATACAAGGGGTTAAACTTGCATAGGCTGAGCAATATGCAAGCCATGTTCTTCCTCCTCTTGTGATAGTGCCTCAGCAACTGTCCTTATTACATAATAAAATGGGTGACAACACTATCAGCATTTCTTCAGCCAGTCCAAGTAGTTCCAAGAATGAAAATACAACCTCTAAGTAAAAGAGCAATAGAGAAGACAGATGAATCACGCACTGAAAATTGGGTCTGTTATTTGAAAAATGTACATAGAGGGTTGTATTATCAAAAAGAAATCTAAATGATGAAAATTCTGAAAATTGTCCCATTAAAGTAATTTTCTTTGCCATCTGATATTTCTGGATAAGCAGAGCACTGGTTTGAGTCCTTTCCGTTGTAAACAGTTCCATTAATTTCAGCAAAACTATACTGAACAACGTTTGTAGGATTAGGTTTGGAGGTGAACTTACTAATACACAGGGAAAAAGCATTGGATATTTTTGACAGCATTCCATAAACCTAGGAAGTGTAGCTATAAGTGTAGCTATTCACAAAAAAAGGGATATTTTGGTAAGTCATAACTAATTATCAAATGAAATATCAGCCTGAGATTGCTAATCAGTCATTTTCACGGTATTTTTCTATATGATGGTGTAACACTTATTGCACTGTAGAAGTATGCAAAAGGCATCTTTCATAATTCAAAACCTACATTAATGTGAGGTTTATGTGCTGCATGGGCTATCACAGAGGCCCGTGCACAAGAATTAATATACCCCTCTGTGAATAAGTGCACTGATAGTTAACAGAACTGTGCGCTACAGTAAAAAGCCTTGAGGTAAGAAGGACTTCAAAGAACTTGTGTTTTCTTTCTCTTAAATATGCAACATGAAGAAAAGTTTGAAAGGAAAAGCACTTAACTTTACACAAGAGAAATTTTATTCAGATCTAGATTTTCTTAATGTTATATTTTATCTATGTATCATACATTTACTTAAGGAATGAAAAGGAGACTGTAAAATACGCTGTTACTTTTACATCACATTTTGATTTCAGTGCAATTATTAGCTTTTAGAGTGTGGTACAAACACGTTGCTGTATACGCACTGCATTAAGGACATTGCATTTACTCAGAATCATAGAATGATTAAGGTTGGAAAAGACCTTCAAGATCATCTGGTCCAACCATCACCCTACTACCAAAGTCATCCACTAAACCATGTCCCTAAGCACCAGGTCCTGTTTTACTCTTCAATATTTTTTTACTAGTCATTATTTATTGTTTTTGTATTTTAATTTATTAATTATCTTTATTATCACTCTTGTATTATTTTGTAGTACTTTTCTCCTCCGTTACCTCAATATATAATACCCATAAGACAAATTACTTTTATAATGTATGAAGACCTCAGCCACCTGTGAATTGTCTTTAAATCAGCACAGACTTCTAAGCTACCATAAAAATAAGATGGTAGTTTACATATTGTAAAAAACAGATAAGATACAAGATAGAGTAAGATACTAATTAGTTTTAACAATAACATAGTAAAACTGGTGCAAAGTTTCTTCTTCCAGACTTAAAAGTTGCACAGTACTTAATAAATTGTGACTCTTAAACCCACGTGGCCTTTGCTGTATTTTCAAGGACCAAGGAAAGCAGCAAAATCAGTATTAATTTACCCAAACTCTCTCGGAATCAAATCTCCAAATATTTGCCTCACTTTCTGATCACTGATGCTAGCACATCACTCTTCAGTATAACAAAATTAGGACTGATATGGTAAAAACTCAAACGAGGTTTCCAGCAACTAGTAGGTTGCTGCAGCTCATTTTGAATGTCAGTTTGAGTGTTTCTAATCAGACTTGTTACAAACTCCTGGATCTGCTAGGTGATGAGAAGCCTGTCCTTCAGCTGAGGAGCTGAAGAACTGAATCATGGATACATGCAGGGACAATGTAATGTATGAGAAGCACAGATGGTAGGGGTAAAAGTAGGCCTTTATATTATATTATTATGGCACAATAGTCCTTTAATAAGGGTACAGTTTTAATTTCCATCACCTGCAATATGCAGTGAGCTTATAAGGTAATATTTTTGTGCTATGACTAGCATTCAACTCATCCCATAAATAACCTACATTGGCAGTGCTGTCACAGAGGACTCCACTAAAGAAAAAGAGGATACTTATATTTATTCAGGCACATCATGTAGAGGTGACACTTGATGAAAGAGTAAGTCCTTCCCTGGAGCAGAGCTAAATGCCATTTATTTCACTGCTGATAGCTTGGAGATCCAGTGTCTCTGCAGTGGCTTCCCCAGATCCAACCACTGAAGAGTTAAAAATACCACCTCAGACTAAGCCCTATTTGATATCTCTCTACTTTGTCAGTCAAAGTATTTAAGTATGGCCAACTTGTAGACTATGTTTTGACTGATAGCCCTTTTATCCCTTTATGAAATCGGTTTCTGACAGGCATATCATTTGCAAGTGGCTAGTAGTGATTTAATTGGCCTCGCATGCCTTCAAGTTAGGTCATCTCATGCCAGCAAAAAAGTTTCTGGAAGCCAGCACGGGAACTAGTTTTCCTTTGGCTTCTCTCTAAACTTGGCAATACTGAAGTTTATCCTGTCTTGTCTCTATTCTTGGCCTTATCTGAGGTCACACACAACTTTGCTAACTGCCATTGACATTGCAGGGCTGTATGCAACACTTTTCTGACACTCCTTCCAAAAATGTTTCTTGTTCAACTAGTAGCATAGTTAGTAGTAGTTAGAAAACACTTGAGCAGGGATATGAGCTTTCCAGTTCATGAGTCAGTGGAGGAATATGTCCAATGTATTCACAGGGTAAAGAACAGCCACTGTCAGGAGCCCTATTAGTCTTGAGCTAAAAACCAGCTAGTCCTGCCCTCATTACTTCTGCCACTGTGACAGGAAAAAGCTGTATATTTTACAGTACGTTAAGCCCAAAGTTACTTAAAAATAAATACCAGTATTCAGTCATCTGCTTCAATAGAAAGTTAGCTGAATGATTTTCACTCTTTCTTAACATGATTTTTGTGAAGTAGAGGGAAAAGTAGAGAGAGATTGGTTTATATTTATTCTTTTTCATCAGAAGCATTCTATGGCAGACAGACAGCCTGGAGAATGGAGCAGAGACTTGCACTGGCGGAGAGCCTTATGTCTCTCTCAGCCATATGTCAAAAAAGTTTCACAGACCTAACTCTTCTACTCTTATTCCTCCAATAGACACAGATGCAACTATATTCTCTGTGAGCCTTAGCACTGCAAAACTTTTTTTTTTTTTTTTTCCTTGAGAGGTAGAAAGCGTAAATGAGAGGTGAAGATATTGTGTGATGAGGGAACCAGGAAAAAGGAAGCAAAAGAGTCAGAAGATGAAAGCCTGTGGGAAGAACTGGAGCTGTTAAGTCACAAATGAGTTATTATTTATTCTCAGATCACAGATGTGACCTCTAATGCTTGCAAGTCATACATCTTATCAACATACTCTGTAATAGAAATTCTCATAACATCAGACCTATTGATATGGAGATTATGAAGACATATACTATCACTAATGGTCATCTGTCTTGTAGAGGCAAATGTTGCACTTTTTTGGAGAAGAAATAATTTTTTTTCTTCTTCTTCTTTTTAATTAGTAAAGGCACTTTTAAGTTCACCTAGCATCAGGACAGGAACATAGATATTTTCCAGCTCTTCATTCTCCACTCCCCAATTGTCAGTGAAAAAAACAAACAAACAAAAAACCAAAAACTGGTGCAAAACACCTTTATTTCCTTATCCCATAAAATATTGTGGGAAAGCAGATAATATCAGCATTGTTTTATTACATCAAGCATCCTCGCTGACGCTTCAGTCTCCTAATGGCTCCCAACCATTGGTGTTGAGTGAGTAACAGACTGCTGTAGTTCAACACTCTCACCATTTGAGTGATGGGCATATTAGGTTTGGGAACTGAATGGTAGGTACACTCCCCAATAACTGTAAGTACAGACATCTTTTATTTCAGTCCTATGTTGAGGTAAGTATATTATAGCTCGTCTTTACTTAAAATAAACAAACAAAACAAAACAACAACAAAAAACAGCTTTGAAACAGTGGCCCTGTAACACTTGCTAAATGCTCCCAGCACTTTATAATTTACAGTTATCCCTGATACAAGAGGGAAAGATTAAAGCAGCCTGCCCAAACAGAACTATCCATAGCATTGGTGGCAATCCTATACTTTGGTCTTCAAGGAATCAGCTGCTGGGGTTCAACCACTTCACGGAGTATTGTATATTGTGATAATCTGATGCTGACTTTCAGATGCTTCTCAGCACCGTTGCTGAGAGGAGGGAAGAATCAGGGAGGCATTGCATCTGCTGCCTGCTTATTGCCACAGACACTCCCATACACCCACCGAACAGCTAAGCAACTCACTGAAGTTCATGGATGACCTAAACCCAGAAGAAAGCTAAACAACATCATCTGCCAGCATCCTGGATCCCTCTCAGGCATAGAAAGCAGCACCATGGTGGCCTGCTTCCCCCTGAGTCAGTAATGTTGAAGAACAGCAGTGGAGACACATCGATGCAAGAGCTGCTGTGCTTTGGAGGAAGCATAAAACCAATGTCCTGAGCTTTTGTGGAGAGGAAAGATCCCCTGGGATCTTCCCAAAAGGGTTGTAATGCCTTACGGCCCCATCCAACTCTCATTAAATAAATGGAAAGAACCTCAATCACTTCTGTGGAAATTGGATGTTTGCAGGGTTGGCCCAAATCCCAAGTGAGGTAATTACATTCCTCCAATGGCTTCCATTGCAAAATTTCAGTGTCCCTCCCACCAGTGATCTCAAAGTAACACTACTGATCATTTAAACTAAATGACTTTTCCTAAATGCTGTCTTTTTTTGACAACAATCATGAGAATGTGTGTCGTGATAATAAGCCATGTGACAAAAGAGGGTACAAATCTCAGCAAGCAGCTTGCTAAAATGAAATGGGAGAAAAACAAACTACACTGATATTTATGAAGATATGAAAAGAAATTTGCTGCTACCACTATACATATGTGTAGTACACATCTCCAAAATTACATCATTTGTAGAGTTATACACTTTTAAAATAACCACACCTAAAGTAAAATTAATTTATATTAAATTACGGATTCATGTAGCAGTTCAACATATAAATTGCAGCATGTATGAGAAATTTACTTATAGTCTTGATCCTTCAAACCACCATTCATTTGCATGCAACAAATTTAATTAAATGGGCTATTCTGTAGCTTAATGGTTAGTACACATTTAAATACTTCCCTAGATTAAACGCTTTGAAATTCTGCAATCTGCTGTGTACCATTTCAGTACCTGAACTCAGACTACATACTCAGCTTATACTTGCTTGGCTATATCAAATAAGAATGTACTTCTGTTGTTTTTTATGTTATTTAATGGAGTGGAGTATGTTAATCAAGAAAATGACTTGAAAATGAGAAAAAACTTGTTCATCGGCTTGCACTCTGCCTGCACTGCAGGCTTCAGCTAGCGCTTCTATGTCATCAAGGATTTGGTATCACAACTTATTTTACTTGACATTGACACAATATAGGGGTTTGTTTGTTTTTAAAGAGGATGTATTTTTTTCCTTCCTTTCCCAGGAATTACTGGGATAAATATTCAGTTCATTAGAATGAAAGTGCTTCTTGTCAGTATCACCATAAAATTATACCTAGTTTCCTTATTCTGAGTGACAGCGAGAAGCACTAGCAATGTTGGACAGAACCATGTACTTTGCAGAATCAAAAAACAACTATCAATAGTTGCCTAACAAAAATAAGCTGTTGCAAATCAAGGATGTTGCACAGTTTAAACACTTCGGTTAATGCACTAACTGAATAGAAGAAAGATTTTTGTAAATAGTTTCCCTCTTCCATTCTGTCTCTTTCTGCATGTCTATATTTACTTCAAAAAAGCAGCGAATTTTTGTACCACACAACCATTGTTAAATAAACACAAGGCTGTTGTAGAATAGGAGTCAGTAAAGTCAATTCTGACATTTTTTTCATGCTATTTTATCATCATTAATGGTATGCCCTGAGTTCAGATAACAATAAGCTTTCTTTTCTGCCCACTGTTCTTGCCCTCACCTTCCTCTCTGACACTGTTTTCTGTCAACTTGGGCACCTCGCTGTCCTATGACTTAAAACCCACCAATAAATATTTCATGAGGCAAGAGAGTTTGGAAATTGGTATTCTGGAAGACTTTCACAGAAGCGATTACCATCACAGAGTTGTAATCTAAAATGCTACGCTAGACTGAAATTTATGAATAGTAAGCTTGCCTTATCTTCCTCTGTCCTCCTTGCTTTGCTCATGCTGCAAGTAAAACTGCACCCATGGTGTATTACAAACAAACAGCTAACTCCTGGACTGAGATCTGAAATGCTACAACCCAGCTCAGAGCATGTGTTTACTGAAAATTGGGTACTGAGGTCTTAGAAACCATGATAAAATAGCTGTCCTTGGAGGGGAAGCAGGGTTCAAAACCTAAAGAAACAAGTTTGAATGTTGGGTTAGCAAGCATATTGCTTGTGCCAATTTTTTCATGTGAGTTCTGGATAGGAAAAAAATGTTAATAAATTTATAAATGAAATAACACAGAAAGAAAACAGAAAATTCAATGAATTCTGGTGAGGAGGAACTATAAAATGTTTTCAAGAAAGGAATAAGTTTTTTTAGCATTTTTGTTGTTGAGGGAAAGAATGTATTGCCTCTGTATAAACTGTTTTCAGTAAAAACCCATCTAATACCTCTTCTAGTTCTGTAGATTTCCTCCCTTCTGGAGTATTGCCATATGACGGATGGACCTGGCACAGCTCACAGGAGAGAAGGTTTCTTCTGTGGAAATGACTTTCAATACTACTGTCAGCTCACTAGCTTTAGGATATTTCTTCTCTATTCCTTGTCAAGAAGTGCCACCCCTTCTCTACGATGTCAAACAAATGTTTTGTGTGGATGCTTCAAGCTAACAATATGGGAGCTGCCTGCATAGGCTGGGAAATATCATTTGGGCTGCAGCCTAAAACACCTGAGTTCCTGATCTTCCTGAGACTAAAGGGGGTCAAGTTGGAAAACTCACTTAGATCTGCCTTTCCTGCAGCAACAGTGGAAAAGAAACACAGGATTCCTGGGGTCAGGTTCTGTAGCTTAGTGTAGGATACTTGTTCAAGAGTATGGAGCCCTAAATACTCAGTGCATTTGCTTATTTTGTCCATTGACATTTCACAACAAAATGCATATGCTGTCCTTCAGCCAGGTCTATGGTCCAGTGAGTTTCCTTGCTCTTCATCAAATTGTGCACTGACAGAAGAGAGTGAACCTACTGGTCTCAAAGTGAGATAAATCAGGTCTGTAAGTTTACAGGCTATGAATCCACTTGTTCTAAAGGCCTAACCTAGGGCTCTCCCTAAACATTGAAGTCTGTGAGACCAGTATGATTTCAGGCACATCTCCCTCCAGTTTTTTGTACTGGGTAAACTGGACCTCCTGTTTCTTGTTTGCTCTGAAGGGGACCTAAAGAATTTAACTCAGATCTGTGAATCTGATTCCCAGAGCTCATCTCTTCACAGTTCAACGTGGAAACCCCGAACATTTCTGGAGCTCCTTTTGAGATGTGGGCTGAAATGCCTTTCCCATCCAAAAGGACAAACCCCATCTTTTATTTTGGTGGCTCTCACTGTGATAAGGAAACAGTGCCAGCTACAGTACTGAAACATGCCCCCAGATGATATAGGGCCTATGAGCAAATTAGGGAGCTCTTGCTGAAGTTGATAATTAAGATTAGAGGCAGATTCAGAAACCTGCACAGGAGTAGGCAGATGGCTCGCTCAGCTGCCAGCTGGAACTCAGCCTTCCTAAGGCAGTCATTCAAGTTCAGCAGCACAGGCTCCTTCTGTGGAGTCAGAGCAAAGTCTACCCGTACCGAGAGCTGTCTGAAGATTTGAGGCCACCTCCACAGCTCGTGCAAACTGGCTGCGTGCTCTGGAAGCGGTGGAGGTTTTCTCATCTAGATCAGTTCAAGATCTTGCTTGAAACACAAGCCAAGCATAAAAAGATTAAAAGAATGCAGGAAAGGATGCTATGGACCTACAGCATTCCTGAAAGCTCCTTCTGGTGGTCAGTGGCTTAATGTTTTACCCACCTTGGCGATATGGGCTTGATGAACAGAATAAATACTTCATTTAACAATAAAAGGATTTTTGTCTCTTTAAAAAAGTTTAAATACTTTAGACAACATATATCAGCCAAAATAAGTGGGGGTGTTATGTATATATAATCCCTCAGTGAAGACTTTAGTTTAGATAATTGTCAGCAGCAAACAACCAGTGCTAAGTAGAATTATTAACAATAACAACAAAGAATGACATTCTAAATCTGTGCCAATTTACAACAGTGCCTCGAAATAACAGAGGCTTCATTATCTACTCTTGTTTTTATAAAAATGCATGAGGATATCTTATAACTTGCTACAATGCCTAGGCACTAGGCAGAGGCACTATTAACAGAGGTAAGGATGTGATATCAATCTTACCAGTAATTCCTGTATTTTCATTGCCCATTTATACCATGTATTTTTAAAGCAAATCTATTAAACATAGTCCCAAGTGCTTTTTTCCTTTTATGAAGTACATTGCTGAGAAGCAATCTTTAAATGCATTCTCAATTTTAAGTTGAGAACAATTGTTCCATGAACTCTCTTTATAGAGCATTTTCAAAGCAAGATTACAAACCAAATTATAACAGATAATGGGTAATTTCTGTAGACACTTCATCTGTAGGTAAGTTAGAAAAAGACTAGCAAATATTGTGTTTATTTTATGTATGTAAACATAATTTTAGTGCACACTTCCCCTCACACAAAGTAATGAAATTTTAAGATATGTTCTCAGTACTGAAAGGAAGCCAGCAACCATGCTCTGTTTTCTCCTTGTAAATTGAATTCTCTACTCAATTTATAAGGCACTGGCACAACTTGACATATCTATAGTGCAATAAAATACCTACCAGAGTCATTGTAATATATAAAATAATGATCAAAGTGATGGGCAAGAGGAGACCATTGGGGGTACTCCAGCACTATTTGTTAAACCCTGCCACCGAATCAAAGGTAGATGCTCATCTCTGTTTTTGTTATAGATAATTTTCAACCCCACGGATGCAAAAGCTAATCTGCAAAAGTTAAAGGGGGGGGTTGTTTTCTTATATTTTGCTGAATGCTCTCAGCATCATGTATTTTACTGGACTTGCTTCTCCTTCCCCTTGTTTCAGATTACACAACTCAAAACCAACCGGTATTTCTAAAAATGATGCTTTAGACACGTCATTAATAATGTATAATTCTGTTTGACACTGAGGTTATACTCTCAGTGTACTTCTGTTTAACAGGCAACATTTCCTTTCAAACAGGTAAATCCTCAAGATGCTACAGGAGGGCACATGGACTTAGGGTCCTCCCGGGACTGGGACGGAGCTGGTACCCCAGGTCAAGCTGTAGGAATCTGCTTATTTTTCTCATGATAGAATTGATCATTATGATACCAACAGAGTATAATTTAGCAGGATCTCAGACCATGAGATCCTGCTCCTTCTACACATGGTTTTTCATCCATGTTCTGACTCGTTAGATTTTCTCTTCCATTATTCTAGCCCCTCAGCAACTGTTTAGATACTTTGGATTTGAAAGCTGTATTTCCAGGAACCCTGATTTCAAGCATTCAAAACATGTTAGGTCCCTAAGATTAATGAAGTTATTTTCATGCTCTGAATTTATAAAATAACAAATTTGAATTGTTTTTCCTTGTCTTGTGATTTTTATGTCTTCTAGATGTGTGTGGGCAGTGTTTTCAAGCTTCTCCCTACTTGCAGGTGGTCTAGAAAATTTTATTCAATGAAGAATGCTGAAGTTGTCATGTAATCATTGAACTCTGGGGCTGGGGGATTCAGGGAGAAACCAAAGTAATCTGAGATTTGCATTTAAATTGCTATATTTATAAATACTTTTTTTTTTCCTCTACTATTGCACTGTAATAGTTCTGTCTTGTACCTGTTCCATGTTCTAAAATAAATCTTTATTTCTAATTTCCCTTGTTTCTTCCCCAGTGTAAAGCTGCATGTATTTCCCTATCAGCAACTGACAACGATTTGATGATAGAACAGAAACAAGAAGACTTAAATTTATGCCTTCCTGCTTTCTCCAGCGCTGTTCTTCAGACTTGCTGGAACATCAAGAATCTTCTCTCTTTATTCTTCTCTAAATTTCTCCTGACAAGTCCTCTTTGCCAGGACATGAATGTCAGACTGCTCCTAAGCTGAGATCACTGCTTATTGTAGTGATATATATGTGTGTACACTAATTCATGTATGTATAGACATAGAATCATAGAATCATTTAGGTTGGAAAAGACCTCTAAGATCACCTGGTCCTACCTTTAACCTAGCACTGCCAAGTCCACCATTAAAATCAGAAAGCATTCTATTAGCAGCATTTCACTTCTTTTTTTATGAACTTCAAAAAAAAACCACAACAAAACACCTGCCTTCTCTTTCTCACGTCAGTGCCACCTATACTCAAGAAACCATTAGAAGAAGTTGTGAAATGAACAGTTGGAATTTATTTTCTGCAAATGACCAAACCAGGAGGTTGATAAAAATTAAGATTCAGAAATACTTCATGCACAAAATTTTTAATTTTCTAATGAATTATAGACAAAAATCAGCAATATCTCCAACCTGAATCTTGATGCAAAATAATAATGAAATATTAAGAAATAAACTTCATTGCCATTTAAAGAGGATAATAAGCTGGTCAATCAAGGAGGGCAGAAAAGCAGAGACTAGTAGGAAATAAAATAGAGGTGTGTCTAGAATGACTACTGAAGGCTGTAACTTTAATTTAAATGGCTAAACATATAAATCAAGATTTATTTTATTTGCTGGTTTACCCAAATATATCTACAAGTCAGTACGTCAGCTTATTAAGCTGTTATTTAGAATTAACCCAGACCTGAGTCTTAGAGTTATTTTTACATTTTTGTTACAGTTTCTTCTATAGCCTCCAGTCCCATTTCATTTTGAGAGCTATTCAGAAAGCCAGGGAGAGGTAAACAAACCTTTCTCTGCACAGCTGTAAACAGATTGTGAAACAAGTCTGAACAGGATATCGTTTTTTTAGCCTGAATCATCACATAGCTTTGAGCTCCTGGTTTGGAAGACTATCAGTCACTTGTGCACAATAAATCAAATTTAGGTGTTTTGAGGGCAAATGGAGGTGTGAGCCAGCCAAATATTTTAGAATAAGGTTGGTATAGAAATGTAACTTTTTCAATTACAGTGTAGGACAGCAACAAGCATTAGCAATAAGCAGTAACTTCCTATTAAAGAGGTAATGATAGTATCCAGCACTGAAAGCATTCAGATATTGCCGCTATTCAGGATTATACCAGAAGCACTGACAGAGTATGATTATTCAGTCAGATGTGTTGTGGGATTTTTTTGGTGGAGTTTTTGCTCTTTTATTTACCTTGCCAGCAGAACAAGGTCTTCTGTTCATAAAAGAATGTATTTTTAGGAAACACATTAAATACACTTTGATTTTACAAACATGCTCATTAAGTAAATTAAAGATAAAACTTAACAGTAATCAGCATTGTATGGTTACTATCGGTATCTTGACATTTAAAGCCTCCACTCAAAAGCTGTTGTTGTCTTGCATTCATTTAGTCTTGCAGAACCTAGTAATTGCTTTTTGTAAGTATATGGCAGGTATTTTCCCAGCCAGTAGAGAACGGCCCAGATGGAAAAGCAGGGAGGGAGAGAAAGGAAATAATCAATATAGCTTATAAAGACTTTTAATGCAGTTTTGTTGTCAGAAGTGTGAAGTACCATTTTGTCTCTTTGTTTTACCTCCTTTTTGTAGGAACTGAGATGGTACCTTTTTTCCTCCTTCTGGTGAACAGCTTAAAAATCCTGCTGATTAAAGATAAACTAGGATAGAAAATATAAGAATCGATTAAGATAGAGTGACTTTTATACACAATGCAGTTGAAAAACAACTGTCCTGTGATTATGCAAATCAGCCACTCTCAACCAAAATGCAAGGATTTACATAACGGAGAACAAAATTCTTCACAGTTATGCCTCAGTAACCTTACAGGATTCTTGCACTTTAACTGTATGACTCATTGTAATACAATGATCCCACTTGCTCACTCGCATTATTCAGAGTGAAATATATGGTAGGAAATCACCATTTTGTATGATTTGTGTGTTTTTGGAAGACTACAATCTCCTGCCACAAAATGTGGAGTATGTTCTTCTTTAAAGAGATACAAATCAACAAAAAGCTTGTATCAATCAAAATTTCAACTGGGTTTACATATTGCATCACTGCTCTTGTAGTAAATGTATACTAATACAAATGGTCCCTCTGTTCTTCTTGGAACTTTTATTTACTCATTTTTTTTTTTTGAATGCATCTGGTTTTGATAAATATAAGACTTCTCTGGTGCATGTATTACAGGAGGAAACATCAGTGTCATTTAAATTGCACAGACCCTATCCTGGAGTTTTGCGGAGTGAAATCTTATTGGCGATTCTCATATTTTTAGTTAGTTAAATATATCTAGCCTATTTAACTTGTGACTTTTGTGTGTTCTACAAAACATACTGTTTTTAAAAGATGTCTGTTCTGATATAAGGCACATGGATGGAACAACTATTTATTCAGCTGGGTATACTTTGCTGTACCTTTACCTTTGTCATCACCATTATTTTATTTTTTTTGTGTGTGTATATAAATATGACTTGATATTACAGAATTTTGATGTAAAGACAGAAAGAGGAGAATATTTATAAATTAGCCCCTACTACAGCTGGGCTTTTTATCACTTTAAGTTGATTGCAGGTGAGCTTTTTCACAATATGGCAATATTATATCTTATTATACTTCCATTAAATCATGATGGCTTATTTTCCATCTGCAGTCATCTTAGGCAGAAGCAATTAAAACATTTAATTATTTCTCTCTTGTACACAGACAATAAAGCACTGGCAAGAAAAATACTCTCCCAGTAACCAGCAAGCTTTCAAAGCCTTCCTTGTCACATGGTGATATGTCTATCCTAGCCGAAACCAGGACAGGATGAAGAGACCTTTGGAAGTTTTAATGAGAAAATACATGAGATAAAAAATATGTTGGTCCATGCTGGTCTCCCATCAGCAAACATCAGAGAAATTGTTGACTATGTCATTTCTCTGCTATGTCTAAGATTCAGGGTCAGGTCTGCAGTCTGAATCTACCAGAGAACATAATGGTCCACAGTCCACATGCCACAACAGTTTTTAGGCTTAAGTATCTGTGCTATCCCCAAGAGGCTTCTACACCATTTTGCTGCTTTTCTATCTCTCACATGGCAAGAAATTCCTAGAAAGACCCCGTCAAAATGATTTTGTTGGAACAAATTTACTTTCTGCTCTGTCGTAAGAGAGATTCACAAACAAACAAACAAACAAATAAATAAATAAATTGTAACCAGCTGTACTAGTGAAGGCTTGTCAATTTTTCTTCCAAAATGAAATCCTGAACTTTGTTAGGGGCTAACAACACCTCACTGACAACTGCCTACTGACAAAAAAACGATCAAATAGTAAGGAAATGCTTTAATCTTCTGACAAGGAAATGAGGCCGGTATGGCCTGGTCTGGCCTGGCCTTACCCCATGATATTTTGGAGACAGTCTACTTAAACTTATTTTGTGATCTATTTGTGTTAGTTTATAAGGGACAGCTGTTTATTGGCAAGAAGCACATTTAGACCTGCCAACTAAAGTCCATTTATGTAGGATTTGTTACTGTTCTCAAAGGAGAAGCGAAAGTTATTTGGATACAAAATGTGCCAACATTTCAGTGGCGTTATTTCTTATTTAAATATTAAAAAAAACACGCCCAAGCCCTTCGCAGTACAATGTACATTTAACTCTCTTCTTGAAACATCAAAATTAATATATATATGTGTATAAACAAGCAGAATGTTATGTTAAAAAGTCCCAACATTTATTTGATGGAGATGCTGAGAAGATCCAATCACATCTCCAACCTCTAGAAGGTAAACATGGGACTGGCATGGCATTTGTGATCACCCAGGTTTAGTTTTCTACCACAGAATTCCTGCATGATCTTAGATAAGGGTTGGGATGTCTAAAATGAAGGCAACAATATACACTTCATGCAGTCATAATTTAAGATGACCTTTGTAAAGGTTGTGTAAGTTTTTAAAAAAGTATACTAAACGTAGCGCAGACAGCCTTGACCATATTTGTTCCAATAAAGCAGCTACATATTCTAAACAAAAACTATATCAAGAATTTTTTTTTGTCTTTGAAGAATTAAAAGTAGCTTTTATCTCAAAACTGGAAGGAAAGACATTAGTGCAAATAAATGTTTGCTGGGTAACGGCTGATGCGCTATTATTACTGAATGGAAAAATTAGAAGCATAAAATGCAAGAGGTAATAAGAAGACACACTGATAGTCCTAATTTTTAAAGGTTTTGGTCTTGCCTTTCAAGACAGGGAACTGATGGAAACTTTAAGAGACTATTCTGCCAAGCAAAAAGGAGACTATTACAGGTAGAAGGAGAAGCTAATACAAATAATAAAGATGAAAATGGATCAAGCAGGTCAACAATCAAACTAGTCAAAAAAGGCAGTGTTTTAGATTAATTCTTTGATCCAGGGCAGGATTACCAAGACTTTCCACAATTCTCTAAAGAAGCAGATTCCTATTTTGTTTAATGTGACATTCAAAGAACTTCTCTAAGTTAGGAAAAAAGATCTGCATGATGTTCTGTTCTTACTCTCAGCATAAGGCATCTTATTTTATAATTACTAAAATGTATTTCATCATAAATAGAGATGTCTTATGGCCTAGTACATTTTCCTCTACAAGCAATTTCATCATATAAAAGTAGGTTTTTCTTTCTTTTCATGATAACAGGAGAAGTTTTATTTGGAAAGATTCTCAAAATGGGACCTTCCAATTGTCTTTATGGTTGTTTTAAAAAAGTATGCAGCAGTGAATTCAAAGTTCCTATCTATGTATTTTCCTAGATCTATCAATTGTAGTTGCTAACACAGTGGAGACAATCCACAATTTTGCTATTCTGAAACTAAAAGCTTAAAAATAAAGTAATATCTACAAAAAAAGTCATCCACCTCATTGATATAGCATGATGAGCTATAAATTAAAAGAGAAAATATTTTGAATGGACACCATTTTTCTCTCAATATCTTGTCTTTTCTTTTTCCCTCTTCTTTTTTACTTCTAGCAGTTTTGTTTTTCCCATGATATCAGCAGGCAATTTCATTTCAGTATGGTCTGCACTGGACTGTGCAGATTATCAAACTAATGACATACGGACTTCTTACCACTGTAACACCTCTACTCTTGCAAGTGAGAATTTCAAGTGACAGAGCAAAGCTGTTTGCTATCAATTTTGCAAAAACTGCATCTGCCAGATTGCCAAGGTACATTTCAGAGATAAAAAACCAATTAATATTCTGATTTGTTATCTGTCTTTATCAGTCAAACAGGATTTCTTTTTACAAATGATAATGTTCTAAAATGAAAACTATCATATGTTAAAATAGCTTCCTGAAAATATTTTACATTTAGTTATTCTTTTGAAGTAAAATCATTAGAGATTGAATGTCTCTATAGTGCCTGCTATTGAAACACACATACATACATGGTGTCCACGTTCATTTCTACAAAATGCCAAAATTATCTGCTTGTCTCTTTAGGTGTTTTTTAATTTTGGTAACAAAAAAAGGATTTTTTCTTTCTTATATAAAATGACACTGAAAATGCTGAATTAGTTGTGTGTTTAATGCCAGTCTATGCATACGAAAATATACCAAACAGGTTCAAGCAGACAGTAGTTATCATAAACAGCAAAAAGCTTTGCGTACAAACTGACGCCTCAACTTTGAATCAACACTTTCTAACAAAGGCCAAAATAACGCTACTAACAGAAATATACACCGGTACTTTAAAAGTATCCTGCATAGGTCCAAGAACTCATGCAAACAAAGTTTGATGGCAGATCTAACAAAATTACTGAGAGGGAAAAGAATGTCTGTTTTCATACATTAATGATGTATTAGAGATATTTCCTTGTTAAAAAGCCATTATTTTTCTGTTTCTACATTTCCTAGTCCCCAAAGATACACAGTTCCTTTATTTCTCAATATTTATGGTTTGAAGTCAAATTCTGCTTTAAGGTAATATGACCACACTATTTATAATACACATGAAACCAGAAGCATTACTGTTAGTAGATACTTCGATCCTGTGGCCACTGTGAAGTCCAGCTCTGAAGATTCAGCAATAATTTGTTGGAAAAGTTACAATGACATTATCAAGAATAGGCTCAAATCACAAATGAGTTTGTTCTCATCTTTTCTACTGCAATTAATTCGGAGGAGCTTATTACACCAGGTATATCTTCTGATTTTTTTAGTTTGAAAACATTTAGTCTGCACTCTAAATAAATGACAAAGACAAAAATTTCAAGTTAAATCTAATCTGCCAGCAGAAGCTTTTAATCAATCAAGTTTTACTTACGTGGAATTTTGTTCAGTTCATTCATGAACTTCTCTTTTAATTTAGAAAATGCATCTTCTTTTCCTCCCCCTCCTCCGGGACTGGCTGGTTCAGTGACATTACTTGGTGGAGCTGCTGCTACTGTGGTAGCTGGCGGTGCTGCCAGGGCCTCATGATGACTTTCACTCACCATTTTAACCCCTGTGGAAGCTGCTGTTGGGAAAAAAAATATATATATATATTTACATCATGAAAGTGGATCTCATATCAATAAAAGACTAAATAGGCAGAATATCACTTGGTGCTCATGCTTACTGGGTAAATATGACTGCATCAGCAGACTGCTTTGTGTTCTTCATACAATATTTATTAGACCAGAGAGAAGTCTTTTCCAGGGTTAATTTCAGACAGAATCATTTTAGTGCTTAGTGTTCTTTTCCAATAATGTTGATTCTCGAACTGCTGAAATTGAAACCTCAAAATTCCTGTAAAATGCTCATGCAGATTTACCTTTTGCTCTTCAATTTTGAAAGTATAAGTACATGGGGTGATAAGTGCTCCCTACGTGCAAATTTCACGGTGTATTTACAGAATTATTTATCCAGGAGAGTTACAGAAGTGCAGATAATAGCCAAAGTTTCTACGTAAAATAAATGAAGTGATAAGAATATAATAAAAACACTTCAAGATTTCTTGACAAAGTAATAACCTATTGTTTTATACTTAAGCAAGTTGTATATTAAAAAGAAATTGATTTGCATCCATTTTTATCTTTATTTATTGAAGGCAATTTTCCTTCCAGTTATTTTGTGTGACATTTGCTACTGACAATATTCTGTTAAATTATTCACATGTCTCATTGGTGTATTCATGAAACCACAACATCTGTAGGGTATCTAAATGCAGCCATATTGAAGAATCTGAAAGACTGTC
Source organism: Anser anser (assembly GCF_964211835.1). Taxonomy (NCBI): domain Eukaryota; kingdom Metazoa; phylum Chordata; class Aves; order Anseriformes; family Anatidae; genus Anser; species Anser anser. The sequence continues at coordinate 42,586,097 of NC_139720.1, read as the reverse complement.
ACAAACATAATCCTACATTGGCATATTTTTCATTTAATGTTTAATGGGCATTCTGCAAAACCTCTGTTTGAGCTCATGGTACAAAGTGAAGAATTTGGGGCCTGTGCGGTGAAGGTGAGATGAGATGTTCAATGCAATTTCAGTATCACCAGAAGGTTGGCTGAAATGTTTACATTGATTCTGAACACAATGTTCTGATTTTCTGCTGCATCCTAAATATCACTAATCTGAATAATCACACTCTGTTTTCCTTCAGAAAACCAAAGGGAGAAAGGGCTTGAAAGATAACAAGCATTCATTATTGCTCTGAGTGTACAATTGCTCTCAGTCCCAAAAGAAACTTGGCCTTTGACCTTGTGCTGAGAATTTTAAACATCAGATGAAAAAAGGCAACACATCAAAATTAAAGGAGCATGACTGCATGCAATCTGACTGCAGCAATGGATGTTGCTGAAAGTACTCAAATCACTAAATCCAAATGAGGATTGGCTTTTTGTCCTTCAACTTTTCTTCTGTAAGCCCACAGTAAGGAAGATCTCCTACCACATGCCTCACCGCAGGAAGAACAAACCTTTGGAAATCACCCTGACCATTCCCATCATTAAACAGGGGTTTGTGCTTAAGTGTATTCTGGAACAGAAGTCATCCTTTAATACCGTCATTTGATGAAAAAGATTTTAACTAAATAGGGGATTGGCCTTATTCTGAAGAAGCAATGTGATGGATATTTTGAAGCAATTTTATTGACGCAGCACTGAATGAAGCAGTATTCCCTGCCCGCCCATTGCTCCTGCCTTTGCCCTCACAGTCTCTAGCCTAATATAAAATCGTGTTGATGTTGACACAGAATATGTGTGTGATATAGCTACATAAATATTTCATACACATGCAGTCTTATCTATTTGCCTGTAACAACATGGGAGCAGTTCACTATCTAAAGCAGACCAAAGCTGCTGGAAACATTCCAGTTAATATCCATGAACTTTGGCTCATGTCTGATGTCTTCAAAGATTTCCCCACTTGCCTCCCACAATAACAATCGGGAAAAACATGTAGTGCATAATTTGTGTAGTATGGAATAACGTGCCAGCGCTTTCAGACTGGGAGACTTTTTCCATATGCTCTGATGAATGCCAAATACTATGAAGCAAAACATGCAGAGCCATCAGCTGTAAACATTAATGTTGTTTTATATTATAGCATTTTGTCAATGAATGTCAGTTAAATCAGAAGAAAAGTTGTATGATATATCATAATTAAATCAAAATTAAATTGCTTAATTATAATATATTGCTTAATTATTTCAGGCCTGGCAGTTGACTATTTTATTTTGTAATGGAAGACACAATTTGCAGTGATGACTTTCAGCTAATTAAAAATTAAGGCAAATGTAATTTATTTGCTTCCAGTTTTGGAGCTATATTTTGAAAATATATTAGGAGAACAAATTTTTTACTGTTACACTTTCATTTATCCAAAAGAAGGAAAAAATAACAAAACAGAGTATTTCTCTAATCTCCAGGAACAAGCCTCAGCAGAGTCCTAGTGCAGTTAGAGGTCACTACATCTAATGAGGCATGCACAAATGCTTTGAGACTTGCTACAGAGCCTTTGACCTTTACACGCCAATGACAGTGTCCTGATATTTTAAATAGGTGTGAAGGGGCTGAAAAAGCATCTTGTCTCAGAAGAAGCTGTCTGCAGTAAAGAATTTTCTGAAGAGCACATGCCCACTCCCTTACAGAGATAACATCTGATGGCTTCTATTATTGTAACACCGCAGCAGCTTCCCACAATAATGGTATAAACACTGCCATATTATTAGAGACTGCAGAGTACTGGATAATTAGATTTAAATTGGCATTTTACAAAAAAGGGGTTACTTTAATGCTGCAGTGCATTGCTAAAGGTGAAGATCTACAAAAGACTAGCAGAGTACCTGCCATTTATGAAATGGCTGTTGAAAGCAAAAATTTCTTATAGGTTAAAAAATTAAATATCATAGAATTCAATTATGATTTCCAGTGAAGTGTTCACTACAATGGTGATACTGCTAGGCATGAAATGCTGTACGTTGCATGTGCAACATGCAGTCATAACTAGGAGTACATTTGTAGTCATAAATAAAATTATTTCATTTACATGCTTCTATAAAGCATAGAAGCATTTCATTTACATGCTTCTATAAAGACTATAGTGCTTGAGCATGCTGATTCTTTGGTATACACTGTCCATTCTGACTAAAATCCTTATTAAACAGATGTAAAACAAACAAAAAACCAAACAAAAACCCTGAAAAAAATACATGGAATGCTTGGAAGCAATGCTTGTCATTTCTATCCAGAAGTAGGCAAGTGTTGACTGAAAATGCAGAAATGATGATTTGAACCCTTGAGGATGCTGGGGATTTAGAACCTTACTATTCCCTATGCAAGAAAAATTTTGACAAAAACAAGTATCAGCTCAAACATCTACAAAATTTCTACATAATTTCCTCTGAAAAGGAAGAATCTGAATAATATACAAATGCACCCCAGAGATTCACAAGAAGGAATATATTTCCTCACAGAGGTACAAAGTATTGGCTGACTGCTTGCGTATTCTGGTATGGATACTGGTGGTGAGAGTCTTGTTGGAACACACCTCTGAGAGAGCAGTAAAGAAGAGGAGTCAGACTTTAGACATGGCTGATTATAGGGCATGGAGTAGCCTCTGAAAAAATGTGTTCCAGGGGCAACAGCCTCTCTTTGCAAACATTCAAGCATATCCAGAGTGAGAGGTGGGCTAATCCCATGGGAAATTTTAACTTATTTTAAATTATTCTTGAAAAATAAACTGAATAATGTGACAGCATTAATGAGAGAAATGTAGAACGTTCACAGTGATTCCTATGAAAGGAGGATCATCATCATCAGGATTTGGAACAAGAACAAAACTCAGAGCAGTGTATCATGTTATGGCAATGGGGAGATTCATGCTAGAATAGGAAGAAGGAAGGAAGGAAGGAAGAAAGGAAAAGAAAGAAAAAGAAAGAAAGAAAGAAAGAAAGAAAGAAAGAAAAAGAAAAAGAAAGAAAAAGAAAAAAAGAAAGAAAAAAGAAAGAAAAAAGAAAGAAAAAGAAAAAGAAAGAAAGAAAGAAAGAAAGAAAGAAAGAAAGAAAGAAAGAAAAGAAAAAGAAAGAAAGAAAAAGAAAGAAAGAAAGAAAGAAAGAAAGAAAGAAAGAAAGAAAGAAAGAAAGAAAGAAAGAAAGAAAAAGAAAGAAAGAAAGAAAAAGAAAGAAAGAGAGAAAGCTCAAATGACAGCAAAGAAATTTGCATGGTTTCTATGTGGTTAAGTTACAGCAGGTATACCATAGCATCTGCTGAAGGATTTAGTGAATACTTAATCCCAAGGACGGAAAATTGGTGTATTCCTTCTGCATGGATTTCAGTCAATACAATTTTGCTAACTTCTTCCCTTACCTGATGAATACAAACTGGGTGGAGTGAGATGGTGAATAGATCAGACATGCCATGCTGACCAAATAATTCTCTCACAATGAGAGATTTGTTGGAAAGTGACATTTTACCTTGCTACTTCTCAGATTTTTCTGCCATACTAAATATTTAAATGTGGTTATTGAAAATGTAAAAATATAGTGTTACTATGAGAAACTTTATAAGTTTTCAGAAGTAATTGTCACTATTTGTTCAATGGTTATTGCTGTAACTGTAACAGAGCTGGTCACTGAACCCCAATAAACATGCCAAGTTGTAAATTGGCATCTAGATTGCTAAATAGTATTTCCTGTACAGCTTTATCTTTTCAGCATCCCAAACATGTTCAGCTCAGCAGTTATATTCAGCTTGGAATGTAATCACAACACTTATCCAAGAAAGAAAAAAATCACACATAAACATCACTTGTGTTCCTATGGCATTTTTGTTTACAGTTACCATGCACTGAGAGAGAAAAAACTATCAGCTTTCAGTGCTGCTTTGTCCAGGGTACAGTCAGTGTTACCAGAGAGAGGTTTGACACCACACTGAAAATTTACCTTATTCCATTAGACTGTTTTTAATGAAATTAATTCATCACTAAGAAGATGGGAACATTACCAGAAAGTCTAAAGCTATCTACAATAAACGATCTCTTCCTAGATTGAAGTATTCTGGGATGTTAATCATACATTTTATACTCATTCATCTTCCCATTAATGAAATATGCTATCTTTCTAGCTTCAGTAATGGACATTTATTTTAAAAGACAAGCTCAAAAAAGAGACTTTCTTGGCTTTTTGTAAAGATGGGTCTGTAACTACATTTTCAGAAGAATGGAAGGTCATAGTAAAGATGTCATATCAAAACAGCCTTTTCACCACTACCACAGAGGCTTACAATGCAATCCATATTTAATACTGCTTTAGTGAAGATAAAGGTCCAACATTTTATGGGAAGAAAAGGTTTGATGAAGATCTTGGGTGGGAGAATTCAGATGTCCCATCTGTGCTGCTACAGATGCACAATAAACTCCCCAGCAAACCCTCAAAGAATCACTTTTCTGCACCTTTTTTAGCGGAGAAGAAATATTTCTCCTGCTGCCATATGTAAAACATCAGTTCAGCTGAAACTTTCTAGACTCCAATTTTACATTAGATCTTTAAAACTGTCTCTAGTGTTTACAGCTACACATCAACACATTTTTTTGGCTTAGCTGAACAAGCAAGATAAGGCACATAAATCTGCCCCTAGAAGTCCATGGCTACTTTATTGCTTCATTTTAGAAATGTCTGTGCCAGTGGCGTCCTGTCAAAGGAGCATCACTGATTCTGCAGCAGATGGCAGAACATCATGTTGTGATATAGGAATGGTTAGTTAGATGTGATGAAGACCTCACATATGTGGAAGGGAGAGACCTCTGAGTCCAAGTTTAAGCAAGTGTGGGGGTGGCAAAGGAGTCACGTACCAAGTCAGACAAAAGTGTTGCAACCCCGAGGTAGCAGACAGTAGGAGAGCTTGGCAGAAATATTTTTTGACAGTTAGTCAAAACTGTTTGTTTTGGGAACCAACTAGGAGACTGAGTTATCTACAGCACAGTCCCAGAACAGGCAACAAATCTTCCCATTATTAGGCATGAGCTCAGCATCAGACTCCAGAATTTGCTTAAAATAGGAAAAAACATTTTAGAAAAACAGCTGAAAGCAAGTAATGTGATGGCTAAATCCAAGCTCATCTTTTTTATTTATTTTTTTCTTTTCTATTTGTAGGCTCAAACATGTTTTGCTCCTCTCCTCAGACATCTATTTAGTTATTATTTGAGGTGCTTCTGGCAGTGTAACTGTCCGGAAAGTTTGTGTATTTAGATATGAATGTCATCCTTATACCTCCTCTAGTATTGAGGCAAAGCATGCATGTGAAGCATCTGAAGAAGCATCTGAAAAGTCAGGAGAAAATGAAATCTTGTATGATTTCCAACCTCATATTCATACTGAAAGCCTGTTATCTAAGTATGGGTTATATTCAAATAATATCCAAATCTTTGTGTACTTTTCTTAACCTGTTTAACTTTTAACATTCATTTTATGTTTAATAAATGTAGAATATATGTAGAATAAGCTCAGAATAGTTCACAGTTTTCTGTCATGATAAACATAAATATATTTTATTTAACTGAAATGATAAGAAAGTATGATTTCATCTCTAAGCATGTTTCAAAGCTAATGTCACAGAAAATGATCTGCCCAGTGTACGACAAGCCATCTAATTTTTTTCATAGCCATCTGATTTATTTTTGTGAAAACTGGAGTAAGACAAACTCCTCAGTACATGGTAAAATATGTGTGTTTCTCTTTTAGTTTCCTGATCACCCTTACCAAATAAGGTGGAGCTATTCAACGAACCCGGCTCTGAAATATCTCATGTTGCAGAGTCTCTGTAAGGGAAACTTTGGCTTCTCTTTTCAGAAAGAACCTCAGTCTGCTGATACATGATCTATGAACAGCTAATCGCTGTATGCAGTGATCTGCATACCAAACTATGCAAAATGATATTTTCAGACACCCCTTAAGTTGTTGATAAGACTGCTGTTAATTTAAGAACAGTGAAGCTAACACTAATTCTTTTTTCCAGCTAAAAGCCATAATTTTTTGACTGCACTTCAAACTTACTTTCCTCAATGCAAGAGCCAGAGGAGTCAGAATAGCTCACAGAGAAACACAAAAGTCGAGAGGAAGGAGTAATGTGGCAAGTCAAGAGTAGCGAGCCCTGTGCACAGATTCACTATATAAATGCCTATTTCCCTGACTGCGTTCTGAAACTATTATTTTCCCCTAAGTATATGATATTTCTTAGTCGAGCATTTCTTTTGATTTTTAGAGGTAATGGGGCTGGAGACAGGCCTGTCTCTCTGGATGTTGACATTGTTGTCATGTTTCAGCAGCAGTGAGGTTACCAAAGCTGTCAAAGCATCAGAATATGTATAATTTAACCCCTCTGCCTTCCTCTATTGCTGCAATGCTGTTCCAAAATGACTGAGGTCCTTGATACTAGCTAGAGTTATGAATAGGAATGAGGGAAAGAAACTACAGCAATTTCCTCCCACATGATCATTCTGTCATCTTTCACACTTGCATCTTGTTTCCTGAAGCTGTAATCTGCATTTCTACTCCCCTGGTATTTACTTTCAGACTTCCTTTGTACAGCAGTGTAAGACAAAAGAATTCATATAAAAATTAGTGTTCAACTGCATTTAAGCATGAAATTCTAATACAGTCCACAGAGAATTCTTGCTGTTCCAAAATCATTTTAGAGTAATCCCACAAATAATGAAGCCCTTTATATCAATAAAATCCTTGTTATGTACATTGCGTAAAATCAATTTATATTCACATATTTGGCTACTGTCCAATCAATGTCTCCAATAAAGCCTATAAACTAGGAAAGTGCCACAGAGACTAGCTATGATGTCGAAAATTCATAAGGAACAAAACAACAGAAATTGTAAAATAATACAGAGAGAAACACTATTAATATTCCTGTTTTGGTATCTTTGAATTGTTCTTCTGTTGAGATTTCCTGTATGTCCCAATTTTTGCAGTCAGTAACTGTGAGATTAGTGAAATTAATTAGGAACAAGCAGGATGGTACATGCACTAAAGAAGCAAATACAGGGGGGACCTGAGATGTGCAATTCACTGCTACCTCACAGATTAGTTAAATCCTGGACTTAGGTTGTGAAATAATTGGCAACTCTGAGTGTGATTCTACTCTGACAAGTTACTATACAAAAATGGCACCTTCCTTCTGAAAAAGATCTGCTCCCTACGTATATTCAGTCATATATGCTGAATTTAATGAGTATCACATTTCAGCTTTAATACTGATTTTTTTTTTTCTGTTATATCTCCAGTATAAAAAGCTAAGAGAACATGAGCAAGATTTTATTCCTTCTGTGCATCATGAATGCTATTATTAACTAAATTTCAAAGACCAGTTGATTACATCTCTGAGAACCTACTGCATGTTAAGCAGTTATACCCAAAGGCATGGGATTATATACTTGTAGGCAAGCACATAAAATTTGGGCTGTGTTACTGGTGGTAGGTGGGAGAAGGAAAGAGCTCAGCTAGTTTTTCAGATCTTATGATAAAATTACATGGCTGGCATTTAGAAAAATGTAAACAGTTGGTATTTGGCATTAAAGCTCTAAGATGCGTCACCTAAGTGTACTAATGGGAAAAATACTCACATGTGACTGAATTATGTAGATCAAGTTTTGCAAATTCTGCGTGATAAAGGATTCAGATTTTTCAGATACAAGCAATCTAGTATTAAAAACCTCAATAGTTCATGACACGGATATCAACCAGGTAATGCTAAGTACTTGTGCATGTACAAATATACCTGTCTATATATATACATCATGGGTACATAGCTATCATGTATGCACAAATGACATGCTGCGATGCTTGCTATGAGGTGACTAAGAAAGTATTATGACTTCACTGTCAGCAAAGCAAACAATGTGAGTCTGAGTCCAAGAATTTTATAATAAACAGTTTTGCAGTTTTATAAAGATAGCAGCTTTGTAGGGAAATACACACTTTTCACGAACTTTGATAAAAATTTTCAGAGATTTCTTCAGCCACATGACAGCAGCACTGAAATCAGGAACAACCTGGCAAAACCATGAAAGTAAGCTGACTGGCTGTGACAGGTTCTGCTAACTGCAGCTATGTGGAAATTACTTTTTCATGAATGTCACCAATCTAGGAAAGAAAAGTACAGGGGTGCAGGAAGCATCTGCATTCATATTTTTTTAAAGTTTAAAATAAAATAAAATAAAATAAAATATATTTATGGCTAATTACTGTACTTACTCTTTGAAGGCAATCTTATCAGCACATAGAAAGAGAAATAGTGGAAATTGGAACTAATTGTCCCATAATGACTGATATTTTTTCCTGCTGTTGAGAATGATATGCCGTCATCCAATAGCTTTCTGCACACAGCAGGAGGGAAAATTATCAATCAATTATGAGACAATTAATTCCTAACTTGTAACATTTTTCTACTGAAAAGAAAAAAAAGATCCTAATTTAAGATTAAAAATTATGCATTCCCTATGGTGTTTTGGAAAGCCATCTCTTTAAAATATTTCCTTATAAATATCTAAAATTATTTTCACAATTTATAGACCTACACTGAAGCACTTTATAAAATATATGGGTAAGCACTACTCTCTGCTGATAGTACTATTAATTCTCATTCTGCAGATATTTCTATAGGTGAACAATGTAGCAAGGATGCCATCACAAGAATGTTGTATCTAACTCATGCATGAGCAATACTAAAGAAAGCAACTTCAGAATAAAGGTAAGGAAGTAAGAAAAGAAAAGTAAAAAAAATACTTGGATTTAAAAAAAATAATTATAATTAAGGACTGAATGGTAATTTAGGGATTCTCATAAGTTTAAAGCTTTCAGATTTTTTTGCACACGCAAATGCTTGGTGTGGCTATCTTCCCATCTCTTCTCTAGACCAGAGAGAGCTCATGTGACATAGCTTTGAATCCCTTTGGATAGACCTTGGCCTTACTGCCTCTGTTTTGCTGCATCTGTGCTCTGAAAGGGAAGAGTCATCCCTGTTCAGCTTTTGAAAAAAAAGCTCTTTGGGTGCTTGCCAGGAGAGGACACATACCTTACCTGGAAGAAAGTGGTAGAGATGGTTCAGAAGAGCTTTATTTATGAGTCACTCCTGATTTTAGCATACCCTGCTGATTAGGCAACCACTTGCTCAACGTTCGGGCTGCTGAGCATCCCGTTTTGAGGTACTCATGTCTCTAAAACCATACAGGAAGCTTGGTCTAAAGCTATGATACAGTCCAAGGTTGTAGAGAGTAAAGGTATTTATATAAACAACATAAAGGGCCCTCTGATCAAATCTACAACCTGTATTTCCTCTGCTTGCATATACAAGATGACCAAAGAAGTCTGGAGTCTCCAGCTGATGGTATGACCCTTTCCGGGTCATGAATATCACCCATTTCAATCTGGAAGTTCAGCACATCTTTGAAAGAAACTCTTCAGTCATCTGCATCTTCCAAGCTCTCAGCTGGATTGAGGCCAACTGAGATGCCGGGGCTGAATTCTGAAAACCATCCTCCTGTGTGCCTCATCTATGCTGGCAGGTAAAGTCCCAGAGCATTGTGCCCTTTTAGACTGAGGGATGGATCTACCCTAAATCTGGACAACAGTCTGCAGTAGCATTCTGACGGAGGCAGTGATTGATAGACTACTCTGCCTCATTAGCCACTTACTGCTGCAAGAGGGCAACTAAGGTTAGCGCTATTGCCAAAACAACCTGGGGAGATAGAAATCCTATTTAATAGGCATGGCTGATTTATTGCTATTGCTGGCTTTCCCTATTTTGTTCTGTGCTTCTTTCTTCTGGCCAGTACAGTTCTCCTTGTTTTAAACCATCGACTCAGTGCTTGTTGGTGGGAAAATGCTGTTCATCAAAAGCCTGTAAGTAGGGTAATTCAGTTTTTCAAGTTTGTGGATGCAAACTTGAGCAAATTTTACTTATGCTTTCCAGAAATAATCTACTAGTAATTGAACTTGGACTGCACTGAACACTCACTGGTTACTGGATGGTTACAGGAATGCTATTTTTCAACACAGGTACTGCTGCTGTGGTTAGATGTCTAGCAGTTAAACACCCTAGTAGACATTGTCACATACTTCGCTTTCCTGTAGATTTACTTGATTGAGCTGGCTCTCCAGCTGGGACATCAGAAGGGCTGCATGTACATTAATTGCCATACATTTAACATTCATGCAGAAAAAAAACAAACCACACAACAGTTTTAAGAGAGCAAAAATGTGAGAGAAACCAAGTTCTACTTTGTATCGACATCTTCTTGATATAAAAAATAAAAAATCTCTTTTAGATCTTAATTTGATGATTATCATATACATATTGTCTAATTGCATGCTTCAATGTGTTAATGCTTTTTGTTTATTTTTTCTTTTTTCTCTTTTTTTTTTTTTTTTTTTTTTGTGAAGCTCAATGTTCAGCTATGGGATTATAACCATTTGTTGGTTATAAGCCTCAACCTGGACACGTCTGTTTAAAATGAAAACAAAAGAACTTGCTGATCATACAGGGATAGGAAAATAATCTGTTGTCACAGAGCACAGAACAAAGACACACAGTGAGCTCCCACTTTTCTACATCACCATAGCTGGCATATAACTATATATCTTTGTCAAACTTAGCTGAAAATAGTATCAATTTTACTATTATGAGATTGGGGCTCTGCTGAGCAGCATGGCAGAGCAGACGTGCAGTTGGGGAGCTTTGGCACTAAAGGCACACATCCTCTGAGCTTGTGTGCTACCCCTGCGTGGCTGGTATGCTTGGCTACCAGGCAGGGTAGCACCATGCTCACGCTCCCTGCTGCTCCGTGTGCTCAAGAAGAGGAAGTGGCCGGGACTGACAAGGGGTAATTTTCGCTTCATCTCCAGCCTCTGGTAGCTGTCCTCTGTGCTCTGCAATCTGTAAATCATAGTGCATTGCTCTGGAAAGGATGAGGATACTGAGCCAAACCAGAAGCAGGATGTAGGGAGGCCAGCATGGTCTTTAAGACTCTTCCAGCACACGTGTTTCTGCTTTGTTGTACGGGCATTTTGCCTTCATGAAAGCATGTAAACACAGGACTGGAATCCAAAGATAATGCCAGCACTACTTGCAAGAGCTTGGTCCTCTATAATGAATGCAGCACTAATTATTAAAGAAATTCTTGGCTTTCTTTAACAAACTTGCAGCCAAGAGCTTTCCAGAGATTATATCTACATTATAAAAAAGGAGCACAAAAGCATTCAACATGATTGATGAAAATGTTTGCTTTCTCTTTAGCAGAGTAATAAACAAGTTAGCATTTCAAAGTTCTCTGAAGAGAAGAGATACTAAAGAGAAAGCACGCGGATGCATTGTTCTGTAACACAGGTATTTGATGAGCTCCAGAAATCTCTTTGGAAGAGAAAAGACGTATTATGGTGTGTGAAAAGAAGAAATCTTCAGGCTGTTATCTAGTTGCTAATGGCTGGTTCTTGATGAAAACAGAGCAGAATAGAATGGATAGTTTAAGCACTGTGAGGTAAAAGCAGAAAATTGGACTTAGAGCACAAGGGACATTCACAATGAAATGAAAGTGGATGCAATAAAATGTTAAGAATGTGACAAGGAAAAGATTATTCTAAATATGAAGAGACGAAAGTCAAAGTTTTGCCTTCACTTCAACAAAGCCTTTGGAGAAAAAAAAAAAAAAAAGAGGAATTAGCCCTCCTGTAATGTACATTAGCAAAGAAAAGAGAAAGATGAAAAGAAGAATAACACCTCAAGGTCATTTTAAACCAAGCAGCAGCTATTAAACTTTTAATTACAACCTTGTATTTCATGTTTGTTTATTTTTTTCTATAATTGCTAGGAAAAAAAAGAGAGAAAAGCTTGAAACAACATATTTCTGAACTTCACTCTGTTCATACTTTTGCTGCCAAAATCTTAAACAGGATAATTTAAAATTGTTTAAACTTAGAAAAAGACTTTTCTGCATTTGAAAGAGTGTATTATCTAGTTCCTTTAACACACACTAGAGCAGCACTTTTTTCTTGTCTTCTGCCCATTACAAAACCAGCAGTTTTAAGTTCACATAGTACCTACAGACTAAAAGACAAGGTATCTCCTCAGAAGTTAGGCACAATTGCCTTGCCCTACACCTGTGCAGTCTGATATTCCTCGAATACTTTAAGAAACCCGAAGTCAGTACCCGCTGGAAGTCCCTTCCTATTGAAACCTGGGCTAACATGGCATCTGTGTTTCAGATGTTACCAGCTGTCACTGTAGGAAAGTGCGAAGCAGCATTTATGGCAAACAGTGGCATTTCTTTTTAATCCACAAACAAAAGCAATTCCTGGAATTTTCATCACCTTTCCAACCATTTGAAAACAATAATTGTTAGCTCTGTTAAATACCTTCTCTTTCTAAAGTAATACTCTCCAAATGCAAATTGTAGTCACAGCTGCACAGGAAATCTACTGCCAAAATACACCATTGGGAGAGAAGAAAATATAGTGGCAGCTGGCTGTCTCCAAAGAGGGGGAGTGTCATCTCTGTGAAACAGTCAGCTCTCACAGAAGAAATGCTAAAGAGCAAAGGACTGCAATACCACCAGGCACTGGCTGAGAGTGGACACTGCTAACAGGAACAAATTGGAGGCTGTGAGTGGACACTGCTAACACGAACAAATTGGAGGCTGTAACTTTAGCAGAAGAAGGAAAGGTCAGGAAGGCTGACAGAAGCACTGGTATGCCTTTGCCTACATGCACAGTGAAACTTCAGTCAAAACTGTGTGGTTTAAGAATGACTTTTTGGTTAGTTTGGATTCAACAAATATTCTTTACATCTCTTGCTCAACCATTTACTTGTGTTTGCAGAATCCTGACTAAAGCCTGGGGACTGCTTCACTCGTTATTGGTTTATCTCCCATTTCCGTGAGTTTATAACTAGCAGGGGACAGTTTAAGGAACAAAACTCAGGGAGATGGTGATGTAGCCCTTCTGTGCAACTTCACAAATCAAGTTGTGATGTCACAACATTTCAAAGAAATCCATGTTGCCTGTGACATGGGAATAGCTCAGTGCAGCAGCTTTTCCTCCTGACAGATTGGGCAGATTCAAAGCAGAGATCTACAAGGTGAGAAACTGCAGCTGATGAGAACTGTCCTACAGCATCCAGTCCTGTGGTCAGAGCCCAACTTGGAGGGGAAATGTGTCACAGGAACACTGAAATTATAATCTCAAATTTGCAGAAGACACCCTGGAAGCCTTTATATTCCTACTTTTTCATCTAACATAACCATAGTTATATGATTACTACATATTTTACTGGGTCATTTGCAGTGCTTGAATCATGAACTTTTGGATTTACACTGCAGCTGCCCTCCAGCTCAGTTTGCTACTAAGAGCAGTAGTTTCTGAGCCTAGTCCACATGGGAAGAGAACAGCGCACACTTTGATGGGCTTGTTATGAAACCAGTTGTGAGATGGCAAGGAAATAATGGACACTAGGGTCTTAGGTGTCTGTATTCTGCTTAACAAGCGTGACTATTGCCTTGCATTTAGAGCAGTGGCTAGAAACATTACAGGCACATTTATTTGTCTATCTAATTCTTTCTGACAGGCAAAGGTAGTAAAGGGAGTGAAGTGTGCTTCCTTCTGTTGAAGCCTACTCACACTTCTTGTGACAAGCTAGCCTGTGACAACATGGGCAAGCGATACATGATGTGAAATGAGAATCTGGTCAATAATAAAGCTTGTGAATTATGTGGAAATACACACACTTGCCTAAAAGGCATTTAGAGCTAGCTGCACTTATCACTTATGCCTGAGATCTATGAGCGTAGCCTGAGTGGAAGCCACAACATGTTGTAATGGGTCTTCAGTTTGGAAAATCAGAATCAGCACCTTGTGATGCACTGCAGACACTCTCCTTGTCATCACCAGATTTCTCAGAACAACTTGCATAAAAGTTAGTTTCTTTTAACATCAAATACTTGTACTTTTTTTTTTTTTTTTATGGCTGACTATCTTCTTCTGCTTATTTGGTGTGTTTTTAGCTGTGTGCCACCTCTCCTATTCCCTTTATGCTCCCTGTTTCCTTATCCTGGTGTGTGACTCATTGACTCATGCTGCTATGCTACCCCAGGAACCGCATTGCTTGGTTTCATTAACTGCCTTCAGCCTGTCTCTTTAGATCCCTCCTCCAAGCATATTCTCTCTCCTATTATCTGTTCTTCCCCTCTATCTTACCTCAGTTTCTGTGTAAAATTTATGAGAAAGGTTTTCAGAAGCAGACGGGGATATCTAGACACTTAGCTAACAGTCACACCTTTGAAAAATCTCCTCTTACACCTTCATAGTTCTCTTGCTATGCAGTAAACCCCCTTCCTACTTTTAGCTCTCCTCCCTTGCATCAACCATCCTTTCCTTCCTTTGTTCTCTGTATCCTTTTTTGCTTACCTAAGGTAGGCCACAGCTATGCCAGCACATCTTTGCAGGTCAGTCATGCCAGCAAAACTTCTAAGGCATGCAGTTATCTTAACAGAAACAGCTTTTGTCAGCCTGCATTACCCAGTTTCAGAAGTAAGTGTGACTTCACCAGCAAAGATGCCGCTTCTTCAGCATACGTTCTACCTACACATGCAGGAATGGGTCAGCACAGTTACAGAGGACAAGACTTCAGACAGTCCCTGATGCAGAGACCGTCCTTTTAGAATCAAAAAAGAGCAACAAAGGACGTTCACTGCCGTGCAAAATAAATATCTGAGAGAATGTATTTATCAATCTCTATACTCTGTATCTATCTAATGGGCTAAAGAAATGGTTCGGTTTGCAGAGTATAACTTCAACTGCTCAATACTTTAACAGATGCAAATAGATCTATTCATTTAATATAGCTGGAATGAATAATAATTAATTCTCCTCAGACTTTTTTCATAAGTCACAACTGTTTAGGAGTGATGGAAATTTTAATTTAAAATGGCTGTCTCATTAGAGCATGGGACTGTTAAAAGAATTGTGTAAGAAAATTCATTATAATAGCCTAGAAAACAAAAGACTGTTTTTAGCAAACCTGTTCATCTCACTGCACATTGCAGCCTAATGATGCCGTACAAAATTTAATTGGCTATATTGCAAGCCTGCTACTGCCACTTGCAACAGAAACTGGTACCAAAAAGGTAACAGGAAATTGTATCTTGGGCACCTATCAGGAACAACTCTTAACTTTTGTTAACAAAAATCTCCATAAACTCTTTAGGGTTTTTATTTTAACAAGTTTTTTGATTACATTCTAGGCATACACAACCAAGAACCTCTCTCCCCTGAGACACATTGGAGATTTAAAAAAATGTATTTTGTGTAAACAGAGAGACACTGTATGTACTCTTTGGGAAATGAATTGTAATGTGACCTAAAGTCTTCTCCCACACACTGAATCCTCTTTCTTGAAACTACATTTACTACCCCTGGAAAGCTACAAAGCCTCATTCCTTTATGCAGGTATCAAACCCCGAGCAGTAAAGGGTTAGGAGTGATTTCCCATGTGACAGATTAATCCACAACAAGCTGTTTTAGGGTTTCTTGAAGGTCTATTCAAAACATCCCATTCTAAATACGGCCAGACACGATATACTATGTTGGATGGGTACTCACCTACATTAAACGCGATGGAATACAGGTTTAATCTAGTGTAGTAAATCTCTATATTTTTGTGTACTCATAAACATAGAACAGCGCTTGGCCATATTCCAAGATCTACTACGTTTCTGTTGCATACTTTACACACAAAATATGAATCATAGTTAAACCCTGTAAATATGGGAAAGTAATAGTCATCCAACTCATCTTCATTTAGTTATACTAAAATGGCTATAATGCTCAAGAAGCCGAGAAGTTAAACAACCCGATCCACTTCTCTTGGAGTAACTGCTTCTTTTTTTTTGTTTTTAAATAATTTATCATCATTTCCCTTAAAGGAAACTTTCCATTCTTACCGTCTGTTGTGCAAATTTTTTAAATTATTTTTGCTTAATTTTTTATTGAGTAGGAAAGGAATATAAAGCAAGGATATAAAAAAGGAAGAGTTAATTTTTGAAAATAACTTCACACTGAACAACAATAATCACAGTTCCTGTTCTGAATGCCTGAAGACAATATTTTGTGAGCGTATCTCCAACTGCAGAATGTAGTGAATGTGTAATGTTTAGGGTAGATATGATTGAAATGTTTTGCTGTTCAGAGAGAATAAAACGTAAGTAGCTAAAAATGTGATTTGTCAGGTATGTAGCAGTCACCCCTCTTGTTCTGGGAGGAGCTTTGAGATCTGTGTGTGAGAACTAATACTATAGCTAATATGCAGGTTTTGTAGATGAGCATAGCTCTAGGCAGACAAACATTCATCTGTTAATGAACTGGACATAAAGAAGGACAGTTTTGACCCACAAAAACTTTTATTGTTAAAAAAATAAGAAAAGGAAGCAGATTCTGCTTTGACATCTTTGTTCTGCTGCACAGCTTGCAAACTGCACAGCAGGGCTTTTTTGTGGATTCAGTTCCTAAGCACAGAAGAGAGACTTTCCCTGGCATACTGTAAAATCATTGGAAGGGCAAACTGGTGAATCACTTTCAAATGGTGAAGCTTATGAATTCCACAAGCTGGAGGCATTGGACATAGTTCAAAGACATTACAAGCTTCACAAATTTAACAACCTTGGATTTTTCCCTTGAAAACAGGAAAATAAAATGTAGGACTTAAAGGTACCAAGAAT
The DNA here is from genome assembly GCF_964211835.1 of Anser anser. NCBI lineage: Eukaryota > Metazoa > Chordata > Aves > Anseriformes > Anatidae > Anser > Anser anser. Next base: position 42,569,231 of record NC_139720.1, on the reverse strand, counting down.
AACATGACATGTTAATGTTTGTTTGCAAATTCTACCTTTGAGTATGCAGTTCTGACATTTCTATTAACTCATCTCAAGCAGATAATGTTTCAAAATTTTGAATAATTTCTATTCAGTATTTTGTTTGTTTGTTTTATACTACTACCTCTATGTAATGCATTACATCAGTTCAATACATATATAAACAAAACATGTTTCACAACAGAATCTGTAGAATTTTTTTTTTTTTAAGAACTCAGGCAAAATATTTGTAATACTGCAGAACTTAGTAACTGCAGATTAGCAATGGGCTGTATTATTTGATTTACATTTTAAATTCCTAATTAAAGTCATTCACTTGTAAAGAGTTTAAACTTGTACATCTCTGACAGCTGAAAGTTAATAAAACATTTTCAACTTCACAGAAACTGTTAGTGGATTTAGCTGGTATAAATGAGTATGTCCAGCACACAGTAGGTAGTAATGTCACATTTATTATAAATGTATTCATAAAGCATTTCAATCCCATTTTTTTTCTGTATTAGCACATAATACTTAAAGAATTTTTAAATCATTACACTACACCAATTTTTGTTTCTGTTTGTGTTTCAGTGAGTACTGATATATAAAACATGGATTATTCCAGGACACTTTAAATCCTTAGTTATGCAGTAGGAAAGAAAATATATGCAATCATATTAAAACTATCACAAACTACAAACTGTAGCCAGCCAAATTGTCATTTTAGCTTCAGTTATATATTTCCTGTCTTCCAAATGCTTAGAAGACTTCTTGGGATTTATGCAAGGCATTTTTTTTCTCTCTAAAGACACATTAACACCACCCTTTTTACTGTCTACATTCTAGTGGTTTCATACGATTTTAATCCCAAAATATCTAATCAGAAATCTTGATTTCTAATGCAACTTTGAAGTTTGGATGCATTTTTCATAAGTTCTAAAAATAAAGAGTTCTGTCTTCTGCAGTGACATGTCATGCATATGTATGAAGGCACTGTGACAAAATTCCAAGGCATTTAAATAAATGTAAATGGAAGGGAAAACATACTAGCAAAATATGATGCAGCATTTTAGTCTTCTATATACAGGAAGTCTTTGAATATATCAATATAATTAAGGGCAACCCAGTGACAATGGCAGACAAAACAGGGTCCTGCACTGGAGTTACAGATTGGAGACTGTTACAGGTACAGTCTACAAGTGAAGTACTCATTTGCTGGAACATAACATGTCTTTTTAATGTGAGCTTAAACAGCACTCATCCCAATTATACTGAAAAACAAATAGAGAAAAGAATGAGGCTTTTGAAAACTGCTGTTATCAGGAATGACTGTTTTGTAGAGTTGTGAAAGCTTAGTTCACTGTTACCATGTTAAAAGAATTCAGTCTAATTGTATCAGATGGGTAAGATGCATGGCTGGGTCAATATATTTTGATTTCTAGAAAAACCTGTACATTTTTGTACTGGCTCTGAAATAATTCCAACTGGTAAAACAGAGCACCTCCCACTTATCCATAAACAAACAAACAAAACCTGTGAAAACAGATCAGATGACATGAAAAGGGTAAAACGTGTGCTTTCACATACAGACTTTTACAAAAAATGCTTCCTGGGAGACCCTCTGTAAAAGAACAAGTGTTGAAAACAAGCATTCCAAAAAAATGCCCCCATAGTCTTCAGTGTTTGAAGAATGTAGTCCAAAGTGAAACTTAGCTGGGAGATAAGGCAATTAAATCTAGATTCCAATACTCTACTACTGCAGTTAAGAGTGTCATACAGTCCTTTCAAGAAATTTGTCAAAATTCCTCTTGAATTCTATTCGGGTTGTTTCTCTTCCTACTCTTACTGAATCTCATTGCTCTGATAGTTGGAAATCTTCCTTTAACTTCCAATCTAAGTTTACTTGTGGCCATTGATGTCTCTTAGCTTCACAAATATTTTTCCCTTCCCAATATTTATATCACCAGTATTTTTCAATGTTCTTAGTCTTTTCACTAGAGTGAAAAAGCTTGTTCTTTTTGTAAAACTCAAGTTATCCAGTCCCCTGGTGATCTTATTAGACTTATTCCTATTTTTTAGCATTCTCTTCTTAATCTGGACGTATCATACTAGTCCTAAGAGCATCTGCTGTCATTGCCAAGAGATTGATAGAGAAACAGAACCTTAGAAGAAATTAGAGAGGTACTCAGAGCATCCTGAATGGCACTGAACCTATAATGACACAAGTAGGCCACCACAATTACTGAGAAATGTAGTTTTGCCTTGTGCAGCTGCTACCTATGATCATCTTTATCCTCTCTTCATTACGCACCCACATTTAAAAGTTATTTTAGGCCCTGCTTACTGAATACCTTCCCAGTTCCTGCTACTGGCACCTCAGGAGCTGGTTTCATGAAACATTTGTAAGGCACTGAACAGACAGAGTAGAAAATAACCTTTAAAAGCTCAAAAATAATTTTATTGCCTAAAGCTAAGTATTTTTTCAGACCTAAACATAGCTTTCTTTTTGAAGATGAGTTTTATTAAAACATTAAAAAACAAAACAAAACAAAACAAATCAAATCACACACACAACAACAACCACAACAAAAAAACAAAACCCCGTTTTTAGATTTTGTCATTTTTTTGGCCAGGATAGAGTTAATTTTCCTCCTAGTAGCTGGCAGGGTGCTGTGTTTTGAGTTTAGGATTAGGATGAGAATAACGTCGATAACATGCTGATGTTTTAATTGTTGCAGAGCAGTGCTTACACTAAGCCAAGGACTTTTCAGCTTCTCATACCAACCTGCCAGTGAGCAGGCTGGGGATGCACATGGAGCTGGAAGGGGACAGAACCAGGACAGCTGACCCGAACTGGCCAAAGGGATGTCCCGTACCATATGATGCCATGCTGAGCAATTATTATGGGGTAGCTGGCTGGGGTGGGGGGAACCTCACTTCAGGTCTGGGCTGGGCATCAGTCAGCGGGTGGTGAGCAATTGCATTTTGCATCACTTGTTTTATACACATTATTATTATTAGTGCTATTATTATTATTATTCCTTTTCTGTCCTAATAAACTATCTTTCTCTAAGCCCACAGGCTTTTATTTTTTCCAATTCTCTTCCCAATCCCACTGGGGCAGGGGGACGGTGTGTCTGAGTGAACGGCTGTGTGGTGCTTAGCTGCCAGCCGGGTTAAACCACAACAGATTTGTACATGGGGATAGATGCATCTGAAGAATGGCATACAAGGGCTGATAGTATCCAGAAGTGGCGTTCCCAAACAATGCTGTTTCAACCATGTCTGTTCTAGCCACGCAGAGAGATTTTTCTCCACTGTTCCTGTCCTTTGGAGGAGAAATAAGAGGTACACAAAAGTTCAGATTACATATACAAAATCAGTGAAGACTTGGCTAACTAATACCTAAGCGGTGGAGCCTAGTGCCATATTCCAATATCCAGTGCACTCCACTAGAGCCATTTTTTCCCACCATCTTCTGTTGTTATGTAATATTTATTAACAGACTTCAGATAAGAAGATTGTGGAGTGTAGTGATCAAACACCAGAAAAAGCAAAAGCAGAAGTCAACTTCTGTTAAGAGAAATAACTAATTAAATAGTAATGGCCATGGATTCAAAAACCTGTGAGTCTGTAAATCCCTCAACTCTGTATTTCACAAAGCCCAATATTAACATTTAAACTTGGTGAGAATTTAAAAGGACTAGTGTTGTGTTCCTCTTTGACCTTAATTGATGTTTCAGACTGGCATTTCAGCCTTCTGAAGTCAGCTTCCTCCCCTGACACCAGGAGTAGCAACTGGAGAAAGAACAGTTTGGGCTGAATTCAGATGCAGCTTCCATCTCCTCTTTACAGGTGAGGACAGAATTACTGTCTGCCCACTCCCGTTTCTCCTGGTGCAGAGGGAATTCGGGACTAATGCTGAAGGGGAGGAGACAAGCCTGCAGGGAAAACACTAACCTAAAAATGCCTACAATGGGAAGGAAAAGGAAATCCTGAAAGGGGTATGTATAAAGGAATAAAAATGAAGGACAAATCACTTGAAAAGTGGTACAGGTAGTAAAATAGTTATGAAAGAAGGTGGCAGACAGAGAGGTGTGATTGTTGACTGCAATCTAGGAGGGAGAATAGAAAAACAAAAGAAGAAGAACAAACTGTGAGAACAGAATCTAAGAGAAAAAGTGAAATATGGAAGAGGGTGAAAAGAATGCAACAAAGGAATGAGTTACAGATTATAAGAAAAGTAACAAGAAGGAAAGTAAAAAGTGGAAGGAATGAATAAAAAAAGCTATCCAGTCTTATTTTGATCCCTTGTATCACACAATTCTGTTAAATATGCTGGATTTTATATTCAAATAGTGAAAGAAAGAGAAAAAGAAATTGTAATTAATTTTTTTTTCTTCCATTTTCTGGCAAAGCTAGGCACCTGTGGACTGGCTGCCTTAAATCTATGTAGTCACTATGTGCACCACGAAGTGGCCTCTTGGTGACCACCTTGTATTTCCGCAGCATGCTGGGAGGCAGACTCTTTCTTGGAACAGAAACAGAGCCGGAAAGGAGAGGTAAAGAAAAAAGCCTGCCCCTTCCTGTCTAATGTCCTGTACAAAGGTGCCTATGTGAGGGATTCAACGGACAGGAATGAATTCCTGTAGGGGCTACTGAAAAAACCTGTGCTTGGCATCTCATTTGAATCTTCCTGAGATGGAACATGTTTCCCTTTCCATTGATAGACCAGCTCTTAGGCAAGGTGAACAGTCTTCCACAAGCTGGGGCAGGGAGTCTTGTCTCCCTCGGACCCCTTTTTTCACATGCAAATAAATAGACTAAGGAATGAGGTGGTGACATGAACCCCAGCAGTGGACTGGCAGGAATGGGGCCCACATGTTGAACAGGCTGGATGCAGAAAGCATCACACAGGTAACGGCTTGCAGCAGGAGATGCAGTAGAAGCAGTGAGAGTAGGACAGCTCTGAGGGATGTGTAGGTTTTTTCCCTCCATTCAAGGCTCCTGCTCTGTCACCAAAATGGGGTGATTTTTGCTGGATTCTTCTCATTATCAGGTATGATCCTTGTGGACCACTTCTGGTGTGTGTCTCCTATCTGCTGAGTAATCCTGCTCTAATCTGTGCCTCCAGAACACAAAACTGGCTTATTTGGCACAAAGGTTAGTTTAAAGTCATCAAATTTTATGAAGCAATTTAAAATGGGCTTTCACATTCTATTTATAAATACAACTTATTTTATGAAGGCTCCTTGCATAATCTTCATCCTTCACAGTCAGCCATTATCACATAATGTTACATTTTTTTTTTTTCAGAAACTGGTACACTAGTTTATAACAGCTATTAAAATCCCCATGCTTGTACACGCTACACAATTAGTAATGTAGATGTTTAAAAATTCCTAGATACAGTGCAAACAACAGTGCAGTCTATTGCATATATTGTTGCCATGAGACCTTCAATATTTTCTCCTCTATGTCCTCTGTGAGTATAAGAAAATGTTCTGAATATAGATAATTTGACTAGAAAATATAAATGACTTTATAATACAAATGAAATAACAGCATAACTAGTTCATCAAAAAACTTCCCCCCTATCCCCTTATTATTGTCTTTAACTCCTAAAGAAACGTGGAACAAATCTTATCGCTGCTGAAAACACCAAACTTCATGTTAACCATAGCAAACACTAGCCAACATTTTAAATTTATACAAAAATAACAAGATTATTGTACACCTGTCTCCCAAAATGTTTTCTGTTCAGTAAACTCATACATAGTACAGTATCTTGGTTAAAAAATATATATATATAAATACCATTTATAGATGTGGATAGATAGATTTATTTGTCAGGCTTCAAAATAAAAGCAGCCTCACTCTCTTAAAGGAAAGGTCCAACCAAACATAAAAGCAAAGAAATGAACAGTAAATTCTACAGGAATTGCTCTTTGGGTCCATGGAGTACAACTGGAAACAAAAAATCCCTTTCTGAAGACTATAAGTACAGAGTACACTGTTGACAGTCTGTAATAATAAATTACACAGCCATTCGAACAATTTAACATTCTACAGAAAAAAATATAATTTGTCATTTTAATAGAATTATCTATGTAAAATGCAGTAGCATTACAGTTGTCCTAGCTGGCCTTCGGTAAACCATGCTTCTTCACAGGTCCTGGAAATCTTAATTCAAGACCAACAGAAGTTGTCTGCTCATACAAAGCAAAAAACAACTCAAGACTGAGAAGCTGTTTGGTAAAAAACTATGAAACAGTGCAATCTATGACATTTTGAAAGCAAAACATACCTTCCTCATACAGCAACAGGCAGATTGAAAGCTATTAAAAGCAAAGCAGAAATTATTGCTAGTATTCTGCTATTCAACATGCATACTACTGAGATGTACTGTCCATAACATGTATTGTACATTTAGCAAGCAATTAGCATTCAAATCTAAAGAGGTAAAAAAAATCTTAACAATGAGTACAGAATGTTTTAATGAAAATTTGCATATCTTTTCAATTTGTTCTCATCTGCAGTGACTGTGGAAAAACAAACAGGATCACTAAAATCTGTAATAAAGTTGAGAATTGTACAGAGACTCTTGGAGACTTTAAATATCTAATATACAACAGACAAGGGAAAAAATAACAGGGAAGTAGAGTAAGAAATATTTTAAAATGTTAAAGATGACCTCAAGCTTGGATTACTTACGATAGGTAGAATAAGATTATAGGAGTAATTATATTTCCATGGATGAAATTTTATCAAACCAAGAATTATTCTGATCTGATGTAGTAGGTGGTGTGGCAAATGCTACCTAAGAGTAATAATGATGATGATGTAGAATATCATCCAACCTTAACACAGTGTAATGAAAATGATTCTGAAACAGAAAGCTACTACTTTGTGAAAGCAGAAATTGTGAATTAATTCTATTAATTTCATTTATTCTTTGGGCTATAATATCCACAGAAGATGCCCTGGACAGCACGAACTATAAATGCTAGGTCTGGTATACTAGTCCACATCACATTACGACACCTCCATTACATTCCCTTTTAGCTAAAGACCTTGTTTTCTCAAAATGACCAAAGATGCTTTTCACCAGCTACAGCTATGGAAAAGTGGATAAATTGTGGAAATTCCCATAAAATTTTAAACTGCTTCTACAGCAGTTTAAAAGCTACCAAGTGAAGGAGTGGTACAGAAGCTGTGGACACAGAATAAAGGATGCAGTTACATTGTCTAATGGAGTGAATGTACAAAGTTGCTGCAAAGTTGTTGCTGTTCCAGAAGTCAGTTTGGGATATTTGGAATACAAAAAAGGTCAGAACCTGGGCAGAGATTGCTAAATCTCTAAGCGGAGTTTCAGTGACTTGATCCAGTCAGGATTTTAGGATGAAAGACAGCTACAGCAGATCCACCACACTTTGATTAGCATCTCTTTCGATAACTCTGTCAAGCTACACACAGCCAGGAGGATTTGGCCTCAGAAGTGTTAATATTTCAGCATAAAGAAAGGTGACACTAGTTAAAGCAACACCACCCCACTTAAAAATATACTGAAGTACCTCGTCTGTTTTAATGAGACTTTGATTTATAATTTAATTGTCTAAGAAAAGAGCTGAGCACGCTGATTTGCTTTACTGTGTAGAGGTGATTATTCATTATTAGAGAGAATGTTCTCTGTTATTAACCTGGAGGCTGCTGATGTCTTATATGTAATCCAGCTTGCTCAGTGAATTATTTTTAGCAGGAAACGTGGCTTTTATTCCAAACGCAAATTTTCTCTGCATATTCCATTGAAGCAATATATTTGTTAAAATAAACACAGAAAAAAAAGGTATTTCAAATTAAATGGTTATTTGCAGATATCACAAAGCAGAGACATGCCTAACACTGATCATGTCTTCAGAGCGTATTGAGGGAACAAAAATAAAAAGCCCAGTCTCACCTCTGAAGTGAAAACAGTCAGCTTTATAACACATTTGGGTGTAACTCATTACAACAATGAAAGGAGATGAGAAGGGGCAAATGCTTGTTTTCTGTTTTAAATGGGTTACAGCATATAAAGTATTTTTAGCAAAACAGCATGGATTTGCAGAGATTCTGGGAAGACACAAATCTCATTGAAGACAATGGGAGAGAAGGTACTTAGGAATTTTGAAAATCAGGTTATTGAAAGACCTTTCTAATGATTATTTTAGCTTTCTTAGCAATCTTGCTGCAGAACAAGCTTAAATGAATCATGATTTCTGAAGCACCTTGTTTAACTTCCCAAGCTCAGCTTATATTTAATCAGAGAGGTGTACATAATGTTCTGATTATTTCTAATGCTGCCAGCCCTGTAGCTCTGTAGCTACTTTTGAGACTGACTATCCTGGTGGTGGTGTTATTTTAGTCAGTAGATGGCATTAGCTGCCTCAGTGTCATTTTTGCTGTATGATTTATCAAGAAGTGGGTCAGCTACAGCCTGTGGGTGTGTGGATGTTCCCAGCAGGCTGAGGAAAAAAAAAAAAAAAAAAAAAAAAAAGAGTAAGATTTTGTTTTCTTTTGTTAATTACCCTTGCCATAGTTTAGTTGTTTCAATGGACAATATAATTAGACAATAAGGAACAGATCCACCAGTAGGCACACATCTTCAGATTGCAGTGTAAGAAATTGCACAGACGTTTGTGCTCAGACAGCAATCCTCAGCTGTAGGTACTGCTCAGGGTTACGGGGAGTTGGCACAGAGGCTTTGAGGACAGCAAAACTGTTCAGAGACAAGGGGAAAGACAGCTGACACAGCTCTACCCTTCTCTTACCCTCCTGCTCTATCTGCCTCCTCACAACTTCTATTAATAAAGAAAGAGGCATGTTAGATATCAAAGCCAGATGTAAACTGATTGGCATGATTTATATTTTACAGATTTTTTTTTTTTAATATATCTAGCTGCTTTTTAAAAGGTTGTTTTTCAGTTATCTTTGTAATAAGATTTAGGTTGTAAAAATACACACACGTATATATACCATAGACAAAATCTTAATCCTTTATTATTCCAGTATCCAGTGGGAATGTTCAAATATTCCTCTGAAGTGGTTCCAACCCAAACCCTGCAGTTAAGTGCCATGAAAGTGCGTTTGTATGTGTTTGAGACCCACAATCTGAAATTGCCTAGTGGTGAGCAGGAAACAATTCTCTGCTCATGTAAAAATAATTCAAGCAGATTTTTCCCCCTTCCATACTGAGATGAATTTGACAAACTTCAAAGTCCTTTCCTGCAAAGTCTGAAATACTTCCACTCCCTGATCCCATAGCCAGTGACGAGAACTGGCACTGGGGACACCCAAGAAGTTAAAGATGCATCAGTTAAAGACCGAGTTTCCACACCCTTGCATATGTCTAGCCCACTCAGGCAGTACTGCACCTCCTTGTGGTCTGGAAATCTTTGTTTCTTCCTCAGCCCTTCCAATGCAGTGCATACGTTCCCACCGATTATTTTCAATCTGCAGGTGCTAGTCATAAAAACAGAAAGATGCTTCTATTTTGTGGGAAGGGGCAGTGTATTTCGAGGGCATGTGAAAGGAAAACGGGTAGATGATATACTGTGGCTTTCACTATGTTACAGGAAACACTGAAAAACAACATTTTCAAGCACATTTCTCACCTTTTTGATTTCACATTTAATTGACTTACATGGTTTACTTCATATTTCTTTTATTTTTCAAGGCAAAAACTCACAAGAAGTATTTCTAATTTGCAGGTAGTGTTTCCTCTTGAAATTCCATGTATTTATTTTGGTTGTATATCTGAACTGGAGCAAATTTTCAAGAACAAATCTAATGATTTTGCTGAGGAACATGTATTTTTAATCCACATTAGCTATGCATATTATTTTATATTTACCATTTTACTGCTGAAGTAATTTTCTTTCAGAAATGTAGCTCCATTCTTTTATCCTATTTGCCAGCTCTGCATATTGATACATATGACAGGTGAATCCTTATCTAGTCAAACAACTATATGCTCAGGCAAATCAAAAAATGAATGCTTCAGTACCTTTAGCCCAGCTACAAACAACAAGATAATACAAATACCCAAATGCCAAGCCAAACAAAGCTAGAGTTTTTCAGACTGTCATAGAGTGTAACTGAAACAAATCAGTTCTAAACAAGTAACAAATGCTCCCTTTTCTTAAAATTCTGAATTAGTGGGATTATCCTCTTCCAACCCTCTAAATATAAATGTCTGGAGTTCCCTTACCCAGCTATTCTGAGTATTCTCTTGCTGTATTGGAGAAACAGTACGGGAGGCAGTTGGGAAACATTATTTTAGTTTCATATGTGGGTAACTGAAACTCAGGAAAATTAAGGACTTTATCAGGACTTTATCAGGATTGTATAGAGTATTATGGAAAAGCTTATTCCCAAATTTCCAATTCCACTATCTTTACATCAAAAAATTGCAAATATGCTGCCATCCATAGCTCTCTAAGTGCCAATAGAAAATGCCAATGAGGCATTAATAAATAGCCAGCTAGCTAGAACACAAGGGTGCTATACTGCTTTTGCCATAGTCCAGATAGTGATGTGAACTGGAGATATGTGAAGATAAAAAGTCCTTAAATACACAGAAACCCAGGATACCATTTCATCAAGGGTAAAAGATTTTGCATCCAGCCACTAAAATATCCAGTGCTGGAATCAAGATGCTTCTTGCCAGTCTACATATGGCATCACACTGGTGAGTTCACAATACAGAAATCATGTGCCCCAGAAGGGCAAAATGAGAAATTATTGATGAAATAAACCAATAAAATAGAACAGGGGCTCTTTAGGACTGTAACCCATCTTGCTCTGTTCTCACAAAATTTATGCCACATGTTCAAACTGCAAATAATGTCAGGATAATTATTTACCCTAAAAAAAAAAAAAAAAAGACTTTGGCTTCAACTTTGAACATCATATTTTTTTTAACAACAAAGGAAAACAGTGACAATTTCAGTCCCCAAACACTGAGCTGGCAGAAGGCCTGAGCTGCTGTTCTTAAATTCAATGACACTGAAAGCTTAATAAAATAACTTTACCAGGGAGCTCATAACACATAAAGAAAAAATGAAGAGATCCAGTTCTGAAGGGAAATGAAGAATTTAGAAAGACTCACAACGGTGATCATTTTAGAAGTATATTTCAGTGTTGAAACCTGTATTTGATATTTTAGAAGAAAAATTGGAAGGAATGAAATTTCAAGGCAAGCAGGAAAATATCGAGCTCTCTCAGATACCAATGCATGTCTAGATAAGGGCAGATAACTATCCATGTATACTTCATACCACAAACAATGTAATGACAATAAAACCACACACACACTAGGACAAGAGAAGAGGTGATTAGATCAAACAAGTATCTTGAGTCTTTTCAAAACAGAAAAAAATCCCCCCAGCAACTCTTCAAATATGAAATGACAGTCATTATAATAGATGATTTTTTTTAATTAGCAATTATTTCCAAATTTGCAATTTTCAGTGACTTAAACATCTGCTGAAAATTTAGTGCCATGTCTGAATACCCTGAATATTTCATATGATGTGCACATTAAAATTATTATGCTATTACACATGACTTTGTAGACCTAGTTGTATGCACTTAACACTGGGGAAGCTCCCAGCTAATGCAACTTTCTTAGATCTGTGAAGCAAACTCAAATTACCAGATGAAGGCAAGCATTTTAAACAGTGTGAGCGCTTTCCTATACAGACGCAGGGAAATAGGATTAACAGTCTGTGTGAAATTATTTGTTTTTCCGGTTTTCCTTGTCTTTTATCCAGCTGCATCTCCCTGGCAAGGCCCGGCCAAAGTGGTTCTGTCTGACATAACCTTTTATGCCAGCTGAATTTCAATATTTTTTCAAAAGTATTTGCTGTGCTGGAATAAGACTTGGCTTGAGTTGCACAGATTAACACCACAAATATTGACTCATATTTGGTATTTCCAGAGCTGCACAGTGTAATGCATACTGAGTTTGTAGTCTTGGAACAATCCTGAACAACAAATAATATGTAGGAGGCTCAGCTCAATGTAAATTTCTAAATGAATAAATTACTAGAGTACCTATTTCTCCAAAATCTGGCCCTAATGTTAGAGTAGCCTAACATTATTCAAAAATGAAATTATTTAGTAGAAAAGGTATTTATTCCAACAAGTACAGATACATCTTTTCCCTTTACTACTTATCTGAGTACTGTGCTGATCAGTCCCTTACAAAAATTTTGAAATAATACTGTTTGGAAATACAATGATTAGAAAGAAAAAGACCGAACTCCCAGGGTTTCTCTACTGGGCACCACAATATCAGAAGGACATAACATTACTAGTGAGTGTTCAAGCAAGGGCTAAGAAGATGGTGACGTGTCTAAAGGGTAAGATGTATGAGGAGCAGCTGAGGTCCCTTGGTTTGTTCAGCCCAGAGCAGAGCAGGCCGAGGGGAGGCCTCATGGCGGCCTGCAGCTCCCTCACGAGGGGAGCGGAGGGGCAGGCGCTGAGCTCTGCTCTCTGGGGACAGCGACAGGACCCGAGGGAACGGCATGGGGCTGGGACAGGGGAGGGTCAGGCTGGGGGTTAGGGAAAGGTTCTTCACTGGGGGATGGTCAGGCACTGGGACAGGCTTCCCAGGGAAGTAGTCACGGCACCGAGCTGCTGGCGTTCAAGTGTTTGGACAATGCTCTCAGACAGATGGCATTGATTTTCAGATGGTTCTGTGTGGAGCCAGGAGCTGGACTCAATGTGGGTCCCTTCCAACTCAGGATATTCTATGATTCTATGATCTTTTTGCTAATAAAGTTATACCTAACTTTCACCAGCATAAATACAATCAGAAGAACAATCCAGCAGCCAAAATGCTAGCCTTGGACTTTGGATTCAGTTCTATAACAGCAATGATCATAGAGATCTACGGTAGAAAGCTCATATGAGCTTTGATGGGACAATAAAGTATTTATTTCCTAAGTATGTTTTAGTATATTCTGAATATCTTGGTGCAGCTCAGTGTTTAGATATCTGTTCATTGCTGTGAGCTGCTAAAATGTCACTATAAAAATACTGCTTAATCACATGCACACAGAAAGTTTAATGTAGGGCTTATAAAAATTGGCACAAAACTAAGATTAAGAAATTGTTAAAAGTGGTACCACATTTCTTACACTGGATATTAAGAAACACAGGAAAATTAGCACGGGGATTGAAGCACTACATTACATTTATATTTTCTATTTAAGGTTTATTGGAATCATTTTCCTGCCTGTGCTGACCACCAGGGTCCCTGTCCAACCCCTGGCTAACTGATAGTGCTTACAAAATGAGTTTCCTTCATCATTCCCTGGTCATTTAATAAACTTTCTCTTCATCTGCTCTCATATGGATTTATCTCCCTGGAAGTGTGATGGCAAGAACTGTAGATAGCATTCCAAGTAGAATTTTACTAGTGTCACTAATTAACAGATCTCTATTTTTCCTGAGTATCTTGACTAATAACTTCTAGAAATCTTGCAGTTTTTAATGGTGGCTTTTCTATTCACCCATGGCTAGAGATGATTTTTTCCTTCTTTGTTGTTTTGAAGGTTTGAGAACCCAGATAGGGTAGAAATTTTTATGCCTGTTAACCTTTCATTTATTATTTTTACAAACTATCTATTTCCAACAATCCTCTCCTAAATCTCATCCCATTTCCTCAGTGAGATCTCATTCTTTCTACAAGCTGCAAACACTTTCCAACTTGTATCAGGAGCAAATTTTTTTAGTCCCCTGACTTTCTGGGAACAGTTGTTAAAGCAGTAATAATGATTCAAGTCCTATGCTCCTTTAAGAACTGTATTAATAACCTCTTCCCTTTTCCATAACTTTAAACACAGCCCATCATCATGCTTCCCCTTTTTGCTACTTTGTTAATCATTTTAGAGCTTTTGTTCATATTTAAAACACAACTAAGATCCTTTTTTTTTAAAAAAAAAAAAGTTTCCATATCAAATGATATAAACTCCATACAGATAAAGTTTGCTGAGCTTCATTTCTTGAAAAAAAAAAAAACAAAACAGTTATTTCATCAACGAACATGGTGGAGTTAGTCTGGAATGCTCTATATTTGGTAACTCCATGTCGGCTTCAATTGCCTCCATGCCCCTAATCATTGTTTCCATTAAAATATCTTCTAAATCCTTGCATATTACTAAGGTCAGACTAATGGTCTATTATTGCTCAAATCATCATTTAACATGAAAGCAAGAAAATAATTTTGTGCCTTCTCCAGGCACACTTTAAACCATAGGCTTTTAAAACATCATTTTCTAAATCTAGGACATCTCTAAATTATTTACAGTTTAAAAACCACCACCACCAAACAACGCAGGCAATAGGAAATGAAAATAGGCATGATAAATCAAAAAGAAACAACAACAAAAAATCATTTCTGAAAACTTATTTTGATCATCATTGCTCATTAATCAGACTATTTTAAAGATGTGTTTTAATTATTTTATCTTGCTTATTAAAATGAATTTTAAAATATCAAAGTGCCAGAAAATATAAAATAGCTAATCCTTAATCTTGCTTTTCTGAGGAATTAATATTTCTCTTTAGTATAATCCTTCTGTCAGGCAGAAATGTGGATGTGATCCTCAGATGTAGAATTGCTAGACTATAATGTTTCATTTCTCAGCTGAATTGATTCACCTGTTTATTATTTCATGAGTTTACTAGAAGTAGTTATGAAACACAAGGCTAAACTGGTATCTTAAAAATGGCTCAGTTTTCATGTTGACTGCCAAAGAACAAAGACTTAAGCAAGAGACGTAATATTTAGCATTGCTGCATACACACATATCTCTGTGAGATAAAGGGACATTTTGGGTTCTCACCGCTAGAAACTTCAAAGGAGGTTTCTTCTTTAGGTAGCTTCTGTGTGCTTAGCTTAAACAACTCAATATACATGTCTTTATAAAGTAGCACATGCTGAGTGTAGATAACATGAATCAACAATTCTTATGCAGACACAATTTCTATAAACAGTAACATGTTACCTGTAAAATTTCCTAGATATGGTTTGAATTGAAAATGGTATATACATATAAATAGACATCTAATGGACATTGTTGTCTATGAGTTTAACTATATTCACTCATAAAGCATATAAATCAGTGATACTGTTCTTTAGTAACAAATCAGTGTTGTCTTACACTTCTATAGAAAGATTTGCAAGAATTTAGTTAAGAATTACGTGAAATGGTGTTAATGTAATATTAAAAACTGCCAATAGCTTAGATTTCAGTAAATCCTTATGTGAGAGGAATGAACAACTTACAACTATCTCTGTAGTTCAAGTAGCAGTTTATGGGTTATTTAACTGGAAAACACAATAGATTTGCAAGTTCCGTTAGTAGCAAGAAATTGCAAAATAGAATAATATCAAATTTCCCTATCACAAGCACTAAAACAAGCTCATTAGTGTCTGTGGAGACAATAAATTTGTACCCCAAAACTATCTGGAATGAAATTCTGGAATCTTTATTTAAAGACAGGGTGGAGTACTAGGTACAACCTCTTGTGCTTATAATGGTACAAACAGAGTAGAGCAAAAAATCAAAGTGCTATAGGATGAGGATGGTGTAAGGTGAAAGAGGGTGAGGACAGAGGAAAGGAAGAGTTCCTTAAAGCTAAATGCCTGCTTCTGAGACTGCCTTTTATCATCAACTTCAATATCTTTTCATTAGAAAAAGTGTTTTACAAATCACTATTAGCACTTTTATGTCCAGCTCAACAACCTTTCTTCCTTAATATCATAATTTATATGCAAAAATAATGTGCCTGATTTAATATGCTCATCAGTCTTTCTACTAATTAATGCATACATATTTTCTATCAGCAGTTGAGCTTAGTAACAGTAATTTTAAAAAGATACAAACTGTATATCAAAATAATCACTATGCTACCATGAACTTTTTTATTTTTATTTTTAATGAATTCCAATGTTCATGTATCCTTTCACATGTGCTTAGGACAGAATTAATGCTCAAGACAGAACTCAGGAGTTTTAGCATAGCAATTTATATCACAGTGCATTTGACAGAGAAACTGAAATTTAATTACTAGAACTTGGGAACCACTTGGGAACCACTCCTAACAAAGAACAACAGGAACATGCTTCTTTGGAGCCCTTCTCCACCACAATAAATGCAACAGATCAGATATTGATGGATGAAGTCTGCATCAGCTGTGAATAAAAGGATCTGAAATGACAAAGATTTAAATTGCCACCTTTATCTGCCAGCAGGTTGCTAGAGACAAAGATAGATTCGAAGAGTTGGAAGGATCCCCAGTTAAACTGACCAATTTTGTGCAAACTCTTGATGTTATTTTGTCTGTTTTTCTACAGCAAAACCTAATGAGTTGAAGATAGTAGCTACAGTCCTGAGCCAAAACAGTGCTTCCATTTGTCTATATCAATAATATTTTTGTAAACTCATTTTGGGGAATAATGTCTTTAAACGCTGTTCAGCTAGGGAATCCTACCATGGGCAGTATTTATTTTCATTGCTGGTGTTAGTGGCATACAGGCTAAATGCTGTACTGCTAAGATAAGATGTACTTGTCTCCTAAGCTGTGCTTAAGAATTCTTGTTTAAAATGTTGCTCAGGCACCTTACAATGCTTTTCCAAGAAGCATTTCATCTTGGAAATAGAATTTAAATTTTTATGGATCCCATAAAATACTATGAACTTTTGCAACACATTTCAAGCTGACAGTGACATCATTAGTAATCAGTACTTTGTGTTGTTTCTTCTTCACCTAACTTCAATAATCTATAGGCAGATGAGTATTTTAACTGCAGTTCTTAGGGCACAGAGAACTTTCCAGACTTTACTTTGGATGCTGCGTTTGAAGCAAACTGCAAACTAGGAAGAGAAAAAAGAGAAACAGATGTACGGAAGATACTTTATACAGATTTTATCTTTTTTTTTTTTTTTAATCTATCTAATCTATGTATCTAACTTTATCTAATTTTTATAAATCTAAAATTAGGTGAGATGAATGTAATTCTTGGCAAGTTTATGAGGTGCCATGTGTCGAACTTTAATTTATTTTCCAGAAGACAGCAGCCTGGAAAATAATGATTCCTGGGAAATAATGACTCACCCAAAAGAAAAGGGTGGGTCTTACAAGACTGTAAGTGAGGAAAGGGGAAAAGCATAGCATAGGTTAATATGAATTTGTCAGAAACCTGAAAACTATTTTACAAACTTATAAACAGGAAAAGTAAATTTCACTTCGGCTTCAATTATTCTATGTACAGCTTTAGTAACAACTAAGAGGAAGAAAAATGGAAAGAAGAAAAAAAATAGACCTGAAAAATATAAAGAAGTATAGGATTCTTTTATATTTTCTTGCATTTAGACTATGACCAGTATAAAAAAAATAAGATTTAAAGATTCATTTTATTTGGTTAGAGAGAGAATGAAAAGGAAGTTTTTCTTCCAAGCACCTGGCCTTTGGAAGCATTCACTGTAATTGAATCCATGTGAAAAAGGTGGGTTGCTATTTACAAGTTTCATTTATATGAAAATGACCACCTGCTATGGTAATGAAAAAGTCAGTGTGTTAAAACTGGAGAAATATCTTTTTATGAGCTACTCCTTCACTATCCTTACAAATATCATGGAATGGTAATAAAAGCTATTTTTCATATTTTCTGCTTGAAGTTTGAAAAGAAGAATCCCTAACTTAGAACAACAGTTTAGTAAGAATGGAATAAAAGGGATTGACCCCAGTTTCCATCATGTCCCCAAAACTAAACAAAATAAAATGAATTTTCAGCTACCATTAAAGCAATTCCCCATTTTGTATTCAAAGGGTGTAATGACTTTATATAACTACACGAAACTGAGAAATGGTTAAGAAATGTACCTCATTCCCTATTGCCACTTAATCCTACCCAATTATATGAAATCCTTGGCTGAATAATATTGATTTAGTTATTGATTTATCATTGATGAATCCTTTTTCCACTTATCTGTTACCTGCATTCAAGAGATATGTATGTTAATACTTATTACAACTAATATACTCACGTTATAGAAGAAAGTATTTTACACTGGAAATACTATTCCCACACCCGTGGATGTCTGTACTTACAGAATTGTAATTATGGTTCAGTAGAAATGGTATAACAAGAACTCTCTTGATTTGAAGGAAAGAAGGCCAAGGGACTATTGGCAAGTATTTTCTTTGTTTCTAACTTTTAGAATTCATTCTCTTCTCTCCTCTTACATTTACAGGAGACCTGATTTGTCAACTGTCTGGAAAGATTACATAAGTCTTTTGTGTATACTAGAGCACGTGGCATTTGGAAACAGATTTTTAAGAAACTTTTTTTTTTTTTATGAGGAAATAGATTTTAATGACTTGGAAATCAAAGATTATGTAGAAGTTGGTGAATTCTATAAATTAGAATAAATAAACAAACAGATATTTATCACAGCATTTTACAAAGACCAAACACAGACTTGCTAGCATTGGAAATTTTATCAGGTTAGCCATTTCCTACCTAGAGATGACCATAGCAGCAATAGTTCAAGGAGAACAAGGAGATTTCAACAGAGAACCTAAACACTTTTTGGAGATACAGGGTTGAAGAAGCTTATAGCACCAAAACTAAACTGGCATGTGTTTTACACATTAACACTAAATCTCAAGTTAGCTATCAAACAACAACAAAAAGATATGGAAATGCTAAAAAAACCAAAACAAACAAACAATTCCCCCAAAAGTAAGGATAAAGGATGGTCCTACCAGAGTTTAGGACTCACAAATATACAAAATAAATGGTGCAGTTCTCAAACTATAAGCAAGCTCAAATCTGACGCTACCCTTATCAGAACCATTTAAGTTTCTTAACAGTTCAGTGGCTCAGTATAAAAATGTATATAATTTAAGCAGTAAGTCAAAGTTTGGCTTTCATTTTCTCAGTGAGGACTTGGCATTTAAAATATCCCTTTAGCCCTGTTTTTATTTTGTGCAGATTTTCTACGTTCTGAAGAGATATACTAATATGCTAAGAGATATACTCACTCTTTGGAACATTGGAATAATCTAATTCAGCCACAACCAGGAAGACTTTTTTTTTTTTTTCCACACCAAAAGAACCACCTTTGCAAATTAGAATGTCATTCTGAAACAGCTGTTATTAGACCCATTCCCTCTCCAAGCACATCTCACCGAGGTTCCAAAGCAATCACCAGCCATCAACCCAAGAAAACAGGTTCAAAGCCCCAGAGACACTTGCTATAGTTGAACTTCAGGAAATCTTAAGTCTAGACAAGGGTGCATCTCATTTCTAACAACCTGCCACTTACACAACCTGTTCCCTAAATGGAATTTGCTGAAATAAACATAAAAGATTCCCGTTGCCTTCAATTAACTTAATCAAGCTTTAGCTACTTCCTCTTATCCTCACCCTCCCACTCACCTTCCCAATATATATAAATCATCCTTCTGCTCTATTTCGCTGCTTCCAATTAGTTGTGCTTTCTTTCCCACTGACTTTCCTCTGTTGACTGTTCAAATTTTTTTTTTCTTATTCCCTTTTCTTTCAAACTTTGCTGCTATTACCCTTATGAAAGTGCTCCCCGGTCCCATGTTAATCACAGTATGGTCTTGCCACATACCTTAAAAACTCTTGCTATGAACACCTGTAAAAAAGCACAGGTGAGACCACTTCTGGAGGGCTAGGTCCAGTTCTTGCTTCCCAGTTCAAGAAAGGCATGCAGATACTGGAATGAGCCCAGAGAAGGGCCACAAAGATAATTAAGGGACTGAAGCATCTGTTATATGAGAAGAGGCTGAGAGAGCTGGGAATGTTCGCTGCACAAGCCATGACTGTTCCATCCCAATGAGCTGGAAGTGAGACAAAAATGCCAGGAGGCCTGCATGGATGAACAAGGAACTCCTAGCAAAACTCAAACACAAAAAAGGAAGCATACAGAAAGTGGAAGCAGGGAGAGGCAACCTGGGAGGAATAAGAGACGCTGCCCAAGCATGTAGAAATGCAATTCGGAAAGTGAAACCCTACCTTGAATTGAACCTGGCAAAGGATATCAAAGGCAGCCAGAAGGACTTCTATAAGTACAAAGGTGACAAAAGGAAGACTAGGGAAAATGGGGGCCTGCTGCTGAACGGGGCAGGGGAGCTGGTGACACAGGACATGGAAAATGCTGAAGTACTGAATGACTTCTTTGCCTTGGCCTTTACTAGCAAGACCAGCCTTCAGGAACTCCAAGTTCTGGAGAACAGTGAGAAGGGCTGAAGCAAGGAAGGTGTACCCTTGGCTGAAGAGGATCAGGTCAGGGAATACTTAAGCAAGCTGGACATATGAGTCCATGGGTCCTGATGGAATACCCTCACAAGTGCAGAGGGATCTGCCTGATTCTCAAAGCCACTCTTGAGAACCTTGGAATAAGTGGGGCAATTAGGAGAAGAGCCCAAAGAGTAGAGTAAAGAAAATGTCATTTCTAACATCAAGAAGGACAGGAACAAGGACCAAGGCAACTACAAACCAGTCAGCTTCACCTTGATCCCTTGGATGGTCATCGAACCGTTTCTAGGCACACCAAGGACTAGAAGGTAAGAGTGAGTAGTCAGCACAGATTCAATAAGGGGAAGACATGATGACCTTCTGTGAAGAAATGGTTTGGTAGATGAGGGTAGAGCAGTGGATATTGTCAACCTTGACTTCAGTAAGGTTTTCAACATTACCTCTCATAAGAACCTCATGGAGAAGCTGATGAAGTATGTGCTGGATGAGAAGACAGTGAGGTGGACTGAAAACTGGCTGAATGGCTGAGCTGAGAGGGTGTTGATGAGTGGAAAAAGGTCTATTTGGAGACCAGTAACTAGTGGTTGTACTCCAGGGGTCAGTACTGGGTCCAGTTCCAGCATCTTCATTAATGATGCCAATGATGGGGCAGAGTGTAGCCTCAACAACTGTGCAGATGACACAAAACTGGGGGGAGTGGCAGATACACCAGAGTGTGGTGCTGCCATCCACAGGAATCTCAACAGGCTGGAGAAATGGGCTAACAGGAATCTCATGAATTTAAGCAAACAGAAGTAAAAGTCCTGCACCTGGGAAGGAGAAACCCTAGGCACCATTAGAAGCTGGGGGCTGCTTGGCTGAAAAGCAGCTATGCAGAAGAGTACCTGGGGCATCCTGGTGGACGTAAAGTTTAACATGAGCCAGCATTGTGCTCTTGTGGCAAAGAAGGCAAAGTGTATCCTGGGCTGCAGTAAGAGTGATGTCAACAGGTCGAGAGAAGTGATCCTTCCCCTCTCAGAACTGTGTCCAGTTCTGGGCTCCCCCATGCAAGAGAGACATGGATATAATGGATAGGGCCATGATGATGATTAAGGGATCATCTCTCCTATCAGGAAAAGCTGAGAGAGCTGTGAATGTTTAGTCTAGAAATGAGAAGATTTGGGAGGATCTTATCAATGTGTACAACTATCTCAAGAGAAGGTGAACAGAAGATGGAACCAGGCTCTTTTCAGTGGAGTCCAGTGCCAGGACAAGAGACAAAAGGCACAAACAGAAACACAGGAGGTTCCTCCTGTACATAAAGAAATACTTTCTTATCGTGTAGGTGATGGAGCACTGGCACAAGTTGCCCAGAGAGGTTGTGATATCTCCCTACTTGGAGATACTCAAAAGCCTCCTGGACGTGGTCCAGGGCAACCTGCTATGGGTGGCCCTACTTGAGCAGAGGGGATGAAGGAGGTGACCTTGAGAGGTCCTTTGTAACATCAACCATTCTATGAATCTGTAGCTGTCCAGAAGAAAAGGCTTGGTAAGGACAGACAAGGTATGTGTGTGAGACATATTACCAATGTGTATAATTAACTGACTGGGAGGAGGGAATGAGAAGACAGAGCCAAACTCCTCTCTCCTCTCTGGTGCCCGCTGACAATGCAAAAGGGCACATATTAAGAGAAAGCAAATTTAATTCAAATATAACAAGAAACTTCTTTACTTTGAGTAAGGTCAGGCACTGGAACAGGTTGCCCAGAGAAGCGGTGGAGCTTCCATCCTTGGAGATGCTTAAAACCACCTGGACTATGGCCTGGGCCACCTGCTCTGTCTGACCCTACTTTGAGCAGTGGCATTGGACTAGATCCAAACTAGATTTCCAGCAATCTCTGTCAAACACAACTATTCTTTGAGTCTGAGAAAAGCAAGCATTTCAACCTGAACATGGTAGGAGGACAGCAGATAAACACTAGCGTATTCTTCCAAACCTCCCATCCCTACAGCCAGCTGCTATT
Organism: Anser anser; assembly: GCF_964211835.1. NCBI lineage: Eukaryota > Metazoa > Chordata > Aves > Anseriformes > Anatidae > Anser > Anser anser. Next base: position 42,546,884 of record NC_139720.1, on the reverse strand, counting down.
ATCTGTTATCTCTTTTGTTGCTCTTTTGTCTAATTTTAGATTGCAAACACTTCAGGGCATGGATGACATTTTTATTTGCTTAAGATGTGAACAGCAGCTATATATAAACTATATAAATGATTAATAATGATAATAGCAGCAGCACAAGAGCAAAACAGAGCTCTGTCTCCACCTCCTATTTAATAATCCAAGAAGCAGAAAAGTCCACAAATGAGTAAACTTTTTAAAACTATTTTTATATTTAGCCCCTATAATATTTTTTAGATATATTGGACAGCATTTTCCACCTTTACAATGCTATGGAAAGTTGAAGAAAAAAAAAAAAGAGATCCTAAATTTCACAAATTCAAAGAAAACTTGACTTTTTCTGCAAAATAAAAAGGTTCTCTAATTCAAAAGGTCAGATAGAAAATGTTAATGAAAACAGAACCCAGTCAAGTCAAATAAAATAAGAAAATAAACAGGGATTTTGCTTCAGGCAGCTTGAATTTGATTTAAGCAGCACTCTTGGAAGAATCCAGCTGTTGTTTACTGAAATGTGAAATAGCATGCTTATTCTTTTATGTGACAGCATTCATGATCCTTCAAATCAGGATGTAACATATTTCTTCTCATCGCCAATAATCTAAGTTCATTTTATGTGCAGTTACTAATTTGACCAATTACCTGAAAGCTAATTACTCAGACTTTACAGGATGGGACAGCTAACCCAATGTATTTTGATTTTAATTACTGGTATTTAATAAGGAGCACTGCCAAATACATCCATACATTAATATTTTACAACAGAATTACAGATATTTTAATAGTGATTGAACAAGTCTATGATCATCTTTGTTTTATAGCCTCAGAGCTTAATCTAATTTTACCTAATACAGAACTAGGCTATGCTTTAGCAATTACTGTATATTATTCATGTTAACAATTTACTTCTTTTCTATGAATATACACTGATTTTTTACGTTCAGACGTCATAATTCTCTCAGGACAGCAGAATAACCCAGAAGGCTGAAACCAATGCATTATTAAGAAGACACATCATTCTTCAGGAATATAACTTGTGGCAAGTGTAGGCAGGGATGTACTCAGCCCAGACTAAGTGAGCCCTCAAAAGCATAAACTGCAAAAAACATCTGCACTTCTATCTAACATATCTCTTAAAAACAACATGCAGCCATTCCCTCATCTATAGTTCCCAATTATTAACAAAAAAATTAATGAAAGACTAGTGCTACTACAGAAAATATTTTCCTTTCATTGTTATTGTGCTATGCTCTATATAATTGCATATATTATATACATTCCATAGTACTGTGCTAAATGTTCGGTGCAATTTTGCACTGCTTAAAAGCTAAAAAAGGTCAACAGGGAGAGATATGCTCCTACAATCCATGCTTAAACATTTATTTCAGTCTCATGGTCTCCAAGCTTTCACAAATGCTTTAAGAGGAGATTGGAAAGAATTTGCTGCCCACTCACGATGATGTCTCATAAAAGGTTCTTCAAAAACGGATCAAAGGCTGTAATTTCCATGCCATTTTTGTTCCATTTCCTTTTCTCTTAATGTTTTCATTTTTGAAATGGCTATGATTGCAATCCAATTTTGCCCACACAGCACTGCAGGTCTAAATGAACCATTTATCACAAACTTTTTGTCTTTTGGCTGCTCATGATTTTATTTGCTTTGCAATTTTTTAATTTCTTCTTTTTTTTTTTTTTTTGGTACTACTTATACTGCATTGCAATTACCTTCATAATTATACCTGCAGCGATTTACATTATTCTGTTCCCAGATGCATCATCAAGACTTCTGATCCAACCCAATTGCACTTTAATATTGATGTTAATTTTTCCTCCTCCTCCTCTATCACCAAAAGGATTTTCATAAAGATCGTTCCAATTGAAGAACTTTTCTTTTTTTGTTCTTCCTTCAGCATGCACAGAATGCTGATATCTTGCATTGCTTTTGCTAAGTGAGGCTGCCTTAGTTTACAAGTGAACCTCTTTTTCTTTCATTCTACATCTTCACATACAGAGGAAAAAAAAAAAAAAGATGATAAAGTTTAGTGCATATTCCGTTGATTCTTATTATCTCACCAGACAGAATGTAATATTTTGAATAACAATTGTGTTGCTCTTCTTCAACAAAATCTGTACCAGACATAAACAGATTCTCCATCGTTTGTCTAAACGTTTTCAAGTTCCTTGCATCTGATTTAAAAAAAAAAAAAAAAAAAGCTTTATATCTCTTATTAACCAACAAATAATCTTTCAGAGGACATCTCACCTACTAAATTAGGAGAGAAATTTCAGAATTTATAGTAATCTAGTCCTTTATCAGAATAGCCAAAGAGTGATACATTTTCCTTTAATATTTACTGTTTTCCTTTGATTTCTCCCTCTGTTCCAAAACTTTAATAATAGTGTTATTTGTTACAACTTATGCATATCACAAGACTAAGTATTATTTAAAGGATAATTTTTATTGCTATACTTTTCTTCAAATTTATCTTTCAATATAAAACAATATGGTATATTATAAAATGCAAAATAGATTTGTTTCTGATTTAACGGCCTTAAAGTGAGAAAAATAAACTATATATAATAATCAGGGGACTGATAAGTGAGACAGACAATAAAGTAGTCAATAAAGCAATACTCAGAAGTCCCAGCAATCCAGTGATACATGGCTAAAATACTCCAAATTTTTGTTGCCACAGCATTCACATCATTGAGACCAGTAACTCACAATATTTCAGCTACACACAGTACATATACTATAGTTTTGTGAAGGCTAAATGACACTGTGGCTGGAAGTCTGTTATTTGAAGACAAAGGACTATATATGCTTATGTGTGTATATATACGTGTCTGTGTGTGTGTGTTTGTATTTATATATCTGTATGTATATTTATTTATTTTTTGGAGAATACATCTAAATAAATATGTTTAGTAATGATATCATAAACAAGGAGCAAAAATTCTCTCTGAATTTTCATGGGTGGGCTTGTTTAACAGTTGGCTGGACTGACGCAGCTCAGAAAAATTAAGTCCCATTTGGTGAGGTTATTGGAAATCACTGGATACCATACTGAACTTCTATACATATACTCCTGTCTTTTACATAGGCTGTAAACAAAGTTGTAAGCAAATTACAAAATATGACCAAAGTAAACTAGAATTCCTATGGAAGTGTAAGGGGAAAAATAAATATCAGATAAAATAAAATTTGTGGTTATTTGTTTTGCTATAGTCTTTTTCCCATGAACAGGATTTCCTGCTGTTTGATAATAGAATGCATGAAACAGTGATGGAAATTATCATAAATACATTTGAAATACTTTGATTTGGAGTTGGGGGTATGTCATACAGGAAATTAAGTGAAAGACTTCTGCAAGTCATTCAGTAATGATGAACAAGAAAATAAAACAATTAGGCAAATAAAAAATAAATTCCCAAATGAGAGAGAGATTCTGTAGTACAAAAAAAGAAAGTCTGTAGTATGGAAAGAAGTAAACCAGCTCTTTTATTGGGTCTCAGTGCTTGTAAAACCAGCTTAACTGCAATGAAAGTAGATACTTAAAGGAGAGAAAACCCTAAATGTTTCTTTGCTTAATTTAACCAAGTAAGATTATGAGGGGACAACTATTAGATGTTGTTTCTATAGTCCTTTAAATATTTTTCATCTATAAACATGCAGACCACATTCTGTTCTCAGAAATACTGATAAAAAACATAAACTGAAAAAAAATATGACATTGATTTCAATAGAGCTAATCCAGATTTATAGTTACATAACTCTGAGTGAAATCTATCCCTGTACATATTATCTGCTGAAGAATCAGAAATTAATCTGTACATGAATGAATTTCTGTAACATTGCATTCTATTTGAGGAGTAATTAAAGTCAGTGATAGCTGCAATGACACTTGCTAGTATAAGATCTGAAACTGCCTCAATTCACCCTAAGGAAAAAATACGTATACGAAGTAAACAACAATTGATTTAAGTTGGTAACTTTGGATTCTTCTCGTGTCATGTAGACCAGCATTTGTTCCACAGAGACTGTCAAGATATCTTTTATTAGAGATGTGACTTTTGCTCCTAGAGTGTTATGACCCATAGGTACAAAGGTCTTCAGGAATTATTAAAATCTCCTGAATCTAGACTTAGAAATGCCTTGTGAGTTTGAGCCTTAATGTGCTTTCTCTCATCAGGGTAATTTTGTTTTCCCAGCACTTATGATTCTTGGTTTTAATGGTATGGAGAAAGATAAAACCAATTGATACTTAGTCCTTTTGATTTTCAAGAAAAAAATGCCATATATCGGTGGTTACAGTCAGTGACAACTGCTTTTATTTCTGGCCAAGGCCATTGACCACAAGAAGATTACCAAGGTAGAGATGTTTTCTTCATTAAGAAAAGCAAAATCTATGGTCAGTAAACACTTACTGTATTATAATAAAATAAGAAGAAATAATAAAAGTAAAATGAAATATCATTATTTATTTGAAACTTTAATCTAATGTCAGCTCTTCTTTTCTTCACAGGCATGATGCCAATTTTTAAACAAGTAGAAACACTGAGAACATGGCATATAACACAGTGTAATATGTAACAGAAAGTGATCATTCAGTTACACTATCATTCAGTTCAGATAGAGAGGCATAAGTGTAAATACAGGTGGTGTTCGTTAGGTGGGAAATAAAAAGCTCATTGTAATATTACTTACTAGGAAATTAACGCAGCACACATGCCATGTGAATGTCTGTATATAGTAAAATGTATCTCATATAACTTACATAGCAATAAACGTTCTTTTTCAAATGAAAATGAAGTATATATATGAACTGTATGATTAGATTTTTGTTTTGTGTCCCTAAGTCTTACACCTGTTGTCACCAGCTTGATTTACTCTATGTATAAAATGGCACTTGCTGATACAGACTAGAGTTCCTTGCTAATCTATAGCATGTTATCTTTTATTACCAAGGTCAAAGAAAAATTTCATACTTCCTTCTATATTGGATGTTACTACCATAAATAAATATATTTAAATTTGCCACATTGTATGACATACATAAAAAGAAAGCCCTCAAGCAATGGTTGATGGACATTTCAATGGAATTCTACTTCTCACAATAAACTCTTGATTAACAGTGTGAGAATAAAACTTAAATCTCACAATGGGATTGCATATGAGGTGAATGAGATATAAAGGGAGATAGTTACACAGCTATGTTCCTAGGTATCTCTTAGATTTTTCACCCAACTTTCACTTATGTTGCTGTAATTGATTGATTGCAATTTCCTCCATTCCAAATTTTTGTGCCAAAAAGAAACATTTTGTACCATTTATCTTAGCAAGTGACAATGTTCCTTGGCATGTGATATTAATAAAAAGTCATGTTGCCTGTCTCTCTAGGTTGGTCACATCAAGGTTGATTTTTAGTAGCATTTAACGTTTAGTGAGATTGTTAGTCACATCCCTATTTAAATAATACATTTCTGAAAATAAATACAAGTATGGAAAAAAAAAAGCCAAATTTAGATAAGTTACATTGCATGTTCCCCCAGCACATCACACCCTGCACTCTCTTCCCATATAGAAGCAATAGAAAGGCCTTAGATTTGCTTTTCATTCCTTGGTGATACCTTCAGGTCACTAACAGTGAGATCAGATTCATACCTGGCCTCCTGCATGGACCCCGTTTGAAGCTCTATTAAAATGCTGTGTAAATGACCTAGAACCGACATTCCAGGTGACAAACCTGCCCACCATGCAGCTTGCTACTCATTGAACCATGATCCTAACAGTTTGAAGAGCTTTCCTGAGGTTTTAAAGTATGCACAGCAATTCAGGGTTACTGCATTCTGCTTGAAACACATTTCCACCCTTTCTTTAAGCAATGCTGCTCACGTCTTACACAAGACAGCTACTCAAGCACATTCAAGGGCATCCCCCAAGAAACAATATGCTAATTCCGTATCTCTAGCTAAGCTGAGTCCTGCTGCACACCCAAACACACTGACAAAAGAAACTAAAATCAATGACACAGACTGTTTAACACAATGAACAGTGCTGGTAAAGTAATATATTATTACCATGTCATAATATCACACATAATATGCACACATATACATAGGCAAATATGGATATGCTTTAATGATGAATAATTAAAATCATGTTGGAGAGTACAAAACTGGAATACAGGCATACTATAAAACTAGTACAAATCTGATTTTAGTGCACTCATTTCTTCTACACAACTTCTGTTTAAGCTATAAACTTACAAATTTTACCATTCCAATACCAAAAAGTCTCGGATAAAGGCATTATTCTAAAGATTTTTCTATATTCCTGAAGCAAATTCATCATTCATCAGTATTTATATTGGGATAAACCATGAGCTTATTTTGTCTGTTTTTGTTTTCTTCTGGAGTTTGTCTCTATGCTTCATATTTAAGCTCACCTATACTTTATATTAACACTTACTGAACACTGCTGCAGTTATATCAATTTGCACAAACACAAGAGACAGTAAAACAAGGTGTTTTGTAATGGAAAAAAGCTATCTATTATTTCCTGCATGAAATGAAACATTTCTCTGTGCAGGGATAAAATTTGTAAGCAGTAGGAATCGACTAGCAAATTATGCTGGACAAGGGTAGAAAAGTACAGAGCAATGTAAGGACTTGATAAAGAACTTGTGAAGACCGAGGCTATTCCTTCGGTGATGCAGCACAGGTCATTTGCATGCAAAACACTCACCATGTGGTCAATCCTAAAAAATGTACTCTGTAACTAGCAATCCCACAGCTGACACTTGTACAAGGAACGATTATTTTTGTCTGGTGAAAGCTACAGCCGCATACTCTTAATGATTTCATTATTTTGCAGACATCTGGTTAGGGATGCTATATAGCAAAAAATCACTAATTATTGCTAGAAGGAGATATGCTCAACACCATGGTGGTGCTGGTCATGACCCCTAGTGGCTGAGGGGCAGCACCAAGAGTTGTATTTCTATGGTTTAAGAAAATGGAAGGAGAGGCAAACTTTGCATGGAGAGTAAATATCTTTCTTCAGATAAACTGAGACAACAAAGAAAAGTGTGTATGATTTTGAATTTATAATATCAAAATGGGAAGACTGGAAGGAAGTGACAGTGAAAATGGGAAGTCTTGCCTTCATTCCTCCTTATTCTGTTTCCTATTCCTGAGTCCCAGTGTCATGAGAGCTGGTGAATGCATAGACAGGGGAACTAGATAGTCTTTATTCTGGTGGCAGAGAGCTGTTAGACTACAGACAGAAGTAATGAAGCTCCACACTAAAGAACTAAATATATAGGCAAGTAACATTAAGTATCAACTTAAGAAGTTAATAACTTCTATACGTATTGGCAAATGTTTGATGGAAGGATGGTGAGATAGATATATATATATGTATATATATATATTAATATGGGATCATTATATAGTAATGTCAAGTCTTTGGACTTTGTGTACTCTGATTCATGACCTGTAAATCTCACCATCCCCTGCACCATGGCCACCTGTGTAGAGTAAACCTGAGCTCTCCAGTTGCATGTCATTCTTAGCAACTCCTCAGCACTTCTTAGGGAAAACATGAATCACTTAGACCACCCTGCCAGATTACAGACAACAGGCACCAAGCCAGTGAAGTCTCTTTTCTCCTTTTTCTCCAGTCAGGAGGCAGAGAAAGAATATAGGTGAAGCTGATACTAACTCACAGTCACACATTCACAGGGCCATGCTGTCATGCTTAGATTGCAGTGAGCTCTTTTGCCTTGGTATTAACTGGCAAGAACTCTAGCCACACCGCACAAGTCCCAGAAAGCAAAGGTAGTGACTGATAGAATTAAGAAGAGCCCACTTCAGGAGATCAGGTTTATGACCATCTAAGAAACCTGAGGGTGCAGAAGTCCATGGGACCTGATGATATGCATCTATGAGTCCTGAGGATGTTGATGGATGCCATTGTCTATCATATCTGAGAAGTTGTGGCAGTATGGTGAAGTTCCCACTAACTGGAAGAGGGTAAACATAACCCCCATTTATAAAAAAGGAAAAGAAAACCTGGAGAACTACAGGCCAGTCAGTCTCACATCTGTGCCCAGCAAGATCATGGCACAGATCCTCCTGGAAACTATGCCAAGGTACATGGAAAATAAGGAGGTGATTGGTGCCAGCCAATGTGGCTTCAGTAAGGGCAGATCATGCCTGACAAATCTGGTGGCCTTCTACAATGGGGTTATAGGGTTGGTGGAGACGGGAAGAGCAACTGATGTCATCTCCCTGGACTTGTGCAAAGCCCTTGACACTGTCCCACATGATACACTTGTCTCTAAAATGGAGATTTGATGGATGGACCACTTGGTGTGTAAGGAATTGGCTGAATGGTCATACTCAAAGAGTTGCAGTCAATGGCTCAATGTCCAGATGGAGATCAGTAACGAGTGTTCCTCAGGGTTTGGTACTGGGACCAGTGCTGTTTAATAACTGTGTTGATGACACAGACAGTGAAATTGAGTGCACCCTCAGCAAGTTTGCCGATGCCACCAAGCTGTGTGGTACAGTTGACACGCACGAGGGAAGGGATGCCATCCAGAGGGAGCTGGGCAGGCTTGAGAGGTAGGCCTGTGTGAACCTCATGAGGTTCATTGTTGAACCAATTGTTGGCCATTGTTGTCAATGAACCCTGTTGGCCAAGTGCAAGGTCCTGCATCTAGGCCAGAGCAATCCCAAGCACAAATACAGGCTGGGTGGAGAATGGATTAAGAGCAGCCCTGAGGAGAAGGACCTGAAGGTGTTGGTTGATGAGAAGCTTGTCATGAGCCAGCAATGTGCACGTGCAGCTCAGAAAGCCAACCATATAGCGGGTTGCATCAAAAGCAGCATGGCCAGCAGGTTGAGGGAGATGAGGGAGCCCTCTACTCTGCTATCATGAGACCCCACTTAAATTCCTGTATTTAGTTCTGGGGCCCCCAGCACAAGAAGGACATTAACGTATTAGAATGAGTCCAGAGGAGGGCCACAAAGACGGTCGAGGGGCTGGAGCACCTCTCCTATGGGGACAGGCTGAGGGAGCTGGGGTTGTTCGGTCTGGAGAAGAGAAGGTTCCAGGGAGACCTTATAGTGGCCTTCCTGTACCTATAGAGGGTCAACAGGAAAGCTTTGGGGATCTTTGTCAGGGAGTGTAGTGATAGAACAAGGGGTAGTGGATTTAAACTAAAAGAGGGCAAACTTAGGATATAAGGAAGAAATTCTTTACTATGAGGGAGGGTGGTGAGACACTGGCACATGTTGCCCAGAGTTGTGGATGCCCCATCCCTGGAAGTGCTCAAGTACAGACTGGATGGGGTTTTGAGCAACCTGACCTAGTGGAAGGTGTCCCTGCCCATAGCAGGGGGGTTGGAATTAGACGGTCTTTCCCTTCCAACCAAAACCACTCTATGACTCTATTCTATGAAGATGCCCATGACACCACATTGGGACTTATCACAGGGTGATGAAGAACTGCGATGCAAACATGGCAACTTAATGCGAGAGCAGCAAGCTGCAAGGCATACTGTTGCTCTCTGCTGCTTCATTTGAAAGGAAAGCTGGGTGTTTATTCTCACACCTGTGATGTATACTGTTGAAATTTTGGGGGGGTGTCCAAATGCTGTTCTTACCACTCAAGCAAAACATCCACCACTGTGAATCAAAGATATATTCTAAGTAACTTAGATTCTAGTTCACAGTGTTCAAGGTTTTTTTTGTTCTTTTTTTTTTCCTTTACTGTGTTTCATTCTGCTTCCTCCATTTTATTATTTTCAGTTAGCTTTTTCCCAGAAACATTCTCTCTTTTAACAGTACTTAAGTAAGCAACCAATTACAACAGTAATTGCTCTTTAAAATTAATTAATATAACAAAATGGCATGTCTTAATTTGCATGGCATAGATATCACAGAATTCTGGCACTCTTTTGTGAAGGATGTAGTTCAAGCAAACAAAAGCAAGTGTACTTGCAACACATATATTGTGAGGAGTAAGGAAGTCAATCTTCTACAGATACAGAATTACGGGAGGATGGAGATGAGGTAACTTTACCACATTCACCCCACAGCAAAAAGAGGCCCAAGTTGAACCTCTCACAGCTTATCTCTCCACAGCTGTGCAGAAAAGTGAGGTAACTGAGAGAGTATCAGAGAAAGGTTTTCCTGTACTACTGGTACAGATAAGCTTGTTGTTTGCTGTACATTAGGTGGTTTAACCATAACAGTAGCTTCAAATCATAGTTTAGACAAAATAGCAAAGATTTCAGTGTTTTATCAACAGCTACCACGTGAATTTGAAAATTAGCTTTTCTTATTGTTTTCTTCCTTTGTGTTTTATACATCTAAGATATCTAATTTTATGCCCTTAAATAATTTGTCTTAGGCTACCTGCTCAGACAATATCGGGAATTGGAATCAGTACCAGAAACATCAGAAATACCTTTACTTTACAATTTTTATCTGTCTCCTTCACAAAAGAACCACCAAAAAGAGTTAAAACACTAGGAGAAAGTCCTGCATACTCAGGCAATAAATATCAAAGTCTGATTGCTACTCCTATCTTCCTGTTTTATGCCACAGAGAATCTGTTAGTTATTATATTACAGACTAGGCCAGATGAATGAGTGAATATTTTTATTGTGCTACAGATGTTTTTACAGTGTTTTTTTTTGTTTTGTTTTGTTTTGTTTTTTAAGCAGTCAGAAAGAGCATTGCTTGATATGTGCAACTGTATGTATGTCTTCTGCAGATCCAAAATCAAGGAGGGAAGATTCAGTAATAATAATGCCAATACAAAAATGCAAGAGGTTGCAGAATTATTTTTTAAACATGATCTTTTTATCTTCTTTTTCAGGTTCTCTTTTTTCTTTCAGTGCTCCTTCTTCATTAAGTTCTTGTTTGATAAACAGAGTACACAGGAATATATAAAGATCCCAGTGGTCTCACTGGGTGATCATAGGTAATTTTTATAACTGATCCAGAAACTACTCAAGCATAAGGTCCACCTGTCTGTGTGGTATAAAAAAAGCTGAAAAGCAACCAGATGTGGACAAGTGTGAATTCCCTTCACATTTCTCACTCTTGTATAGCTCCCACCACTTAATATCAGCAGAGCAGCCAGAGCAAATCTCACATCAGCTAGCACATATGTGATGGCATTAGGGCCAGGTGGCATAAATTAACATAGTCCCCTGATGTTCAGACTGACACTCCGATTCAGTATAGCCTAAATCTGTCCTAGAACTGGAGTGCTATTGTTATTCCAGTGAGATCACTGGAGTAATGCCCAAACTGTGGAAGGTTTTCATTAAAAAATGTTAATACAGATAATAAAAGGTAAAATAGTATTAATGATGATCAAGTTTGCTCACTGGGTAGATTTTCTCACCTTGAGACAAAAAATAATCTGCAAAATGCTCATATACCTTTTAATTAGTACGGCACATTAATACTAAAAGTCATTTTACTACCCTCTGTTATCTAAGAGCCAAGAGAGGGTATGGAAAAATAAGACCAAAGTAAACCCGAAACATTTTTGAATATTTTCTCACTTAGCACATTTACTTATTGCAGCCTTTTCACCATCATGCTCACTTAACCACCTGCAGAATTCTTACAAAGCTATAAAATGGGACAGGGCAAAAGAAAATGCATAAAAATACTGACTCATACCTTGGAATATATTCTGATTCTTTTGCAAGGTACTGCAATATAAACAGGCACAGCCAAGCATTACATTGTGCCTATTTATTTTTGTCGTATGGTAAATTAAACAAAATGAACATTAGCATAAAAGAGTGTTTTTAAATGGAGGAGACATATATATTCTGTATTTCAAGTCTGTAGTTTAAAGAAAATGGTTGCAAATCTCTGAACAATAAACCATGAACAATAAACATACTTTGCTCTTAATTTTGATGTGGGTCCTTTATCTTTCTGTATGTATGTACATATTTTAGCGATATATGCAGATATTTGATAATAGTACTGTTTGAAGGTTCTTTGTAAAGAAAAAGCATTACAATGTTAAACTAAAAATGAAAAATATTAAAATATTTCAACCGTAATATGTTTATACTGCTGATCTAAAATGTTTGTATGAGGGAGGTAAAACGAGTTCAGTTTTCCTCTTAAAAAATTTGGCTTTCATTTTAAGAACTCATAAAAATCTATAACTTATTTTCTGGAAGTGATGTATTTAGCTAGGGCTGAAAATGGCACATTCTAATGTCACACTGGTAACTGTTAAAAAAAAAAAAAAAAAAGCTAAGATCAAATTGGTCTTGTAAAATGACAAAGTATTCCTTACACAGTACATGGAAAGGTTTGATAGGGTGGTCACCTGTAGAGCTGTAGAGATACTGACCCATGGCATCTAAACCACTCCACAACGTGGTACCAATACTTGCAAAACCTTCATCAGTAACCAGCAGACCTTCTCATGTTGTTACTTAACGTTGAGGTTTTTTGTTTGTCTTATTCTCAGCTCTGAAAGTAAATTTCTGAAATTAGCATAGTCTTTATTGTGAATGCTGAAATAGTACAATTTTTCAGTGCTCCTCTTGTGACCAAAAGCCAGTTGGAGAATATCACCCTACGTATGAGCCAATGGCTATGTATCAAGCCCTATTCTAGCAAGACACTAAGTTCTCTGAGAGTCATTTACAGCAAAGCATTAACGTCAGTGCAACTCAAAGTCATACCTTCTTTTCTGACTCACAGATAGATTAGAATGCCAGAAAGGACTATTGTCATCATGTGGTCTGACCTGCAGTATTACAAAGTGTGTAGGGATTCCCAGAAAGGATTTGTAGCAGAAAATATGTCTCAAAAAATCATGACTTTGATTTATAAACTTTCAGTCCTAAAGAATATACCATAGGTATTTTCAGAGGTATTGTGACAATTCTTTATTTATTGTATGAATTCATCTTTCAATTGATAATTTTATATCTTTGTCTGCTAGGCTTTAAGTTTTCTGTTTTCAGTTTTCTGTTTTCCATCTTTAAAATTATAGAGTGTTATAAAGTCTTCCCTAAATGATTTTTTCACTAAATAAATTGAATAAAACTCCTCAAGATAATGTATCACTATACAGAATATTTTCTAATGAATCTTGTGGTTCTTTGAGTCCTCTTCAGGTTTCTAACATCCTTACTGAACTGGAAATGTTTTCTGTATTCACTAGCTGGACATCGTTAAAGGGATAAAATGATATTCTTAGGTTTTTTAATATATTGCCCTGTATATATGTTCAGTGATTACATTAGCTCTTGTTGGCTATTGTTCTGGATAAAAAACTTAAGCTGCCTTCATTATTACTATTCATTATGGCAACAAAATGCTTTTCATGGATAGCACCCCCTATTCTGTAATTTGAGCTCCCTTCCTTATATCTTGTGCTTGCTAAAACATACTGTTTGCTTCGGCACAGTTCAATTCTTTTTTATTCAAGTCCCACACCTGCATTTCCATTATTTGGCTTGAGACTGATGTCAGACTGACAGGCTTATAATTACCTAGGTTATCTCACCCATTTAAAAAAAAAAGTTAGCACAACCTTAACTCCCACAGGCTTCTGGAACATCCCCAATGCTTGATACAATGAAAATCGATATTAAAAATCCAGAGAGTTCTTTTGCCAATCCTTTAAAAATATTTAGATATGAGTTACCCTAATGTACTGACTTAAGATTTCCAGCATTAGTAGCCTTAGTGACTGCTCGAGTGGGAAGAATTTCATAATCACAATACTGTATTAGTATGACAGACAGCTTACTCTCACACACAGAGGACAAGCATTTATGAACACTTGGCTTTAGCTCTTTGTCTGTCACACACTATTCATTTGATCAGAGCCATCAATTCTATAATGCTGGCTGAATTATTATTGTTTAGTCTCCTTCAGAAATAGGAACAAAGTAGCTAAAACTTAGTACACTGTAAACATGTATGCATACATGAAAACATGCAAGTAGCAGGGTTTTGCCACAGAAAACACATAATTGAAGATATTTTAAAGGAAGAAGAATGACTATAATGAGATGAATCATCATGACAAAAATCAGTATACAAGAAAATTTTCCTTAAGGAATCTGAAGTCTAGGCATGTACATGTTCATTCTTTACATTTGCAAAATATTACACTCTTCTTTCCCAAGAGCTAAACACCTGCTTAATTTTCTGTGAAAGCAAAAAGAGCAAATACTGTAAGATTCTACCTAGCAAAGTAACAGTAAATTTATTGCAAAGTTATGGCCAAGTAAGTGAATTTTGTAGAAGGTTCAAAATAATACCTCATGCTGGACCTTTAACATCAAGAAATGGTAAGTAAAGTGGTCCCAGAGGCAGAGAAAGCAATTCAAAAGTCAAGACTCTCCTGGCAATACACAGCTGGAGAGGATACGTTTAAAAAGGTAGCTCCTTAAATAACAATCCATACATTTTCCCTGTCCGTAAATTCAAACTTCATTAACAGTCAGGAAAAAGCTGTAAGAATAAAGACATAACACCATGCAAATAACTACCTTTGTACGGAAGTGGTGACATTCACACATGGTAGGGATGTTTAATAGGAAGATCTGAGGACTAATACTGGTCTCAGGTTGTGCAGCAAGAGTGGCAAAAAATTATCAACCATGCATTTAAAAATATGTATTTTTAATACAAATGGAAAATAATTTATTAAAAACAGTGGAAATTGTTCCACAGGTAATTCAGCTGTAATAAGCTGATCTTCAAAAATCTTTTTAACAGGATCCTGAAATTCTTCAGTTTTCACTGCAAGTGTCAACAAAAGAGAACGCATTTTTACCTAGTAACAAACTACTGTTATATAGGCATCAGCAACAACAGAAATGTACAGACTTAGAGAATTATTCCAGTTGCCAGTATTTTATTACCTGATTACTTTTGAGCTCTAAACTGTTAACTTCTTAATCTCACAATGTGAGTGTCAACTGTTACTGATGAGGCAGACACATCAGTAAACACCTTTTTCTAGGTGCACCTGCTTGTTCTTGGCTTCGAGTGACATTTTGTGCCTTTGAAGGGATGTTCTGCAGAAAGATGTTCCCAATACAAACAGTCAGAAGCTGCCACAGCTAGCAGCAGTTGAAACCAAACTAGGTTATTTATATTATTATATAATATATATTATATTATTAATATTAGGAATATTTTATTTTGCCTAAGAATATCACTTGGAAATAAAAAAAAATAAAAAATCACTGCATTACCACCAAGAGATTAACACTCAAAAACATGATACGCTGCTACTTCTCTATTTTATTTAGATTTAATATTATATTTCTGGAATGTAAGAAAATATTCAAAACATCTTTTTTTTTTTTTTTTTTTTTTTTTTTTGCATAGGAAAAATAAAGAGATCTATAAAAACTAGCTGTGTCTTATAAAGTTTTTAAGGAAATGGTGTCTTTTCATTCTTTTCCAGTACTAAATGATCTTTAAGATCCCTTCCACCTCAAACCATTTTATGATTCTGCATCATTTGAAGGAAGCAAGTAAACCAACCTCAAACAGTTATTTTTCATTAAACTTATCCATAAAGAATTTAAACTTTGCATTTATACTCCATCAAATTTTCCTAAAACCAAATACTTTTATGTCAGTATTTACACTTGAATTATCAAATTGAAAAGGCATTCATCTAATGTATCCATATTAATGCATCGAGAGAAGGGGTGAGTCAGAGTTATGCAGTAAAAAAACACGGGCAGAGAGGTGGGCCAGCATTATGAGAGGCCGCAACGTCTAATGTGAGACTATGGTAATACACCCGCATCTACCCTGTAAATGTATTTTGTAAGTTGCAACATGTGATAAAAGATAGATTAATATGAACTGGTACATTGCAAATGCCTGAGTGCTCTGAACATGAAATGAAAGAATTATTATCATTGCTATAAATATTTGCACTGTATCTTACTGTATTTTTTATCTGAGAGGCTGATATAGCTGTACCTTTCACTTCTTCTGATAATGGAGGAAAATGGTAAAATTGGTTAAATTGGTAAAATATCGTTACATGGCAATACAAAACAAAATAATACTAAAATTGTCTCTGTTTCTGGCCTGACTGAAAGCATAATGATCTCTGAATGATACAAACATAAGCTGAATAGAATGGGCGCAGGCATAGCTTCCAGTTTTTATAGAACCCCATATCCGTTGAATCATCACAGCTCCAATAAAGATAACAGCATTATTTAATTTCTTAATTAAATCATCCAGCTCTCTTTCCTGTAAAGCAAAATGTTTATGGCTCGGTTACGAGATATTTTCTTCCTTTCACCCTCCAAACTCTGCAAGATGCTCTGTACATTATGCCTTCAAAGGAAAGTAGAGATGCAAAGTTCCTGCTTGTCTGAGGACCTTTGGAAAAATACCTTGGTGAAGACTTTAAAAGACTGGTGTTTGAAATACCATTCTAATGTCATAGTTAATTATCTGAGAATATGGTACCATGAAAAAGGTAATAGGAATGTGTACATCAGGAACGTGAACACTGCCTGTGTATTGAGTTCATCTGTTCATCTGGTAACTGTGAGATTGTTCTTTCCTCATCCACAGCTTCCAACAGATTCGGAAAAAGCTTCTAGGTAGTTACTTTGATAAAGCGTGACCTAGCATTTGAGTGCCTAAAGAAGGGCTTAGAACCCCACTTCAAAGGTAAGTATTTTTAAAAGCAAGCCTAAATTTATCTGTTCCACTTTTTTCTATTATTTGTTGAACAATAATAATACTGCCTCGCATTTACAATGCACTTTGGGATCTCCAGCTGAAAGATGCTATTCAATTACTGTCATTAAATCATTGTTAAAAATGAGATTCCCTATTATGCCCATTTTCTAATCAGCTCAGGGACACTAAGTTCAAAAGTTCACCTTGATTCTAACCGGATTCCTAATCTGTTTAGGAAATTGAAAAGAGAAGGCAGAAAAGGGGTAGGAGAAAAATGTCCAGTGGTAACAAAACAAAGGGAGAAAAGAGCAAGTAAAATTAAAGAGACTGTAAAATAATTGTGAGAAGGCAAGAGAAAAAAATCAAATTATATGTATGACTGATTTCATAAATAGACTACTAGCAACATTAGTTTTGTCTTTGTTCCTGCTGTCATAAATTATACACAATTCCTAATAGTTTTTTGTAATGTATTTATTTAATGACCTTCCCTTATCAAAATTCCACAGAGAAGAAATGGCTGAGAAACCAAATGATTGCCCTGCCTGCCCACAAAATACTTTTAAAGGTTAATTTAAGATATGTCAGACTGTAGAAGTTTTTTTCTCTCTTTATGATGTTGATCTGATATAGATACAAAACCATCCCCTCAGACCCACAGCTT
Source organism: Anser anser (assembly GCF_964211835.1). Taxonomy (NCBI): domain Eukaryota; kingdom Metazoa; phylum Chordata; class Aves; order Anseriformes; family Anatidae; genus Anser; species Anser anser. Next base: position 42,529,453 of record NC_139720.1, on the reverse strand, counting down.
TATGTTAACCTGTACTTCCTATGAAATACAAGACTAAGGTATTGTCACACGTACTGTGGAGACAGACTTCTTGATACCAAAATGTGCAAAATGATATTTTTAAAGGCAATTTTAAATGTCTTTAAAATTTCCAATATAAAACACATTAAATGGATATGATTTTTAGAAATTACTGGGCACTAGGTTTTCAGAAACTGATTCGCCATTATCTAAATATTAAACTTTCTTAAACACATAATCAAATTTTTAAGGAATTTTGTTTCTAAGCCTTATTTTCTTAAAGTAACACCTCCACTTGGTTTGGCAAAAGAGTAGTTAAAGTTTACACTAGATGAGGATGTCATATGTTAGCACAAAGCAAAATCATTTTACACTTCTCAGATATTTCCCCATATCTTTTTTCAGAATACCATACATTCATGGGGCAAAGGCATATTTGACCCATTCATTGAACCATCTGTTCAGCTGGAGAAAAGTACCTTATGTTCATGTTCCTTTCCTCCTGGCATAAAACAAAAAAAAACAAAAAACAAAAAAAAAATACAACAAAAACATGTGTTCTTCAGGAAAGACAGATAACCATAAAAACAAACAACCCCCCCCCCCCAAAACAAAGACCTTTATGCATAAATATTAAACTACAAATTCACATCCCCTGTACATACAAATCCACTTCAATATTTGCAGTTTCCACTTTTCTGAAGTAATTGTGTATTTCCCTTAAGTATTTTGAGTTTCAGATATGATTTATATTTCCAGGAGTTGGACACAGCAAGCTGCATGGCAAGTTCATCTGCCCTAATTTAATTGACAGACACTATGTTCCTTCATAGTCAATGGCGAGAAACAGCTCCCTTAGAAGATGAGTCATCCCATCCTATAATAGAGGTTGAAATAAAATAAGACGAATTGCCCTTCCACTGGCTGTAAAACCAGCTGAGGTCAGTACTGTGAAACTGGCTTATAGGTATCTACCACTAGACAAAATGAATCCTACTCCTTAGTTGTCAAATCATTAAAATTAAATCTAAATAAGATGAGAGCAACATTTACAGCAAATGACCAGTTTACACTGCCTTAGTCATTTTTTCCAGTTTCAGCAATAGTATTAATCTGTTTGACTGGCACTGCTAACTGCAGTTTTCACCTTCACACTTCATATATTAAAACATGTCAAACCAGCACTGCTATCTTATCACATCCATGTTCTGATGTCAGTGTGCCTTCAAAGTGTGGCGATTTACAACTGAAGATAACCTATGGAAACAAATTGGCTGAAAAAACATTGCAAAAACCTTGCAAAAATATATAAATGTTCTAGCAAGTGATGCTGTTGGAGAAGGGACAGAAGTTTCTTGTAACATACTGCAGTGACAAAGTAACTTTGGGATATATCAGAAATAAGCATCAGTAACCATACAGCTAATAAAAGAACTAAATCATGCTGGGTGAGAATTTTTCAGGTGAGTCCACACTGCATCCAGGCAAGGTAAATAGAGAATACAGAACATGGAATCACACATCAACACTGTATGCTCGCACTTAGCTATTTTACACATAAAACTTATCTGGGGTACTGATAACCACATGCAATAAAAGATGCAGATTTTGCAGACAAAGCGTAATGGTGTGTTTTATTCATCTGGTCCTGTGTGTGTTTTAAATCAGGAAGTGCCGAGGTAAAAAGTGCAATGAAACAAGTACGAATCCTGTTTATTGAAAGCAAAACAAAAACTTTGGAGTTTGGCCTTAGCATGTTAGCATTTAGCTTTCAAGCCTTTGCAATTATTTTTAATTGCTTACATCGTGTAATATTGTTTTAGTGCCACTCAACAGGAGAAGAATTATGGTTCTATTTTAAAATAAACAGAGTAAAAATATTTTGTAAATCAACAGCCAATCTGCCACTATGCTGCAAGTATTTGGCAGGGAAAAAAGCTGTTTGTAATGCATTTCAGTGCAAGTTTAAAAGTTCTTTTCTCCAGCAAAACTGATGCAATTAAAATATATATATATATTTATGCCATTCTTCTCAGGAAGCAGTAGTCCTTTAGCAGTGATATTATTTAATCTTATGGGGCTGTTTTACGTTTGTGTTGATGAAACAGCAGGCAAGAACATGAGGACTACACTTTGATGCTGTAACTATGGAATTAAATGGATTGATGGATTAGATATATTTTTTTTTAACCAGTTATATTAATAGAAAAAGTCAGAACAAGACCTAACCATCACATTGATTTTAGGTTGCAGAACTTGACAGAAGCTTTGGCTAATTCTTCTTCGAGGCCGTACTCTCCTTGGGGTACCTGAGATATAAAGTTAAGGCCAAAAACTGACAGATGGATTGGAATTCTTTCAGTAAGGTTAATTGCTGAGACCACTTCCACCTCCATTAGGCTCTAAAGTGGCAACAAATCCACTTTCAAACCATTTCATCCGCATTCTCAACTTCCTATCCTTTTGGCAAAGGCAGCGGGACTGTATGTTCCACAAATACATCCCCGATTTGGCTCCCAATGCTCCACCCCCAGCCTGGCACGGTACCCCCTGACAATTTCGTCCTGAGCTGTGAGTGGAGGGGTCCGCAGAGAGACTGGTGTGTGCACCTTGTTAGCAGTGAGCTGTAAGAAGGGAGGACCAAGTCTGGCCTGGAGTGAAACTGGTGGCAGTAACTCTTTGCCTTGAGGCTGTTGGCAACAGTGACCAGACACTAACACGGCAAAGTGAATTTGGCCCAGAATTAACATGAGGAAGAAACTGGCAGCAGGAGATGAAAGGGATAATGATCGGATATTTGGTTCAGCAAACCACAAAGTGCTTAGACCAGGAGTCTAGTGATATAAACCAAGCATGATAAAATACTGCGTGCATATGTTTGACTCAGAGACCTCTAAAGATCCCAAAGCAGCAGCCTCCTGTAGGTGTGACAGCTGTGTGGAGGCATGGCCTCGCAGGAGGAGGCCCGGAGCCTCACCTGTTGAGGCAGATGCAAGGGCCATGGCTCCCTGGGCACAGCCGGGCCATGGGCTACCAACAGTGTGCAGCTGGGGCAGGCTGTGAGCGAGTTCGCGGGGTTATTATTCTAACTGCTAAGTGTTATTATTTGTAATTGTTCTGTTTTACGTAGAGTTTTTTCAGTATTATTGGTATTATTGCTTGACTATTTTTAGATATCATTGTCTTATCATCAATAATCATCAATAAAACAAATACTTGAATTGGGCAAGAACTTTTCTCTGTCCCTGGCACAGCCTCACCCACACAGTATGCCATGACAAAATCCGGCATACGGTGTGTGGGCAGAAGGCACTGAAGATAATCAAGAGCTGCAAACCCGTCCCTGTGTTCCAGCGCCATGAACACACGGTGACAAAGCAGCGGTGACAGCCAGCAGCGTGTGGCTGCCCTGCGACAGCGTGGGGGCAGCTCACCTGAAGGGAGGTCTCGTGTTCCTAACCCCACTGCTGCTGCTGTGAAACTTCCATGCTCATCTGTGACAAATTTATAATGCTGCCCTTTATGAGGAATAGCTACAGTCCAAACACTATCATTTTCAAATATGACCAAGAGAGTAACAGAACAAAGGTAGATATTTCCCCTTTTGTTTGCAAAAATACTTGTATTTGAGAAAAAGGGGAAAGGATGATATTATGGAAAGGAATTCAAGCCTATTATACGCTTGCAAGTGCTGGGGATGCTTTCTTCCTTTCTTGGATAAATGGATAATTATTTTTTTTTTCTTGAATAGGTCTGATATACTGAAAAGTAAGAACTTTTTAGAAACTGTTATCAGTGGGCTAACCAATGAGGGTAGGGAGACTGCCATATATACTAACAGTATGCTCTGGTATAAAGTAGTACTATATTTGATAGATCCCTTTGTAACCTCTTGAAAGACACAGAAAAGGCAATTAGGACAGAAAGGTCTTTGAAAGTGTGACGGAGTGCCACTTCAGTACATGATGATCTTGTTCCTGACCTAAAACAAGTGAACAACAGGGCAAGGCAAAAGGCATCTTTTCATTTACACTACAAAACAAAACAAAACAAAAAACCAACAACACCTAAACCAAAAAAAACCCTACTCTCTTAAAAGCCATTGTATAGATTGTACAGATCTATTTGTGTTCTAATTGCACTTTTGTATCAAGTACTGTAAAGGTGTTTGTTCTACAGAAGCCTCATTTCAGTTACGATTAGGTAGATTGAAAAGAGTGAAAAAAAGCACTACAGTACCTAAATTAGCCATTGCCCAGTTTTGCCAGTAGCGCTCTACTGTAACGATCAAACATCCCTTAAGATGCCAAGTAAATCTACCTTGCAGTGGCAAGTAATGGTTATTATCATCTGCCAAACTTTTGTACTGACCTAGTATTACTGAAACTCTTAAGGTGGCAGGAAATTCACACACACACACATATATATATTAATATCCACAGAACAAAAAGATCCAGCCCACTCTGAAAAACGTTTTCCTTCAATTGGTCATTAGTAATCTCATTCTTTTCAAAATGAAAAATGACTGTAATATGCACATGATATTAGGAGCCAAGGTAAGTTAGTAAAGACTTTTTTTTTTCCCCTACTACAGAACAAAGGACCAAAACTACTTTTATTTCCAGTAGATTTTTTTTTTTTTGGCATTGAAAGATAGCTAGGTAAAGATGATGATGTTCTTTCTCACATCCCACTGAAGTTCATTCATTTTTGCACTTCTGTCGATGCTTTTGAAAAAGTCTAAAGAAATTCTTCTAATTTATATGCCCTTCTTATGCCTGCATGCTGCCAGTTTAGATGTCACCTGCAATAACAATGAAAAATTGCTGTGTGCCTTATGTTCTATTCTTCTCATCTGCTTTAGAAACTCACTCCAGCTACCAGAAGGGAGTTCAGTTGTGAGTAGTAACAAATCTAATTTAACCTCACTAAGTCACAGTTTTTTCATCTTAATAGCTATTCTGTACAGCTTGGAAAACTCATTAATGGAAAGACTCTCAAGTCTAGTTCACCTCTTTTATGGGAATGGACAAGATTACCAAATAGAATGTATTTCTTCAAAAGACAGATAACTTAAAGACATCCTCAACTATAATTGTGAGTACTATACAGTTATTGACACAAGCAGTACCTTCATACTGCTTCTTGTATCACCTTGAACAATCAAGTATGCTTAACAACAGTGAGTGACATGCAGAGAAATTTAAAATAAAGATAACCATAAATGTTAGTATGGAAGTGAGCTGCAGTTCAGTTACTTGTATTACTCAAGGCAGCAGCATATTCTTTCATTTACTGCTCTGATGAGATGGTACTAGCAAGACAGACAATCAAAAGGCATTAGCTGTGTGTAACATGTCACTATTTAAGTTTTACGTTAACTAAGGAGGCAGCAACTCCTGCTTCCTTCCACCATGAGACAAAAAGTGTTTCTCACTAATGTGACACTGAGGACAACTTACAGAAAAATCTGGATATCTAAGTAAAGCCTAAAAGTGCAGAGTTGCTTTGCTTGGTGTGTCAAAAATAATGATTAAACATCTGTGGCTGAAAGCCCTTAAACTGTAGAATTCTTCTGGGAAAGGAAAAAGAAAAATAAGAAAAGCAGAGCAAGATGTGGACAAAAGGAAAATGCTGTAAGAAACGTGTTTTCTGGGTGTGACTACAGAGAATCAATGCTCTGTGATTTGGGAAGAAAGCAAGCAAAGAACATTTTCTCATCTTTGCTGAAGATGTAAAGAAGAGATATGCTTTAAATATGCTAAAGAAAAGAACAATTTATTTCAACATAAACTTCCTGATACTAGCCCATTTCCAAAGTGTATCCACTTTTGGTGTGTTAGGAGCAAGATTTTAAAAGCAGTACTGGACCCAGCATGAAAGTATACTTGAAACCAGCATAGAGACAAGCCAAGATAAACACAAAATAAACTGCTTGGCAAAAAGTGAGTTAAGACTACAAACTTACAGTAATACACATAAACACAGGAACTAAACCCTGAATTCCAAACAATCAGTGGCTACATTAGGCACAGAATTTTGTAACGGATGAAAACAAATAAATTCAATGTTATTCTTACAGAGCCATCTATTAAAGAAATGAGTATTTTCAACGAAGTCAAGGGAACTTAAGCATACAATAAAATAGTCAACAATTCATCTTGCTTAATTTTAAATGCCTCCCATTTATACATCTGCAACTGAACTGGTAAACATTGTGACTAACCAATATATTTAATAGTTCCTAGTGTGCAATTCCTCTAATTTTAAGTAAAGAATATATCTAAGACAGGGTGATTAATTCAATCTACAAGTTCCTATCTTCCCTACTGATATCAACAATGAAGGCATTTTTATCTAAGCCAGTCATGCTGGGGGCTCTGTACAATCAACAGAATTGGTATTGACTACATTGGACCAGCCCCCCCCCCCCCTTTTTTTTTTTCTTTTCTTAAAGTAGGTATCAAAAGCAGATGTACCTTTAAAGTGTTTAAAGTGTCTACTTCTATTCACTGACAATGAAAGAAACTAAGGGTAACTAAGTTGTGTATGTATTGCACATACTGAAAGAAGCCTGCCTTAGAGCCTGCAGTTGTGAAGCCTCATGAAGTGCTAGCTTGTTGCCTCTGTAGTGATGGTGAACTCTAGTTTGGAGTTAAGAGCCTGTTAGCCTGTTTTCCACTCAATCCAAACTGTACAGTGATAGCTTTGACCATTTCAAAAACTCTAATCACTTGGAATTCTCATTTTCATATCTTCCTGCACTTCTGACCAAAGAGAGAAAGGAAGAGTGAGACAAAGAATGATCATTCTTTGTTCCAAGATCATAGATCAAATCATTCCACCTGGTCAGAAATCAGGACTAATCAGGACTGTGTGTAAGGAAAAAAAGGTTTTACTTTTAGATTGTGACAAGAAAAGTAAGAAGATCTCCCACAGCTGTAAAGAAAGGGTAATATATCACCAGTTGACCATGACTTGTAGTAGTGTAACAGCTTCCTAGTCATAGCTTCACACCCTATCACCATCCGATAACTGATATCTGGACATTTTCATCCCAGTACAGATAACAGTCTTCCAATTCACTAAGTCAACATTCAAGAAAAACAGAAAATGGTTCATGTGCTGAATCCTTCCTTACTGATACTTAACAATATTCCAAACAAAATCCCACGTAAGTGTAATTTAAAAATTTTTTTTTACTCTACATACAAGTGGTTTTGTCTTCCTTTTTGTTGTTGTTGTTGAGCTTTCCAAACATTAGCTTATCAACAGCGAAATCTCATCTTCTTTGTCTGTCAGAATCAACCTAGAACTTTCTGAAGATTTAATTCTGAATATTTCGGTATATTGATCCCTTACTTGTATATTCAGAATTATCATTTTGCTTTGACATAGTACCAATACTTATCACAAACAAGGGCTGTCTAAATAAGTGCTAAAGTTAGGAGTATGAATTTTGACTGAATTTCTCTTTCCACAGCTCTTCCATAACAATTTTGTAGTCATTACTAACTACTTTCTATTACAAGATTTGATTTTGATAAGAAGAGCAGTAACAGTAACCTCTAGTACTTGGAATGCTTGAGAAGTTCTGATATTCAGGGCTGATGTTTAAACAGACTAAATCTTACCTACATAGTCAAGATGGTGTATTATATTACCATAAATATAAAATCAAATAAATACATGCAGCATATACAACTTGGAAACACTCCTGCATTACTGTATGTGTAATACACATAGCTGTAAACTATAAGGTTGACGCATAGAAATTGTACGAATAGGATGTCTACATCAAGCTAAGAGGAATAAATAACTGAAGATTAAGATCTATGCTTCTCTTCCTAGACTGCTTCAGGTACCCTCAATAATTGATTTAAATCTAGCTCTGGTGTCTTTTTATTATACCACATTCTGCAATACAGACTAACCATCATGCATGTTGGTCCTAACTATGGCCTTTAAGAGGTACAGCGAATCAAACAGTAGTAATAATATTCAACACTATTGCATTGCTAGGGGAGAGGGAGGCAAAAAATAAAATAAAATCAGGAGATAAAAAATGAGGACCTCGGTGTGCAACTTAAATCTGTCATCGTCTGGTAAGAGTATTCATAAACAGAAGACAAGGTTTCTCATTGCCAGCAAAATCCATGAGATGGCTTTGATATTTTATTTGTGTAACCAGAAATAATTTAACCAGCATATTTCTGTTCTGAGTGTAATGCTATTTCCTTATTTGCCAAATGGTTCAGGAACTTAATAAAATCCAATGTAAAGCACAACATAAAAAGGCTTGAACAGAACCATCAGAAAAGGAAAGGCATAACAAGCAAATCACCTTTAAAATTTATCAGACTAATACATGCTGGAAATTTTTACATCACAGCTTTGTCTCAAGTTATACTGGTGCCTACTTTGTTTTAAAGAACGTTCTCAGTATGCAAGGCCGCAGGCTTGTGTATTCAGTTTTAATTGAAGGAAATTCCACTAATTACTTATTAATCCAGTACAGTGATTTTTCACATGCTTTGTTCATACAGAATAAAATCTGTGCCTTTAAAATTTTAATAGATGGAAGCTAGACTGTGGGGAGTATAAACAGATTTTTTTCACACTCATATCAGTGGTTCAAATCCACATAATGTTTCTGGGGACCAAGAGAAACCATCTGTTTAGAAGCCTACGTGAAATGAGTCGATGATCTCAAATATAACCCCTAACGGGTGTAAGTTCTTCACCTGCTTGATTGACACACATACTGATAGACAGCAGAGAACAAAAACTGACCTATTTTCACATCAAAAGCTGAACCTAAAGAGCAAAGATGAAATATATTGCTATGGCAATCAGCAGAAGATTATATTAATACTGTTTATACTGAAATTGTTCTGCAGATAATACAGAAATAATTTCAGTTGTCATCAGCTGAGGTTGGTAGGTACTAAATTACACAAATAGAATTGGAGTAAGGGATAGTCTGTTATTCTAAATATCTATATGGTGTTCTTCACATATGTTTTTCTATGCATAGAAAATTCTTCCAGCTCAGAACAGTCAAAATCTCTCTAAAGTGGGTGAGAGCTGGTTGAATTTTGACACAAGGCTTAAGTGAAAATAGATTGACCTAAATGCGAACTAACTCATCCACTCTAAAGAATAAATATCTTTCTCCCATTCCAAGTTGTTTGTCTCCCCATCTACATTTTTCTCAGCTGTATTTTCCTTCTTTACATGGGTCTTTTCATTTACTCTCTGACTATCTAAGCTAGATATTACTCTTACACAAAAGTGATTTAACGCTAATGCTTACATTTTAATTTTTTATTAATTTAGACAGACAAAACCACATTCTACAAATAGTTCTGAAACTAATACAGAAGTCAGAGAAAGATAACTAACTTTTAAAAAAGTTTTCAGAATCCACTGCACAAACACCATTCCCCTCTCATGTTCTAACAGTATATGCAATGTAGTGTCTATACACTTCAAACCAGTTAACTACTACCATCACCCTTTCATGAGAAATCACTTTGTCATAGATAATACTTCTCAGGTTCTTCCACTCATCTGTCTTCTCACCAAGAAAGTGCCCCTAGTACCAAACAAGCACTGGAGCAGTGAAAAAGTCTAAGAAGTTCCGCCTCACACCCTCTCCTCCAGGCTGTCATAATCTGCTAAAATGACCAGGAAGTCTCTAGTCAATTTTCCACATGGACAGTTCAAATAAAGAATTTCTAAAAAAAAAAACAGCATCCTGTGGCTTTCTTGCACTTGCTTCCTTTTTAATTCAAAAAGGTAGGTTTCAATAAGCATACAAAACAGTAAATTTTATGCATGGTAGTAGCACTGCAAAAGAAACTGCACCTAAACTTTGACTGATAGATAATCAGTCATGTGTTTGAAAATAGCAATAAAATAACAGAGATCCTAAAGACAGACTGACAACAAAGGAACCATATCCTATTATATGATACTTGTATGGGTCTAGATCATGACATTACATATCCACACTAGCACTGTAGTCCCAGGAGTGCAGGCAAGCCATCCTTGATCCACGTGAATGGGCTGGAAATAAAGCAGCAAGCATGTCCATTTTATCTGCCCATGACTTTACAAAACAATGTAGCAACTTGACAGAACTGAAGTCATCTTCCCTTTTATGGTGTTACCTGTGATCTGGGAACTATCACACAGGAATCAGTTCACTGTCTCCCTACAACTTACTTTAATACGGCATTTGTCCACTGTACTTTGCGAAGTACACATGTACCTCAGTTTTTTTTTTTTTTTCTGATAGAGACATAGTTTGATTCAAGTTGATACAGTATTTGCACAGCACAACATCATCATAAGGACTCAAAATCTTTTTTTTTTTTTTTTTTTTTACATTAAATATCAGTAAAGAACAAAGATCACAGTGAAATGCTCTTCATCAGGAGATAACTGATCTGTTAATATGTGACAAAGAAGAGACTTTTGTATTATTTGAACCCTGGAGTAATGAATGCATGAAATGCCAAGCTTCTGACTTGTAGCCTTCTGAATAAATATGGTTGGAGATCCAAACTTTAAATGTTCTCCACTCAAAGGTGACTTTATTCTTCAATGCTGATTGAAGAAAACTGCCAGCAGTGACTTTCTTCCATGCTCACTCTGTCCATGACCTCTTTGCTTTGCTTATGATGAAGATAAATGTTTATTTCCCTCTTCTGGTAATTTGCCTCAATTATCAACATTATCTTCTTGGCAAACCTGATTTAAAATGCTTTTTTTGTCCTGCCTTCAACTGCGTTAGACCAAGAATAACACAAAGGTCCATCTTCAGCCTTTTAGGAGAGCAGTCTCAGAACTGTGGACGACTCAAAAGCAGTCTCTCCATGTCTATTCTTTAAAGCCAGCTGTTAACAGCTACAGTACCCTGCATGGAGGCTGTTTTCATCTCAGAGGGTCTTTGTGATTACTTGACCATGTCTACACTAGGAATACTTTGCTGGAATAAGTGTTTTCTCTGCCGGTGACTCCTGATTGGCCTTGACAGGCAATCAAAGTTTCCCACCAGGTGATCTATTATTTAGTTATCAACACACTGAAGTGCAAACTTGAAAAAACAGCCTGATGTGTGTGCCTTCCACCTTTTTGTAGTGGGGGTTCCAAGTAAATAAAGGAGCATCATGTTTAATGAGAGCTCTGTATCACACTCATCTGTAACTCACTCCAAAAGGAAAGCAAAAGAACAGACAACACAGAAAGATCCTCTTTCCAAATGGATTTTGCCACATGACAGATACACACAAACCACTCTAAATATCGAATACTGCAAGACTGCCACAGTATTGTGGATTACAGTAGTTCATCAGAAAGGATATTTTCCACTGTACCTGTTATGTTGTTCAAGTCTAATGGCAGAAACTCATGAGCAGTCCAACTACTGCCCTTGAATAATAAAGGACAGAGGACAGAGGAGCAGCTCTATCTGGCTCCAATAAACTTGATTCTCTGCAGAATTGTAATTTTGGCACAATGTAGTTCATCTGAACTCTCTGAAAATATACAGGGCAGACCAACTTTTGGACTTAGAATAGAATCATAGAATCATTTAGATTGGAAAAGACCTCTAAAATCATGTGGTCCCACCTTAAACCTAGTGTTGCCAAGTTCATCATTAAACCATGTCCCTAAACACCATATCCACATTTTTTTTTTTTTCTGAAGACCTCTAGGAATGGTGACTCAACTACTTCCCTGGGCAGCCTGTTCCAATACTTTATAACCCTTTCAGTGAAGAAATTTTTCCTAATATCCAACCTAAGCTTCCTCCAGCACAGCTTAAGGCCATTTCCTCGTCTTATCACTTAGTGATTGGGAGAAGAGACCAATCCCCACCTTGCTATAGCCTCCTTTAAAGTAAGTGTAGAGAGAATGAACTTGAATTAGCATAATTATCTTTGGAAATACTAAAAATTGCAGCCTTACACGTCCACCTTACCTACTGTGAAAATGCAGTATTATTTACAAAAGTAGTAATGGTGAATATCATCACATTCTTAAAATGACTACAGATTCATTAAGGCATCATTTTTTTGCAAAATTGCGTTTGCTTCATCCTGAATCTTGCGCTTTTTTCTTCCAACAGAAATATTTCAAATCCCTTTCACCACTTTCTTCTATACTGTTCACTTACAGTTTATTTTAAGTAATATTCTATGGTATCCTCAGAAAATACAAGTAAAAAAAACCTATGCTGAGCAATCTAAATCAAAGCAGTTTCATATATTTCAGTTCAAGTTTGTCTGACTCTTTGATACTCACCCCTAAATCCTTTGTCAGTTAGAATCTCATGTTTCTGTAACAACTATAAGGACAACTCCATCAGTACTTGATTTTTACGTCAGCACAACACCATGAAATATATATTTTACATTTTAATGGAATACCTGAGGAATACTGCAACAAATACATGTACTGAAATATTAAACCAGTTCATCAAAATAAGGCTTATCCTAAGAAAAGTTGCTAAATCAATAATTTGGTGAGATGCTGTAATTTTGTGTTTATACATGTTTCAGGATTTATTTAAATGATTAATTAATTGACAGAGGATTTCATGACTCAGCTTACTCTTAGTCTCTTTACAAATCCACCTACTGTCCATAGAGTAAAATTTCAATATTCTGTGAGACTATTTTGTCTTACTGCTCATTCCCACGCCCCCCCAATTTGCAATTCTAATCCTCACACATGACATATGAGATACAGCAAGGGAGATTTCCAATCCAAGCAGAATTAGCACTACAAGGTTAATCCTTTCTCTCATCATTGCTTCCTTACTGCTGTTGATCCTGGCCATCCTTTTTAGTCCATTACTGGATGCAATGTTGATTATGAGATAGGTAACAAGAAGGCTTTCTATTTCTCTCCAGAATATAACATTCTGGATCTGCCTAGTCCAGAACAATTTCCCATTACAACAGATATTTCCTTGGTACTTGTAGACACCCAACACAATCCTAAAACACATGAAGAGGATTAGGAACTCACAAATAAGAGTGACGGGATCATCTGTTAATCACTAGAGAAAACAAATGTAATTATGTGAAAGGAGATCACTAGCCAGTCTGTTTTGTCTCAGAGCTCTTCTGAGTTGTGGTCAAACAATAAGCTTCACTCAAGTGAAGGCCTGATAAGGCAGCTAATCTTATTTAGTTACAGTGACCTTCTCCATTTTGTTTTTAAGTTTTACAAATATTAATACAATTTACAAAACGTATAGATGTATGCTTAGACCTCAAACGTTAATGGATACTCAGTAGTCTGAGGCACCGTTTTTAGGTATAAATATTCTTGGAGAATATGAAGATGCCCTAATGAATGTGTGAAAAGATTCTTAAGTCCTATAGGTCCTCCACCTGCACTCATTCATAGACACTGACACAGTGCAAGTGCAGAACACTTCAGTGGCCTTTCCAACACCCAAGTTAGCCCTGAATTACAAGAACAAAAAAGGTTTTTGAATTTCATAATGTTTCTTCACAGAATCTTTCCAAAATAATTACATTTCCTTGTTGACTTTTACACTCATCATGCACTCACGTATGTATTTTAATAGTAGAAAAGACTACATATTGTTATGAGTATTTCACATAGTTACATTCTTGTATTTCTACTTTTTATTTCAGGGCAATATATAGAAGGGAAGGTTAAGCCTGCCCAATAAATGTAGAGATGGAAAAGCTTTGTAATATTCAGATGTAATAGATAAGAAATACACTTTACCATTTCACAAATGCTAAAATTAACTTACTAGTAATAGAAAAAGAATGATATTTACTTTATCCCATTTTGTTTCTTCTGATTTATTAAAACAAATCTGAAACATAATCGTAAAAGTTCATTCCTTTCTAATGTATTTCTACGTTCATAAAAGGTATTCTAGAATCATAGTAAATTTGATGACTGGAATAAAATCAGAAAAAAAAAAAGTAATTTCATATTGTTCAGACACAATAAATGATTTACTATAATTAATATAACATATTCCCTGAAAATACATTCTTAGCTTAATGACTATTTAAGGTTTTCATGTACTTACAAAGGGCAATACTACAAGGAGTTTCCAGACTTGGAAATCACATGCTTTAAACTTTTGTTCCTATATAAGGAAAAACCATTAACCTATTTTTTCCCCCTCAAAATTGCACACTTGCAAATGATACCTTTTTTAACTTTATTCTTTTTTTTGTCAAATTATTTTCAATTTTTGGTTTTAATGCACCTTCAATGATTTGGATAGAAGGCAATATTTGAATAACATAGCATAAAATATCCCATTGCACGTTGTCTAGGGTAAACGGTTTCCATGAAATGCAAGAAATTATGTTTATACTGCTAAAGACAGCTTTTCAATACTCTGGTTGTAATTGACAGCCTGAAATCAATGGATTTAGTTGAAGATACTGCTTTGAAGATGTGAACTGGACTGAACACTAACCCTGATTTAATGTCATTGCTTTCTGGATATCAAACAAGTGTTAAACACAGGTGGACCACTGCTAAGTAGTGTACTTACATAGATGTTGGTTTCTGGTTTGTGCTTCATGCAATTATTTCCACATTTGTATCAGTGAAGCTCCAAAGGACAAAAAAAAAATCAATACTAATATACTGGACCAATTCAAATTTGTTCTCCAGAATATCTTGTTTAGTGTGTTACTCACATACTCTGAAATCGTATGTGGCAAGCCATCAATTTTTAGATCATAAAAAGTCTTGTTTTTCTTAAATCAGATCCATCTTAGGAAAATGCATATTAGCTCAGAAAAGAACAGAAGAACTCAGTTACATAAAAAAGTCATTAAGAAGCCACCACTGACAAGCTGTAGTTCTCCACCTGGACCACAACAAATGTGCTGGATCCATGACTTTCTGAACTGATGACTGTTGGCACCATTCGGCTCATGCTAAAGAGATCTTGTTTTTTATAGAACTAACGTCCAGTGTACACTGAAAATAAAGTTCCTTTAAACCCCCAGAACTAAGTATTCCTAGGTGAACACTGAATATAAAATGTATGCAATAGCATGGTTTGCATGTACTCCTATTAAACAATGGTGAACCACAGTAAGTTTGAAGTACCCAACAGCTATTTCTATCTCAATATTTACGAGGATGTGCAATGTTTTAAAAAGAACACTATGCTCACATCTGAAATATTTTAAGCAAATTCTAGAACTAATGTTCCACTATTGCTATAACTGGAAAAGATTATATGTTTCCTCCTTTGCTTCAGATCCAGCTGGTTTATTCTGTACATTTGACAACAGCTGATTAATAGTTTTTCTAACATCTTCTTTCCCCTTTCCTGCCTTCCCTTCCCTCCTTCACTCTTCAAGGGAAAAAAAGAACACTGCAACAATGAATTAATTATATTGCCTAAATTAGGAGGGAGACTCAAGTAGTGGTGTTCTTTGAAACTAGTTTAGAATACAAATCTTTATTTAAAGTAGAAACATATTATATACTAATGGTACATTTATGACTACCAACTTACAATAATTCAGTTCAGCAAATGGGTGACACAAGGTGATAAATCCTAAATAGCTTGACAAGATGTCCCCACTAAACTTCATTTTAGCTTGTTAAAAAATCCACTACACATTACTTTCCCTGGAATTTGATTTTGAATTAAAACAAAACAGGCTAGGCTATTATCTGAGTTAGAAGTTAATGCAGAGATTTTTCTTACCAAGTTAACAACATACTGCACAGGATTTAATAAAAACATAATTTTATAAGCCAGGGTTAAAAAACAAAAACAAACAAAAAAAACCCCACCACCACCAACAAAACATTTGCAGCCAGCAGCAAGCAGGAGGTATGGTGAACAAAATCTTAGTGAAAAAGACAAGTCTAGGGCAGAGTAGCACTGAGGCTTTGACCATTTTGTCCTTCTCTGTAGGCAGTTATCCCACACAAGACTAGACAGAGAGATCATTTTCACCCCCAAGTTGTTACACGGTCATTACTGGGATAGTCCCCGCAGGTAGCAATCAATGAGACACAAACGTTTCAGTATGGATTGGCAGGTGTTTTTCATCTCAGTCTAAAGTGAACAGAGAAATAAAAACAGCATGCAGAAAAGATGCCACTATTATTTGGTTTAGATTAGTCAAAATTCAGCTAAAATAGAAATGACTCTTCACACATACCAGTTGTCTGCTCTCATTGCTGACATCTATTCTTCGCATCATTTATTGAGATAGAAGAAGACTTGTTCAAAAAGTGAAATATGAGAAGTCAACATCTATTACATTTTAAATTTGAACAGCTAAGGTATCAAAGTTATTATGCCTCTGAAAAAATATTTTATGAATTCCAAAATGAACATTCAACAAAATTCATTCAAAAATATAGCTTTTGTAAACAATGAAAGAAGCGTTTAAAAATACTTTTAAAGCATCAGTTTGTTCCAAAATAATGCTACTTGAACATAATGTGTCATTTCCCCATGATTTCCATGTAGAACATGTTACATAATGGAGCTGGATTTCTATTTGCATTGAGGGCAGAGACAATGAATGCTGTATGTATTTCTTTATAACTATAGCTAACAGAAAGAAGTCAGTGTTTCATAAAAAATAAAAAAAATAAAAAAATTTATGGGTCTAAAAGTCTTCACCCAAGAAATAATCAAAAAAAAAAACACAAAAAACAAACAAACAACAAACATACACTTGTATAATTTGACAGCTGCAAAATCACGAATTTTAGGCATTTTTACATCTTCAAAAACATATTTATGACTGCTGTATATCATAGTTAGATGCATTGAGGCTTATTCAATTAAAGGATGCTATTTTGGGAAAGATGCCATAATTTTTTGAAAGTAATTTCTTAATCTGAAATGAAAAAATTAAGTAGAGTCGGTGGAGGAATATTTTACAAATTCATGCAAATCACCCCGATGGATTATAAATACAATGTGTGTATAAATATAAAATAAAAAAAATGATTTCATGGAGAGTCTGCTGTATGCAGCAAGCTATGGCCCTGGGAAAGAGCCATGTCAAATGCCATTTGATGCTGCTCAGCCAGGCACATATAAAGGCACATTGCACCAATAATATTTGACAACACTGGCTGTGCTTTTTCTGCTTCAGTGGCTAGCTTGTCCAAATTCCAGGCAAAGCAACGCACAAATAGTTTATAAGCAGCTACACTGTCAGCATCATCCTTTCAAAGCAATGACCACACTAGTTTCCTAATAAACATACTTCACATTTCAGGTTTGAATTGATGAAATAACAAGAAGGGGATGAAGAGAAATCTACTAGCCTTGGGCCATCAAAAAAGACATCATGTGAAAACAAAATTACCAGCAGTTAGCTTGACATTCAACTTTAATGTCCAGTAAGCACTTATTTTTCTTCAACAGTGCTTCCAAAGCACTTATTTTATTTTTATTTTCCCCCCAGCAACTACACAGTACAGCTCCTGCAGCTGGACAGATGTTTGAACAAAAATGGCTTACACTTCACATTCAAAAGTGGATGCATCTCAAAGCACAGATTTTGGTTGCTGCATTTTCCTAACTGCTGGTAAGGAAAAAATACCAAGCTGTGTAACAACATAATAAGGAAGCTTCAGACACGAATAATTTTCCTGTATGGTGTAATTTATATGCATTATGAGAATGATCTGTGCTGAAGTCAGGAAGGGACAGACTCCCTCCACAACTTCCACAGTCACAACAATGAATCACTTTGGTCTCTTCTCAACAAAAGTACTTCTATTCTTGGACTACAGCAACACTACAGTTTGGTTTGCACACCATACTGCATGTTTTCTTTCTTCCTTCCCTGACGCTGGAGTCCATGGAGGAGCCTGGAGATACTCGATGTTAGACAGAGGCTTAAACCTAGAGCCAAAGGCTTGAGGCCCTGTCCCTCCTACACTAAACTCCTTAACCTGAGCCATTTAATTTTGCTTAGCCTGACTAGGAAGAGCTGGTAACAGAAGGCCACAGCCCTACGACTCCAGGCAGAGACTGAGCTCCCACTGAACTGGGATATCAATGCAGAGTCCCAGGAGCTTCTGTGGTCCTTTGAGAAATGATGATTGAACTTTAAGAAGTTATCATGCCTCTATTATTGTGTGGGGATAGTGACAATGTGCAAGCTCTCCTACACCACTTCAGAGCTAATCAAAAAGTGAAAGGCTTAAACTACTCTCAGTACTGATGTCTTTCCAGAGACTTTATTCATCTTCAGTCTTACTTCAGCAATCATAGCTTGGGAAAGCCTCCATACCCGCAAGCCTTTATTGAATAGCACAGGAGCACTGTCAGGCAGCTCCAGGCAGCACAGGGGTGCTCTGGCTTGAAGCTTTACATAGGCCAGTCTTAAGTAGTATCCAAGCTCCAGGAATCCATAAGCAATTCAGTTGTGGCTTTCCATGCCTCTGACAACTGAAACCAATGGGATGGCTTATGGGTTCAGCTGGAAAAGTGTTCAGCTGGAAAAGTGGAGGATTCAAAAGCCTCGTGTAAACAGTTCCAGCCAGCAGCCCATCAGTCACTACTCCTAACACTCATGCAGTGTTTGAGGGTCTCACTGTTTGGAAAGTCAACTCATTTGTAAATATCATCTAAATGAATTGTTTTTCATCTCTGCTCTGTTACCCTTTCCTCCCTTGCCAGCACCTAGTGTCCTCCAGAAGGGTGAGGGGAGAGAACAAATGTTTGCTATCACTGTTGCAGTGACAGATCACTACACAGCTTCTTCCCACCTCCTGTGTTCCACACCTCCTGGGAGCTCTGATCTGCTCCTTCCACCCTTCAGCTCTGGAGAATAAAGCTGGCTCCTAAGTGCAAACAATATGGAATAAACGTCTTCTTTTGCACTAGGTTTGGTTAATATGTGTGGAGCCAAACAGGGCCCAGCTATATTTTATGTTATGTGACAAATTTCACGTTTGATTACCCTCCTCCTTCTTGCTCATCTTCACTCCTTCATGTGTGGATACAATACCATGTTGTACTATACATAGCTTTTTCAAACCCGTGTTCTAATAAATAATAATCACCATTAAGCTACTGTACTGTTTCCATTCTAATTACCTTGTATATTTAATATTATTTATATTTGCTTATTATCAAAATGTCATCAGGTAGTCAATATTATTACAAAATCACTAAAACGTAAGTCAGATTGCATCATTTTCATGCAAGGGAAGCTCTTGTTCTAGGAAGGGTGAATCCTGCATAAGAAGTAGGGCTACGGAAATTTGGAGCTAACTTTGGGAAAGAGGGGCCCAAGAAAGCCGGTTAGTATTCAAGGATCACCTTCTCCAAGCTCCAGAGTGAAGCATCCCAACAAAGAAGAAGTCGAGTAAAAATCTTAGGAGGCCTGCATGGATGAACAAATTGCTCCTGGCCAAACTCAAGAACAAAAAGGAAGTTTCCAGAGAGTGGAATCAATGACAGTTAAGCAGGAAGGACTACACAGACGTTGTCTGAGTAGCCAGGGATCAGGTCAGGAAAGCTAAAGCCCAGAGTGAATTGAATCTAGGCAAGAACATCAAGGGCAACAAGAAGGGCTTCTACAAGTACGTCAGTGACAAAAGGAAGACTAGGGCAAATGGGGTCCCTCTCCTGAAGGAAACAGGACAGTTTCCTACCCAGGACAGTGAAAAGTCTGAGGTACTGAATGTTTTCTTGGTCTCAGTCCTTACCAGCAAAACTGGCCTTCATGAATCCCAGGTCCCAGATGCCAGGCTGAATGGCTGGAGCAAGGAAGATGTATCTTTGCTGGAAGAGGATCAAGTCAGGGAATATTTGATCAAACTGGACATATGCAAGTTCATGGGCCTTGAAGGATGCGAGCCCATAATGATTGTGAGGCCACTGTCAACAATCTGCTTGATTGTGGCAACTGGGAGAAGTGCCTGAAAACTGGAGGAAAGTAAATGTCACTTCTGTCTTCTGGTCAGCCTCACCTTGATCCCTGGGAAGGTCATGGAACAACTAATCCTGGAAATGATTTCCAGGCACATGAAAGAGAAGAAAATCATCAGGAGTAGTCAGCATAGATTCACCAAAGGGAAGTCATGCCTAAACAACCTGGTGAGGTTCTATACTGCAATCATCAGCCTGATGGATGTCAGGGGAGCAGGGGATATTGTCTTCCTAGGCTTCAGTAAGGCCTTTGACACTGTCCCCCATAAGATTCTCATAGAAAAGCTGCTGAAGTAGAGTAGACATGAAGTGAATTGAAAACTTGCTGAACAGCTGGACCCAGAAGGTAGTGGTCAGTGGTGCAATGTCTAGTTGGAGGCCAGTAATGAGTGGAGTACCCCAGGGGTCAGTATTGAGTGTAGTTGGTTTAACATCATTAACAACCTGCATGATGGGGTAGAGCGCACCCTCAGTAAATTTGCAGATGACACAAAACTGGGGGGAGTAGCTGACAGAGCACTGGTACAGGTTGTCCAGAGAGGTTGTGGAGTCTTCATCCTTGGAGATCTTCAAAAGCTATCTGGACATGGTCCTGGACAACCTGCTGTAGGAGGTCCTGCTTGATCAGGAGATTGGGCCAGATGACTTCCAGAGGTCCCTTCCAACCCTAACCATTCTGTCATTCTGTGATTCTTCCCTGGTCTCTAAACATCTAAAACCTGCTCAGCAACAGTCCAAAAGATTTAACTTTGGGTTTTTGCTGACTACATTGGTCCATGACAGAGATCAGAGGTTCACAGTATTTCTGAAGACAGGTCTTCCAATAAAACTCATCCAGCTACAAAGAAGCACAGACTGACTAGAATTCAGCACCAAAGTGTTTAAGTATAATATAATATTTATATCTGTTGTGCTGCTTCCCCCAGTGAAATGGCATGAAGAGCTACGTGGGAGAAGGGCATAGCAGGGAGGAGAGAAGGAGAGGGATGAGACCACAAGGTGTGTCCGGAAATCATATATTATTTGGGAGGGAAGTAGGAAAAGACATCTGACCTGTGCCCAAGTGATTTCATTTTCCATTTTGTCTGAAATTATCCTGTCTCTAACTTAAAACTATATCCTGACTGACAGCCCAGCCTCATTCTGTCTGCTAGCTGGGGACAGTCTGTACTTTCAGTCACTATGAGGACATTCTGAAACAGTTCTCCCTCCAAGCTTCACTGTCACATATGGCAAACAGGATGAAAGGTTTAAATGAAAAGATGAGGTTAAAATGAAAGTGCTGCACCGATTAACTGTTTGGATTTTTAGAAATGTGTGGAGCAGTTCATCTTCTGTAGTTATGGAGCCCATAATC
The DNA here is from genome assembly GCF_964211835.1 of Anser anser. NCBI lineage: Eukaryota > Metazoa > Chordata > Aves > Anseriformes > Anatidae > Anser > Anser anser. Next base: position 42,508,139 of record NC_139720.1, on the reverse strand, counting down.
AAAGATAACCTAAGATCACCACTGCAAATTGCTAAACCTGAGTTGTAGTTTTTCATTTATATCAATTCGCTTGACAAGTCAAACACTTCACAGCATTTTTTTTTATTTTTATTTTTTTTTCTCTGCAGGAATTAGAGTACAAAAGAAAGCTGGAGGGGCTTATACAAGGAGCAAAATGTTGTCAGCTTTGTTCGAAGTCTGATATTGAGTCTCCTAACTTCTAACCTCCCACTGGTCCATAATAGGCAGATCAGCAGTTTTGTCACTTCCCACTTTTCTACAAACAGCTTTTGTGCTGCTGTAAGGATTTAAGTCAGTAAATTCCAAAAAGAATTTTTGCTAAATCAATCTCAAGTTCATGTCTGTTTAGCTTTTCTTACACAACACCTTTGATATTAGACTGTCTAAGCCTTAAATACAATTGCCAGTGTGGGATAATACATATTAAGTTACTTTCTAATTAATACTGTGGATTTATTTTTGAAAATTTATAAATTAAAATAACTTGTCTCTTCTTGAGACACCAAATATTTAATTATACATTTCTTTTAACTTATATCTTCAAATATGCAAGAAAGAAAGCCTCATGAACGTGTACTTAAATACTTTTGCCTCAATATAAAAGACATTCTTGACATTTCTTGACAGAAACATTTCTCAAAATGTATTCAAATATGTGTGTGTAAGAAGCCTACGAAAAGTCTTCTACAGCACACTTCTACAGAATGGTGAATTCTCAAGATATTTGGAAAATAAAGAGTTTTTGCTTAGGATAGAGAAAGTTGTTACAGTTGGTATCTAGCATTTCAGAAAATGTTTCCTAGCTTCAGCCTTATCACAGTGCCCACTACACAGTGGTATGACCTATACTAACTTAATATTCAATTGTTCTCTTCCTTTCCTACAATACTTCTATCATGTTCCATGTAAGTTATTTTCTGTGGAGCTAATAATGGACTAGGAATGTTAAATATTAGTTTAGTTATTATTTTTTTTGTTGTTTTTCACTTCTGGACTGAATTATTTTGGCAGAGAATTTTTTTTTCCTGTGAGAAAACGTGTGTGTCACCCAAGTAAAATGTTCCAGCTCCAACTAATAACACTAAGCCATCAGTTTCAGCTCATTAAATTCACTACTCTCTTTTACAATTAAAAAATTATAAGTGTAAAAATAGGAACATTTGAGTAGATCATCTATCAGTAAATTAAATGCACTTTTGCATTAATTTGCAATTCCATATTTGACCTTGATATTTTCCAAGGTTCTGACAATCAAAACAGAAAAACAGTATGCTGTAAACAAGTACTCACCAGATTTCTTGAGAAAGGAAGATGGCACAATATTAAATAAGTTTTTGAAAATGGGCTTAACTTTTTCAATAGAAGTAAACTGTCAGTTAATGAAAGTCTGACAAATACTTTTTTTTATCCTTTCATGGCAGTCATTTAAATCAACACAATACTCTATTAAATCCTGTAATTGATTTTTTCTTGCTTTGCTCTACTGCTTAATGAGTATGATTTATATACTGAATTTTATAAAGAAGTAAATTCAGTTTACTGTGAAAGATGTTTATCTCCAGTCCACAGCTTATCAATTCTGTCATATGGAGAGATGTAGAAGAAACTATTTTAAACACTACGTGATAGGCAACAACCTCAGGCCTATTCTTAAGAGCTGTCAGTACTTCTGATTATATTACTGTTTACTGTGCCAAATCTGTTTGCCATTGAAATATCCACACTGTGTATCTTCCTCAAATTGATTAAAAATATACTACTTGGGGAAAAAGACATTTTTTTTGGGAAAATTCCTGTAAATGTCTCATGAAGAAATTTTACTTCCCCACCTGTTTCCTCTCTGGCAGAAGGTTCACCTTGGCACCAGAGGTGTGCTGATTTCTGTGAAGTGTCTAAATTCAGCTAATTGACAAGTCTTCAGGAAAAAAAATAAAAAAATTCCTCAGTTCTTCTATTTGTAGTAGACTAGAGATGAGCATCCCTATCACCAAATTTCCATTGACAATCAATTTGTTCCAGCTAAGAACTGGAAGGATCAGGGATTTCTACTGTACAGAAAAAGAAGAAAATTATAAGAATATTGCCATGGAACTACATACAGGAACACAGAACAAAAGGACAATTTCTTCTGTATGAATTACTACAGGCAAACAGTAAGTATGAAAAAGCATGCAAGACAGACTTGATTGGCTTTCAGTCAGAAAGAATGGAATAAAGATAAGAATCATCTTTCTAAGGGGGTGGATGGCTGTTGGGGATGTACATGTTTGTATGTCCTAGGACCAGCACCAGGCAAGAAGACTAGATAGGGAAAAGGGATGGAAACTGTAGGCAGTGCCAATGGACCCAGCCAGCCCAGCAACCCAGGAAGGAAAGGTGAGCTGAAGAAAGGAGAGAAGGGACAGAAGGCGAGAAGGAGCTGGGACAGAAGCACGTATGTGTGTATACAGACCAGAAAAGATCACACAAGAATGTGACAGGGTAGCATGAACAGTTCCAGGAAGACTGTGTGTGTGTAGAAGATGAACTATTACAGATGGAAGAAATCTAGAGAAAAGAATCAGCAGTTGCAGAAATAGAATTAAAATGCAATGCCATATAGAAACACTCCCCTCCAAGTACCCGGCTTTGAATTCAGCTTCTCCATACTTTCCTGCTCTCCTCAAATAACGGTGACGCCTGCTAACTGTGTGTCTTGCCTCCTTCCAATTTTAAGTCCCTCCAAGTGAGGCTTTTAATGCATTATATGCTACAAAAAATACAGCAGTCTGGAAGAATCAAGATGTTAAAGGTCTTATGCTCACTGGACACACAAAATGAACGGATACTCTTGTGCATTATGTGCTTTGCTGACCTACTTATAAAATGGAACCAAAACCTCCTCCTCTTTTCACACCCGCGCTGCAAGTTTCTTACTATCTGTGTACTGTACTATTACCCTTACCAGATAATAAAGCTATGTATCACAGGCAAAAATAATGACCCCATCTTCAGTGAAAGATTTGAATAACACATGTAAATATCCCTCTAAACAATGAGGATAAAACCAAACTCTGAGTACCTGCTCTTTTCCTGAACATTCTCCATTTTGTTCATGTTCTGGAATGCTCTGTCTCAGTCAGTTTAGGATATGGTCATACAACTAAAATTGCGTATGTTTTAGTAGTGGAAGCCTTGTTTATTAATACCAATCCCTAGTTTTAAGAGGTTTGATTTAAAAACTGTACTAATTTTAATCTACATATGCTACATGCATCTACAATGATACTGTGTTGTGATGAAATTAAATGAAATATGAAAAATACATGAAAAAATTGTTTGACGGTTTTTAGTGACAAATTATTTCCATTCCAGACTTCAGCTTGTGGCCATTAAATATTAATACTTCATTCTGTATTTTCATCATTGCACAACTATAGTTTATTAATTTTGTGTTTTAATGACAAAACAGGAGAAAGCATTCATGTTGCATTCTCATGGACACAAACTTATACATATTAATATACACAAAAGGTGCATAATTTAAAAGGCACACACAAATTTTCATATATAAAAAAATAAGTACATTAACTCCCCCCACACACCCTTCAACTACGATCTTATATGAATATATCTCAGTGGGACAAACAGTATATTTGTTTTACCACAATGACAAAATCCAAATTTAGCCTTTTTCTAAGGACAAGTATAACTCACTGAACATTGAATTTCTTTGCATAGGACTGAAAATGTCTTTTGTTTCCTATCTTGAAAAGACCATTGTCCCTTTCAGTGAGAATACTTGTTGGATACATAACACTGAATAATGAAAAATTATAATATGATGAAAGCAGTATTTACAATGATAACGATCATAGCTTGAATGATCTATAGAACATTACTTCTGTTATGACATGTTAGACCCAGGGTCTCCTGTTTCTAATGTCACTGCAGAACTCAGGATGAATATTTAAAAATATTTCAATACAAAGAATATTTTGCTAAAAATGAGTTTCTTACCTGTACTGGTTGTCTTTTCATACTCACTATATATTCTCTAACCTTCCATTCTACTTTGTTGTTATTCATATATGGAGAATAACACTAATTCACAATGAAATAAGTTATGACAGCACAGAATTCACTTGCATTATTTTTAGACAATACTGAAATCATATATTCAGATTTTTTTTGAGATTGTTCTGTTTTCTCACCTGCAGCAGTCATTGCATCAGATTATTATTAAATTTATTCAGACATATAAATAATAAAATTAAGACTGTTTTTTCAAGCCACTAAAAGCATATTGATTTGTAACCCATTAGCTCATTTTAAACATTCAATTTGTCCAAGTATACTTTCAATCCAAACAACTCTAAATCAAATCATGTACATTTTATCAAACAGTTCTAAAAGAATACTGGGTTTATTTTTTGAGTCTTTCTAAACCAAACTGGCCCAAGTCTGTGAATTTTGAATGTCTTGACTTGTGCTGAAGAGGTAGTTGAAAATGGGGGTTTGGTTTCCAGCTTGTTCAAGATTTCCTGATGCATACAAAGAAACTAGTTACTCTCCATTTAGAAACCTAGGGAACACCAACCACAGTGAGCTACTCTTCTTTCCAAAGTAAAAACAGAAACAAATTACTTACAGAATGAGCAATAAGAATTTACCGGAGAGCAACTGACTTAGTTGAACAAAGCCCATGTTTTAAATGTCCAGTAGCAGTTACAAGAGAACTGAGGTGGCAAGCTAATTTTCATTTCAGCCTTGGGTTTGACAAGTAGCACTCAATAAGTATGTTGAGGGTTATGGAGCATTCTGTTTCTGTTGCCCAGTGTAGTGTACCTTGCAAATTCATTTACCCAAACTGGGTTTAGTTGTTCCAGCCTGACAGACAACAAGATTTTTCTGAGCCAGCTTGTGGAAGTCTATAAGGTAATTCTTATGCTCAGGAAAGCTCAAGATCTTTTTCATTCAGTCTACATCTGTAGGGGTAAAATGGGTTCTCTGTTCATGATTTAGCTGAAACATGACTGATGAAGGGGACGGGGCAAAAAGATAATGGAACAAAAATAGGATAGAAGAAGAAAATACTGAGCATAGAAGTAAAGGGGAAGTACAGAGGAGGGGAGGGGAGAGGAAGGGAGAGAAGATGGAAGATGACAAAGTGAGTACTTAAAATGGAATAAAAAGATTCCTCAGTTGAAATTTGTTTGAAGGGGAGCAGCACAATGTAGAAAACCAAATGCAGAACAAAGAGAAATTTATTTATCTATTTATTTTAGAGAAAGCTGCCGTATTCAGCTTTTTGAATTTAAGGCTTATTAAGAATCTAGCTAATTCTAGTAACAACAACATAATAAGACTGATGGCTTTTGACAGAAAAAGGATGACACATTCCCCTCTGGGACTGACTCTACATAGCTGCATGGTCACTCTTGTATCCCCTACTTGAAAAACCTGACATGATAGCAAAGCTTATAATCTCCTTTCATTAATATGACCAAAATCCAGACATGCTTTGCTTTTTTTTACTTTTTTTTTTTTTCCCCCAGTGTTTCAGAATGGGCACTTTCCAGACTGATACAGGATCTACAGGTGATAAAGAATTTTCATTTTGCTTGAATGGCAATTCAAAATATATTTTTCATAATTCAGCCCAGATGTTGTGCTGTCATAAAGCATAAGCTCTGAAAAGCTGTAAGGGGAGCTTTTAAGCTGTCTTTCTGAGAATCTGTTTTTGCACATTTTCGCCAGGGAACTTTTCCACTGGAGAGAAAAAAAAAAAAAAAAAAAACCAACAACACACAGGTTTGCGAAATTATATTGACTTTGAATAAAACTGCCCTGAAATAAAGATTTGAAAATAAAGATAAATTTATTGAAATTTTATATTCAGAAAGTTACTGGGTTTTGTCTTTAAAAACATTTTTTATTTTTATATCACAAAATTTGTATATTCTGTATATGAATTCAAAACATGATACGACAGACTACTTCGTTGTTGCTATTGCATGTCAGACTTATTTAAGTAAGCTGTATTTCTGGATCATAATGATATTTATCTGTACGTGATGTGCTCCATGGGAAAACATTGTGCGACAATGATCATAAATTGAAACAGGGAAGCTCTAACTGGGTAAGAGGGAAAACACTTTCACAAAAAGGACAGTTAAGCATTGCCACAGGCTGCCCACAGTGATTGTAGCATCTCCACTCTACAAGTATTTCAAGACTTGACTGGACAAAGTGCTGATTCTGCTTTGAACAGGCCAGTCTGCAAGACGTCTCAAGGTCCCTTCCAACCTGAGTGATTATGTGATTCTACAGTTTAAGAGTCCAACGAACTTTATCGGGTCACATAGTGGGAATATTACCTGGTTACTGGCTAATTGTTGCATCTCCTCTTAGATCTCTGTGTTGTCTGCTCTTCAAACCATTCATAAGCAACTCTGACACTTGCAAGAATGGGCTGCAGGAGCTGTACATGTCGATATTGCAATAACCTCTTAACCATGACAATACCTCATGTGATGGAATGTTTTCCATGTACCAAACTATTCAGGTTTATCATCAGAAGAAACTTCAGGATAAAGTACATTACCTTAAAGACATAGATTTACAGTACTGTCAGAAAGGTACAAAACGGAAAAAGAAATGCATTGTTTTGATTATACTTTAAAAAGATACTCTTCACCGAAGATCTTCCCTCTTTCCTTGTCTTAAACTAATCTTGTGTTTCCCCTCTCAAGCAAGGAGGAGTTTCTCTTACTTCCTTTGCCAGAGACGCGTACTGACACCAGTTCCCCTCTTTGCATTGATTGTGGAAGGCCCAGTTAGAAACTTCTGAATCTTTTCCCATGACATCTTAGTTCCAATGCCACAGCTGCCCTTCATTTTGACAAGTTATTGCTTTCTTGACTTGTGCTGTTCCAAGGCCATGTAGGGCAGCTATGCAAACAAAACAGTGACAGTTTTGTTTAATTTAGAAAAACACGGGCAGTTGAATCTAATCGGTTTATTTTTCACATCACATTAATATGGTATTACAAATATAATAATCATTTTACTACAATTATTAACAACATAAACTTACATTTGTTATTAATGAAACAACAAAAGAAACAGTGGTCTCTTATGACCAATTTTCATGGCAGACTCCATTTTCATCACTGTGGTTTCCATGAGCTGAATTATTTTAATAAAATTAGGTACATCATAATAAAGAAAAGGCCCTAAGAGAAAAGACCAAAACTCTTAAATGTATAATGGATACTGTTTTAAAAAAACAGTAACAGGCATTCATAGCTTACTATAAAACTTGAGGAGGTAAAAATAAACTGATAGCAAACTGATAAGATTATTCAAGCCAGGCAGAATTGCCTAACTTGGAAATCTAATCTTAGTAAAGCCGATAAAAATGCAGTATGCACAGGTGTAAAATATGTAGGCTAAGACGAAATTTGAAGATCAAAGCTGATAATTTACTTCTTACATAGCTAACGATAATTAACTGCTGGACACTTATCTGCCTGGAAGTAAGACTGCAAAAAAAGTTTTGTGTTTTTAAAATTGCATAATTATTTGCAAGTAACCATGGGAACCAGCATTAACCAAAATGTCCTTTCCCGTGCAGCTTTCAATTATACATATACACTTCATCTCTTCCCCCTACAAAGCCCCTTCTTTCTTCCCCAAGCTTTGACATAAAATATTAATTTAGGGATAAAGAATGAATTTAACGTTTACTGTGGAACGGAAAATAACAGTGTAGGCAATAATAATTGATCTTTTTCACAGCTGCAGGTTACCCCCACTGAAACAGCGATAATTATATACACCCCAGAAAACAACTACTGGCTTCTGATATACGGCTTTTACCTATTATTCCCAGTTCTATTGAAGTCCATTATTCACTCCTTTTTATGTCCTGACATTTCAAGAGACCATGAACATGCCCTACAGTAAACAGACTTATAAAAACATGGTCATAAATTAAAAAAATAAAAACATGCCTTTTCAAGCAACACTTGGAGAAATTTACAGAATTAGAGAATATAACTCTTTTTGTATGGAAAGTCAATTTTGGTTCTCATAGTCAGTAGCTAAGACATCATCTTGGGACAAATTCAAAGTTTCACATCCAGATGTGTGAATTGTTCCTATATTCCTTCAACTCCTCTTTACTTATTCATTTATTTTTAAAAATGCAATGTGACTTGGAAAGTCCTACTAGATATCACAGAAAAAACATGGAAATGAACAAATGCCTTATCCCATAATTATAAATACCTAAATCATCCACCTAGAGAAATCAGACTTGAAGAAACCAAATATTTACTAATGGCCAGCAACTGAAAAAATGATAAGAAGCTAATTAAGAGAACTAATTTTGTTAGGTTATCTCAGACATAGAATCATATAGTCATTCAGGTTGGAAAAGATTATTTAGTCCTACCTGAAAGTATCTTTAATTAAAAAGCTAAAAAATTTACCTGTGTGTCATGACAGCTCTGCTGGGACAAATGCATCCATTTCAGTCATTATATTTCAGAGGCATCACAGAGTGCTTTGGATCTGATCTGGATCTTTGGCTTAGTCTCTGATAAAAGGCCATCTAATGGTCTCTTTTTAAATAACGCTCAGCTGCTAGTTTAAGAAAGGGCATTACTGTAATCTGGAGGTGAAGTGACTGCCTGTGTTGATAACATGATATTCACCATAAGCACTAGAGAAAATGCTCTGTGTGTTTCCATAACCAGGCATAAAGACAATTGCATAAGTGGCACGAGAGTGCAGGAGCAACCAAACGTAAACTACAACATGTTATCTGACTTCCTGCAAGGGACGTGGCAGCTTTGGCACCTGCCTATCTTGTAGTGAAGACTGAGAAATAGAAAGCCAATTTCCTTAAAGTACAGGATCTCCTGGCACATACAATGTTCATGAAAAATTCCTGAAGCTGTTTCAAGATCTCAAGTTTCAAAGTTCATAAAGTTAGACAATATAGATATAGACACTAACCAAGATCTATCTGTGTCTCCAAATGCAATAAGCACAGCATAAACCATTAAAAGTAAAGAACACACATAGTAAGATGAATAACACCAAGAATAATGTAATACTGAGCATAAAGAAAAAAAAATATCAAAGAAATCATTAAAAAAATGAAAAAAATTGGAAAGAAAAAACTATCATAACTGAAAGGAATAAGAGCCTCTAGAATGGCTCTCATCTTTTTTATTAACAAGGCTTACCCAGCCAGAAGTCACATCTTACCTAGCAACAGCTATTAACTTCAGTAGAAATGTGCTTTATACTTCACTGAACAAGAGAAACTGCCTTCTCCTGGAAAATTAAATAAGATTTTCATGAAAAAGCCACGAGGGAATAGAAGAGTGATATTTACCCAAAAAACTTCCCCATACCAGCTAGCACTTTTTCAGTGGACATTTCTGTAGACTGTAAGTTATGCTGTCAGATAAGCCCCATGTAGGATTCCCTTGTCATAGGCGCCACTGTTTTTATCAGTGGGGCTTCTGCCAAACTCCTCCATTTCAAGCATTTGCCTTTTCTGTACAAGACTAATTGATTTCATAGGTTATCTTCTAGAACTCTAATCTGGAGACCGCGTTGCTTATGAGTTAATAAGGTACCAGGCATACACAATAAAGGAAGGTGACTGAATCTTAGCAGAATACATGTTAGTTTATGGTACTATGTAAATTCTTATGAATTTTATACAATCTGCTTAGTACTTTTTATGATACTATCACAAGGTGATAAGATAATTAGCAATAATGATATATGAAACTCCGTCCAAAAGCAAAGCAGCAAATCTCACACTCTTCAGGTTTCTTTGAGGGAAGTCTTGTTCTAAGACTGGAACTCATTGTTTCAGAGGAAAAAATAAAGGAAAAAAAAGAAGTGACGTGTTTGTAAATTTCAGCCTGCAGAAGAAGCATCACTGCCCCAGAAGCACCAGAAAATGACAGGGCAATCAAGCTGTGGATAAGCTCCCATCAAAACAAAACAAAACAAAAGTCCTAATACACAGAAATACATAGCTTTTTGTATTGGCGAGCTAATTCTGTATGCTTTCCATAAAGGTATAGAAAATGAGTGATGTTTCCCCAAACCCAACTGAATTATAATGAAAACACCATACAAAACCGACACATCCCAAACACATGTGAAACCATTTAACCTGTGAACAAGCAACAATATAAGCTACAGACACCTAGCTGTGAAAGCATCTGAACAAGATAGCATTCTACGTCATTTCAGAGTACAACAAATGTTGCCTACAGATCAGACACCATTTGTCACTGCCAAATGTTTCTACGTTATTTTTTTTTATTTATTTTTTTTTCCAGGCACAATCAAAATGAAAAATGTTAAGCTTTCTGAATGGCTACTTTTATTTTGGGTGAAAATGACAGAAGTTCTACCGAAAATATACAGCAGGTCAAGGCTACCATAAGGGAAAAACAACTACCAGCAATTTTTCATCAGGGTATCTTGAGGAGCTTGCTCGCACGTTGACAAAACCTGCACCTGCATTCTTCTTGCTCTAAGTTGTCATTGCTCTTGTTTACCAATATAGCTAACTCATATGTGTAAAAAATGTCCTTTTCATAACACCTTTTTTTTTTTTATCTTCAGAACATAATTCTTGGGCCTCTTCTTTTCTTACATATAATACTGTTACCTATTAACTTACCAAAGAACATCATGAACTTGCATGCATTTACTCACCACTTTTTCAGTGACAGTTTCCAGACATATCTGCTCACCCTTATTTCTTTAATTTCAATCTCTTGCCCTTTCTGAGAGAAATCAATGGAACAAGTCACATTAAATTCTAGGTGACCAAATAAATTTCACCCAGTCAGAGAAGAGGTAACAATACATGTATTAAGAATCTTAAATAAATGCAGTTACTATGGAGACCCCTTTTAAAGATAAATAACGGTGATCCTTCATCCTTTTTCCTATGTATTATCACTGAAAGTCCCTAATTCTTTTTTTTTCTGTCCAGTACAGTGTACCATATTTTCTAACTATAAGTGGCCTAGAAAAATTTCTGGTCACTGAAAAAATAAATGAACAAATCCTTCTTTCTACTGGCACTACACCAAGTAAAAACACGAAAATTGAAATTAAGAAGTCAGCATCATGAAAGGTAGATGCCATTATTTAGAAACATTCAGACTTCTCCCATTTTCTAATTTTTGGGATTTTCTCTTGGTACTGGTTTGATATTTGTTTGCTTATGACATCTAGAATTGTGACTGGAGCCCATGGTTCACCTGCTCCTCCCGCTTATTCCCATGAGAAGTAGTAATTGCTCTTCAATTCACTTAAAAAAAAAAAAAAAACACAAAAAAAACCTTGTATTATCTTAATCTCCTGTAAAGCATTCTAAATCCAGTCTGAGAAAACTCCCATAAGGCAGGTTGCACTATAGTATATAATCAACTGACACAGCTCAGTTCATTTTAAATCTGTGAGTTTCAAGTTGTTAAATGAATTGTCCAATTACCCTGTCATAATTTTCATAGGCATCTTCTGCTAAAGAAGTTGTGACAGCACTTATATTGTATTCCTAAATTAATAAACTGATGAAGCAACATTTTGGTAACCAGAATGTCTACAAATAGGCAAGGCTGAACAGGGACAGCTATGCTGCACGCTGATTCACACCTTGAAAGCCACCTGTTATGTTTAGCCACACAGCACTATTGAGTGCAATAGAAATGCTTTTACTCAGATCTCAATCAACTTTACACAGAACCCCCAGAGAATGCCTTAATGTCTCCTAGTAGCCAGGACATCTTTAAGCAGCAGTGATTCACAACTGTCATACAGTTCTTAGAGTGTAAACTGCTTTCCGTGTACCATGCAATTCATGACACTGTAACTTTTAACCCGTCTTTGTCTTTCTCCTTTGCTTACCAGTATCCAGTATTTAACCTATGAAAGTGGTTTATTAGTCAGTAAACAGGCTGTTCAACTGTTTTTTATACATGTGCATCTGTACACTTTTTTTTTTTTCTTTAAATCTCCTGTTGGTACTGCACAGAAATGGATGTGCTGTTTCTGGAGAAAATAGTGACTTGCTTTATCACTCATGTATTTTCAGTGTTGTATCTGTATCACCTAGTTGACTGATAGTTGCACTTTGGTGTTGCTGTTTCTGGGAAGCTAATGCTGAAGAGATGCTGCAGCCCTGATTTAATATATTGCAACAAATAAAAGGGCACTTAGGATTAATAAGATGGAGCTTTATTTATTCTGTAGAAACAACCAAATAACCCCTCATTCAGATAACCCCTCGAGGTTTCATAATCTTATCATAACATTTCTGGTTTCGTATGCTAAATCTTGGAGATCCCTTTTCACAAGCCTAATACTCTTCTTTTAGTAACACACTTTTGTTCATTTAAGACTCTTAAAATTCAGTTTCACTGTGAAAATGAAACATTTTTCTGGAGCTTCTGGTTGATTTATTTCGATTCAGCACTGGAACTTCAGCTGAGAAGAAGCTATTTGACAACTAAGGACATAACACTCCAGCGAAATAGAGAAAAAGAGCACAGGAGAGAGCAAGACCAAGCACGAGAGGGAAAGACACAGAATGATCACACACATAAGAAGAAAAGGAAGAAGCATAAACTTTTTTTTTTTTTTAATTCTTACTAAAATATCTAATCAGCAGAAAACAGCAGCTCATCAAACAGATCAAAACCAGTGTGCTATACACAGATATATTAGGGAAATATGCCAAAGTTAAGGGTTTGACTACCAACAAAAAGGCAGGGAATGTATTAATGTATCACCTATCAGCAAAGTGTTCTAACTGGGGCAATGTAAGCTTGTAGCCCCATGCCCATAGAACATAGAAAAGGAAGCAGCTGCAGAAACAAAGCTACAAAGACAGTTTGATGATGGAGATAGAGAAATGTCCAAAGAACTCTGGGATTATGTCAAAGAAAGAAACACTTGGAGTATATAGAAACCCCGTGTTCCCTTACCATTCTGTAGCATGACAGTAAGATACTTGAGCACCAGAAGGAAGGAAGGCATATATAAAAAGAAACTGCTCTCTCTGCCTAGACACATAGCTACATGAACAGGTACTGGCCCAGCTTGAGTACCTCTTTGGAAGGTCAGTCACAGCCTCCCCACAGGACTCCAGCAGATGTCAGGTGAAAGAAGCCTTATCTTATCCGTGTTGGAAGAAGATAAAGGACTATGGAAACTATGAAAAGACAAATTAGGTGACACTGGGAAATGAGGGATCTTTTCCAGAAGACTATGGCCAAGGTAGGTCCAGAAGGGGAGTAAAGATTTAGGCAGAGCTGCAAATAATACAGCCATGAAGGGAATATAAAGAAAAATGAAAGGCAAAAGGACAATCAGAAACAATATGGGACTTGATGTTATAGCAGTAGGTAGCAGATTAGGATAATTATACCAGAAATTTCCTCTTCCCTAGCCCCATCCCATAATTCAGGCTTGTAAAGTCTGCTGAGTTTTCCCAGGAGAATGAGTAAGGAAGGCAGAGAGTTTACATGGGTAAAAAATGCAGCAAGGAAGTCTGATGTTTGTAGGATTTGTTCACTGTCTTACATGGGCATTTTCAAGTTCAGAAAACACTAGAAAAAAATAAATAGTGGTTTATAGTTATTTAACATTTATTTAACAACAGATATAATCTCAGTTTCTTTTAACATCCTTCAAAAATAATCAGGTACTGATGAACACATTTATTGAACAGACCAACATGATGGCATCTTCTAAGAAGTATGCTCTACTAGACAAATCAATATTCAGAACAACCTCTGCATCTGAAAGAGTAACGATAAGTAATAGCAGTACATAGATCTGTAGCTCTTCAAGGTCTTTGCAATACTGGGATGCTCATTGGTTCTTTCATTTCATGGCAGTAGCAATACTAGCAGTTTCACTACAGGAGTGAATTCCAATCCCCCTGGACAGTTATGTGCCACCACATTCATTTTTAAAAGGAAAGAGACTCAGGGGGCTTAAGCAAGTTCCACAGGTCCACTAGCTAATATCCTTGGAAAATTTCAGTATCAGTCATCTGGGTTTTTCAATGGCATAAGTACTTTTTTCTACATAAGACACCTCAAGCTGTGAAGCAAAATGTCATGGGAAAAAGGATGCTCAAATTAACTGAAGGTTGGTTAACTGAAGCTCTTTTTTTGGAAAAACACAGTTAAAATGTGACACAAAAGAGAAGCACATTAATGAAAAAGGAATTTCCGGCAATCACACCAAAAAAATCCTGAGAAGTACAAACTCCCCTTCCCTCTAGTTCAGGATAGGGCTTTAATATTCAGGACAGTGGCATGATCCCTACTAGTACTGCCACAAATAGATGGGGCAAGCTGAAGTCTCTCTGTTGATCAACTACAAAGGACAGCCCTCATAAAAACCAGAAAGTACAGCTGTCATGCTTCTTGAATGCCAGAAAGCTGTGAAAGCCATTGTGTAAGATCCATGATGGGGCTGGATAGCATTGCACAGCTTTCCACATGCTTGAAGTCACTGATTCAGCTTCAAGGGCAATTAGCGCATGTGGAAATCTAGCTGTGATTCAGTATAATCATAGAATAATAGAATGGCTTGTGTTGGAAGGGCCCTCAAAGATCACAGAATCATAGAATGGATTGGGTTGGAATGGACCTCAAAGATCTTCTAGTTCCAACCCCCCTGCCATGGGCACCCACTATATCAGGTTGCCCAGAGTCTTGTCCAACTTAGCGTTGAACACCTCCAGGGATGGGGCATCCACAGCTTCTCTGGGCAACCTCACCACCCACTGAGGGAAAAATTTCTTCCTAAACTCTAATCTAAATCTCCCCTCTTCTAGTTGAAAACCATTACTCTTTGTCCTATCATTATCTGATTGAGCAAAAAGTTGCTCTCCATCTTTTTTATAATGATCCTACTCAGTAGATTATCGAATATAAACAACAAGTATTACTTTGGGATGAAACAGCCTTTAAAATACATGTGAAAATTGTACAGAGAGCTTGCAACATTTTTGTGTGCTACTGATAGCCTCACAGACGTTATATATAACCTACCTTCTTTTGAGCAACTGTTTTTTAAAAGGCAGTCAGGCTTCAAATTCTTTCAGAGTTTACTATTATTTTTAAATGGATATAGAACTAGTCCATTAAGGACTGGAGTGTGGACTGGTTCCATAGTGCAACCAGAATGTTTACAATGACAGGTCATAGCTCCAGACACCAAGGCTGCAAATAGGCAAATTTCAGAGAAAAATACAAAAATGATAGTGATACAGCATCTGAGACATAACAATTCCTTGTTACAAGAATAGCTGCGTTCTGCAAACATTTAGATCTTTCTGAAGAATATACCACTTTACGTATGAATGGCCACGGCTTCTATTCTCCTTAAGAAATGTCTAAGTACATAATTATAAAGTTTAGATGTAATTCCCTTTTAAAACCTCCCTCAATGCATATTTGCCCAATAGACCATAACTCTCCAAAAGGAATCATTGTTATCTGCAGGATAAACTATTAACAGTTAAATAGCTAGTGGTTAAATAACTAATAGTTTAATGCAGTTTAAAGTTCCTAAAATTATTTTCCCTGAAGTGAAATTAGATCTTTAAATAAACTCTGTTGGTGTTAAGCATTTCATTTAAACTAAAGATTCAAACATGGTGACAAACTTTAAGAATAAAATCCCATTAAAAATGGCTAAGGTTGTACAGTCTAAATGACATCTTACTCCTTTTTTCTCCTCATCCTTCTTTCTAAAACAAATGTTCTCACTTGCCATCACAACTTATAAGGATGGGTGAAATAGACTTATGGTATAAGAGCAGCCTGGGCACTATTTCTCTTAGAAATGAAAAGGTATTGGGAGACCTATTATTGGAAAGATCAAAGTGTACTGCTGTACAGTACTAGCAGAGACCTCCAGGCTATCATGCATTTTACACAGGATTGCCAGACTTTGCAATAAGTGTTTGGGAGTTATTCCTAGAAGCTCCAACTTCTGGATCCATGTGATTGCATGAAAATCGCACCCTTCAATGAAAAATACACTTCTTAACCTTTAAATTTTGGAGAAACTGAAGCACAGTCATGGAAATCAGGCAATAATGAGGAAAACTCCCAAATATATAGCTCATTTAAAATGACCTAATGACTTAACTAAAGCTTTTTAGTGGTGGAGACTGGGAACATGGCCTATATGTTATGTGCGTTATGACCACAATACTCAAAAACATGTGCCTTCAGCTCAAATCATTGTTGCATTTATTAATGTAGCTACAAAAGTCACGAGTAGTAAATGTATCAACCAAGTTTGCTCTAAGAACCCTTGTATGGAGGATCTTCTTCCAGGAAAACCACATCCTTGCCTCTTTAGCTTACAGTTCAAAATGGAAACTACAGCAGCAGAAGCACATTGCAGTTCCATTACCAATATATTCAATATATTCCAGTGCACTCCTAAATTGTAGATGTAGTTTTATGCAATAAAAATCTCAAAAAAAAAAAAAAAACAAAAACACAACACTATCTTAATTTCACATGACTGAAGCAAGGAATAATGCTTTTCAAAATCACTTAATTTTGAATTTTACTAGTATTTTTTTCAAAAGTATTTATTGCAATAAGAAAAATTCAAAGCAAATTTTCATACGCTTCAGTTAGCAAGATAAATACATAAGATTACTATCATAAAATACATTTTTAATCTGGTATAAATTCTATCAAGTGTATATCATGTATTTTACTAAAACTGATACGTTGACTTCGGTAATGGATTTGAAAAACATTTTTGTTTACATGGAAAAGTAACTGAATTTCCTATTATACTTCTCTTCGCATATTCTGAGAAAAATGCTGTCAATATACTAGTAACTTAAAGATATCACTGTAAACAGGTCTAAGATGCATCTTTTTATTTCTGGATAGACTGACTTGAATGAGTTTCATTCACATAAGAAAAGCTGTCAAAATGTGATCTTTATGATGGCTATATGTCTTCAAAATAAGATTTACTGCATGAAACTTTAAAAGAAGGAAACAAAATCATCACTGAAGAACAAAATCACACTTGGAGAGGATTCAAAACTGCCAAATAATGCTATTTGGCTAGTACAAACTCCACGGCTGGGAATCACTTTAACCTTTCAGTATGTTATCACGGGTATCATATTAGCTATTTTTTTAGTTAATCATAAATGCCAAATAGCTGAGTTGACAAGAAACAATGTTCTTTTTGTTCCTCGTCAAAGCTAACTCACTACAAGAACAGTGACAGAACAGGTTATCTCTGATGTTCTACAAAACATGGGTTGGAATTCACCTACCACAAATTACCAAAGCTAACCTGATAGTCTTTAGAAAGGGTTTGTGCAAAGACAGTAAGAATTACAAGCAAAAGATAAGTATTGATTAAAGCTCTGTCACAAAAAAGAACACCAAACTGTCCCCCAAAAGCATACGACACCAGAGATTTCTACTAATTTTGTTTGACTGTACTTGAAGACAGAACTACAGCAGCAGTTGTGTCATAGTGCAGCTTTGCTGATGTTGGCAGTATAATTCTGCTTACTAAGAGATTTTAATCACAAATCTTAAGTATAGCTGGTGACTAAATAGTAAAAAAATAAAAAATAAAATAAAATGATCAAAAGACAATTATATGAGAACGGGAAGTTTAAAGGTAAAACTTCTTTGATATGTGGATCACAGAAGCTATTCATTACAATAGATCATTGGAAGTTGCCACAGTAATTGTGCAAAACTGTTACCATGTATATACACAGTATGACTTAATAAAAAACAACGCTTTTTTAAATTAAAAGCTGAATGTGACTCTTAAAGAACCTGATTTAAATCATAGCCATGTTGATATTCTATGTAATGTTTAAAAATAGCAAATTACGGTATAGAAACACAGTACACAAGATGAGAAACAAAGCATATGTTAACCCTACTGACTGGAGCTGTCTTGTGAAATTCCAACAAGCAAATTAAGCTAGCAAAGACTTTGCATTTGAAACCTAACATGCAAAGGTGGCTAAAGCCTACTGCAGTAGCATCAGCCCAAGGTTTTGGCTCCTACACTTAAAAAAGGTGCTCATTTACTTTGCTATTTTTTGAAGGACAGAGATGCAGTTAGTAAATACGCATATTTCAGAATAAATAAATACACTAACGTTGAAAAATGGAAAATGCAACACAGATTTGAAATGCAAAACTTCCAAGTAATAGACACAATATGAGCCAATAATTTATTTAAATGGTTCAACTCCTAGCTGAGAAAAATAAGATTACATGACTTCTAGGGCACTTGGAAAACACATCATTTGAAAATGTGTCTAGAAAAGTATGTGTTTACCAATTGAAGAAAAAGCTGAGAAGCTGCAGAAGACAAATTAAATAGTAGAGAGTAATCACTCACAGTGCTAAAATGATAAATGACAACTAAACTGAAGCCCCAGGGAAGTACATACACATAGCCATTTTGCAAAATTAGGTTGCATAACTAGCATACCTCAAAGCACTACAGAATCTAAATCCGTGTCAGAGATCTCACATTAAAAAATGCAAAGCTGTGGCTGTAATACATGATCAATAAAAAAAAAAAAAAAGAAAAATGAGTTTTTGAGGCACAAGATTTTGTAAGCAGATGAGTCACAGAGAATATACTACTCCGAATAGTATTAACATCATAACCAAGATAAAATAATAATAAAAAATCCTTACACTATGCAAATATTACTATACACTTTGCCAGAAGTTCATACTTCCACTGTGGAAAAAAAAATAAAATTGAGAAGTGAAACTAATTTAGGGGATGACCTCATTAAAGAATTCAGGTAGTGTGAACAGTCAAATGAACTCTTTTATCCAAGCCTACAGTATATGCACATGAATTTTAATGGGCAATGAGAAAACCTGGGAGCACAGGGAATGAGGGCACCTCTATGCTGCTTCTAGATTATTGCATTGCAATGAAAGATTGAAACTGTACTGTAAGGGAAGATTATTGTGATTAGCAGAGAACATTCAGAAACCACAGGCCCATTTCCTTTTGAAGGCTCATAAATTCAACTTTTACAGAACTGACCCTTCCAAAACCAAGGAACCCTTCATTTAGCTACTTTGTCTCTGGTACATTACACACCCCTGGATATAGTATGGAAAATGGTAAAATATAAAACCCAGTAGGCTTTTGAAATAGATATTAGGGTAAACAATGGTAATATTGCACGCTCGTGAGCTAATGCTAAGTTAGTTCCCCTCCATGTACTGGAGTCAAACCGCCCATGCAATCACTCTGGGCAGGCCAGGCCTCGCCTCACCCGATGGCAGTCAAATGCAGCCAGGCTGGGTCTACCTTGCATTAGCTCTTCAGCCGTGCAGTCTCCTAATCCATGCCACATTACCCAAACTTCTCTTTATTGCCCAAGAATAATGAAGAAGCTGCCATTAACCAGCAGCCACCGAAGATGTCAATTATAACATAAACCAGAGCATGTGGCAGATGAAATTTGATTGCTGCTAAATACACGACGTCAACAAACGCCTTCTGTGGAACGCACTGTGAGATTTTCCCCTCCACAAAAAGCCTCACCTCTTGCAGCATCAAAGCCAAATGACAAAGACCCTTGCATTTAAAATAAAGATGAGAACTATTAAAACCTACTAAATATAATTCTGTTCCAATTTTTTTATTCTATCATTTTCTTAGTAAGAACTAATATTAATTTTATCTTCTTCCTATATCTGTAATCCAATACTTTTGCATTCAGCAATCGATACTTGGAAATTTAGTTTTTAATTCAAGAAAACAGTCAAGAAAAATCCTTTAAAACAAGGATGCACAATTAATTGATCTCAGTGTCAGAAGAATGACTTATAGCTTAGTGTATGAATAACAATGTTTAGAAGGATGTTTTAAGCAGGCCCAAAGGTAGCACACATGAACCTCCCCACATGGAGGAATGTATAGCCTGATTCAAGCCAGTAACATTGCTTCTCACTGATGATGGATGAAATTTAAATGTAATTTTATTTCTGTTTTATTATTCTAATTTTCCATGTATATTCCAAAGAGACTGTTAAATAAATTACATATTAAAAATGTTAAATAACCACTGTACAGTTTCATTTTGATAATTATATATTCATTGTTAGGTCATTTGTAGTTTATAATCATAATACCATGACTGATAAAATTAACTGATGGACAATATGAAAAGGTTCCATCAACCTATTCTGCTAGCAGAAGAGAGAATTTATATGTGATGGAGTACCAATAATAGTTGATTAATTTTTTCTCACTGTGCACAAATAAATCCACGCTATTCTGAAACAGCTGCCTGTGAGTTCTGGCCACTTGACAGAGGAATAATAGTGAAGAGAAAGTGTCTGAGTGCCTGCAATAATGAAATTTGCTTTCTACAAACAGGTCTATCACAACTCCAGGATTTTTTGCATGCATACATCATTTGAGTTAAATGAATTGCTTGGAATTACTAATATTTATCTATGTTACTATCAGTCATCTGCTGCCAAGACTTCTGATGCTGGAGAACAGCATAACTGGTTTGTCTGAAGGTAAACCATGCGTCAAACAACTCTCCAAACTTTCACCATATCTTTCCACAAATAAAAAATATTAGAGCCGATTCATAGTACAATATATTGCAACCATTCACAAAATTCTCATGTATAGGTATATGGCATTATTCAGTACATTATTTACTGGTAACACCTATAATGCTATAATGCTCTTGGTCGGTAAAGTATCTATTTTATACTAGAAACAGCAAGCTCAAAAATTTCCAAAGATTGGGAACATACTGCAAGGCAACTCTGCAAATATGAAGACGAGATGGCACTGTGTGGGAGACGTGAGGAAAAACTATGAAGTTGGAGCAGGTTAGGTGTGTAGGTATAAGACCGGAAAGACATAAGGAGAGAGGTGTGACACACGTAGGGAATATAAACCACAAGATGTGACAGGGAAAATGCAGAAAGAATGGAAAGTATGATTGACAGAAGAAGCAATGGAAAGCTAAGAGAAATAGGTGAGTTTTGACAGGGATCTTTAAGCTTTTTTTTTTTGTTTGTTTGTTTGTTTGTTTGTTTCCCCCTAATGTTTCATTATAAGCTAAAAAATGCCTACTGGTAGCACAGTTTGGTACATTGTATAAATAATCGTACAATCGTACATATACAGCACCAGCTTTTCAAACATGTTGCCCTCACATTCAGTGAAATGTCACATATTTCCTTTCATGATGACTGATTAAATGTAACATTAAAACTCATCGCTGATCTTGGTTGCCCAGAGAAACACTAGGCATTTTTTTAGCTTCTGAGGTTTATAAATATATATTTTTTCCCACTAAAGCATTTAATTTTTAATGCTTGCCAAAAAAATATCCAAGATTTATTTATACCCAAATCTAGTCCGTTCCATACATCAGTTTGGCTAAATGAATAGGGATTTCATGAATGACAATAAATTTCTTCAGTTCTACTGCATAATATGCTGTCAACCTTATGGTCTGAAAGTAGAATAGTGCTGAACAGCACCTATTCTCAGTGCATTACATACTGTCCACAATCTTCTCCCACGAAGAATCAGGCTCTATTAGCACGTAACACAGAGGAACTGTTATGTTTGAACTGTTAATAGAAATGTCTTAGCACACATTTATTTGCTTTGGTTCTTAAAGGATATTGCCACCTTTTGTTACCCAGTAATGTAGTACAACAATATACACTGCTACTTTTCCCAGGGCATATTACCTAGGATTGGCAATAAAAGCAGTGTCTGCTCTCCGCTGTATCACAACTGGTACTTCACCAGGAACCTGAGATATTTTCCAGAGGACGACATCAATAATAGCATCCACACCACAAACACGGCTTATTTTCATAGCTCTTTGTCTTAATGGACAATGAAGCCATGCATTGTAAGTTTGCAGGCAATTGGTCATACTGGGAAGTGAACAGCACAGCTCTCACCAGCGCAGTTCTGAACGACTAATCAGTGATTAAGTGGATATCTCAAAACCATAACATTCTCTTGCTCATGTCCCCACCCAACAGAATCTGTCTGTACTGATCCAAAACCTAACTACTCTTCTGCAAAATTTCAGGTGTGAGCCAATGTTAGTGTAACACTATTTTATCCTGGTACCTTCTAGCATTACAATTCACTTTGACTGAGAAGAAAAAGGCAATAACAATACTTTCAGTATGGGCAGTGATATAGATGCATTGCACGAATTATCTGGGCTTCTTACCTAAGGTGATTATAGGATTAATAATAACCTACTCCTGTGAAATGAAACTGAGTTGGATAAAAGGCAGAAATGCTCACTGTACTAATTTCTTACACTTGTTAAAAGAACTGCAAACAGGAAAAATACAAAAATGGAAGTACAAATAACATTCACTTACTATTCACAATACAGACTGTGCTTAGCTCTCTTCTCTTTGTTTATTCAGGGTTCTGTGTGTCTGTAAGAAAAACAAATAAGTGTATTTATCATCTACATAAAATAAATGACCTGGTTTCATTTGTAGCAAAGAAGTTTACCATTTTTATATTAAGGTTTGTTAAACGCCAAGATATAAAGCCTTGAGCTTTTGTGAAAGAGTCTGGAAAAGAAGAAAATCCACATAGGGCTACTTCCTTAAAAGACAATTTGCCAGTCTTATATATAGAAGCAGAGACGGGAAATCTACATGTTCTGGGGACAAATCTCTTAAAACCTCATACCAAATTCTGATTTGCATTTGGACACCTGTGGCTCTTCCCAGTTCAGGGGAGGTGAGAGGCTTTCACACCCATCATGTTGGCAATCCTCTGCTCAAAATTAATTTCTCATGCTGTATTAGACCTTGGCTGGATTACCCTATTAGACTGAGGAGCTAAGGAAAGAACAATGTGTACCTCCAAAGACAGCCACAGCCTCCCCCACAGCTTCCGAAGGACAGTGGGACATGCAGCAGAGGGGTGTTTGATGCTTCACTCCCACTGTTTCATGCAGACAATTACCATAATAAGCAGTGATCACAGCACACCAGCTGCTTAGCCTCTTTGGCAGTTTACAGGCATCACAACTGAGGTGAGTTTTAAGGCTGGATTTGAAGGAACACAGCATACTAGCTTTGCAGATTTTTACTACTTACAATTTTCATGAATAAAGGTTGCATGAGAGAAGGGAGGAAATTGGGACTGATGGGCAATAAGGGTTGTGGTAAGGGCAGCAGTGATGTGAAAGAGCAGACAGGATCAAACTGTGAAGGCAGTTAAATGCAAAGGTGACCAATTTGTTTGATGCTGTTGAAAAAGGGAGCCAAATGAACAGTTACCAAGGTAGGTAAATGTACTTTTAATTTTACACCAACTTTTTTGGAGCAGAACAAAATTGCTATTACCTGAAATTGTCAAACTACATCACATCAACCCTTAGCCTGCTCTTTAAAAAGGCCAAATCATGATTTCATCCAGCAACTCACTCTAAATTAACCAGGCTACCATCTCTAATGACACAAATAATAAAAGATTCAGAACATAATAGATTTAAAAGTCTGTTTTTCCTATCTTTTCAGTAACAAGTTAATGTTGCCTTCTGTATGGTTCTTTCAATATCTGTGATATCCCAGAAATCACTCATTTTCATGTCAGTCTACTTAAGATACTTGTTAGGCAACACATGTTTGAGCTGAGGACTATAGCATCCATGAATCTGAAGCATACTGTAATATTTGGATATGAACTTTTAAACTTGCTAAAACAACATGGATTAGCTCTTTTGCTATTGTTATACCCTAGACATCAGTAAAGAGCTGTGGGGGACTCAAGCAATGCAAAGTTAATAGGACGATGCTATGAAACCCCCATTTCGAAATGGTTTATAATTATGCAGAAGCTGGTGTAGAACACAGCTGTAGGATAAACTCATTTCCTTCCTAGAGTTTGCAATACATCTGAAAATAGTCTTAGCAGGCCTTATAAACTTGGTGCTCCTTATTAGCTGTATAAAATATACTGGTACAGGCTGTGACAGACCAAACCTGTACTCAAATACGTCTTGAAGGGGTTCAACTCAAGCTTTGCCTCTCCCTGTCATTTGAGCCCTCCCAAATTGAGGGATCTGAAATTCAGACAGGTTTCAGCTAAAAGCTCTAATCCCAACCTCTTCTCAGGGTTCAGAGCCAGGGCTTTCGTGCAGGTCCCTGTGTACATCTTGCATTTGAACAGAGGTAGCTACAAGTGCCTTAGAGAAATTAATACATAGAGTCACACCTGCTCTGTGGCACACTGTCTCAATCTTCCCCTGTTTCTCTAAGCTGTCTGTGTCAAGCTGTGTCATATTATTACTGAGCCTTTCAGAAAATTAACTATTTCCTTCTGCTGCAAAGACAGAAAATGCAAAGGAAAGAAAAGGCAGATATTTACTGGAGAATTAATTGGGAAGGATTGAACAACAATACAGGTTGTGTTCGAGATTAGAGAAGCAAATTTCAGAAGAGGCATGAGTAACTGTGGTGTGTCAGCAAGAACAGCCAGCCTGCCGGCTCCCTTGGAGTTGACAGGTGGAATTTCCGAAACATTCAAAAACCATAAAGCAGATCTGGAATAAACGAGTAAAAACCAATCAATAAAACCAAACGACAATCAAGGAGACTAAACACCAGCACCCTTTGCAAGGATTTGCACAGCTAAAATAGAAATAAAGCAAACCAAAGATTTGTGTAGAGAAAGGTCATAAAATTACCAGAAAAATTCAACTGTTTCTATTGCTATTAAAGAGAGGCTATTTTTTATGAGATGTGTTGGAAGATTAATTCATTCACCCTTGGTTATGGACTCCTGTGGGTCTTCAGTGCAGATCTCCTGCAGTGACAACTGTATTTCCAGAGCTACAAATAGCATCTGTCATACTGCTAGCATCTTTCAAGGCTCACTTTTCATTTCAGTAATGTTTGAAGGGGAAAACTTTTCCTAATGAAAACCATTGGAAATATCAACAGAGACACATTTTGATATGCCTGAATACATCTTGTAATATCCCTTTGAAGCATAATCTATATTTTACAAATGGTATCTACAGAAGATACTTTAGGGCATGTAATTTTAGGGTAAGTAATCAAGTAAAAGATCTGCAACTTTTATTTCAGTTAGTCATAAGGATATGCAAAAGCAATCCAAACAAAACCTTTTTAGTTAACTTTAAGTTCTCTGTTTTCCATTACATTTAGTGGCAACCAATTATGGAAATAACTCCTTAAGCCAGGATAGAAGAATGGGACCTCTGCAATAAATAAAGTTCAGTCAGCCACACTGAATTTAAGAACACACAGGCACATCTTAGCTTATGAAATGAAATCCTGCTCCACTGAAAAAAAAGGACTTGCACGTTTTCTCAGGAAACTCTTATTTACAGAAGAACTCTAACAGAAGCACTAGAACTACATTTATTACAGGTGACAAATAACGTTTTCAGTATCACAGAATCGTGACAAAAATAAGTCCCTTTATGACATGGTTCATTATTCACTATGAAGCATATTATAAAAGATAAAAGGGAAGCTGCATGGTAAATAAAGATCTCTTAGGCCATCTGCAGTTTTTTTTAATCTATTCCTATTTTTAAAGCCAGGAAGAGCTGTGTGGTATTTTATAAACTGTATGAAGAAACAATTTTTGTCTGTTTAGGATTCTGGACTAAAACCTCATTGGTAGAGCGTATGGCTATTATTAAAATACTTTTTCTCTCTTCTTTCAAACACCGAGGAATGATTTTGCAGGCAATTTCTATAAGCTGGAGTAATAAGGAGCTGATGATATATATTGGTATCATGTTTTCCTGACCATTTGGGAGGACAACTGGACAATATTTTTGTTACAATGAACCAAAAACTCTGGTAATCAGTTAGTTTCAGGAGGGTTTTGGTTTTGACATAGCTGAAACTTAGTCCAGGTGTGCTGGGGAGCTTATTGATCATCTTTCAAACCTGAGTAAGATCCCTTCATGTGGCGTATCTGGGAATTTTTGAATAAACGATTTGAAAATGTTGGGTGGCAAAATGAAAACGTAAAACAAGCTTCAAACTAAAAACAGCTGATGTTTAGACTGATGAATTTAGCCACACTGCCTCAAAACTGCTTCAACAGTGCTAGAAATGAAAATGGGAATTTCAAATTTTATTATCAGCCTTAGAATAACTTACAAGAGAGAAAATCAGAGTAATTGAAAGTGGAAGTTATACAGTATTATGAATAGACCGACATCCTCGAAAACATAAAACCTGACATCTGGGAAAATGAGGATAGCATTCGATTATGAAGTATAAATTAGCTAATAAACCAGTACATAGTCTGGATAATTTCTAGTTGCATAATGTGCAACAAATTAAATGTATTTTGGAAAAAAAAAGATGTGGGCATTTATTAATTGCTGCACATACTGAAACAGAAATTGTCATACATGATGAACTTTAAAGTCTTTGATCATATGCATATTCTAATATTTTATGGGCTTAATTTGTTCAGCATAAACTTTTTCCTGTGAGTAACATTGATTTTGTTGAAGCCTCAAATAAGTCACAGAACAGATCTGAGGATTAGTTTAGAAGGGATTTAAAGCACACACTGTGAATCCCTATACAACCACCACTTAAAACACTATCCGTTCAGGCCCAGATGGATTGCTATGGCAACAGAATCCCAAATACCAGGTTTGTAACTAACAAAAATGTAAATTATTGATGAACTCAGAGTTGTCTCTCTTGGACACCCTCCTATTCAAATACCAAGCCTTATGGTTAGAGTACAGAGAAAAGGTTCATATGCAATTTCCCCAGCCCAGTGAGCACTAATCCCAAAGGATTTCATTAAATCTTTTGGCTTAAATTTTTATTCTTGGAACAGCAGTCAGCAAGCAGGGATTACATTAAAACAGGCACTATTGAGGTCATTACTGGCTGAATTCGGACCTGTAATATAGCAAAAGAGAAAGCAATTTTAAATTCACCTCCACAAAAATAGCTAAATAGCATTCGTCTAAGTTACCATGTATTAGACGATAGCGTTCTTCTCCTCACACCCATCTACCTCACTCCTTGCCAAAAAGAAATGATGGACAACAGTACAGGAGAGTGGAAAACCATATACATGCTATTTGATAAAGAGATGACATGTATGATGGTAGAGGTGATAGTACATAAACAACAAGTTGCAGAATAATGAATGGACAGAACCACAGTAGTCTGATATTTCGTATATCAAAAATGTAGAGCAAAAAGTTCTCTAGCAAGCTGGAAAAAAAGTATTTATTGTCATCTTTATTGCGCATTTGGTGAAAAGCTGGTAATTAGCCAGTCTGGTTAGGAAATAAATAGTAGTAGGAAAGCTGAACACTTCTATGAACTACGTGTTTTGGAAAGCCTCTCAGACTGTACACAGAATGGAATTAAGTCAGTGAGTACCACACAAAAATGAACTCAGCAGCTCTCACATTTTGGATTGCATCAGTCCAGAGGGTTTTAAAACAACCCAACGCTTTAAAAAAAAAATTCTCAGCTGCACGCCTGCCAGTAGGTGTCAGTGTACAGAGAAGAGACAGCAAACTTCTGCCTGTAAGAGCTTAATTCCAGCGTCTCTGTCCTCTCAAAACTAGGAGGGAAAAACATGACAGGGAACACGTTTGTGGATACGTGCTGCTGGTTTTCCTAAGGCAAAGAAAATGGCTACAGAGTGGGAAATGAAAGAGAATAACCAAAAAAAAAAAAAAAGGAGCCATTTTTTTTTCAATGCAAGGCAACAAAATACAATCAATTACAATCAAAATGCAATCAATTACAAAATACAATCAATTACAATCAATTCAAATACAATCAATTTAGGACAACAGAATGAAAAATGACATATAATAAAAGATAAATAGAGAAAAGGGATCAAAATGATACAAAGAGGGAGTGAAAAACTAGTTGTGACAAACTTATCAACAACCATTCCAAACTTCTGCTTTATCC
Organism: Anser anser; assembly: GCF_964211835.1. Taxonomy (NCBI): domain Eukaryota; kingdom Metazoa; phylum Chordata; class Aves; order Anseriformes; family Anatidae; genus Anser; species Anser anser. The sequence goes on along the minus strand of NC_139720.1, from coordinate 42,480,045 downwards.
TCATGCTTGGACTGGTAAGAGCCATCGACTTTGATATTTCAGTCACTCCCACTTAGGGCACTACCATAACTTCATGATCAATAAACAGTCATATGAATCAGTGGGCACCAAAGAATTCTCTTTTCATGCAAGATCACCTATTAACAGTGATAATGTGGCCAGTGACAATATAGGGAAAAATTAGTATCTGAATTGATTCGAGCTTATGTTCCTAGGACAGCTCTTGGCCATACACAGGAAATGTCAAAGGATCATTGGGATTTTGGGCAGTTCCATCGCTCCCTCTGGAGGATGGACATTATCCAGGACAATGTATGGCTCTTCCCCTATGAAGGCCCATTTTACAGTGAAGCTACACTACTCTTGCTGTATAAATGGGATGTCAGATGTGCTAGAGATATGGATGTGCACCAAATGTGGCAGAGGCTCCCAGGAAATCTCTGCAAGTGACAGAGCATTACAGTAGACAAGATGGATGTGTTCACGCTATATAGAGATACTTCAACCACTTTGCTGCATCTGCCACTTAGTAGCTATAGAGCTGCTCTGGGAAGAATCTTCACCATGCATAGCTTGCTATTCTGGCTTTCTTGGCCAGTATCTTAGCATACAGTAGAATTTATAACTTTACTTGTAGCATACATTTTTGCAACTATGAACACACGAGAATACCACTAACATTTAAAAGTAACAAAAAGACTGAGAAGTTAATCAGAGGGTAACTATGCTGAAACAACCAGCACACCAGACATGGAACTTCATCAAATTTAATTCCAAATATTTTCAGCCTTTCCTAGACTAAAAAAGATAAAGAAATTCCACTATCTTATGAACCATTTCAGAACAAGGAAATCCAGTCCTTAACAAGTTGCTTCGTAACATTATTTATAGTGTATTTCTTTGATTATATGAAATGATCAGAAAATAATTCCTAGTAAAAATTGATTTCAGAAGACACATTTAGGTTGTTTGTTTCAGCTATAGATCAAGATTTATAAATCTAGTGAAGGTTATTAATCAGTCTCCCAGATCCTACCTAGATGGATAGCATAAATTTTTATATTAATAGCTGGATATGTTATGGAACTAACACAAGTCTTCTAAGTATAATTACAAAAACTTCAGTACCTTCGATACATACTTAGCTGTATTTCAGTGTTTGGAGATTCAAAATTGCTTTTATCACAGGACGAAAGAACCTGCTGCAATATCCACTGCAGGAAGTGATTATACGTTACATAACACTGCTGATCTTTTTGTTCTGCGAGTTTGGCGTGAGGTTTTTTAATGTATTTCTCAATTCTACTTTACAAAATGTTCTAATGTGAGCCAGCAATTCACCCATGAAACTTGACAAAGAGTATCAGCACATCAGCAGAATAAGCAATGTAATCTATGAGTAAATTCTTTTAATACCCCTTCTATACTACCCTGAATAGACTTAGAGTGGCAACAACTTCAATTTTTGCTGGCCACCTAAATGCATCCCTCCAAAGAAAGCTGTTTAGAGAAACAGCTTATATTCTGAGGTTCTCTTGGATATGTGCAGTAAAAGATGATAATTCACTGTGGGTATAATGTTAGCCTACACTTTCTCTCATAAAGTAAGTTTTATTCATGCTGCTGTTTTAATTCTTCTAAAGAAAATAATTAAAAAGAAAATGAAAATCTACCAGGCCTAAATGCAAGCAAAATCAAGTTACTGTGTACTGTTTCCTTTACTAATCCAAAACATAATGGCTTATAAACTGCTTAGGTTTCTGGAAAGCAACAAAACAAATCCAGTGAAAACAGGTATATCATTTTCCAAAGCTGCCACCCACAATCTCTCACATTCCTTTTAACATTGCTTGCTCTGCACCCAACATAAAACATCTTTTGCTCTATGCCAACTGCTCTCTGCTCCCTTTCATCTTCCTGAAACTATCTGGGACCTCTTATCCCAGGACTACTGCTTTTAAACTTCATGTGAAATTTCACTACTCACATAGTCACAGTTGGCAGAGGGTGGAGTGAGTGGGGGGCATGGGGGGCACCTTTTTATTTTTAATTATTATTTTTGAACCATAATAAGAAAATGTAATATCATCAACTTAAATTAATATTTTTCTTTAGAAAAAAATAAAAAAAAGTTTTTCCTGTGGTCAGCAGCAGCAAAGAATGAAAAACTCAAAATTTAGTAGCCAAACTGGAAGCAGTGATCTTTTATACCGACACTAAATTGTATTAATAATAGAATCACTAAATAAGAAATATACTTGCAGATTTAAAAGATTTTTCCCAGTTACAACATGTATTTTATTAATTCATTTACCCAAACAATTGTTTCTAATCACTTGCTATGATTTAACATTAATGTTAACGTAATGCAAATAAACAGCTGTATCATCATCAGTGAAAATACCTTACAACACCATAGCTAAAGAACTTGGATGATAAAATCATGAGCAATAAGTTAAAAATCCTGAAATATTTGCAGCCTTCTAATTATTTATTTTAAAACAATTTTTATATCTTTTATATATTTGTAAGAAGAATAGATTACTATTATGAGTCTGTTGTATAAACATTGCAAAGACTGTCGAAAAACATGAATTCATCTTGCACCATCTTCTTTTTCTTCCTCTGCAGTAATGTAAGTGGAGGATTAGCTCTCCTTACAGTTAGCCAAAAAGTCTTAAGCAATTGTTAAAAACTGGGTTTTGATAAGTCAGGATTCTATAGCACAGAAGCCCAAAGAAACCAAAATAAAATGGATTAGCATGAAAATAACAGGATTTGTAGAGATGCCCTTGGAAATTAGAGCTGTTTTTTAAAACTGTCGGCTGTATTCACATTTGTCACAGTCTACTTCTGACACTGACAAGTGTCATTCTTATTTAGTACCGTCCAGAACATTATTTTTTCCATGACTGTCATTGTAGCAGACAGCCCTGTCTCCTGGGAGGGGCAGTGTATAGTGCCATTACAGAAGTAAAAATGAGATGCGCTGATCAGTATCACTGATCCTCAAACACGAGTAATGAGATGACCCGTACATACAGATCTGTCTGCTTTTTCAGTGCTTTTCCTTTTGCCTGGACGTAGATGAGCAATCACACAGACACCAACAAATAAACCAAACCAAACCAAAAACAAGCAAACAAACAAACAGTGACCAAAAGCATTGTCTGGGTATAAAACACATGAATTCCAAGAGCGGTGCAAACCAGTGTTTACAGGCAGGCAGCAACTTGCTGAGGAAACTTTTAAAACCTAAATGCCCAGAGCGAACCTTGAGTGACAAATGACAACAGGCTGTGTTTTCAGCCCTGCCTGCATGTTTAGTGGCCACAGCTGTGAATGCCACCTTGACTCTCAGAAGCTGCAATGCCAACTCAGCAGTAGCTGAACAGTTCAATGGAAATGCCTCATACCCCTGAGATAAATGTGGAAGTGAGAGAAGAATTCGGTGGTTGGAGTTCCTAACCAAGCACAGGTGGTGTCTTGGTGTAGCATGGCTAAGCCATGCCAGTTCCCAGAGTTGATCACACACAGTAATGTCCTACCTGGCCCCCTTGGCTTCCTTACCTGACCAATAATTTCAGTAGGGTTGGCCGGGTCCGATAAATTAAAATTCTTCTCCATACCGATGGAAGCACAGTAAAAATTTTAAGTAGTCTATTGCAGCTGGGATTTGGGTCTAAATTCATAATGCTATTACCTCATGCAGAGATATCACTTCAGTATCTTAAAGCATTTTTTACATAGTATGTGCACATACCTGACAATTGCAGCTGATTTTATACTCCCAGAGATGAAATTTTGAAGCATCATGACTTTTTTCATCTTTAAACTAGAAGCAAAAACCTAGAGACTGGGGAATTCAGGCAGACCTTTTAATCACAGGTGTCACCCTGAGCTGTGACAGGAGAGCTTAACAGCCAATCCTTGCAGATTACATGCAAAGATACTACTACAAAAAGCAGGATAAAAGACAAGTGCTGGTTTTGCAACTCTACATGAAAGGAAGAGGAAACATCAAGTCCACATGCAGCAAATCTGATAGCCTAATCAGAAAGTAGCACATCATACATTGCATAGTGTCTAGGTACAGATGGCTAGGAACATTAAAGGAGGTGGTTATGGTTATTGTTCCTTACGTAGTTGAGTAAAGAAAAGACATCTTGATATTGTATTTGGCTATAAAATGAACTTCCTCAGCTAGATATTGCCAGAAGGAATCTAATGGAAATGTCTATTTAGTGAAAATCAAATAATTACTGTGTAATTATCATCTCATGTGTCACATTTAATGTTAGCATCTCTGAATCAAGGAAAATTCAAGAAAGGTCTATTTGAAATCCCTAAAAAACCCAAATGGCAAATATTTTAATTGGGCTACTTTTGCTAATGAAGCTAAGTATTTCATGCAGCAATGTTTCTCCTTCTTTATAGAGCCAAATGTTAACATAAACCACCCGTTAATTTAAGCTTCCTATGCATCTTGAGGAAACATGTTAAATTTTTGATTATTAGATTCTCTGAAATATAGCTTATTCAGACCTAACTTTAGCCACTTCATAAAAACTACTGATTTGCACTCAAATAGCACACTGGAGCAGTTTGAAGAGAAGAAAAAAAAATAAAAAACATTTGTTCTGTCTCAGCTGATGTATAGAGTAATTTTCTGAGATTCTTTCATTGCAATTTGCAAACACATTAGCTTAGACTATAAAACAAAAGCAATCTGTACTACCCATAGCCCAGAAGAGGCAGAAGCAGAGAGTTAGAAAACATAACAAATGTCTGAATCATCTTGAGGCAGGGACGCACTCTACCTCAACACAGAACATCATTATCCAAAATGTGTCTCATCTATTTTTCTAACTGACAAACCAAGCCTGGCCACTGAACACCTAATACTCCAACATATTGTTAACACCAGCTGTGTTATACATTTGAGGAGGGGCCTAGAGAAGGAAAATGTAAGGCAGACTAATTCAGGGGAGCAACACTAGTTATGTTATGAGACTTCTTCTGTCCCCTTTGTCCAGTTATTTCCCTTTCTTCTTTCTCTAGCAAACTGCTACAATGCCAGAGGTCTCACAGCAGCCCCAAAATAGGGCAGCTGCTTAACACCAAAATGCTGAAGTTCTCTGCTGAATGATCCAATGCCGAATTTAACAGGTCCCACCAAACAGGTTTGGTGTTTGTATATTTTTTTTTAAACAAACCAGATGTAACGGAATAAATTGTGAGTAGGAAGGTGCATGTGAATAGGGCTTTGGTAAACAGCTAGATGAGAGCACAACTGAATTCATGGGTAGGATAACAGCATAACAGACATCACTAAGCAGAGCAATTGTTTCAACACCTCTCAGCATGGATTTTAAACAAATCAAGAAAACACCACATGATGTATCTAAAATTGCATTTCGGCATCTGGCAAAAAAAAGGAAATATCTGTTCAAGATCATCTAGTTCAAGGAAGCCCTTAATAAGAGTTTCTGTAAAAAGAAAATTTGAAATTGCCTGTCAACAAATCAGTAGATGCCCTTTCTGAAGCTGACAGGTGCTTTTTGGCATTAATGTAATGACCATAAATATTTCCTTGCACAGGGTACAATCAATTGCTTTAATCAATTTCTACTATCACTTATGAAGTATGCAGACAATTTTCTAATCTATGCTTTCCAGTGACATTAAATACGTATGTTCAACAAACTCTGGCAGAGCTGACTGTCAGTTTCTTTTCCTTTTGACAAAAATCAGCATTTTGCCTATAAGGTTACAGTCCTGGCTCAAGAGCCGCTGAAGTGTGGGCTCTTAGGCTAAATGAATTCCCCTAGAATACAATAACACAACCCACAGCAGTGACAGTCATTAGCGAAGCTCTGTGATACATGGAGATTCTAGGATGCAACGTGAAATGTTGCTTTATGAACAGAACAACCTGACAGCTGAGAACAGGAAGATTAGGGCTAAAATTAGGTACATGGATATATAGCAATAAATGAAACGTCTTCGTTAACTTTTTCCTTAAAGCTTGGTCCATACATCAGACAATTTACATCTGTATAAGATAAGGAAGAGTCAGAAAGAAAATAAAATATCAGAGAAGCCAAATGTCTGGTCCCCTGGCCCTGGCTTAATTTGCTCCTTCTTGATATGCTTTTCTCCTTCTCCACCTTCTCCCTAAACTAAAATGGGCACCAGACAAAGTTGCTAACTTGCTTTCATAGAACATTCTGAGTTGGAAAGGATCCACAAGGATCATTGAGTCCAACTCCTGGCTCCACACAGGACCACCCAACAATCGGACCACGTATCTGAGAGAGTTGCCCAAATGCTAATTGAATTCTGGCAGGCTCGGTGGCATGACCACTGCCCTGCTTTGCACCTAGACAGTTCCTCTGAGCATACAGTAAGAAACTTCTCTACAGTACTTTTATATTGAATCTTGCAACACCCCTAAGAATAAGCAAAAAAAGGAGAGAGAGGTTAAGTTACCCCAACTGCAAAACAATTTCTGCTCAATATGAAATCCAGATCTATTGTCTTGTAATTTACCCAGTGTTCTCTCCTAAAGATGAGTTTGCAATGAGATATAACAACAAAACAGACCAATATGCTTTTTGGTCTTTCAACTGCTATCTTCCGTGCTTATTACAGACAATTCCCCTATCTGGGCCTGTTGAGAAAATACATCTGATTTCAGTTTTTGCTTTGTCAATATTAAGAAGTAAAGCATTTGAACAGATCACTGAAAATGTTGAGAAAAGCAAAGAGGACTCTCAAAAGGGAGATTTAGAGGAAATGAGGCAGACAGGTACTGCGTAGAAGACAAAGGGCTGAAAAGAGAGTAGGAAGCATCTGAAAGATTGAAATTTGGACAATATTTGGCACATGACCAGCACTGTAAGCAAACAGAATAGAATAGGGAAAGAGAGCACTGGCTGGATATCAAAAACTCTTTTGTTCTAAAATACTTTAAGGGATATAGTAAAGTTCAGCTATGCATGAAATTTAAAGCTGGACGAGGAAAAACATTATAAAGTAGACAGTTGAAACCATCAGCTGAGAAAGTAGTTGAGCTAAACATTCGTTTTATTGTTTCCACCTTTCCCCTCAGAGAATACTTGTGGAAGCAAGTGGAATTATTGGAGCTAATGCGGGGTGAGAAGTCAAGAATGCTAGAGCTGTAATCCTGGATAGCTCACCAAATTGCTTTGATACCATGTTCAAGTCACTATTCAGTTTCTCTACTAATAACACAGACACAATAACAACCAACTTATGAAGGAGCTGGGAGAATTAATTAGTTAAAAGTCTGTAGCATTTTGAATAAACAATGACACCTTTTAAGCTTCCTAGAGTACTTACAAGGATCAGACTATAGGACTGGGCCTTAGCTTACGTCTATAAAAATGCTGACTTCAGTAGGAGAGAATCAAGGCAACCCTTGAGTGTTTTCAAAAATGTCACCTTTGAATTACTCATCTGTTTGCTACGAGGAATGAATGTCTGCACTTCTGGGACCTTGTCTGATTTTCAGAATTAAATCACAGAACAGTCTGAGTTCTTCTTTGTCCCTAAGGCCATAGATTTTTTTTTTAAACATTATAAACAATAAAATTTTTATTCCTCTGTATATTTTTTGTACCATCTTGTTTCACAAAATTCTTTGAAGATGCAAGCGCTTCTCACCAATCATCTGTAGAGGGCTCATCACATCTGACTCTCTGGGCAAGGCTGTATTAGAAAGAAATAACGTGTTTGATAATAAATTTAGCATGGTTCACCTGCCACTACTATTACTGCTAAATCCCAAAGAGGTATCCTTTACCAGTGGAAGAATTATTCAACCAGAAAGTAAACGTACTCGTGGAATGGTCTAAACCAAGATGAAGAAGTACAGGGCCAAAGGACTGCAAGACTGAACAGTATTCTCCATCAGTTGACAGTATTTACTGGATTGGTTCTGTTTCACTCCCATAAAGTTTTTATTTTGCTTACTGTTTCTTTTGCAAATTGCACTTACTACATTACATAACTAAAATACTAAGATAATTAATTTTTATATTCAGCAGCTCTAAGTGCCTTATGTATAGGCACATGTCTGTATTTGCAGATGTATGCCTCTGTCAAACTGTATCCACACACACCCAGAGCCCCCAGAAAACAAAGGTCCAAGCCTGCAGCATTCAGATGTTCTGGATTTATTCTGGGATTTTTGGTTATGAATTAAAGTGCACCATAAAATGATTGGATAAAGCTCAGATGTATGCTCCTGGCAGACATAAATTATATTCTTCTTATAATTAAAAGACGGAGAGATAAATACTTACTTTGGACTGCACACAGTGCAGTGACACCAGTATCTGCATGTAACTGACTGTGTGAACAAACATCACAGTAGAAATTTAATTGTTGTCATTTCTCAATATATAAAAAGGTATAGTCTTTAGAACAGCATAGAAAATATGCTGTTAAAGGATCACCCATATCTGAGATACTGCACTACACAGACTTGATTTACACAAGGGAAGAGAGGAGATGATCCCAATTTAGAAGCCTCCATGGTAGCAGTTAAGAGATTTATATCCCTCTGTGCAAAATCAGTGAGGCTTTTGACGCCAGGGCTGCGTAAAAACCTTCAGTTTGGTCAGTGTACCACTGCAAAATAATAACCTTAACAAACACTATATAATTTATAGCATAAGAATAGCAGAGGAAGATGGTGTGCTCAAGCCCAGATATGACAGAGTGAGAGACATTATTTAACTGGGTTCTAGGTTTTTATTCTGCCTGATTCCCTCTGAAGTCTTTAGCAGGGTAACTAAAATAGAGACTGTAACATACTGTCATTTATAGTGATAATTACCTTGGCAGGAGCCAAAAAGTTGTGCTGCAGGAATACAGGAACACCTCTTTTGGAAGTGCACTAAATATATTGATTTGGCATATTCTGTATCACACGCCAGTTTATTAAAAACAACACTTTACTTATACTAATCTTCCAAACATCAATAGAAAATTTCACTTCTGAAATTTCTGATTTAACATAATAAATACAAATAATAACTATTTTTTTCCATTACAGTACCCTGAATAAAGTGGATAGCTCATTGCAAGAAAGGAAGGAGCCAGAAACAAAACCAATTATCAGCTCTTAGTTATTGTATGTGCACCAAGAGTATATCCATGAGGCAATACTATGCTAATACTATACATACTATACAATACATGAGTTAGATCTAGTTAGACTTAGGCACCATACAGCATGGATTTCTGCCTGAAGGTAACAGGTGGCACTGGAGATGGCAGTCCCACTAAACCTATCCCCTCGAAGGAGGGAGGCAAAAGACATGTTCCATTTTAAGATTAAAAAGACAAAACAAAATGGAGTCAAGTTCAGCTGGGTAAAGAGCCTTGCAAGAAGGATTTCTACCTCGGAGGCTCCAGGGATAACACTGAGCTGGCCAGACTGCTGGACTTAACTGCTCCTTAGTACTGGAGAATGACCTGGCCTGAAATTTTTGGTACAGCATGGAAAACATTCTTGTCCTGAGAATCAAAGTAGACGGACTACTACAAAAAGCTGAGTCTGATTTTTTAATTTATTTTATTTTTTGGCTGAGACAGCGTAATTCATCCTCCTGCTTAGTTCAACCTACCTTGTTTAAAGCAAAGCCATACAATTCTGTGTGACTTCACAATTTCCGACAGAAACAAGATGCTAGCACTGCTTTGAAGTGACAGAGAATAAAACAAGGAAGTCCTAGGACTTCTGGTACTTATCGAAGAACCATATTAGAATAAGGAAAAAAAAATATCCCTGAGGGCATGGAAGGGATCTCCCCAGGCACTGAGTGCAGCTGTCCTCAATCCCAGACAACCATGGAAGAGATGGTTAGGCCAGAATGGCCTTAAGGAACATTCTGTGTGCATTGCCTAGACAAGTTGCAGAACACTCCCTGCTACCCTGAAACAACTTGACAATTTTCATGCCAAAAGCTAAATAAAAAGCACACAAAAGAGATAAAAGCTGTCTAAGTCTCTAAATCACTGAAAGGATGAAGGAGAGCTCAAAAATACCCAAATATCATAAGAAATTCTTGGGTTGTGGCAAAGCCTTATGTGAAAATGCCCAGTGGGCAGCACACGGGGATGGGCAGGACTTTTCTACTTGTTCTACTATCTTTTTCTCCTATTTGCAGAGTGGAGGGGAATATTGAGTTCTTTGCATTAGTTTTGCCCTTCTACAGTGCTCACATAGCTTTTGAGAATTTTTATTCAGCTCAGTGGAAAGCTGGAGGGCCTTGCTCACTTCACCAGATCCTAGCATGGTTCAGTAAAATTGATCTCTGCAGTTTTCATATGGCGTAATACTGCATCCCAAAACTTCCCTTCTGCCTTGCACTGGCTCTCCGTGTTCCTCTCCCCAGGTAGTATTCCCTGTCATTGTTAATATACTAAAAGTAAATGTTTGGATGGTTGGCTTTACATTTACAGTTGGCCTTACATTTACAGTTCTAAACATATGTGCTTCTCCCCAAATCAAGAAACAGCTATTTAGTTTATATTTAGACTTTGCTTTATATTTAGCCAGTTTAACATGATCAGAAGGCATTTTCCTGTGAGATGCCAAATTCCCTAACAATAGCTATAGCTTGTAGAGAGATAAAGAGACTCAGCAAGATGCTTAAGAACTTACTCAACTAGTTGTCTGAAAACCTCTGAGACCTGTTCTGTACTTAAAATTAAACATATGTTTATATAACTAAATCAATGAACACTACTCACAGTCAGGGTTGAAGAGAGCCATAATGGTAAAATTCGGTGGAAAAAGCTCAGATGTTTTCTGACAATAAATCAACCACAAAATCATAGCATTTTAATTATGGCTTGTTGTTCTGCTCAGAGATGCCTACAGTTTTGATTTTTGATGGCTGCATGTTAATTTAATTCTGTACATGGACCAGGCATGCCCTGAGACATATCTCATGCATTATCATATTGCACCATCAGACATGGTTTTCACAAGTCAAATACATTAGCTTTCTACATGCCTTTGTCTCATCTTGAAATTAATTCAATTCATAGTATGTGAATAAAAGGTAAACAAACAAATTATAGAATTCCTGTAACACTAGCATTCAACAGAAGCCAGGACCACCTCCTGGATCTTCCCTATAGAGACTATAAATACCCTATCATTGACCTTGTAGTGATTATGCACATCTTAGGCTTAACAAACTTTCACTGTTAACTTTGGGTTATGCTCCTTGGCATCTAAGACTCAAATTATCCTAACACTGGTCTGCAATGATTATATAAATATTTTAAATTACTGCAGATACTCTCTTTCTCTTGAAAATGCTCTTAAAGTTGTAAGCAGTCATTCATCCCAACTGTCATCTAACTCCACAACTAGAAATGATCCCATGTTGTAAAAAGTTAGATTTTGAACAGTTCTGGAACAATCAGTATTGCTATTTCAAGGAAAGAGTAGTATATTTCGAAATAAAAAAACTTAAATGGACTTTCCTCAGAATGTCTTTGTCTTCCACATTCTCAAGTCAATTACCTTTAAATTTGGGTATATTTTTTGAATTAAAGTAAATGTAAAATAGTTTTTTAGTCAAGTAAAAGGAAATATAGAGTAGATTCCAATACCCTAAATTGCTTTGTGTTGTCCTTTGCTTCTAAATTATCTCCATTCATCTATTTCTCTTATTTGAGAACTAGCCATAGCTCTTGTCATTGAAATTAAGATAGGGAAAATAAAAGTATCTGGTACATTAATAGTAAAGTAAAGTAACTGAGTTATAAAATACAAATAATTAATTCAGATGTATGTACTTATATTTGAATGTTCTTTTCAATGAAATAAACCTATTTGTCAATCTTTTCCCTATCTACTGATGAGCTCCAGCTCTGTCCCTGTATATTCTCCGACATATGGACAAAACTGCACCCTAATTAACATATTCAAATAAATCCTGTAAAACTGCATTGCTACCTTTTATCTCCCAAATGCTACTTTTTCCTCTTTGACGATGTTTTGGAGAAGAGCTGAAAAGAAGTTAAATGGGATACTCTATTCTAAAATTAAAGAAGAGGGTAGAAATTCCAAATTGGAAACAATTCTCAACTTACAGAATGGAAACCAATGAGAATTTTAAAGCTCATTTCAACATTAGCAGGATCAGATTTGGCAAATCAGTTACTTTACGGAAAAAAAAAAAAAAAAGTTAGCCTGGCTTTGCTGCCAGGTCATTTCTCATTGTCTAAGTAAAAAAGGATATTCTGTAATGTACATGGTAAATATTCAAAAGAATGAAAAATATTTCAAGTAACTAATTTTGATATCCAAAAGGATTTTTGATGAGCTGTACAAACTGACATTAAAAAAGAAAAATCATTTTTAATAACTTAAAAATTACTGACTTGAAAATGAGAACGTTTAATAAGAAAAAAAATGTATTTAATATAAAATGTCTCCTTCTTACAGTTCCTCCAGGATGACTTTTCCAATACCATTAAAGTATATTACTTTTGTAATGCTGACAGAACTCTTAGACTGATTCCGAGAGAATTTTTTTTAAATGGAAGGTTTATAAAATTTATTGTTATTTGAAAGCAGACATTGCTTTAGATTATCTTGTATGCTTTCATTCTATAGCTACCTCAAGTACAAGGAGTTCTAGAAATCTTAAAGCCTGATGAATGCTTTGTATGTAACCTATCACCCGAAAAGTTTTTGGAAGGATTGTCTTTTCTTTCATTTTTGTACATTCCCTTGTACAAGCAAGGTTGGTCCGTAATGCAATGGTCTTAGCCACTGCTATAGCAGTAATACATTCTAAGATATAATAATCCTCCTCCTCATCCTGTTCTCAACTGCCCAAAGACCTCCTATTTTTTTGGATGCTTAGCCTTGAACATCATACAGTCTTTTGACAGAAAAATGAAAGACTTATGCTCTCTTTAGCTATTAATTCTCTGGGTTTAAAAAAAAAAAAAAAAAACAAGTTTGCATACATTGTGACAGAAAAAATATCTTTTAATTAACTACTCTGGATAATTTTTTAAAGAGAGCTTGTAAAGTGATTTCTATTTTGATATTGTTGAAAATAAATGTTTTGAGATAAATGTGTTAATAGCAGTGACAACATGGCTCAGGGTCTGAAAGGACATCTTGTACTTTGCAAAAACTAAACTGCCTGTTAGTTTTCTGATAGGTCAGCCTATACAAGAGATTTATGGTTTGAGGTCAGGACAAAGCTGATGGATTTCGTGAAATATGAGATTCCTTTTAAAACAATATAGAACTATTTGCAGCTCAATGAACATATATTTTGCGGTCCCTCCTCCTCCTCCATTCTTCTTCTGACCTACAACCTCCACATTCCATTTCCTATTTCTGTTCATGCTGAATGCCCTTGGGTGAAAAGCTAGGACCAAATCAATTTCTTTCACTACAAATCTGTTCTGTCCTCTTTCAGATCAGCTCCTGTCCTGGCCAAGAAGCAATTATTTTCCGGTTCTAATGAATATCCCACATTCTGCTTATATAAAGTTTTCACTTTACCTCAACGTCTTCTACAGTTATGTGATATATGAATTTCTTCAGCCAGTTCAGGAGTCAGCCTACCTTTTCAGGCTTTTCTATCTGCTGCGTACCTTCTCTTCTCTTCTTCCATTTCCCTCCCTCCTCCTGCTCCCAGTTCAAACCCTTGTTAAACTTTTATTCCTTCATCTATTCCATGTCACTTTGCCTTGAATTTTCATCCCCTGACAATGCTGCAGAATGCGTTGTCCTTGTTGACTCTTCCGTCCAGTTTCTACCGCCTCCCCCAATTATTTCCTTCAGCTCAATTCTCCTGCTATTTCTGCCCCTGCTCTTTGACCTTCTGATCTCTTCTGTTTTTCTGACTCACTGTTTTCAAATACTAAGCAAGAATGAGGCAATTTCTAGTTTCAGTACTTTTTTCCTATGATCATACTACTGAAAATATTTGTCTCGGCTACTGCAGCATAGTGTGGGTGCTTCACCATCCTAGTTCGTTAACTGAGAGACTTCTGGTCAGTGATGTCAGTCTACAAAACCAGAAATGCTTGTGGTTCATATTTATCGTTAAGCCTGAAAGTGGTGCAGTTCTCCATAAAATAGCCAAGATTTTCAAAAGCGATGACAAGTCATTTTGTGTGTCTGACAGTTTGGATTTATATTCAGAAATGAATTAAAAACGTATGGCTTCACAATATTAAGCACCCTTCCCCAGCAGGAAAAAAATGCTGTTTTAAGGTTGGACATGGAAAAAAACATCATCTCAAATCCCTATACCTTTTGAAAATCTCAATGGGTATATATTAACATACGGATTTTATTTTTTATTTTTTAGCCTGTAGAAGAATTACAGAACCTGTAATTTTGAGTGAGCAGAGAAAGACAAAAGGGTTTACAGGTACATTACAAGGAAATGTGCAATGCAAAAATAACAGTATGGAGCATTTTTAAATTTGCAAACAGACTTCTCTACATAGAAGACATACACTAAACTGACCCTGTACAGAGACAATACAAGTATTTATCTCTTTTTTTATGACATGTAATATATGGTAGGAAGACAAAAACTACCAAGATGCCTAACTGTGTCTTGTCCCTCTATCTTAAAGATAAAAGGTGAACAACCCAATCCAGATTTGCACATTAATAAGTCTTTCATTAAGATGTGGTGGAAACATAGTATCATGTCTTAAAATCAAGCGCAGTTCACATTCATTAATCTCAAGCCATCCCAAAGTATCACTCAATTTTCTTTGCTAGAGTTCAAGAGCACTTGCATTTATATTTGTTTTTGCTTCCCATCTAGGAGCCTCACTGTATAGTTCATTCTTTCTCAAGAATCTGTTTAATAAATGGACATGAATCAGAATGGTTTGGGTCGGAGGGGACCTTAAAGACCATCTAATTCCAACCCCCCTGACATGGGCAGGGATACCTTCCACCAGGTCAGGTTGCTCAAAGCCCCATCCAGCCTGGGCTTGAACACCTCCAGGGATGGGGCATCCACAGCTTCCGTGGGCAACCTGTGCCAGGGCCTCACCACCCTCACAGGGAAGATTTTTTTCCTTATATCCAATCTAAATCTACCCTCTTTTAGTTTAAAGGCATTACCCCTTAATCTATCACTACAGTGCCTGATAAAGAGTCCCTCCCAAGCTTTCCTGAAGGCCCCCTTTAGGTACAGGAAGGCTGCTATAAGGTCTCCTCGGAGCCTTCTCTTCTCTAGGCTGAACAACCCCAGCTCTCTCAGATTGTTCCTATTGGAGAGGTGCTCCAGCCCCTTGATCATCTTTCTGGCCCTCCTCTGGACTTGTTCTAATACTTGTGTCCTTCTTGTGCTGGGGGCCCCAGAGCAGAACACAGCACACCAGGTGGGGTCTCACGAGAGCAGAGCAGAGGGGGAGAATAATCTCCCTTGCCCTACTGGCCATGATTTTGATGAATCAAAAATCTATTAATAAGACATAAATAAAATAGCTTTTCCTAATTTATTAGCCTTTAGTTTCCAATATGACCATACTTATTTCCATTTCCAAACTTGTAAAAAAGTGATGCACATTTCACTGAAAAACTAGTGGGCACAAGAAGAAATTGTTCACTTGAGCATAAAGTTAAACACACGGATCTTGTAATACAGGACCTCTGATTTTAGCAACACTGGATTACAGGAAAAATAAAAGCAACTTTTTGCTAGCCATTTTTACTCTTCATCGTGTAGTTATGTTCCAGCTAATATTTGTCTGTTATCTGTACAACACAGTGTACAGCTCCTTACATAGGAAAAGCTTGCTTTATGATGCCAAACACAGGAATTGTAATTTTTTTTTTTTTTTTCGGCCAGAATTTCATCTGACTGCCATGAACGGAGAGACAGAACAAGGTAAAGACAAAAACAATTTTCCTAATTGAAAGCCTGAAAGCTCTTTACAAGAAGTGCTGACTGCCTTCTGCGTCCAAATTTCTGAATCCCTTTCAACTTGCTCTTTGCAGAGCTACATAGCGAGAACAGATGCCATTGTTTGACTCTGTAGTGACTTCATATAATTACATTTCTTAATCTGTTGGCACTTGAAGATCAGCTTGTTATATTGACATCTTGTGTTTCTACAGTTACCTGCATTTCATAATTTGGTTTCCTCTTGTTGTTACACAGTAAAGCTACATCATAAATTAAAAAAAAAAAAATCTCTTCGGGTTAAAGAAAGAATTATTATAAAGAATTATCCCAATAGCTTGAGTTGCATGAATGATGTGTACATCTCCCTCAGATGAGATCTTTTTCAAACACCAGAGCCCACATTTGGACAGTAGCTGCTGTGGAAATTTTGTCAACTGGAAATAGCCAAGAAGGCTCTCAGGCACACAAATCTGTCAGAATTTCTTCTTTTAGCTGCTTAATGCTACCCACTGGCATGAAGCAAATGAGTCACATTCTAGCCTTGTCCCTGGTTAAATTGATTTAGGTAGATTGAAATTACATGTTTGAAAATAACCAGAGTTCATAGATACATAAATTAAAATGCTGTTAATTTATCTTGATGGAGGAGGACCTTGGCAACGTGTTTCATTTACATAGCAGGGCACAAACATTATTAATATCAAGGTCAATGAAGAAGAGAGTTGACCTTCCAAATAATTTGTTTTAGTTTTGAACTGTCAGATTCCATATGAGCTACGAATGTAGTATTCACTCTCCTGCCATGTAAAGTGACATGGGTTTTGTTTCCCAAAATGAGGTTTTGTAGAAGCTCAGAGTGTAAGTGTCACTACACAGTGAAGTGTGGCATTCTAAAGCAATTTGTAAGATTATTGGTAGAAAAGATTATTCCATTTATGTCAATGTGGAGCAGCTGCTTCTAAAATGAGGTATATATATAAAAAGGAAAATATTTTATATAAATAAAGAGTCAAATAACCTTTCTGTATTCTTTCTCACAATTATTCTCTGTCTGCCGCAATGAAAGGAAAAAGAAAGCTGTTGGGAGCAGACTTGGAGGCAGCACTACAGCATTCTGTAAGTATTCTTCAAGATGTTTAATGCAGATACCGTGCTTCTGTCAGATGCCAGTAACATGCTTTGGTTTGCAATCTGTATGCTGATGAGCTATGTTAGCATGCTCCAGTAACTCTCTTACCTATCTTTTTAATGAGCTAACGGACTTAGGTCAGCTGCCCTCAACTACAGTAATTTATTAGTTACCTTAAAGAAATTATATTTTATAGAGAAGCAATAGGAAGAGTTCACTTTTAGTCTAGTACATAGGTTAGTCAACCAATGTGCAGAATTTGTATACAGACTCACCTATACAGATTAAACAAAAAATCAGTAGTGTTTCTGTCAAAGCTGCAAAGTCTAGCAGCTGAAAGTTTAGAAATGTTGTACAGCCTTCATTTTGCCCCCTAGTTAATCCGTCCATCATGCTAAATCATTAATATCGCATCAGAATTTCACATCCACAATGGAGAATATGAACATTTTAGAGGATACGTTTGAGTGCTTAGAGCAGTTTATAAGAAGTCATTCCTTTTTTCTTCTTCACAAAGGGGGGAAATAAATGTGTATCACAAGCACAGTTTGAAGTCTGAACCATTCCAATGCTTCATGGGATTATTTTTTGCTATATGCTTGAACTGCTGTAAGCGGTAGTTACAAAGTTGAGAGATGGAAGTTGGTATTCCAGCTGGGAGGAGGTCAGGTTGAATTCTGTGTCCACCTGGAAGATCATAGAATATCCCGAGCTGGAAGGGACCCTATAAGGATCATCAAGTCCAACTCCTGGCACCGCACAGGTCTACCCAAAAGTTTAGACCATGTGACTAAGTGCACAGTCCAAACGCTTCTTAAATTCAGACAGGGTTCGTGCAGTGACTACTTCCCTGGGGAGCCTGTTCCAGTGTGCGACCACCCTCTCGGTGAAGAACCTCTTCCTGATGTCCAGCCTAAACTTCCCCTGACTCAGCTTAACGCTGTTCCCACAGGTCCTATCACTGGTGTTTACGGAGAACAGGTCACCTGCTTCTCCACTCCCCCTCGCGAGGAAGTTGTAGACTGCCTCAGCCTCCTCTTCTCCAGGCTGAACAGGCCCAGTGACCTCAGCCACTCCTCATATGTCTTCCCCTCTAGGCCACAAGATCCACTAGGTGATGGGAGACAGGAGAAGAAAAGTGTGGTTTTACAAAAGTCATGTAGTGGACATGAAGCAGACAAGCAGAAAGAATCCATGGGGAATCCATGCTTGAGCTGGATTGCTTCAGCAGCATCTAGGCAATCTCACTGCACTGTTGCTATATTCCTATGCAGCTCCTCTGTTGCAGATTGGATATTTCATATCACACAATCTTATCAGAAAATCTCTTAGGAAGTATACTAACCCCATGGGAATTTCTAGTCAAACTGAAAAAAAAAAATAAATCATAAAAGGAAGGAATGGAAACTGAATTAATGCTGAGCTACAAAGAAAATATTTTCATTATGTATTTCCAGTGCTTTTTTTTTTTTTAAATTAAGTTTATGCATACCTTAAGAGATTTTAAGTAAAAACAAAGCAAACAAAAAAAATGTTTTCCAGATGTCTACAAACTTCACATCAGATATTACTTTTATGGTAAATCTGAATGGTTATTAACAAATCAATTCCAAGAATCCATGAATAACGTAAATACCTGAATGAACCTGAATAAAGTTCAGTGTAAACTGCTGAATCAAAATACTTTCACTTCATAGAATGATTAGTGTTGGAAAAGACCTCCAAGATCATCTGGTCCAACCATTCCTCTACCACCAATATCTCCCACTAAACCATATCCCTAAGCACCACGTCCAGCCTGTCCTTGAACACCCCCAGGGACTCCACCACCTCCCTGGGCAACCTGTTCTAATGCCTAAACACTTTTTTTGAGAAGAAATGTCTCCTAATTTTCAACCTGAACTTCCCCTGGCACAACTTGAGGCCATTCCCTCTAGTCCTATCACTAGTTACCTGTGAGAAGAGGACGACCCCAGCTCCTTTCAGGTAGTTGTAGAGAACAATGAGGTCTCCCCTGAGCTTCCCCTTCTCCAGACTAAACAACACCAGTGCCCTCAGCTACTCCTAACAAGACTCATGTTCCAGGCCCTTCTCTGGACACGCTCCAGCACCTTGATGTCCTTCTTGCAGTGCGGGGCCCAAAGCTGAATACAGTACTCGAGGTGCAGCCTCACCAGAGCAGAGTACAGGGGGACGATCACCTCCCTGGTCCTGCTGACTACACTATTCCTGATACAAGCCAACCACAGCACTCTGCCTGTGCTGGATCTTATTTTAAAAACAAAACAGGATACTGGGAAAAAGTGTGGCTTTGACATGAAATCTGATTTTATATAAAACATACATTCATGTAACTCTTTAAACGTATATGGCATTTGACTGCAACCACGATGCTGAAAGCAAAAGGTAAATTTTAATGGATTGTATTTCAATCAAACTTGAGGAACATTTCAAAGGATGAATGCAGAAGTCCTTCTCTAGGGTCTTAAGATTTAGGAATAGAAGTAGTAGAAGCCAAATTGCAAGGGAACAAGTGAAAGCTATCTAGACCAGGAAGAAACAGTTTAGCTCAGGAATTTAGAAGTTAACAGATAGCAGCATGGCACTAAGTTGCAAAGGAGAGCAGAGAAAAGTGAAAAGGTTGAGATATATTACAAAAGGAAAAGAATTTCTGAACAGGGTAAGGGGAGAGGTTGCATATATTTCCCTATTTCTGAAAAAAAAGAAAGTAATTCTTTGTTTTTGGTTTTCCTCAGTGGAATCAGTGGAAAAATAAAAGAAAGCTAAGAAAGCTACTAGACAAACAGAAGTTTGGCAGTTATTGATTATGCTTCCATAGAGTTAGAGAAGTAGCAGCTTTTGCTTGTGACTATTGACTTTAAAATACCAAGCACATGCTCACATATAAAACTTGAGAATCAATTGCAAAAGCTGCCATCAAGGAAAATAACTCAGAATAAGCAAAAGACAAGGTTTTACACTCGCTTTTTCCAGTGAGCAATATTTTCAATTCAAAATCTAGTCACAGTAGCAAAGACTAATGCACCTATTCAAGTACTCATTAATTTTAGAAAAGTAGTTTTTACTTTGAATACATGACTCTGTCACAAGCCTATGTTTCCATCACTGTTGTTGTTGGCTAATATTTAAATTGATTCTGATTTTGAAAAACCTGCCTATTTACTTTAAAAGTAGCCCTCATATATCAAGATTAAACAGAATAGCCATTTTGCACAGCACTGTAATTACAAACAGCACAAAAGATACCCAGCTGAAAATCACAGCTGTTCAAATACAGAATGTGCTGCTTGTAAGACAGATATATTATTTAAAAAAAAAAAAAGAACAAATTTAAACCCCAAACCACAGTTTTAACTCCATTTAAAAGTTTCCCTTAGAATCAGTAATGTGTATGTTTACCATCACAGATATTAGCACAGAGCTTATATACAGCTGCTTAATGCTAAGCATTAAATGTGTTTGAAAATGGTATCAGTCAAACTAGTGCAAGAACAATACTAACAATACTTGAGTAGCTAACATGCTGAAGGGAAAACTTTACTTAGGATATTTTATTCAGAACACAATTAAAATCAGGAAAAGTTTTAAAGAAAAGAAAAAAGTTACTAAACATGCTGCTGTTCCTCCTGTTCGGATGATTTTCCCCACAAACCATGTGAAGTTAACAGCTGACAACCCGCTCCCCCTTAACAGAGCCTTGGGTTTTACTAATATTCTAACCCAATTTTATTTATCATTCACATTAATGTTAGAATGGGCTGAAATTAATTACATAAACTTTGTGAATATGATTTGCATATGAGAAGAATTTAATAAAGAAAATACTGCCAAAGTGGGGAAGCAGGATAGGAATATGGGCAGAGGACAGTAGTGTGAAATTTCATGTAGTAAGTGCTATTTATCTGGTGAAAGTAAACCAAGACCACCATAGACCTGCATTCAAGTAACATGGTAAAAAGCACTGGTGGTCACATGTACAGAGTCATGTGTAACAGCTGTTTGTAAAGGCTACTACAGCCTTAGGGTGCATAAGCAAGGGGATTACTTATAAATCAAGAGAAATAATGATTCCATTAAATAAAATCCTCATGTCAGAGGCTATATCTAACTTCTCTGGGTTTTAATCTTTGCAATACCTGTATATATTATTTTAAAGGCTTAGTCTCTGCGTTTGAGCTTTCCATAAAGCAGATAAAAGTGACTTAGTCATTTACCTCTTCAACGGCAAAAATGTGATCAAGGCAATCTTCCAATAGACAGCATTCAAGAGAGAATCAAACTTAATAGAAGAATCTTGTTTATTGTGCAGGGTGGGAGAATGTGTATGAGTTGAAATACTCATAAGACAGAAGGATATAGTAGCAGCTATTAAAAGGAAATCTGATGAACTCAACTAAAATTTATGTCAGTAAATTATGAGCTATTATCTAGCTAATAACAAAAAATAAATACACTGATTGCAAAAGAAACATCTGTAGACAACCAAACTGTTCAGCCTTTGACATGCAAGCTACTTTTCTACATGCTCAAAACACTTATCTCTCTGAAGACAAACTTATTCTAAAAGCATATTCATTTAGCAGGTAATAAGAAAGTCATGTATTTTTAAGACCTACTGTAACTGATGATTATCAGGCTGGCTTCTAAGCTCAAACTGTAAAGACGACCAAGGTATCTTTTGCTAACTTTTGCCCTGTTAGCTGTTCCATTTAAATAAATAAATAAATGTTAATAATAATAAATAAATTAAATAAATGTTCTATTTATTTAAGCTAAAATGGATTACTTGGACTAGTAGCTGAATTCGCTACTAGAGTCAGTCAGAAAACACTGCTGTTGAGGCAAAGAGAAGTAGAAATATCTGTTTATCAGAATCTAAAACAAGAAGTTGGAAACTGCCTTTTTTGACCAGAAATGGTAATTAAAAAAAAGGAAAAAAAAAGACTGAACAACTCCAAAATGCAAGCTACAGACATATGCTATATACCAATCTTGAAGTGCTGTTAACAGTTCAGGATACTAAAGTGAAGGACATTCAAATTCTTTAACAGAGAGGGCCTGGAGAGCTTATCTGGAAATCCAAAGGTTATGTTATGGTGAAAGACTTCAAGAGTTCTGAATCTGTTCAGTATTTAAAAGGGTGAAATGGTCATAGCAGGTACTGGTGAACCTTAAATAGTACTGCATAGATTATAAGTGCAGCAGAATGAAAAATAAGGATAGGATAGGAAGATAGAAAAGGAAGTAATACACCCAAAGAAGGGGAGATCATATGTCTCTAAGTTGTACAGGAAGCACTGGAACATATGAAGGTAGTGAAAAAAATTGTTAAGAGGATTGACGGTTGCTTCAATTTCAATATCACTGTTTGCCAGCTGGTAAACTGGCTGCGTATAAATCTATAAAGGCAACTGGATGGAGTTCGTGAATCTGTATATTTTCCTCAACTTTCACATCTGCTAGTATATAGTCAGAGCAATTGGGATTGTTTGTCTAAGCAGAGTTTTCCTGCCTGAAATTTTAACAACACAACATACACATTTGTTTGGTATTTCATGGCTGAAAGCAGGACCTGTTACTGTAATATCTCTTTTTCTAACTTGTTCAGGATCTCACGCTTTTAATGGGAAGAAAATCCAATGGGCTTAGACTTATTTCTTCTCTCCTTTACCTTTTTTTTTTTTGTGTGTTTACTAACTAAAGCGTCTTCCTCTTGCTCTATTACTTATTGTTTGTGACGCTATCATTCTTGTCATACTGACTCTATTTCTCGCTCCTACTCCATTCTATTTCAATAATATCTAATTCTGTTTGCTGTTCCATAGGCATTGCAAATTAAAGGACTTTCGACTCCACCTGACATTTTACTATCCATTTCACAGTCCTATTTTCATCCCTTACCTTTCTGAACAATTTTTAAACATAGTTTTAAAGGTTCCTTATAAAATGCATATGTTCATCTTTCCTTACCAGTGTTTTGTACTATACTGATCAGTTCTTAGACATGTCTTAAATCCCGCTACCTTAACATTTCTAGATCCTTTCATATTGCTGTTTACACTCTTTTTCTTAACATCTTTTACAGAATCTGTCATCCTGTGGCTTAGCATTCACTCACCTAACTTTTGCCTTACAGTTTCTCTTTCTCTATCGTACTGTACTTTCCCACTTTTTAATCTCTCTGGCAAACATTATGTGGATTCAGCTATAATTTGGGTCAATGGCTCACCCCTTCTCCACAACCAGACCATTCTGTGTTACACGTTTGACTTTCTTTCCAACGTATTGCTTTAAATGGCCTGTTAACAGCTGCAACTTACTATGCCTACTCCAGAACAACTTTGCCTTCTCTAAATCCTTTCTTTCTTGGTACTTATAATCTTGCCTTTCTCCTCAACTCTTGCTCACCTTTCACAAGCCTCTCCTGATCTGTTCTTCAGATCTTGTTTCTTACTCATTCAACAAAAACAGGCTTATCAAAATAATCATATGTCTTTTAGTTCTTGATTTTAAAACTTCTTTCAAGCTGCTCCCAAACAATGTGATCTTTATCAGGTCCCAACATATCCATAAATAATCCATTTTGTGAATCACAAACTCTTAACTCTAAGCTCAATTTCTACTGCACCACTGTATAGTAATGAAAAATAAAACCATAAAGGAAACATTTCCCATAGACTTCTAAGTGCATCGTTTAGCTGCAAGATCTGAAACCAGAGACTGTTTTCAGTGAGTGGGAAGCAAGAAAGAGCCAATATTGTCTTGCATCTACTGAGGGTTCTAATACACGATGAATCTGAATACACGGCATCTGGAAGGCACCAGCTGGGCGGATGTAACTGGTAACTAGCCTGTTCCTACCTCAATAGGAAATTCCACTCATAAGCTAATGATGCTCCAATGTGAGTCTTTTGGTGACAATAGAAGACTATTCCCATCATACTAATAGCAAGCAACCTTCTAACACTAGCCTGAAGTAATTTGTGGACATTTTTACATCTGCTTGTTCTGGAACATATTTAGGTATTTCATACATACTCAAAAATAAGGAAGGTGAGTAAAGGTTTACCATACAAAGAGAAAATAGAGACTGAAATTTTGTCCGTACAGAAAAAAAAAGTGTGGAGGAGACTTGAAAAGCTTTATTTTTGGACACAGTCTTATGTTTCGTAACCTTACATCAAAAGCTGGCACACATTAACAGAGACAGAGGTGTTGGTACCTCAAATTAAAAATTAACCACAGTCAGTTAAAGTGAAAGGAAAAAAATACACAAGAGGAAGAGTGAAGAAAAACAAACTTGGTCTTATCTTCAGATCATCAACTGAGATTATTAATACAAATAAGAAAGAAAAACTAAATGAGATTAGAAATACATTCCTATGAGAAGCACTGCTAACAAGAAATATCACCTGTTAGAGCAAGAATTAAGAAAAATGCTTTTAAAAGTGAGTGATGTACAAGTGTGACAAACTATACCACTAGGGATCAGGTGATACCTATGCATTAGTTAACACTTCCTAATTCTTCTGTATACACAAACCTTGTAATATATTTTGTCTGCTATTCTTTTTTTGTACTAGGTTGTAGTCTTCTGCCAAAACATTGGCTCTATGCAGTACGTGAAAAGTCATTTCTAACTGTAAAATATTTTTTTGAGGCTGGAACTCTCAGTATATACAAGACTATTGCCTCTTTCTTGTTCCCCACCCATTGAAAATATTCCTGAGCTTTCTGCTAATAAAAATCTAAACAAATCTCATGCCACAACAAAGAAAATTAGAGTATTAAAAAGAACAAAGTTACGTGAAATATTTTTTACTTCACAGAGGTCTTAATTAACGATACATTATTGGATTAATATTTGACATGTTTACTTTTTTGTCAAATGTAAATTCAATAGCTGATTAGTAGCTAGACTAGGTGAAGGAACCTCAACTTCAAACTTTAAAAAGGTAGTTTAACATTTACAGTCTAAAATTAAATGTACTTTGAATGCTAGCACCATATTAGATAGCCTACCACCATCTATATTTAATGTTGTGAAGCCTACCCAAAAGAAAATTGAGTTCCTATAATATGATGTAAAGCATTTTTATTTCACTTATTTGAAGTAGATATTCCTGTTGCTGAACTTGTTTTGAAATTCACCGTAAATATGAAGAACTACTTATTTTCTGTATTATTGACTCTTCAAATATGGCATGTGATATATTATGGCTGTGCTTGCAACATAGAAAAATTTTAATATAATCTCAGGAATGATCTCTGAATCCACATTTATCTCCATATAATCAACAGACTGCTAAACATTACCACATGCCTATACATATACTCACACACACATATACATGTGATCAGGTTGAAAAATCTATGCATATACATAATGTACACACACATACCTTTCCTGCAAGACAGAAAAAATGTAACTGTAGAGGTATTCAATATATGCACACATATCCGCAAACATGATTTTAATGAACAAGCTAATAATTTAGAAAGAAAGAACTTTAATTACTGTTATTACTGCCTTCATATTTCTTAGGATGGGCAAAGGACATTCTTCTGTGATTCCGATAAGAATTTAGCAGCAAAGACATTGTGATCATCAAATACATGTAGTGTTTAGCAAGGCTTTAATACATGCACTGCCAATATTGACATGGAATATTAACTGAATAAGGTGGAGACAAAAGTTCAGGGCAATTCAATAAATAGAGAATCAGATTGTTTACAGTATAGTCACCTAAATATTGAAGTTGATGCTCAAGTCACATACTTTCAAGATCACCAAACAAAGAAGGTACTAAAAAGATTATTCTAAACATATTTTCAAGAATAGGCATAGATAGATTTTACTCATTGAGTCAGATGCAGCATACTCAATCCTTCATCTTGAAGCTAGAAACATATTGCTATCCAAAACCATACCTGCAAGACAGAGTAAGTTATTCATGAAAGTAAATTATGAAGAATGAGTAGAAAGCATATGGCATGGCAAGTTTTAAATTACAACTCCAACTAACCTACTGGGACACTGCTCTGACATGTTTTATTCCCTTACAAAACTGAACACTTCCATAAAATTTCTTCCCAAATTCACATCTAGAGTGAAACTATTTGAAAGTGTTTTTAATTTAGCATTTTTGTTGCATAACAGACACTGTATATACAAGATTTATTAAATAATAATTTGGAAAATTTCTGCTGTGCTTGGAATTGTTAACATGTAAATTCTTTCATTAAGCATGACATTAAAGGAGAAGATTTAAAGAAAAATTACATGATGTTGAGTTTTTCTAATGCTAACCTGTTGGCTTATCCTACCCATCTTAATCAACACAAATTAAATATTCTTACAGTTTTTAAAACAGAATAAAAATCTGTTAAAAAACACAGGAAAAGAAAAAATTATATTGATAAAATAAGCTGCTCCACTATTTATCTATTATTATTTGTTACCCATTATAATTATTTTTTCTTACCCCCTCATTCATATCCTGTTATTTTTGCTGCTTTCTGTAAATCACCAGGTTGGGTAGGTGCAAGATAACAAATCATGACAGAGATGTTTACAGACGTAACTGACCATTCATGTTTAAAGATAGAGAAGTCTTACCCAGTTTCACATACTTGTGCTGGATAGATAGGAAAAGTGGATGGCAGAAGGTATAATCACCTCCAGCCTTCTGCCCTTGCTCTTCGGGTAGTTTTTGCTAAGTTCCAGGCACAGACAAGTGATGGAATCATTGGCCAGCTCCTGCCCACCAGTTTGTAACACTGATGTATTGCAGTGACCCAAAGACCAACTAAGTCAAATGAACTGGCTGGACATGACTTCCTCAAGGGTGAGGACACAAACTCATCCCTCCTCAAGTCAACTCACTTCCATCCACTGTTAGGACCGTCAGGCCTCAAAATGAAAATAGGGTATTAGTCCAAGAAGAACTTTAGGAACTGAGCAATTAAGCTTCAGGTAAGTAAATAAATAAAATAAAATAAAAAATAAAGCATGAGACAACTAAACTGAAACTAAACTGGAATGTTGGGAGAGCAAACTTCTAAGAGTGTTTGACACTTCTGCTTTTAATCTGAAACAGGTTATGATATGAAATGGCTAAATGAAAAGCAAAAGTAACAGTTTTCTTCCAAAATTTATAAAACATACTGTAGAAGATTTAATCCAAAAAGCAGGCTGAATATTTAACCAAATGCCCATCTTTATCTCTAAATATCACACCCATTTTCCACAAAATTCTATGTAAGCAAACAAATATATCAAGAAGCCAATACTTCCATAGATTAACATAATTTATAAGGGTGGTATTTAAAAGCAGTACAAAAGAGAAATCCTGTAGTATTGGGAAACATTCAGCATATAAATAAATTAGCAGTGAACCTCATTGTAAAACTGTTACTGTCCTGTCCTTGTGTGCATGCACTGCCATGCACAATGAAGCCTTGAGGTAATACCAGAATCACAGAATGGTTTGGGTTGGAGGGGACCTTAAAGACCATCTAATTCCAACCCCCCTGACATGGGCAGGGATACCTTCCACCAGGTCAGGTTGCTCAAAGCCCCATCCAGCCTGGCCTTGAGCACTTCCAGGGATGGGGTATCCACCGCTTCTCTGGGCAACCTGTGCCAGTACCTCACCACCTTCACAGGGAAGATTTTTTTCCTTATATCCAATCTAAATCTACCCCCTTTTAGATTAAAGCCTTAACCCCTTGCCTCATCACTACATTCCCTGACAGAGTCCCTCCCAAGCTTTCCTGAAGGCCCCCTTTAGGTACAGGAAGGCTGCTATAAGGTCTCCTTGGAGCCTTCTCTTCTCTTCTCTAGGCTGAACAACCCCAGCTCTCTCAGCTTGTCCCTATTGGAGAGGTGCTCCAGCCCCTTGATCATCTTTCTGGCCCTCCTCTGGACTCGTCCTAATATTTCTGTGTCCTTCTTGTGCTGAGTTCCCCAGAGCTGAATGCAGGGCTCCAGGTGGGGTCTCACGAGAGCAGAGCAGAGGGGGAGAATAACCTCCCTCACCCTGCTGGCCACACTGCTTTTGATGCAGCCCAGGACACAGTTGCCTTTCTGAGCTGCAGGCACACATTGCTGGCTCATATCGAGTTTCTCATCAATCAACACCCCCAGGTCCTTCTCCTCAGCGCTGCTCTCAATCTATTCCCCACCCAGCCTGTATTTGTGCTTGGGACTGACCCAGCCCAGGTGCAGGACCTTGCACTTAGCCTTGTTGAACCTCATGAGGTTCGCACAGCCCCACCTCTCAAGCCTGCCCAGGTCCCTCTGGACGGCATCCCTTCTCTTCTGCGTGTCGACTGCATCACACAGCTTGGCAGCATCGGCAAACTTGCTGGGGATGCACTCGATGCCACCGTCCATGTCACTGACAAAGGTGTTACACAGCACTGGTCTCAATACTGGCTCCTGAGGAAAACCACTTGGTACTGATCTCCACCTGGACACTGAGCCATTGACTGCAAGTCTTTGAGTATGACCATCCAGCCAATTAAAATTCCTTACACACCGAGTGGTCCATCCATCCATGGCTCTCCAATTTAGAGACA
Organism: Anser anser; assembly: GCF_964211835.1. Classification (NCBI taxonomy): domain Eukaryota; kingdom Metazoa; phylum Chordata; class Aves; order Anseriformes; family Anatidae; genus Anser; species Anser anser. The sequence goes on along the minus strand of NC_139720.1, from coordinate 42,451,356 downwards.
AGGATATCATGTGGGACAGTGCCAAATGGTTTGCACAAGACCAAGCAGATGATGTCATTTGCTCTTCCCCTCTCCACCAATGCTGTAACCCTGTTGTAGAAGGCCATGAGATTTGTCATGCATGATCTGCCCTTAGCGAAGCCACACTGGCTGTCACCAATCACCTCCTTATTTTCCATGTGCCTTAGCATAGTTTCCAGGAGGATCTGCTTCATGATCTTGCTGGGCACAGAGGAGAGACTGACTGGCCTGTAGTTCCCTGGGTCTTCCTTTTTTCCCTTTTTAAAAATAGGGGTTATGTTTCCCCTCTTCCAGTCAGTGGGAACTTCACGTGATTGCCACAACTTTTCAGATATGATGGATAAATAGAACAAATAAGATCAAATAAGGGCACCCTTCAAGAAGTCTGTATTGTTTTCTGCCTCTTCATGTTTATAGAGTTCACATACTTCAGTGGCAAATTTCTTACAACTATAAACAAGCATAAGAAATTTGGTATGTGACCCTTTTGGGGAATGTGAGTTATTTCCCACTCAGAAATTACCTATTGTTTAATAGAAAGTCATTGATCTCTGCCCACCACCTGCTTAGTCCAACTGCTTATTTAACATGTTGGATGATAGCAACACTTTATCTCAGAAATTACCCTTGCTGAAGCTAATGAATATCATGTTGTAATTTTAACTAGATTCAGATTTATTGCTAGCCCTAGCCATGCACTGAGTTCATTAGTTGCTGACAGTGACTAGCATGTTTGGCTAGCATCTTAATCCAAAAATTGGCCCACTGAAATCAATATAGCCAAACATGCAAAAGTTGGCTCAACAACTCTCAGGTGGGATACAATGTGTATTTCAAGGTGTCATTCTTTCAAGAGATCTGTATACCACCCTTGGGTTTGATTAAGAAAGCTCATTTAGGATGCTTTTATGCTACTAATTTATAGAAACATATCCCTATCTGTAAACCTCATGGTTGATCAGAAGGCTTGGCTGTGATGCCTATACAAAATATCGAGTAACTGATAACCTTTTTTGAAGAGAAAAAAGAACTCGTATATTCCACTCAAAATTACTTATATATGAGTGAGGCATCCTCCCATCCTGTAAAAACTTTGTAATTCAGGAAACACCCGACCGAGGAATTTACAGATTCAAAAGAATACCACCAGACACAAGTTGTATAGAAAATTGCCACCCAGGCACCTGTACCTCTTTTATGTCCTTCCCATTGACAAGAAATGTACTGATTAGTAACAGAAGCAGCTGACTTGCAGAAACCAAACAGACTGAGAAACTGGCAGCTTAGCATTTTCTATCCAACTTCCTCATGCTGCTCAAGAACAAACATGCCTGAGCAGCCATAAGCATAAGCCTGCATTATACACACACAGCTGCACACATGAATATAACCTTCTCATACCTACTATGTAACATTATCCACTCAAGAACACAGGGAATAAAGGGAATGTATTAATATAGAATTAACAGTTTGGTTGCTGGTGAAAAAAGTAGCAGAATGCACAGCAGCAGAGAGATTAAAAAGAGAAGATACATTTTTTATATTTGTACATTACTGTGGGGTAAACAACTATTTATTTGCTAAGTGATTTCTGAGCTTACAAATATGTCAGGCATACCCTCGTATATGAATTATGTATTTGCAGCAGTGGAATGAAATTTTGCAGCCAACACCCTTCATTTTATAAATAGTTTGTCCTGAAACAATTTGTCAATCTTATTTAACGGTTGCTATTTCCTGCAGTACAAGGACACTAACTGATGCAGGTTAGAGTTCTCCTGTCAAATAAAAGTAATAACAGCTGTCTCTCACAAAATACAGTAAGGGTACCTTGCACCTTTACTGCCAAAACTAATCTCATATTCTAAGGATGCCCACATACTGTCATGTATCTCTTCTTCTGTCTCTGAAAAGTAGAGCTACATTCCCTATTTCTACGTTTATAATTTCTCCATAAATTTGCTATTTTTGTTTTATACCATATTCAGGTTTGTAGAATGGAAAGGAATCCCACTTCACTGCAGTCATCTGTTCCTAATACAGAGGAGATGGACCAAGATGACAAGATGGAAGCTCTCTCCTGTCTCCACCTGCTCCCTATTTTTTTTTTAGTACTATTTCAGTACACTTTAAACCTTACATGCAAAAACCAATATACCAGATGACCATGATTGTCCCCCTTGTACATATACACTGTACAGCGTATATGATGTGTCCTCTCCTGGACACCACTATCTGGGGGTAGATAGTTGGAGAGTGACATTTGTTTGCTACCAAGTTTTTTGAGTTTAGTACAAGCTGCACTACCTCATGTGCTTTGGCCAGGAAATCCCCTGTTGACATTACAACCCAATTGGAAGCCACCGCACACGTTGGACCTGGTATGGGAACAGAAATGCTAAAAGCCTTAGATACTTAATATGAGTTTCCTCTGTCTAGTGAAAATATATTATCTCTGATCACTGGGTATGCATCTTCCTCACCTGTGACCAGTTTATCAAGGGTATGGTTTTCCCAGAGCTGTACCCACCTTCCTTTTTCCTTTATACAAGCTCTTAAATGTGATGAACTTAGAAAAAAACAGTTTCTCTCTCTGCTTCTCCTGAAACACAGGCTGCACCACACTCTTGAACAGACTCTTCTGTGGCATGCAGCACAGCTTAAACTTGTTTATTGCATCTATCAAAGCCTATCAACAGCCTAAATGAAAGCCAAAAATATTTTTAGTTTTCCTCACAATATAGAGCAGATTGACACTGTTCTTCTGTTCAGATTAGATGTCCTGCTAAGGAAGCATACAGTTCTCTCCATACAATCTTCAGTCAGTATTGAATCTAGCTACCGAGGCCAGGAGCTACAAAGTCAAAACCCTGTAATAAGACCACTCTGCACATATAGCACTGTAAAATCAATAAAGACATGCTCAAAAAAAAGATATTGTGGCTTCTAAATAAACAAATATATCTGTATTTTATGGAGTATCTAATATACCATGCAGAGTAAGTCTTCTTCCATGGTTTGTAACATGATTTCAACAACCTCAGAAATGATTTTAAGTTTTATCAATTCCATTCTAGCCTAAAGTGTTATCTCTTTGTAGTATGTTTTTCTGCAATTATGTGATCTTATAATGAAGGCTTTTAAAATGAAAATGGAAGTGATTTCTGATGCACTAAAGAGTAACTTTTTAAATTACATGATTTAGATAATTCTTATTTTGAGAAGCCCTGATCATAAATACCTTAAAATTTGAAAACCAAACACTGTAAGCTCAATTTCTTTTGGCTGGCTTGGATTGGACACAGAACAAAAAATAACTTAAAAATATTTTGGTGATTCTTCTATAATCCCAATGCCAGACCTACTGTTTTCACTAATTTTTCTCTCTCAAATAATTAACATCTTTTTTTTCTGATTCAAAACTATAGTATTTTATCAACTGACATTGTACTTTTACTTTTTCGAAACAAAATAAAACAAACATAACATACATTTTTCAAAATCTTTACTATTAGGTGCCTAAATTGTTCTCTGAAGGACAGTCCAGAGAGGTAGATCTTCTGGCTGCCACAGCTACTGTCATGGAAAGTGTGGAACTACTGAGCCAAGGAGGCTTAGACAACTGAGAGACATCATGCAGAGTGCACTGTACATTTGATATGTGCACAGTGGCTTTTCTATGTCAGAAAAAATCAGAAGTTATTGGACAAATGAAACTCTGCATATATTGGAACATAAAACCCACCCAAATCTCATATTTTTCTATATGTATAAGTCTTACCCCAAATACTCCCCATTTGTAATTGCAAGTACACCAGGCAGTTATTGTTTATTTCATTATCCACAAGTATCTCACAGACCAAAGTCATGTAATTAAACACATCCAACATAAAAGTATCCAGTAGTTTCAAACATTTACATTAGAAACTCTAAAGCAAGAGTTATGTCTACAGTTGCTTTATTTATACCCACAGTTCTTTAATGATAGGGCTGTTGTACAAACAAGATCAAGTTCTGTGTTCGCAATCCTATATTTTTTTTCATCTGACCACTCTTATCTGTAAAAAATAGATTATATAGAGTATGTTCCCTCTTTGTACTGGCTTTCTGTCGCTGTCACATCCTCCAGAGTTTGTGGAATGGACTCAAGTCTTACATACCTTACATACAGTCCAATTACTGTACCTATGAAGAGAGATGACTATGTTGATTAGTAATTAACAATTTATTCAAAAGACTGTCTGGAAAAATGGGACAAATAGTCCCATGAATGAATAAGAAGGATCTGTCTTGGCTCAATCCTTGTTTAGACAGTGATTTATTTGGTTTTGTGGACACGTTTGCCATCCTAATGCTGCTTTTATGATCTCTGTTTCCTGAGATATCTGAAAAGCTAAGTCTCATGCAAGCCTTGATGGATGTCTGCCTAACTAATGCATGTAGCCATTACTTTGTATTTTCCTTCTTTATTACATTTTCAGAATCAAAAGGAGATAAGCGTTACCATGAGCCACTGTTATCAATATCAAGGAGACATACACACAAAAGATGTTTGAACAAAATGAAATTCTACATGGCAGTAGTAGACAAGCTGTTGTTGGAAAGTGCCAGATAATTAAATTTAACAGAGAACCACCAATTTTGGACCTCTCATAGTGATGTGATCTGTCAGGCACAGATAAGAATTTGTATTTTAAAAATAGACAAAGTTTCATATTGTATCTTTTTTTAATGTGAGAACAAAATAAACTAGTTGTTTGTACAAACAGTTCTAAACAGTATGTCATGCTATAAAGGACGATGCACTGCTTTGGTTGGGCCATCACATTTCTGATACCACAAGACATCAATTATGAATAATAAAGTGGGAATCGATGTTCACCCAGTTTATCAAAGAAGTTCTGGGAGAACAGCAGAGGTTGAACTTCATCTCAGGTCAGTTTCCTACCCCGTGGTCTGGAGAACACACAGCAACAAGAGGAGAGGTGGGCACCAGAAGGGATATGGCAGACCTTCCCAGCCCAGAGCAGAGACCTGGCCAGCTGCCTGCTACATCTCGTGAGTGCCTCTGGCGAGCTCTGGGGGGTTTGCCTGTTCTCTGGCACTGATGTCTCTTTTTCGCTTCTAACACATCCTGCACATATAAATTTTGGATTCAATCTAATAGAGATTGCAAGCATTTCTGAATATTTTAGAGGAAGGAAAATATTTTTTTTCAGTGCCATATGTGAAAGCTTACAGGCAAAATTTTGTCACAACGTGATCTGTTTAATGTGATCTGTTTAATGTGTTCAATGTTTAGTGTGATATATGGTCCACAAATTGTATTGTGGCAAAAATGAATAACCTACTAGTTTGCATTTTCAGCACAGATTTTCAGACATACTTAATATCCGTAATACATTAAACACAAACACAACTTTGTATCTAGCATAAGCACAACCCTGCTGAAAATAAAGAATATTTTCTTAAAATACATCATGGGATTTATTTGGTTTGTACTTACAAAAGCATTTAGAAAGATGAGTTCCCTTGCAATCAATATTGTTACACTAACTGAAAATAGGTGTCTGGGTGATCACATTATTAAAAAATTTTCAAAGTATCAAAGTTTAGTTAAAAAAAAAAAAAGTTTTCATGAGTATCCTGAGAAAATTACCTTTGCTTTCATTCACTGCTTAAAATGTTTGAGGGGAGCCTTGTGGTACTACGTGCGGGTGCCCTGGCACTGTCAGGGGGCTGCAAGGGCACCTGATGGACACAGCCAGTTCCAATGGCCCCACCACAGGGCTTGGCTGGGCCCAGCAGCCACCCTGGGGCAGAAAATGGATTGGGAAAGGGCAAAAATCCCAGACAGTAGAGAGGATTGAGGAAAAAAAGTGAGAGAAACACCCCTGCAGACACCAAGTTCAGTGATTAAGGAGGCTTGGGGCCACATGGAGGCGAGGAGGTGCAGGAGTTGGGAGTGAAGGAATGAAGGTGAGCATGAGAAAAAAATGTTGGGTGGAGGCTTGGTGGTGGTGGGTTGTTTTTGTTTGTTTCCCACCATCCAAATCTATTTTAATCAGCAATAAATTAAATTGGTCACTGACTTCATCTCACCCTATGAGCTTTTCCATCTTATCTTCTCTCCTGTCCTGCTGCTGAGGTGGAGTGAGAGAGCGGCTGAGTGGGTGTCTGACATTCAACCAAGATCAGCCCACTACACTTGGGGATCAAGCTTGGGAACTGATTTTACTAATTTGGGTAAAAATTAGTCCAATTATAGGAAAGCAAATGGAGTTCATTATTCATTAAAATGCTAAGCATGCTTGTGACGTGACTGTCATTTGCTACACAGAAGGTAAATGGTGGTGTCTGGACACATTTCCCCCATCCTTCTTCTGTGAAGGCTCAGAGTTCTGGAGTGCTTTCAGGAGCTGCTTAAACATATTTAAGGTTTTGCTGCTGCCAAAACAGATGAGATCCTGCCCTACTTCCCACACATCACCGCACTACTCCTTGTGTGTCAGCAGTAAGGCTGATCCGGCTGAAAACTACTCTGTTAATGTTTAGTGCTGGAACAAAAAACATCATTTCCAGCAAAAGTGCAGTTTTAGAGGATCGTAAAACTATAACCTCGGTCTTTTCCAAGGTCGTGACTCCAATGTACCTCAGAAAATATTTGCCCTTTATAGACTTGGACCACAGTTGTTACCCTACTTTTACACTGGATTTTCTTAAAATGTCTGTCCTGATTTATTCAGATGTAAAGCTGGGCAGATATATCCTGTTGATTTTTTTTTTTTAGCTAATTTGTCACAAAATTTTATCTGTATTGTTTGACCAGACCTGTGATAAGACCTGAGGACTTTCTGAACCACATTAAACTTATGATCTACCTAATCTTGTATCTTCTTTCTGACCACTGACAGAATCAATTATTTCAAAAAATGTGTGACCTCCTGCAGTAGTTATATGGAACGTACTTTGCTGTATGAAAAAAAAAAATCCTATCCACATATCCATTTATTTTGCTCTATGTATGTTTTTTTCTTTCCACTGGAATCTTGCAAGAAATTACTGTTACAATTCTTGTTACAATACAAATTCCAAGTGATTCTGATTTCTGCAAGCTTCTTCCTGTAGGAATGCAGTGGACCTTCTATCCAGACAGTTAAAAATGGTAATATTCTTCCCAGGTATAAAGTATACTATAAAGTACACTTGTAGATATATTATTTCCCCATAAATCTTCCCCCCCCCCCCGTGTTTTTAGTTTCTTTTCTGCCTGCCAAAAAGTAAGGAAAAATCATGTTCCCCCCTGCCAACTCCCCTCCCCACCCTACCACAAAAAAAAAAGAAAAGGCAGGAAAATGAAGTCTGTTTTCTGACCATCACTGGTGCTGAGGTTGACTGGGAGAAACAGCAGGGACTCCAAGTACCACCTCTGGCTCAGTGAGCTGACTGTTTGATTGTTCTCATTTTATTTAACTGCTATGTATAATTGCTGCTGTTTTAGACTGTAACACAATAAATGCAGCACTGTGGGAAGAAAGAAACCTTTTTTACACCAGCAATTTCATTCTCTTCCTTATAGGGAAGAGAATAGTAAGACCTGCATTTAACTATATTACTTTGTGAAATTTTAATTTTCCCACAAAAAAATCATTTGGTATGTCTGATTTACCCTCAATTGCCAAAACCCAGAAATCTCATTGCAACCTATGTTGCCAGTATAAGGTAGTAAGCTACTTTCAACTAAGGAGGTTATACACAGTTAAATAAATTTCAATAGATTAACTGAAGTAAATTTTTCATTACTGTTCTCTGTATTTTCAATAGATTAATGCACCACAGACCTATATAAAAATCATTTTTCATTGTTGCTTACAGGTTTACCTTTAAGATGGAAACGATTACAGAAGGCAAGATGTATCCATCTACAGCCTAGGGATTTTAATTTATCAGTGGAAAGTTGACTCCCAGAAAATAAATTAAGTATTACGTCAGAAAAAAAAAATAAAAATACAGGGAAAAAAAAGGAATTGTGCTAATATTTATTTTATGACAACCTTTTCTGAGACAGGTCTGGAAACTGTGGCAACTTTGTGCACCTGTAATTTTGGTGTTCACTGGAACAATGCTTTTGTGCTTGATTCTTGAACACTCCCATGATAATATGTGAACATCTTTCTAGTAGATAGTACTCTGTTGTCCATGAAATCTAGAAATGTAATATAATTATATATATATATATAAAGGCATAAGTTGGGAACTTTTCTTTTCCCCCCTCAACCAACTTAGAGAATACACAGGGAACATCCTCTACCTTGTGAAGAGTTTAATATTAGTTTATAAGATACTTTCTTTTTAGTGAGGTATACCACGTATAAACCCTAAAATTAATTCTGATCAGTTCTCTCCTCCAGTCAAATACACTAATTGAAATGAAGTTTTATTTGTAGTCCTTCATGCTCCATCATAGTTAGTGGTGTTTTACTAGCAGGAGGGTGATACAAGTATTCTAGGACTTGTTCTTGTTTTCCTGAATGGTCTAGAAGCAAAATACTGCTAAGGCAAGAAAAGCAGAAAAACTTGAGAGCTTTGCTATAAACTAGAATGTTTTTTTGCACTAAATGGGGTCAGAGTACTGAAAGTAGTTGGTTTGGCACCTCCATCATTTACAGCCTTCCTCTGTGCTCTGTGGGGATTCCTCTAGTGGTGACCCAAGCACCAGTCTACATTTCTTGAATGGCCAAACCAACTACAGTGGAAGTAGTAGCTCCTGTAATAGGAGAATACTATAGTCAAAAAAAAGCAACAAAATAACACCAAAATCAACTGACCAGAAATATGTATAAATGGAAAGAGAAACTACATCTAAAACACTTGAAGGAACATTGTTAATATTTTAATGGATTTTTTAAATAGGAAGATCCCTTGTAATGCATAACTATCTACAATTATTTCTTGTTTCAGTAAACACTTTCTAATACTCAACAAGTCTCAGAAGGTGTTTCCCCATGACTCTGCTTATTAAAGTATCCCCTTTAACCCACTTTGTAGTTTTCTCAGTATTGTTGAATTGTCTATATATAATATGTTACCAAAGAAATTCTATGAATTGGATGACAGATTAAGAAGCATTTCTAGTTCAGATTTGTGTAACAGATCCTCAGGTTTTACTGCATTTTTTTAAAGTGCTTGCTATAGATTTTTTGACAAGTTCTTGGGGTCATTCTTACTGAATTTTTGCTTTGATTTGCTTCTTCATTTTGTATTTACCTTATAGTCAACTTTATTCTATTTCACATTCCTAAGAACCCTATTGTAGCTCATGTGTCTATGCAGATAATCTCTTTAGTAGCAATCCACCTCAGGACACAAGACAGTCCAATGTGCATGCAAGTCCTTGAAGCTATTGTTCAAATGAAAATTCAGATCCCCAAAATTTGCCTTGATTTAAATTAGAGTTATCTGTAATAACATATTTAAACATTGGTGAATTACTCCCAGACACATTCATAGACAGTATTTCATATTCTCAGAAGAAACTGTCTGTAACTGAGACACGCAGGATAGTGAACTGAGATGAAAATTAATTTTATCACTGCAACGAACACACTACTACCCCAATCAAAATTCATTTGCAAGTTTTGGTGGAACAGGAACAGATGCTGGGGAATTAGAAAATAAAATTTTTCAATCTCTCTCTCCCCTTTTTCCACATTCAGCACAGAGCTGTACTGTGTTTTATTACCAAAAATAACAGGTAGGCTTTGGGCAAAGTGACAGCCACCGCTAAAGTCATACATCAAGAGTTAGTTTCACAACAATCTGCTTTACAACACAAAAGAATAGTAGTATTCTTTCCAAGTGAGTTATTTTCCTTGGGGACAATTTACTTTGAGGACATATTGCTTTGCATTTTCTTATGGCTTTTCACTTGTTTTGTGAACTTTCATTGAAAGGTGCCCTGACATTTCATTGTCTTTATATGTTGTTGCTTTTCATTTGACCTGTGAATGATCCCCACTTCCACATGCTCTCTGTGAAACATCTGCACAAACAAACAGAAAAAGTACAAAAAGCTCTAACCCAAATGAAGTATTGAAGCCCTTGTCAGTATAAACAATTAATTGGTATGGGAACTGTGACATGCAAATGAAAGCCCTGTAAATATCCTCAGACTATACAGCAACTGTTTTCATCTATTAAGAGGATGGTTTTAGTGCAATGTTTCACTGAAATTGCATCAAGCCTGGCAATTATAAGGAATCTTAACAGAACAAGATTGTTTCTCTTACTCTCCTCATCCCTGGAGGAAACATCAAAGCAATTGGGTGAAGACAGGCTATCTAGGCTATAGCAAGCAATGCTGCTTAGGCATAACATATTCAGAAAAGTATCCATGCAATTTCCTAACAACTGCTTCTTTGGTTAACTTCAAATAGTTATCAATTCAAGAAGTACTGAAACAAAGCTAAATAGCGTAGTAATAAATTTTCAGTGTTGATTGTTGAAACATTTTTAGATTAAGCAGTGGCAATATAATAAATTAATTTCCAAATGCTGTATTACCAAAACAATAGCACCTAATCACCTTGGAGCATCCCTAAAAAAATAAAATAAAAAAAAATAAAATGTTCCATTTCCCATTACAATAGTTAAACAGACATGTAAATTAGAGGGATGGAGAGGACTTTTGCTTACTAATATCTATGAGCTCTGTGCATTTTCACTTATTGTCTTTCAAAAATGAATAACAGCCTCCTATCAATGAAATTACCTTACAGGAAATAAAGACTTCATTAGTGTATATATATATATATATATATATGTTTCTAGGCATTATTGCTCTCTATTATTACAATTACCATTATTACAATTTCAGCATCCTGTCTACATCACTGGTACAGGAGCTTATGTAATGACTTGGACTACAACAGCTATGTCACTACTAGTGGAGATTGAGTTGTAGAAACTAACTCAGATGGAACTCGTTAGCTAAAGACACACAGCTGAAATATGTACAACCTGAAAGACCACAGTAATGTATATACAGCTCCTGTTGCTTAAGAAATTCACATGCAAAAATGTAAGAATGCACACTAATGAACAGATAAATCAAAGACAAACCTTACTCAGAAATTATCTGTATACTGGTGCACAATGGCAGACGTCACAGCATATTTTTTTATGATGCAAGGCTACTCAAGATCATCTATGGATATTGAACCATGGCAGTTTGGGATTTGATAAAATGCAAGTTGATGGTGAGAGCAGACAAAAAATAGAAGTGCTATATGAACAGTCAACAAATGAATACAGACTGTCTTTCATGGCAATTTCAAATATCATGTATTTCCACAGAACTACACACTCACTGATCTAATAGACTTTACATCTGAAAAAGCCATTACTTAAAGTCATTTACTACCTCCATTTTATTTCTAGGAAAGTGCCATGCCTTAAAGCATTTAAGCAGGTACAGAAGGTAAAAGAATCCATGTTTGTTGAAAATACCTTATATCATTGGCGTCAACACGGTTTTCTTTTCACAGGAAAATCTCAAATGAAGGCTCTATCAGTCAGTTTCTAATTTCTTCTCAGCTCAGAAAAAATCCCTTTTCTTTTCTCCCTTTAAGAGAAAGACATTCCATGTAAACATTTGCCTGTACCTCTGCAGCTGTATTTTCCATCTTTGCTTACAAACAATTGCTGCTTAAAAAGTCTTTTAATTATACTTGGTTTCTTCAATGCCTTTCAGCTGCTGATTGTCAGAAGTTGATTATCATGAGAGTTAACCAGATTGTTAAGATACACAGAAAAAAAAAAAAAAAAAAGACATGAACAGGTTTCCTTCATCATGGGCTCACTTGGTCTGTTTTCTTAGTGTGCTCCATTATAGATATATATCTGTAGTTTTAATAAGTGAGACACGTATAATCAATTGTAGTGACCCACAAGGTTCCTTAAGTTAGCATGCTCAGTGAACTCATTTGATACTAAAGAGACCTGGATTTGTACTTCTGTATTTTTTTTTTCCTTCTATACACAATTCAAAACAATTTGTATTAAAGGGCAAGAGTGACAGAAGAAAATTCAGTCTTTAGACTCAAATAACTTCGTAGAAAATTCAGCTTATGCCCCATATTATTTTTCTTCTATAGAGTCTCCGATTATGGTTAATTAAGAGAATTCACCTAGCTTTTTCCCCACAGCTCTGACTATATGCTCCAGTGAAGTCTGAATGCTTACTGTACTGGAAGTTGTTTGAACAAGACTGTTAGAGATCTTTAAGATTTTTGTAAATCAAATCCCCTATACACATGCAAAGGATAGGAGAAAAGCTGTATCAACATATTTATCCTACAGATGGAAGCTGAGGTACACAAAATTAACCAATATGCTGAATGTCAGACAAGGAATCTAGCTTAAGAAATCTTTTCAGCCATAGATGTCTTGAATCCTTGATCAATACCTTCATCATACACCATAAAAGCTGTTCTCAGTGCCCATCTCTTACATGTATTGCTGTTGAGTATTTTCCTTAGTGTGAAATACAATCATTATTTCATTTTGCAGGTCTTGGCAATAGTTAAGACAGTAAGAATACTTAAAAATAAAGACACTATTGCACATTGCAATTTTTATTGCATATTGCAATATTTGCACATTGCAGTTTTTATTGCATATTGCAATTCTTATTGCAAAGGCTTAATTGCATAATTCAAAAGTTCATTGAAAGTATTTTGAATAGTTTTGAAACTCATTTTTTCACGACTTATATACTAAGACATCAATATTATTAACCACAGCAGTAAAAAACAATGGAAATTTCTATAAATGTATAATTACCCTTCCAATTTTTTTAGGGAGTAAAGCCCATATTAACAGAGAGCATTGAATCATCGTCACCAAAGTCATGGGGCAACAAGAATTTACACCACCACTTAATGTGTCTTTTCCATCAGAAATTAAAGAAAAAAAAAAAAAAGAGGTGATATCCTCCAAATGACTCCAAGATCTATGGCTTTAATGAAATAAATATCAGGGAAAGCTGGTTAAAAAATGTTCCGGCTCTCAGAGTCGACAATTATTTTGTACCTTGTGGCTGTCTGGATAGAATATACTTATTTATCAAAACAACGAAGTAAAATTAAACTCATTAGATGCAAACCACAACATTAATAAAAGAACGCTATTGCAATGTCAAGCACTCAAAGTTTAATTCAGCCTCTTTCTGAGGCTTTTATGACAATCTCTGAGTACCATATTTTGGGGCAGATCTAAGCTTATTCAGCACCTATGTTGCTTGATTAAGGAATTTAAAGAGTCCCCCCATCCTGCTCCATGAGTGCTTTATAATTTGTATAGAATTCACAGTAGATTCTTAAGATAAAATTGGTTTTCATTGTGAAATTTTTGGAAGATAAAAAAAAATAAAAATCCACTCTTTTCTTACATCTAATAATGGACCCTGATTTTTTTTCTTGTTTTATTTCTTGAGCACACTCAGCATATACTGCATGTTCCTATATACTGGAGCACAGCTCTCAGTGTAGGCTCTTTTGCTGCCTTCCTGGCTCATTTCTCAACCAGTCCCAGCTCTCTCCAGCTACGATTACTGGCTGTTGCTAATGGAACTATGCTGGCAGCTCTTAGCCTGTTGTCCGAGTATTCAATTCCTTATTAAAAATGTTTTCCCTAGAGATCCCTGCCAATTCTCTTTTTGCCTGGTTAATCCCAGTTTCCCACTCCATGCCCAATTTTTATATTTCTTCCCATTCTCCAGGTTGACAAATCATCAGTAGTCTAGGGCTTTTGCCCCTTAAGCCTTGGTCACCCCCTCTCCCAGCCCAGTGCTGAGAGTTTTTGTCCATTATTGTTACTCTTCTATCTACTGTGGTCCCTGCTGGGTCCCAGCAGGTACATGCAAGCCCAGCTCCCACTGCAGGGGCTGGCTCCTCTCCATTGCACAGAAGAGTTACCAAAAGCCATCGAAGGATACTGTTTATCAATGCCATTAGTCTTGCAATGCAAGTATGCTCAGTCACTCTGCGGCGATGCTGCATATTTATCAGCCTAAGATGCTGAGAGAAGCTTGAGCACACCCAATAGTGACTGCTACTGGAAGTTTTGCATCTTCAGCATTAACAGATCTCTCTTGCCTCTGTGAATCCCAAACCTTTTTAAGGGCTTTTAATTTTGCTAATTCTAGGTGGATGTTCATGGGGATGGCCACAGCCACATCCTCTTCAAAACTGGCAACCTTACTGTAAGGCAGTAATACTAACCCCACCTAAAAGGAAACTTTCAAACATGACAGTTTTGTGTAGAGATCTTAATTGTGTTAAAAAATCCTAGTGAGAAGCAAATATTTCTAAGGAGACAGCAGATAGCCTTTGGGAGTTAGAGAAAGATGGATAACTTAATCAATAAAGTAAGTTTTAGTATGTTAATAGAGGTAACAGTGAAACGTGATCCATGTTTCAACAAGAATTTTCAGGTTTTCTTAGAGGTTTAAAACTTCTTTTTACAAGTCCCTTGAGTAGCAGAATGAACCTCTCTCACTTATTGGATGAACAGTGCATAATACTTTGCGTAATGAAATTAAGCAGCCTGAAATACATGTGAACATGACTAATGAGACAAAATGCAGCAGGAAAACCAAGCAGATGGCTTGAGTATTCTGGAACAGAGAAGCAAGGAGAAATCTCGTTTTTTTTTTTTTTTTTTCAGGATACATACAGAAACACAAACATAATCTTTGCATTTCTGTATAATACTGCATCTGTCAGCACTTTGATGGTCTATGTATCACAAATGAAAGCTTGCCAGAATACTAATATAGCTGCGGAAAACCTTTATGTGTCTTCTACAGCGATGCAAAACGCAAACAAAATGAAGGGGAAAAAAAAAAAGTTTCCTTTTGTATTTTGTATCTTGCTGTTTTAAAGGTATGAGAAGATACCTAAGTTAGTAATGTATTTTAAATGAACCGGTCTTCCAGTATTTCTTCACCAAGAGTCTGGTACTCAGAGACCTCCTCAGTAGTAAGAACATTTGGGGGAAAAAAAAAAAAAAAGAGGAAAAAAAAAAAGAGAGAGAAAAAAAAAAAGAAAGGTGCAGGTATCAAAAGATGATGGGAAAAGGCTTTTTGTATCAAGAAAAGTCAATGACTAATTTATGAAGGATGCTACCAGAAACACAGGAGCATGAAGATAAAATCAGTTTGCTCTCTTTCCTTTCTGGGAAAAATGAAACAAAACAAAGAAACAACCTATACCACAAAACAACAACAAAATAAACACAGAAAAGATTAACTGTTAATTTCTACAATTTGAGTTAAAATGAGGGTCACCAGGTAGCTTCTCCTCAAGAGGTACTCTTTGGCTGAAGGGTATAATTCTGCTCTGCATGCAACCCATAATGGCACTGGCTGTTTACATCTGCAAACTTCTGAAAGTGCCGGCAGCTATGTTATAAATAACAAGCTGATTCAGAAAGTGAAAGTGTCTGTTTGAGCAATTTTGCAATGTCTTCTTTCTGCCTTCTCCATCACAAATGATTGGAATATAATGCTTTCGGATGTTCGTTTTCTGACAGCTCAGATTTTTATTTTTTTTCACTAGAAAATTTTATTTAATGTTTTAGAATAAAAAAAAAAAAAAAAAGACTACCTGTGATCAGCAATATGAAGACAACTTGTCAACAAAGTAATTTTAACCAATGGTCAGAAGAACACTATTTTATCTGCACCTGTTGGTAAGTATAATAGTCTGTTCCACTGTTGGTGGTAATAATACAGCTGTAGCCCACCTATCACGTCTTTGACTATTACATTCTCCTATTAGCTGGTGCTTGCAGTACAATTTGGTGGTGTAGAATATTTTTACTACCAACACAAATGGCAGTGGTCTAAGATCGACATTCTTTAATCCCTTCAGTTAATTTTTAAAATATATCCCTGCACTGTTTGCACCAGTTTCCCTTTTTTTTAAAGTTCATAACTTTTATAATTGTAGAAAGATACTGAATAATCTCATGGTGTATCACTATTCAGCAAAAAACAACCAACAAATTTAGTTCTGGAAGACAGTAATGATCTTCTTTATTATTTTTCCATTGACTTCTGACTGCATTACTATCTCCTGTACTAAAACAAGCAAACAAACAAACACACATTTCTTTCAGTCTGAAGCATGTTAAAGTTATCTCTTCCCTGCAACAAGCACAGGAGTATCTAAAAACCTGGCCCCTGCAGCCAGTACAGTCTTACAATCAGCCTTGACCTAAATTCTTCAGGTGACATATGTAGAGATTTGGTTGATATCTTTATTCTACTCTAAATGACTCTTAATTACACTGCAGCACAAGTTTTAAGCTTCAACTCAAGAAATGTTATGAAGTATTCATTACATGATAAATGACCTTCAGTGAGAACTACAACACACATATATCATTCCAGCCCATATTACTGGTATCAGGTCCCCTCTGACCTTGCATTATAAACCTTGGCCACTGTTCAAACTATCAGCAAAATCCAGCTTATGTCACCTTCCCTGCAGCTTTCAAACATAACTTGTGTTAAACATGAATTAAACCTATCACAATACCAATAAAAATGTGGGGTTTATGATCTCAGTACCTTGTATTTATGATCAAATGGGGTCTGCAAATGACCTGAGAAGCATTTCTACCAATTGTGTATGGAATATTGTACAATGTAAATACAGACCCAATAGAGTTTTGTGAGTTAAAGTATCAAGTGATAATTTCTACCTTGTTACTGCTGTAAAAATGATATTCTCCTACTGTAGAAATGTTTTTAAATAAATTCAACTGTAAAGCAGTTTTTGTGATGTTCTGCAATAATTTGTACCAAAACAGAGTGCTCAAACTGTACTTTTATACCATTTTAGAGTTCAGTATAATGTTTTATATATAGAAAAACTTGCAACCATAAAGGAAGCTGGTAGGATCAAAGTTCAAAACAAAGAAAATAAGGTGGTTCTTTTTTCAGTGGTGGCAGATCTATGAACTCTCAGAAACATACTAGGGATGCAAGAAATTAAAAAGTTTCAAGCTGAAACTGAATTATCACTAAGAAGAGCAATTCATTGATATTTAGACAAAATGCACCAGAAATCCCTTGAGCTGAAAGCAGTCAGAGGCTGGGAGAATTTTCAAGAAATGTGTAATATTTCCTTGCCCTCTTACTCTTTTCTGTGGAAATCTATGGCTTGTTGGAGACAGGATGCTGCACTCTGTAGGTCACAGGCTACAAGAATCCCTGGTCTGAACCGATGGGACCATTCTTCCATTCTAACAAAAGATGCTCTGAATTTGCCCTATATTTTTGCCTAAGCAAGGGCAAGGAAACAGATGCCATCACATTCAAGGAATTAGGCAAAACCACTGTATGATGCATATGCATCACCTGGTCATCGTTAATACTGCATGTAAATTCATTTCTACTGAACAAAATTGTATGTCTTAAACTTGGTATGTTCATGATAATCATTCCTTTAGCAGTAGTACCACTGTACCTAGAGTGCAAGTTCTTTGCCATCTAGAAAAAATCATAATTCAAAAAGCCCATATGAGGGTTTCACCATATCACAAGTGACGTATATCTGGACATTCCAAACAGTCTGTAAGTACCTTGGGATTAAAATCTGCAAGAAGATTTTACATCCTAACATAGCATATGTTCTTATGAGGCAGACAGGTGTAATCACAGAATCCATCTCACCTGGAAAAGCAAGTGCAGTGCATGAAGTGACTACAGTACAGAGTCATGTGTACACAAAGACTTGTTACCATCTGATTTGGTAACTGCAATGGAGACAAATTTGTTCTCTGCTTTGTTATAGGTATCCATACTGTACCATATAGTTACGTATATATAAAAACCTGACCTCAGAGATACATGGCCAACAACTTTGAGTCGTCACCCTTCAAGAAAATGTGCCCATCCACAAATGACACTATTCAAGCTCATATGTGTTTTCTAGTCTATCTGGTCTCAGTAGGAAATTTCTGACTTTCCATTTGGGGATATTTTCACCAAGAGAATTTTATCTTAAATTCTTGTATATCTGTTAAAGTTATACACATTTATGGAAGGAAATTTTGTTCCCTTTCTACTTCTTTATCAAAAGCAGTAAGCAATAAATGTACGCAGAAACCTTTTTAGTATGCACTGACAAAAGTATCAGTCTTGATCTTGTTATTTAACTGAGAAGAGTCAGAAAGTATTATAAATATGGCCCTATCTTATTGGACTGTGTGAAAAATTCAATATAATTATTACCCTCCTACTCCCACTTCACTTATGTAAAGAGTTTATTCAGTAACATTCTTTCACTTTAACTACATCTCAGATAAGTAACCATGAACTTTTCTACTATAGCCAAAACAGACTGTTTCAGACACCTTGTTCTGATATCCTATATATTTTTTTCCTCCACATTAATGCTGAAGCATGCAATAAAAAGTATGAATCAATAGTTCACTACAGTGTGAACACATCAATTTTATATCATTTCCTTATTTGTGCCAAGTCCTATCCTCAAACTTTCATTCTGACCTCTCTTACCAACTTAATTCCACACTGATCAACTCATTTACTTGCTATTAAGGAACAATTTCAAGCTTAAACTATGAGTGTGACCTTCAATTTATGAAAGACATAAAACACAAGATCAATCTGATGGTATAGACCTCACTGTAGATGGAAACTAAACTTTTCATGCTGTAAGTGAAAACAACCCAAACACATAAAACTAACAAACTGCCAAAGAAAGGGTAAGTTTTTGAGGTTCTGTCTTCCATATCTGTGCATGTGCTCAACTGGCAATTATTAAAGTCAACTGATGTGACCAGCTGACAAATTATAATACCAAATTAAGAGTTTAATGTTCTTTGCCGACATCCAGCTGATGTGCAATGTTCCATGCTGAACCCATAAATTCTGCATGTCCTTTTTAAGATGTCAAAACCATCTTCACAAAGCTTTCACAATAGGAGTTTACAGCTTACCAAGATCCTGTACGTTATCTCAGGTTGTACTCTCTTCAAAACAATAGTTTATTATCCAATTAGACTGAAAATAATCTTTTTTTTCCCTACAAACCACTTTCATGAGTTGACTTGCCATTCCTCTCACATACACAAAGAAAAAAAAACCCACTTGCAAAGTATTGTTTCCTAACTGCAACATTTAAAGGGAAGGTTGCTATTTCCTCTGGCAAAGACTTATGACTTAGACATAAAATATGCTGTAGCCATGAAACCATAAAAAAATATACAATCAAATTACAAATCTCAAAAGGCGTGAACTTATCACGTGCATCCAGGCAGAGTTCTCACAGCTAGGGATCAGATAAAGATTTTAATTAGCTCCCTTGAAAATTGCTGTTCACATTTAGAATGAACAAAAAGTTCATCATCACTTCTTTTTCATCCACTATCCAGGAAGCTTCATTGTCAGAAAATACACTAAAACTCTACAATCAAGTGATGAGATAGGTGCACACATAAAGCAGTCAAATTATGCTAAGTTACAACAAAAAGCTGTTTGGAGTGGGAGTGCTAGGGGAGTGGGAGTCCTATGAGGAGAGGCTGAGAGAGCTGAGACTGTTCTGCCAGCCCTCCAAAGAGGAGGCTCAAGGGGGACCTTGTTGATGTACACAAACACCTGAAGGGAAGGTGCAAGGAGGGTGGTGCCAGGCTCATTTCAGTGGTGCCCAGTGGCAGGATAAAAGGCCATGGGCACAAACGGAAACACACGAGGTTCCTCCCAACCATTCCACCCTGGTTTCCAGGCACACTGATGAACAGGCAGCCAGGATCCCAGAAAGTGTTTGTCATGCAGTCTAGATGTAGCTATCGAGGTCACAGTCCTCAAACCAGATGGCACCTCTGCTGCCATCAGTCTCATTTCCGACTCCTTGACATGCCACTCTTCAAATGCCAATACAACAAGAAAAAATACTTAACTCTCTCAGCTCCAGGTTTGTGTTAGAAACACTGTAAACACCTAATATCTACAACTGTATCACCTCCCTTCTCTCCCCCTGGCCTTTTTTTTTTTTTTTTTTCTGCTTCATCCAACTGCATCCTCTTATTTTGCAGCCTGCCAAAACTTGCCCAGTTCTTGATCATAGAATCATAGAATGGCTTGGGTTGGAAGGGACCTTAAAGATCATCTAACTCCAAGCCCTCTGCCATAGGCAGGGATTATCTCATTATCTGTGTATTTAACTTATCTAGGCTCCTTTCTACTCTACATATTTCTTCAGTTTCTCTAAAAACTCCAGCTAGACCCCAGCCCATTAAGGAACTGTTCTGTTATATCCTCTGTTGGTTCTTCCAAGCAATTACATGCTTGAATGGGAGTCGTGCAGATAAGAGACGAATAGTAGCCCTCATTGATATAAAAACTTCTCAAGGTTGTGATTACACATGTATAAAAGGAAGTAGAAAGATGATGAAATAAATAAATCTGATTTTCATACCACTTCAAAGGTTAGTTCAGGAATATTGTAACATGGTTAAAATATTATTGGAGGCAAAAATTAATTTCCAGTATAAATATTATATTGCATTGCATTCAGGGAAACAGAAGGTTGACTCACTACACTGTTGTCTGTCTATATTGAACTGAAACAAATTGGAGAAATAATTCACAATACAATAGCATTCTCAGCAGTTGCACATGCTGTCCAGGCTATTTAAATATTTTATAACTAATGGCTCAGAAAGGCACAATTGACAGTATGCAAAGACTGGATGATGAATCATCAGGTAGTTTAAGTAAAATTTTGTTTCATTAACTGTTTTGTTTTTAAACCACCTGCACTGTATTGTCTTATGTACTAAGACAGATCAAATTGTTCTCAGTCTTTTGCTAAAAACTAGACAAGCTTACAAATGATAAGTTTTATTGTATTACGAGATTGATGCCAAACTGAAGAGCTGTGTATTGTGAGATTCTAATTATCTATTTTTTTGGCCAAGGATTTAATATCAGCCATTGTTAAAGATGAAACTAAGCCAGATTTATCAAACCTCTAATAGCTTTGTGTCATATGGAAGTAATTTTCCTTTTTGTCTCCCCATCTTCAAAATACATTTATTAGTCCTCTTGAAATGTAATTTTTCAGTTGAGGTTTTTCTTTGGTCAGCTGGCAACCAAACAGATTACAGCTAGAATACCTTCAGAGTGAGGAATAAATGAATACAGACCATTGATTTCAGTCAAATCAGACCTGACTTCCACCACTGTAAATACTGTCTGTGCATGCAGTCCTTTGTTTGGACAAGAGGCTGAAGTATTTAGATGCCTGAAGATGCACATAAGCACCTATTGGAGTTTACTGAAGTGTCTAAATGAGTAAGTGCTTTATTTCCATGAACTTCATGGGAGTTAGAAAACCTACTATGCATTTCACTTCAGCTTTGCTCCCTTCCAAATATTTTTTACTAATATACTTAATAGTGTTAATTAGAGATCTCTTTTCCCAAAGGGTGACCATCAAGACGTAACATTCATAGCGATATAGCAAACCTTAAAACCAGGGTATGAGAAATCTAGTAGTTCTAACTTTCAGCAAAAACATCTTAGGTTACTGCATCGGCTCAATTTCCAGGTTTTGTGACTGCAAGATTATTCCTTCTGGTATATGTGTAGCTTTAGCTCTATCTGCAAGAAATATTACTATGCAATGTTTACAATATACTAGGTTTTTTCTTTATTGTCACATGATTTCAGTTTCTGGGTCACCCTTAGTTAAGAATTGTAATTGAATCATAAGGAAGATCCTTTTTTTTTTTTTTTGTAGTCACAGGACTGCAGATTTATGTCATTCATTGCTGACAAAAAATGATGCTAATATAATAAGCCTGCTAACCACCTGGTCTTACACGTTCCTTTATGGAATTAAGGAACTAAAACAATTCTTTCTTTAACCACTGCTCTAATTGCTGGTGGGTTGATTTTGGCAGTAAGGTGGAGAGTAAGAAGGGAATTTGTTACTTCATCTTATGTGTTTTTATGGGATTCCAGCTTCTACTCTCTCACATTTTCCCCAGAAAATTAAAACTCATTCCTTTGTAAGCTGAATCCAGAGGTTCAAAAAACATTGGAGTTTCAATGTATTGGGAACTGTGCAAATATGCAGATGAAAGAAAACCATTATAACAATAAAACAAAGAGTTTAAACATGCTAATAACGTACTGGAGTCAGTACATAGTACCTGGTTACTATCAGAAATTCCCATATATGAGTATAACTCCAATTTCTATCAGAAAATCTACTAGAATTCCTATCAAGCAAAGCCAATTCAGTAAGAAGGCTATACATTACTAGCCAAATGAAGGTGTAAAGACACAACATAGAGGAGAGCTGGAAAAAGCCTAGAAAAAATATTGGATTTTATACATAGAAAGGAAGCAAAACATAAGTTCTTTAGTAAACATATCCAGATTTTTCTTAATTAACTCCTCAGAATGGTATTTCAAGAAATAACTTTTATTGGTAGATTATGATTTGGATTTTGGAAGATTAGCAAAAAAAAATAAAAGTATTTCAGTTTTTGTTGTATGTACTTAGTGTTTTCGGCAGTATTTCTGTTATATACTATAAGAACATTCAAAACTATATTCAGTTCAAATGACACATCCAAACAACTTACCTCTGAGTCTATTTTAAGACATACATTCTAGCACATCAAATGGGAAGAGCCTAGAACAGAGATGCAAGGCCAAGTTCTGCTACTATTTCAGGCTTTCTCTTGTGGAGAATTTAGATGTCAGTTACGAGCATCTTATAAATGATTTATGTTTTCCACAATCACTATTGATTAATTATGACCTACATTAGCATTCAAACAGAACCTTAGCATTATGACCCTTTAAGACTGTACACAGTCATTTCAGGTGAATTACTGGTATGATCCCACAGAATGCCAGTAAATAGAGAATCTCAACACAATAACTATTGAGGAAGTATAAAAACAAACAAAAAAGCCTAGCAATGAGTCACAAAGTCATGTTTGTGTAGATATTACTTTTAAGTGTATCACTTTGAAATTATTGATCCCTTCTGTTAATGGCTATTCTAGTATATGCCATTCAGCTCGTGAAAGCAAGAATCACTTAAGATCCACCTGCTGTCCTGGATATACTTATATCCATGATGATCTCTACATTAGTCTATGTATTCTTTGAAACACATGTACAGAATGATACTAACATTATGACAATTTAACATCCCAGGGTAGGATCTTCCACCATCCTTTAAGTGGAAGAGTACATGGATATACAATGAGCAATACTGGGAAAGAGGGCATTATGCTGCCACAAAAGCATTTTGCAGCATGCAATCCAGTAAGCTTCTATAAAGTAGAGCTGCGATTGAAACTAAAGTAAGTTTTCGTCCCACTAACAAACTGCTGAAGATAATTAAAAATGACTTGATTATTTCTGCAAAAATAGCTCTTAACATAAAGGTGAAAAATATAGGTGGGTGGGGAAAAAAAAAAAAGAAAAAAATGATCATGTAAGAAAAATCAATAACATTTTAGTTGCAAGTAGGAAAACTGAATGCCAACCTGTGTTTTCTTTCAATGAAAGAACGTAATAAAACAAGCTACTGTAATTGGTTATTAACAACATATTTTTCCATAAATGCTATTTATGTTTGCTTCCAATTACATTGCTAAAGTTGTGCAGAAAGACTTTATTTCATTAGATCCTGCTTATTTACAACTATACTCAACATTACTCATTAAACTGATGCACCATTAAGATAAGGGTATTTTTACCCTAGTCCTTTAAATCACTTTAATATCTATATAATTCCTTAGGACTAATTTAACAACTGATACAGCTGAAAATCTAGCCAGCTGAGCATCTTCATCCCTTTCATCTAAATCTAGTATCTCCAATGATTAATGAGAGAGTAGATTTGCATAAGAGTCCCATATAGCCCCATATAGCTATAAGCCTTCCTATTAACACAAAAGGGTTTATCACCTGTTGTTATCATTCCTTTGGGAACTTAGATGTTTTGCAAAGATTGTTCCCCCCACAAATCTTAAATAACCTTTATAAGAATTCTTTAAATACTAAAAATCAGGAGAGTAACAAATCACTCCTACTGAGAATACACCCTACTAATAAAAAGGGTATTAAAAGCTCACTAATAACAGAGGCTGTGACACCATATTTGAAAGTGATTTAAGTCTTCATTAGATATTTTTTGTTCCAAACAAAATTTTGAGGAAGTAATAGCTGCTGCTGAAACTAAAATTTACGAGGAATGGAGCCACATTTTCTGAATCCTTCCAACGATGCAGAGGACAAATTTCAGAAAGCAAAGCAGTGCTAACTAATTTTAGAGCCTCAAACCACAGTGCCAATGAGTATAGTACTTGTTAAAGCAGTCAGTAGTACTGCTAACCTGGCTAAACCCTATTAGGTACAAAGGCTGCAGAAATGAGCTGTTTAACTCAGGCTTATGATCAAAACTAACCAAAAGTTATGCATTCTTTAAAATCAGCTTTCCAGGACTTCTACTTTCTTCAGCTGTTATATCCAGCTACTGTCTCTTGTCTTAAACTGGACTTCTTTGTCAGTGTTGTCTTGTCATTACATACAGTTAACACCTCACATGATGGATCTACATTTCTTGACTAGGTATTAGAGCAGTCCCATAGTCATGAAGTTCAAAGGGAGCTTCCCCGGGCACTACAACAAGCACAGGAGTATTTTTCTGTTTTGAAGTTTTCATCCACTTATTTCTCAAAATATAAGATGCTTGGCATTATTTCTAAGATTAGGCTCTTAGTTTCATTAAAACATACCAAATTATTTTCTATCCCTCAATAAGACAGAAATGCCTCACCTAGGTAATGGCCTAGTAGCAATATGCCCATCATGGCTCCTTCACTTTTGCTTGGAGGAAGGAGCTGGTACTTCAAAGTAGTTAACAAGGCACACTGAGGAATTGTGGACTATATGCAGTTCTGAGCAAGTTAAAGACTGTTTTTAAGCTATACCAGAAAAGCCACTGGACCTTTGTGAAAGCTTGGCCACCTCTGTTCTAAAACATACACCCACATCCTTCCCTCTCACTGTAGATATTATTAAACAAAACTTTGACACATGCATGCACACACACAACAACCTCATGCGAACAAACCCACAGCAACCCAAGTGTACCATGATACTTTCATGATCCATTTCTTGGCCATGCAGATGTAATTAATCAATGTTACTACCCAGGGATAGATATATTATTATTGGTATAATCAATAGCGTTATTTTAGACACCTGGTTGCAAACAAATCAACACAATGTTGTTTTACATATAAGCAAAAAAATATTAGAAGTCATCCATAGCTCAAAAACAAACAAACTAAAACAAAGCAAAAACAACAACAACAACAACAAAAAACAGGAAAAGAAATAGAAAAGGAAACCTCAAAAGAAACCCTGCAATCTCCTGAGATACACACTTCTGGGCTTTGCTCAGTATTCCTAAATTAATATACCGAAGAGTTCTAACACCGTATGTCTATTATCCATTATCATCATTATGTCTAGCATCCATTATCAAAATCCATGCAAAAGCAGTAGGAATTTTTCTTAGTACTGAATTCTTTCAGCAACTTTTTTTTTTTTTTTTAACAGCAAGCTGAATTACATTAGTGACCCAGCATTTGGCAAGTAATGCAACACATTGTGGAGTACTTGAATTATTCATAAGCTTGAAAAATACTATACTCCTTCCAACAGGCAAAAAATAACCCCATGAATAATCATATCATACAGACAAAGGAGGTTATGAAAGTTAGCAGAAGTTTCCCTAATGTTTTGGTAGGTAAACAGGCAAAGCAACTAAATGCAAATTAAGCTTTGACCTCTCACTTTTTTTTTTCCTTTTAACCTTTTTCACTTAACTCAAACTTGGCTAGAATCATACATTGCCACTTTTTCCTCTCAGCTGAACAAATTATTACAATGTTATTAGTACATTGTCTTAATTTACACTAGTCTCCTATTATGCTGTATCACTGAACCTATGGCTGTCTCCAGTGTGCATAAAACTTTCTCCCTCAGGCTCAAAATCTTTTTCCTCTTATTTTTTTCACCTTGCCTTCTCACATTCTTTTAAGTTGGAAATATCATTCATCAGTCTTCTCATAACAGACATCTTGTTCCTACCCCAGTGAAATACCTAAAACCCATGATCTGCCTAGCTCTCACTTCTTCTTTACTGTCTATACCTACCTGGCAATAGCTTTGCTCATCACTTTTTTTTTTCTTTTTCTCTCTTCTCTTGCAATATCTGTGCTGAACTTAAAAATTGTGATTCTGAAGTGCTTCAGTTCATACTTATTGATTTCATGCATTCAACTTTTCTTTGGGGAACATTCTCCCAACTACGATTTGACTGGCATTTTCCATTTCCTCCTTTCAGTCTTCCTTAAACCCATTCCGTTTGAGCACTAACTCGACTTAAGCAACAAAATAGAAGCCAAAGACTTCTTTTAAGAAATATCATAATATGAAATTGTAAATGTATTATTTTATTTTATTTGCATAAATTAGGCTAGATTAAAACTTGAATGAAAAAAAATCACATTGCTCCATTGAATATCTGCCTAACCCTATCTATATGCATTGTAAGTAAAAAGTTGAAGGTTTTGTGTATGGAAATAAGAAAAAAAATCCAGAGGTCTCAAAAATATTTGTTCTTCATATACACACATACATATATGCACAAGGTATAACAATAAATACACTAGCCTTGTTCCCATGATGGTTAAAGTAGCTGTTAATAACAAGATAAAAACTTTGTACTTGAGCAGAAACAAACAGTAAAATAATTTTTACCTCTAGGAATAAAATACAAACACAAAAAATGAGAAAGGGATCATACACAGTGAGGGTGGTGCAGAGGTGATAATGCAGCTTGATTATGCTGAAAATACTGAATGAAGGGATGAAGGTAAGATGGATAACAGATGAGGTAATCTCAGTTATGTTAATTATACAACTCAGAAGAAAAGCTCAAACAAATCCAGCTGACAGTGACAGTACAGCCTCTAGCTCAAATTCTGAAAGAACAAGAACATGATATTTCAGGTAGGAAGATCCCTATTTTGTCCTATATATATATATATTAGTAAGTAGAATAACTTAGAGTAGTGAAGTATGAGAGAAGAGCAATCTGAGCAACTGATGGCCGATAAGCATCAAGAATGTGTATGTTTTTAGAGGAAACTTTCAGAAAACATACATTTAAAGACAGGCAGGTCAAGGGAGGATTAAAAGGTGAATCACACTAGATCAAATCAATAGCTTTCTTCAAGGTTCTGTTTGTTGTTGTTTTTTGTTTGTTTTGCGTGGTCTTTTTGTTTGTTTGTTTTAAGACACTGGGAATGTGATAGACCTCACATATCTGAAGTTCAGAAAAGCATTTTCACAGAATACCAACATGGGAAATCATTACTCAATCTAGAGGAAATTAGGAGTAATACCAGGAATATTAGCTCAATAAGAAACTAACTAAAGGAAAAATGGAAGTGATTAGTGTTGAAAAGTTTCAGGCTAGAGGGAAGCTATTAAGAGAGTTTCTCAATGACCAGTCTTGGGAGCAATCTCGTTAAATATTTTCATAATGACCTTGGCAAAAGTATCAGTACTATACTGGTGAAATCTTATGATAATTCATTTCTTGGGAAGTAATCAATACTGAGGAGCATTAGGATATCCATATGAAAAGAACCTGATGACCTTGAGGACATGAATATTATTAAATGAAATGAAACTGTAAGACACTTACGGCAAGGCCATCTCCCTAAGGACTAATAAAAACATTTATTCTAAAAGCCAGAAGCTCATCAGTTGCAAACAACTGAGGTAGAAAAGGATCAATCCTAGGATTTAAGTATGAGCTGTTATTGTTATATGGACAATGCAATCCTAAACTGTATCAGACAAGATTTTTCTGGAGAGAAGGTAATACTGATATTATTGTACAAGATCTGGGGGAAATCTAATCACTGATATCTCTAATATGCCACAGAATCCTGCTCACTCATGTTAAAGCATGATAAGCTTAAATTGAAAGAGGTGCAGAAAAGAGCTGCCAACATGATCAGAGAAATGGAAAATCTATCTGACAAAAAGAGACTAAAAGTGCTTAAGCATATCTGGTATAGTGAAATGGAAAAGTATGAGAAAATATGCCAGGGAACTGAACAGTGATGGAGAAAAATAATTATGCAGTCTATGGGCCACAGCTGGCACAAGAAAGAATGAATATAAGATAGCTATGAATAAAGTTAGGCTGTAAATTAAAAAATAAAAAAAGTCTAAATATTAGAACAATAAGAATCTGGAACAGCCTTGGTATAAAAGAAATGGATGCAGCTCCTATCCTCTCCTCAGACTAACAACTAGGTGCATGGTGCTTTGGAAGCTCATAATATAGACCAATAGAAAGAGCTACTTGAAACAGTAAGGAGATGCAGCTGGCAACCCTACCAATCTTACATTTGCAAAATTCCTTGAACAGTAACCAGGATTTTTCATAAGTACTGATATCTTTTTACAGGATCGTGAACTGTTAGGTGACATTTTCATATACTTAAGTATCAACTCTGCCTTAAATAAAGCAAAATACCTAGGAAAGATGGCATCCAGTACCAGCCATGAAGAATCCAATTTCTCAGCTCTCAAATCTACAACTCACCCTCTTCTCAATACACATATATTCCTGCTTGTTTAAAGACATGCAGGCATGGCGATTTCCTTTGTCTGCTTTATATGACTTCAGATATAGTATAAAAGATGTATTTACTTGATGCAAACCAAATGAATATAGAAAAAGGAGCTTTCATAACACCACTGTGTACCTGTACTGCTCTTCCACTAACAGCCACTTTCCAGAACAGGCTCACACGTGCAATTTATTCCTAAGGAGGTAAGAACTGACAAAAGTCAAGTATTTATTTTTTGTAAAGAAAGAGTCTAATCTAACTAGATACATGAATTTAGACAGTTCAATTACCATAGACCCTTGTGAAGGGATATTTAAAGAGCAGTAACCTTTTCATTTGTCTAAAAGGAAATGACTGAGGATCAAGGAGAGGGGTGCGCTGAAAGAGGAATGTGTCAGTGAGATGTTGGCAGTGCCTTCTTTTATGATAAGGTCAAGACTCTTTACTGGGCCAAATGAAGAGCCAAGGAAAGCCATCATAGGAGGTGCCTTTTAAAGCTTAGTACTTAGTAATACAGCTGTTGACTGAACAGCATCCCAGCTAATCATCCTCTGCCCAGAATGTGGGCCATTATAGAAAAAGACACTTTTTCACACTCTACGTTTTCCATTGCCATATTGTTGGAGTGTTTACCAGAACATGCTTCTCAGATCTTCAGAAGCCTTACTGAAAGGGAAGTAAACTGCTTCATACTATCATTAGGCATTATTCTTTTAAGTCAACCGTGCACTTCCCAGCACAAGCACATGCCTTAGATTTAATTGCCTAATGCAATGATTATTGATAATGTATTTAAACTTATTTTAAATACACGCATAAGAAACCACCTATATCGAAACACAGATGGTGAGAAAATACACTATTAGCAAGCGATATTTAGAGCTTGTTTCTGGGCTAGCATAATGTGAGGAAAGGCAACGTTAACAGCAACATAAGAGAACACTTATTTTCTATATAGATAGAAAAGGAAAAATAACTGTGTACAAATTTCATTCAGGAAACAATTTTCTGGTTGACTATATACAAGTATCTTCTGTGTCCAACACTGCCCTGCAATGAAAAGGTATTCAAATTTGTGCTTTTATTGTTATTATGACAGTTATTTTCCAATACTTCCTGACTACAGTGAAGTTACACAGGATTTATATGTGTTAAGGGGATAAAAGACTGCAGCTCAATGCCTTCAATTCAACCTGCTCTGAATAAAAAGTTGTTCATCCTCTTTTATCACCAAACTTGCAAAAAAATATTTGGACTTGGCTTACAGAGGCCTCCTAGAGGGTTTCATGGAGGCCTAGGATGCGTGTGCTGTGCTTAATGAAAGACATTCTGCTCTAGCAGGGTTCAAGGATATCTATTAACAGCTACACTGCAGTCACTGTGCTACTTGTGAAGAGAGCACCATAAAGGTTCCTGTTTACACTCAATTGGCTTCATTTCTTCCACCCAAGATATGGCTTGCTCTGTGCCCATTGACATAAGTGGTGTCACGGGATGTATTGCTGTGCTTTTGCACTATTTAAGCGCAAAACCTACCATCATTCCCAATTTCTCTCCCTCTCTTGGGGGTATGAGTATAGAAAGAATCTGATGAATTATCATTTTTGTGACCTCATTTGAGAGCTGAAAATACAGATCATATTTTTATGGAGCCTTCCAGAATTCACTTTCTGTTCATTCATTTTTTCAGTATTTGCTCTGAACTCTACCTTCAAGGTAATTCACATCTCACCATCAACCATCTTGAAAAGCTGTTTTGCTATATATGTGCTATATATGACTTTGATCCTAGATCCCTAGAAACACAGAATGATTAAAAAAATCACTTTGATAACTGAACCCCAAATTTACATTTAAATGAGATGTTTCTTGAAAAAATAACTATTCCATGTTGCTCTAAAACTATTAAAATGTTCAGTTTTAGAGCTTGCCTTCTTTTATGTAGCTCTTGAGTACTAACTTTGATCAATGCTCAGATGTTCCATTTATTCAAATGTGTCATTTCATCTGCAGGATTTGTACTTGTTTAGCATTGCAGTTTCATCAAGATCTCTTAGATAAGCTTGAAGAAAAGGTGTTGGATTATTATAATCTTAAGTAAAATAAACTCAGTGATTTCCCTAGAAATCCTTAGAGCAGTAGCACTGAGCAAAATTAATGGAGAACTGCATTTACTTTTGTTGTCACTTAAGTGTTTTCTCTTGTTCTCTTTTATTTCTAGCAGTTTCTAATCAGCTAATTGGTTTTGTCATTATTAGGCTCTGCAACAGCAGTCTACCTAGCAAACTATACAAAGAGAGCAGCTGCTCGCATCATGTTGCTGTACATTGCTTCACTTCCTGAACAAGATTTATCTCCCTGGTCCAATCTGTCATATAATTTTGAGGGAAAAAAATTAAAAATTGCTGGTTTACTAAGAAAAATGTGTAGATCATAAAAGTAGAACACTTTCCAGTGAGTGTGGAAACACTGCGAATGTGTTGAGTATTCACATTTTTCCTAGGATGGTGGGAAACTAATTTGTTTTTTTCCTGTGCTGGTTAAATAGATGATGTTGTTATCTCAGGTGACATGTCAGCAGAAAGCTAACACGCAGTAGAGGCAGTACACAATACTAATGAAACACTCCAGAGGCAAATCTGGTACACTGTCACTAATTCAAAGTTTATGGTAGGTTTTCTTATCAGTGAAGCCACCTTTTCCAATTTCTCTTTCTCTACCTGCTTTATCCGCATTAAGCTCAAAGGAGCAAGAAAGCTCTTGGACATGGCTTGCTGAATATTGGCATGATTAATACCTGCTCCCTGACAGCTGTTTGAATTGAGGTACTCTCTTATTGTAAACAGCCTGGACTGTGCTCATACTGAGGCTTGGCTTCTGAGGAAGGACCTCTCATACACAGAAGAGGATGGCAGAAGAGAGGGGCTGCAAAACCATTTTCCACACTCACCCTACTTTCTACAATAGCTTTTGTGTCACAAAAATAGTCAATGTAGTCACAATCAGGATTACAGCGTCAAGGATTTTTAAATAATGTTAATTCTGAACTAGCATCTGATGCCAACAATTTATTCCATATTCAAAAAGGTGGCGTTTACTTGGCCATCAAGAGGCAGCTCCAGCTGAAACACAAATGGGGTCCCGCTGATTATGCATGACAGCACAAATGCCAATAATTAAAACAGTTTTCAAAGAAAAAAAATGCTTCAACTAATTGCAGGTCTGTGGCCTGAGGGTCACTGAAGATTTCTAAACAAATCTAAATTGCCTTTTTAATTTAGCCATCATAGCATCTCCATGATAAAAGGCAACTATTGTTGCCGTCTTCCAGGGGAGATTGATAGAAAAAGGTGATGGCATGAGGGGAGCAGATAATGTATTATACTAATCCCTAGTATTTATAAGCTAGTTTGCTTTTGTTCTGTCACATCTCTATTCACCCGTCCATCCTCTTCTATTCTCTATGGTAATTGGTTGCTGTTCACCACAAACTGGAGACATCTATCACCATGGCTTCACTAAAATTTAGATGGAACCCATAAATACCTAGGATAATGTTTGTAAACAACCCACAAGATCAAGTTTAGCTCTGTTGTTACAACTGAATTTGATGTGTGGTGTTCACATCAGAACTCACGTGAAACATCCAACTTGAATTACCAGTGCTCACCTCTAAGAGTACCTTCACATGACAGAAAAACAAAACCAACACACCAACAAAAAACTATTTTTAAGGAAAGCTTGCATTAATTAAAGCAATTGACAGCATTTGGCCCTAAAATATAGTCTCTCAGCCATACAACTACAATCTTGATTTGATTTTTGTTCCAAAAAGCTGCTGCTGTGTGCTGGTGCCTGGCTTTCCATGATAAAAACAAGACTGATTTTCAGTGGCCCTGAAAAGCCAATTCTCTTTAGGGAAAAAATGTTTCTTCCTACAGCACCTCCTTTTCCTCTCACCATAAATGTCATGTGCACACTTCAGGAGCACAAGACACCTTCCTGTTTTCTGCTGAATACTGTTTTTTGCTCAATTTCTAATCAACCATTTGTTTATGGAGAAGCAAAACCACACAAAGAGAGCAGCTGTTCCCTTGCTGTTGCAAACACGCAGCAAATGCTGTTGCAGGCACAAGCCAGAAGTGGCTGCTAACACAGATTAAGGCTTCTTTGCACCCCAAACTAAGTACCTCTCATCCTATGGCATAAGCAACTGAAGTCCCATCATCAGTTTAATATAGGTTTTAATCTCATGAAAACCCAAAACATTCTGAAGATACTACTTTCTAATAATAGTATGATCAAAAGACACAGAGGATGTTTTAAAAAATAATAATAAATTTATTTTTATAATATTTTACAAGTTTTGTACCAGAGTATTATAAGCACCGAAACATTTGGCAACAGAATATAATTATCAAAATTAGATGTGTATCTACGGTAGATATATCCACTAAGGTATGCAAAAATAGTGTTTTCTAAATCACAGGTCAATGGTAGAAGGCATACTTAGTACTGAACACAAAAAAAGGATAGTTCAAAATTAAAAAAAACATCTAGGCTGATACTCCTTCATCTCATTACACCTTGTAACACTTGGAGAGTTTTTAAATAGGCCATACCTGTTAAATGTGATTTCTTTAATGTTCTAATTCTGGGGAAAGGAAACGGGGGGTAGGGGAGAGGCAGGGAATCAGGTTTACATGAAAGTGCTTAAACACATATGGTTCTCAAACGGGTTCTCAATGGAAGCTGTTGGTATGCTGATTCTTTGAAATACCTCCAGCTGAGCATACTAAAACACAGAACCGCAAATACAAAGTCAATGATTTCAAGGGAAGTTTCAATGTTTTAGAAAGGGTTTCCAGGGATTTTCAAATGAAATAACTTATTCCCTCCCAAGAAAGAACCTGCCTTTCCATACTTTGCTTCAGTGAAGATCCCTTGTGTCAGCAGAGCTCTGTGACAGAGATATGGCCATATGGATTAATTTGAGGTATCTCAGTCCAAACCTCTACTGCTCAAGAAATTCAAGATTCATACAGCTATTCAGTTCTCAAGGAACACATATGATCCTCCACTGAAAAAAAAAATAAAAAAAATGCGAAAGACGAGAACAGTGTTTGTGAAAATAGTTTTTGTTTTTTGAAATACCACCAGAGATGAACTACTGACTTGGATACCTTCTAATTTTTTCCTCAATACTTCAACTGGGTTTAAAATAAATACTATTTTTGTTTACAAGGAAGCTTTTTATACCGCATGTTTTACAATGAAGTTTATCTAGAATGAGTAAAAAACAGATAATCATGTTGCCACCCTGAAAATTGCAAAGAAATTATCTAATAATAGCTGTGGTTTGTATTAGTGTGCAAAACAATGACTAGAACAAATTAGGTAGATTTTAACAAGAATTTAAGCATATTCTACAGTGATTTATATACATTGTAATCTAGTCATCAACAGAAATTATTTGAACAGTATGTGGCCTTTTCTTAATTCAGTTTATTTGATAGCTGTAGATCATCCAAGTTACATACATATTAAATATACATAAGTAGAAAGCAAGATATTGAACAGCAAAACGTCAAGTTAAATCACAATAAAAATCCACTGCAAGACTCAAATCCAGATGCATTTTGAATTTAATAAAGTAACTATACATTGTTACCTACGTAATTGCTGTTACTGGTAATTGCAGTGAAGTATAAATTAAAATAACCCGTTTCACTGAGAAAACACAGACTTGATATTCTTCAGAGTATTTTGTACCTAGAAAAAAATCAGTCACCTATACAATTATATATCCCCAGATATCACAAATAGAAAGCAGTTTTGCTAATTGCTAGCACTTAGATTTTCGGTATGTAGAGCAAACCTGTACTTAAACTTCTATTTATAGAGTAATTACACATGAGAAGGCTGTAATTGCGCCCATCTAGCACAGCGTGGTCGACGTCCTGGTGGCACACTGTGCCTGCATCCTGTGCAGTCAGGGGTTGGCCCTGGTGCCACCAGCAGGGTCCCCATGGTGGGTGCTCGCCACATGAATGTTGCGGGAGGCCCCGAGAGACACAACCAGATCTGGCTGTGGTTGGAAAGCAGCTCATCCACCCAGAAAGCTGTCCTGCCCCTGGGAGGCCTCTGGTGATGCTCTGGGAACAGCTGCGGGATGTCGAGTGGGTGCCCCCGGCCTACTCCCCCTGCTCGTGCCCCTGGCAGCAGGAAGGAGCCCAAAACAGACATTCACAGCTCTGCCCCATCCTCCCCGCCCTCTCTTTGGTTCTCACAACAAAGGCACAGGCCCATCATCTTCAGAGGCAGAAAATATCATTTTTATCTACATATTAGAAAGTCTTGAGTGGCTCTTTATGAGACTAAAATTACAATTTTTCCCATTTCCACTAGCTGATAAAGTGAAGGAGAGAATCAGTCCCCTAAAGCAAATGATACTATGCCACCTTCAGTGCGAGGGATATACATAAAATCTAAAATGCTTTCTATCTGAGCGAGAATATAAATAAAATTATGCTAAGTATATGCTCGTGACACAAAGTAATTTTTGGTGATAATTTCTGTGTGGGAATGTTGCCTAGGCAATAGCCTGTAGGGTAAGGACACAGAACTAAAAAGCCTTCCTGGAAAAGGTAAGAAAAAAGTATGATAATTTAGAGTTGGATGAAGTTTACTGAGTTGCTGGAACTGTTCCTGTTAAGCTGTAATCTGGTCTGGCTGTCATTCTTGCTCTGGTACGAATTTTGCACAAAGACTGAAAAAAACAGCAGTATGTTCTCTCTGTCTCATACCATGTATTTATCTTGCCCAAATTTCTCTGAGAACCACCATTCTTAGCTATGGAAAAGTCATGTTTCTTTTTTCCTGGAGTTTCTTAATGAAATGTAACAATAAACAAACATTTTCTGAAATATTCTCTTCACTCCTCATATATAAATCCCTTCCTAAAATCTAGTTAGCCTAAATCTGTCTCTGCTAAGAGAATCATACCCACTGCCTATATAACCCAGCAGGCAAACAAGCACAAGCCAGGAGCATCCACATATACTAACAAGATGAGATGTTTTAGACAAACGTTACTTGCTTGTTAAAGAAAACATGCAAGTGGGTCAAGTGATTAGCTTTTTAGAGAAGTTACAAAAGAGGTACTCTACTTCAACCTCTGTTATTCCATCAAAATAATCACTCAAGTTTAATGAAATATTTGAACTCTTTAAAACATTTAGGCCATTTCATTATTATTTAAGACTGAAAATGATGGGGAAGAGGAGCAGCTTTAAATCTGAGAAAGATTATATAATAGGTCAACCTCAGTAATAAACAAAACTATGTACACTGACCATTATCTAACTTTAGCTATAACAAGTCTTAACAGGCATAGACATATGATGCATTAAAATACTAATCGCATTTATGCTTTTTTGAAATACAATATATATATGAAATTATTGACAGTCCAGTGACCTCTCTTGAAAAGGCTGTATTTTTCTGATTCTACTATTTTTATAAAAAGAATTTCATTAATTGAAAAACCAATACAAAATGCATACTATTAAAAAAATAATACTAAATAAAACACTCCACAGCTATTTTCTAAGCAGAACGGAAGGGTGGTAAAGAGCAGGAATCAGTAAATGAACATGTAGACATGAGCACTTGAGGTTCCCTTTACAGTCAGAAAGGAAGAAACAAATTCAGAGGATGGCTCTTTTTGCTTACTTCAGGAATCTACTCTAGGTTAAGATGAACTGTCTTTAGTCAGTTTTAAGTGAATGTTTCTCTCTCCTGACTACAAAAACAGATGTTAGATAATGTTCTGATGGTTATAACTGTACGTATCTAGAAGGCCAGTAAGCTGAATTCCACCCAGTTTCCAGATGCTAGCAAAAAAAATAAATTAAAAAAAACAGAAGTTAAATCTGGTAAGTAGAACTTGCTTAGCTTAGAGAGCAAGATTTAGGTGCAATAAGATAAAAGGAAAGAGAGAAAATGTCTTCCCTGTTCACCCAGGTCAGAACACAGAGTAGTTAAATCACAGCCATGCAGACTGAGGACAGGCTTCCTAGCGGTCAGTTAGTTGTTGTCGATGCCTAAGCAGACACCATAAAGACACCTGTGAAATCTCCATACCCCAAAGTTTTGCTAAAAGACTTGACACCTCTTGGAAATGATTCCTGTTTAACATGTAGTTGACAGAATGGAAAAATTCTTAATAATCCCTCCACCTTAGAAGTGGTACCTGGCTGATCACTTCAATATCCGTCTTGCATACACATCTATCCTTAGGTACTTTTAAAAGCCCACCAGCCACCAGGAATCACTGTCACCCAAGCCTGGTAGCACCATTCCAGCAGAAAAGCTGAGGGTCCACAAATGCGTAACACATACATTTTTTTTTCCTCTGTTCCGTGTCAGAAACAAAGGCAGCATGCCTAATTTCATTATGGTGTTGCAAATTAGTCTCCTTTAACCTAGCAACAGTCATTTGGCACAGTGGCTTAGTTTTCCATTAACTTCACTAATCATATTCCAAGTCCCAGTAATGATTTAATACCTTGTGTTCACTGCCAGTGCCACTGCTGCCAGCATTTTACCTGCCCTTCTCCCTCTCACAACCCCCTATCAGCATCACACAACCACATCAACACGGGGCCCTTAGCAGTGCTCTCACCACCACTAGTACCTCCCTGTGTCCCTCACCCTCACAAAACATATCAAGTCTCCTTGCATCAGTAACTGTGCCCTCAGCTCCAGGAGCATGGAAAGTCCTTATCTATGGACATGAGAGGCATTAGTTTCTCTTTGTTTCCTCTGTGCCAATAAATTTTCATAAACCACATAAATTTGCTATGCTTACCCCCCTACCAAAACAAAATATCATTTCTAACTGGAAATTCAGAAAATTTCTGCAAGTTCCAAAAATTTTCTATTTTATCTGAAAATTCTGTAAAAAGCAGTGCTTTCCCATGAACAAAACTAAAACAAACAAACAAAAACACAAACAAAGCAAACAAACAAACGCTTTGGTATCTGCTCAGTAGTATTTTTCAGGGAAATTTTGCAATCCATTTTTTCCAATGTAGAAGGAATTAACTGTCTCTTCTCTTATGCTGGAAAGGTGCATTGACCCTCAACAATAACCCAAACCCACACATCCTCCTTATGCATCCTTTTTTCTCCTTCCATCTTTTCAGCCTACTGTGGTATTTTTTCTTTACCTTTACTTCCTTTTTTTTCCAGCACTCATGTCCAACACTATCTTTAAAGATACTTCTTACGCTACTACTGCTGTTACAGATGAGTGAAGCTGTTAGTGAAAAATGACAACAAGAAAACATTTTAAGTATTCTGGAACTAATCACCCTTTGGTGGGAATTTGGTTATGTACAACTGTGTGACGATACCTTACAGATTACAGATTGCATATCCTTTTTACTACTTCGACTAGACACCTAAACCACACAGATACAATTTCTTATTGAACTACTAGCCTATACTACTGTTACACCTTGTAAAGGAGAGAGACACTGCCAAGATTTTATTTTATTTTTTTTTACTTCCTACTTCTATAATTCAGTCTACCTCTTCAAACTCTCCAGGTTTTAAAATAGCTTGAGTGCTTTTGCAACAGAAGTGGAAAATGAATGTATTGGCCATCTCAAATTTTCCATTAAACTTCCTTTTGACACTTGAATTAACTGAATTTGGTAACTGTTGTGTATGTTGCCTGTGTCTCTTTATGTGGAATTTTTATACAGTGCTTGCTATAGGAATGAAGTGCACATTTCCTTCTGCCCCCTTAACATTAGCTGTGGTTGCTGGTTTTCCCTACGTCCCTGATGGAGATAGAAGGAACACTTAATGGTCCTTCTCCTGGCATTTATGCTGTTATATTCAAAATGGGACCAATGTGCAACCAACTGGTAGCAAAAAATCTTCCCATATCATGGTCAAAATTAGTCTCAGATGAGACTGAGTGCCTTAAAATAAACTGTAACAACTAATCTGAACCTGTTTTAAGCAAACACCAGTAGTCATTGTCCTAATTTAAATAAATTATTATTTCCCACCCTGTCAGTACACTAAAACAAGCACAGAGAAAAAATCCAGTAGAAACTTTCTTCATGTACAGAAAATAATGGAAATGGCAAATGTGTTAGAACAATTCTGAACACTGTGCATTTCATTAAGTCTTGATAGGTCAAATCTGAAAGGAGAGCACACTGAAGTCTGAAAGACTTTAAGCTAATATTTGAAATCTCTTTGATAAGTAAGTATTTCAACCTTTCCTTTAAGTTCTTAGTCAAGTTTCTACAAGAAAGCATAAAAGTACGCTTTACTGCTTACAAACTCAGCGTAAAACATGCTCTTAAGTACAAATTCTGTACATGTGCACTGGAGGGAAACCAGAGTGAATGGGAATACATCACTGTTGTTACTGGTAGGGACAGAATATGGCTGCATCTTCTTGCCCATGCTCAAATGTGTAGCATGGCTGTTGTAGGTATCAGACCTCTTCACAGAACAGTGACAATCAATAGCATATCCAGGATGAAGCTAGAACCCAACGAGGTTCGAGAAGACCAAGTGCACAGTGCTGAAGCTGAGTTGGAGCAATCCTGGACATGAGGGCAGACTGGGTGAAGAACTCATTGAGAGCAGCCCTACAGAGAGGGACTTGGGGGTTCTGGTGTATGAAAAGCTTGACATGAGTCAGCAGTGTGTGCTTGTAGCCCAGAAGGTCAACTGCAGCCTGGGCTGCATCAACAGAGGTGTGGCCAGCAGGTCAAGGGAGGTGATTGTGTTCCTCTGCTCTGCCCTTGCGAGGCCTCACTTGGAGCGCTGCATCCAGCTCTGGGGCCCCCAGCACAAGAAGGACATAGACATATTAGAAAGAGTCCAGAGGAGGTCCACAAAGATGATCAAGTGGCTGGAGCATCCCTCCTATGAAGAGAGGCTGAGAGAGCTGGGGTTGTTCAATCTGAAGAAGAGAAGGCCTTGTTGAGTCCTCATTAATACTTAAGGGGGACTTATAAAAAAGATGGAGAGCAACTTTTTACTTGGTCAGATAATGACTGGACAAGGGGGAATGGCTCTAAACTAGAACAGGGGGAGATTTAGACTAGATGTTAGGAAGAAGTTCTTAATTATGAGGGTGGTGAGGCACTGGCACAGGTTGCCCAGAGAAGCTGTGGATGCCCCATCTGTTGGAAGTGTTCAAGGCAGGTGTCCCTGCCCATTGCAGGGGGGTTGGAACTGGGTGTTCATTAAGGTCGCTTTCAACCCAAGCCCAGCCCATGATCAGCCCAGCTCATGCCCAGCTATTTAAGATGCAAGTGAGTAAGGAAGTAGAAGAATTTGCACACCCATACAGAGAACAGTGTACCTGTGTTTAAACAAACAAAAAAAAAACATTGCAAGAAGACTTGATTATGTGAAAAAATAATAAAGCCTGAAAAAATAAACACACATTGTTAGTATACTACTCCTAAAAATTAGGTGAGCATTTATATAAAACTGACGGAGCTTTCAAGATACAGAAGTCTCTGGCACAGAGTAATTCAGATGTCCTTTTCTGAAGTATCTAACTCCATGACTTTCAGCAATTTTGCATCATTACACACCAGTCTCACTGAAAGACTACCCAGAAGACTGGAAAAGTCAGATCTCTGTTTTGTGCAGTTATTGGTTAGGTTAATTTGTTTTCTCAGTCACTTCAACATGGTGATGTGATAACTGAT
This sequence comes from Anser anser, assembly GCF_964211835.1. NCBI lineage: Eukaryota > Metazoa > Chordata > Aves > Anseriformes > Anatidae > Anser > Anser anser. Next base: position 42,410,791 of record NC_139720.1, on the reverse strand, counting down.
CTTTACTGAGCGCTGTGAAAAAGCAGTAGGAATCAGCTAGTCAGGTTCTCTTTTCCTGATGGCACCTTTTGTATTGACTCTAAGGCTGGAATAATAGGAAGCTAAGATCACAGTCCTGCACCATCTGATAAACTGCAGGGCTTTTTGGTAGATGTTGTCGAGCTTTTTTCCTAGCAATACTAGTAAGGACTATGATGTTTACAAGCAAGTCATTGGCTTCTGAAGCAGAAAGGAGGGGTTGCTCCACAGGGGAGTTTTCCCTAGAGGAAAAAGAGAAAAACACGAGACAGAGATTTGGCAGCAGCATGCACTAGACAAGGGACCTTCAGTGGACAGGTGATACAAAGAGGCTAGCTGCAGCCTTGCAGATGGTTTTTTCAGTGTCTACTTCTACAGTCATTGTCAAGGAAAGATAATAGACAGGAGAAGCTGTTGCTACTAAAAAAATATTGACTTAGGCATAAATACAAGTCACAGCAAAGCCACACTTCATAAATTTATATACAAGCACAAAGAGATGGGAAAACGGAGAGAAAAATATAGTTGACATTTCTAGAGAAATGAACCACTAAAGAAGCAATTAAAAGCCTCAGTTTGAAAGAATATTATCAAACAAACATATAGTCATGAAAGTAATTAAAAGCATTTGATTACTTCATAATAGGCAGAGCTAATCAAGCTTGTTCACAATCAAAGTGTGTTCTACTCATTTTAAAAGTAACTATAAAAATATCGAAACAAATAAAGCACAGGATTCATGGCAATGTTGTAACTTCAACCTGGATAAAATCTACACAAGTATACCATATCCACACCGGTCCCTTGCACTCTGTATCTGCTGCATCAGAAGGATGAAAGAGCATCTGCTTATCAACAACCCAGCTACTTACGTCCCAGGGAGGCTGCTTCAAGTAGGTCAGGGATGTGGATGGGAATGTGTGGATCTGTATTTCTGTACTACTCGTGCATCTACGGAGAGCAGCTGGCATTCCTGCCCATAGGCAACTGTGGTACAACAGACTGCACCCATCAAAGAAGGGTGAGGAGACTTCTGCATACACAACTGGCTAGGGATCATTTCAGTCCTCAGCAAAGGAATACTATTGTTAATAGGAATGAAAGCAAACCAAAGCATTTTTGCTCCTCCCAGCCCACTCCTTATTAAAGCTTCGATTAAAATAAATGCTCATTTAATGATGGTCGGCAAAAAGAGGGAAGAAATAATACAGCTGTACAATACAGAGGAATGCACCATAGGCCTGACATACCAATCTTTCTTTGTCCATCTTTATACAGTTAGTGACATGACACTGATGTTATGATTTACTCTGGTAAATCTGGAGTAAAAAACGGGGGGGGGGGGAAGGGGAAGAAAAGCAGTGCATTTTTGAGGGAAATTCTTTGCTATACTACCTAGTATTCCTAAAAGGCAGGAATGTGTGTGTTGGCTTATATACAAAAGTAGCAGTAACTCACTCTCCAGTGGCATTCAACAGTCAATCTCAAAACATTGTACCAGGGAGAAAGCACTACTTTCTCAATGACACAGATGGAGACCATGAATAATTTGCCAAGGGTCAGCACAGGCCAAGGGTAGAGCTGGGATTGTAACTCGAGTCTTTTGAGCACCAGCCTGGTACACTAACAGATCAAACTAGATCGAAACAAGCAGCAAGCATTTTCTTTTGTCATGTAACATCTGAAAGCATTATAGACATTGAATATACATGATGAATCACATTATAATACCTAAGAAATGTAACAAAAACAATCATTTATTATTGACTTGACAGTTATTATAGTCTGAATTTTAAAACAAATACAGTTTCCTATTTGAAACAATTCACAGAAGAGTCTCTAGGATGAAGAATTCTAGTTTATTCAGATTTTTGGGTATAAAAATTCTCTGATCAACTAAGGAATTTCATTTCCACTTAAGAAATCGAAAACACTAGACTGACATCTTATTTCAAAAAAAAAAACCAAACAAACAAAAACACAACAACAATAACAACAACAAAAACTACAAAACACCAACACTAGGAGCTCCTTGAGGGCTACTTAAATTCACATTCATTTTTTCAGCATACATATTGATGTTATTATTTGAAAGATTTTGGAATACAAAACAAGGCTAGGTCACTCTCCTTTTGTAGCTACAATTAATATAAATTTGAAGAAAGTGTTACTGTTGCGATACTTGATGTTTATGATTACAAGTTGCTTTGCTGGCATGAACCAACATGTCAATACTCTTCTAGTCAAACGTACAGTCTATCCCCTCTTTTAATACTTCCCTTCCTACTATACAATCAGAGCATAGCATAGACAGTGGGGAACAGCCTACTATGACAAATACAGGTCAGCTTAAATATTACACATAAAAATTGTTTATTCTGGGTATTGCCACCCATATTCAGGGAAACAATATATATTTTTTTTTGGTTTTTTTTTTGGTGTAGATTAATAAAGCACAGCCAAATTTATTAAATTAAATAATCACAGTTATTAGAAACAAAACTCTTACGTATAGATTAATTGTAATACTTAATGCAGCCTTTCTGAAAGCTTCGACTCACTATTTTTATTGCATATCCTTCACCATACCGGGACTGCAATGGAATTTAAGACATTACCTATGGGAAAAGCTCCATTTTTCATTCACAGGAGAAGTCACAAGTAGCTATTTTTTCCACTCTAGATTTTTACCCGCAAGTTCTGTGCCTGCTTAGCAAATTACATTACAGCTGGTATAAGAAGGAACAGAAGGTATTTCATTTGTTCCTTCCTTTGCCTCTGTCCCAGTGCCATGGTACCCTGAGAAGAAAGATGAAGGGTGTCAGTCATTTCAAATCCCAGATCATCCCAAACTGGTGAATGCTCATCACACTTTCTGACAATGAGAAACTAGTAGTGACCTACATACATTTGTTACTGAATTAATCAAAATTATTAATGTATAAAGGCGTATAAATCAAAGTTGAATGAACAAGGGGATTCTACAGCAGCAGACACTAAAAACTCAAGTGGTTTGATGAGCACAGAGCAATCTAACAAGGGGGTGCGGGCTGAAAAGAAGCCTCGTCTCTCTCCTTCCCCTCCTCCTGGCCATACGCCCCCTCTTCCTTGTCTCTTTCTGTAAGCCAAGCTGACCACCCTAACATGGGTGAAGTGGGATTGCTACTTTGCCTAGTCAGTTTTCCATGCAATCAGTGAGCTGAATCAGTTCTTGGTAAGTACCATCCCCATTCCCACTGCGAATTGGGAGGAAAGAAAAGGCAGATATGATGAACAGAAACCTCTGCGCAGGCAGTGCATTGTCTGGAATCCCACCCCAAATCACTAAAAGGAGCGATGGGGAGAGTATTATCTCTCATCGAGTTGATGAATTGTTAACTGTTTAATCAATACAGAAAGTAACACTGTGTCTAACAAAGAGACATTTATGTCTTCAAAGGAACAGAAGGATCTTTATTGTAGTTAAGAAATATGCTGATTACAAAAGAAACAGACAAGTTTTGGGAGAAAGTATCAATCTGCATTGATCCCTTGAAGGATTTCTAGGAGGAAGTTAATCAGAAAGACAGACGCAGTCTGTGGTTACAGAAATACAGCATTTCTTGCCAGGCAAGGAGCTCAGAAGTCTACAGCAAGTCTGCTGGATGAAGGGGGTATGGGGTGAAGGAGAGGGAGTACGGAGGAACAGGGAGAGAAGAGGAAGAGAGCTTTCCAATTTAATTTTAATAATGAGACCTAGTATCACATATCTTTCATTTCTTCTTTCACACCTTTTATAAATATTTTATAGACATCTTATAAGCATTTCACACCCAGGTCTCCAGCTTATATTCTTCAAATAGCTAAATGATAAAGGAGTGCATGCACCCACACACATGCTGCAAAGCATATGTGGAGAATTGGCATTAAACTGGTCTGGAAGAATTGTTGGTACAGAATGGTGATAACTTCAGGACTCCTTGGCATGCAGTGTGCCAAACCTGTGAAGGTCTCCAGGAAATTTTCCATGTACGGTCTATCTTCTGCATGTTCTGCAGTCTCACCAAAAGCCTGTTATGATTTTGCAAGTGACTGGATTGTACTGTAAAGGGAAGCCGCTTGATGGGTCTCTCAGCCTACACAGGATGAGCAAGAGGAGCAGAGACTGACTTTGTGAACTGTGACACCAGCAACAGTTTTTAGCTGTAAAAGTATTCTGCATCATTCCTCTGATTATTTAAGAAGTTGTTCAGCAGCTGCATTTTTAGGAAATGAAATAGTAACAGCATAATAGGTGCAAAAAACTAAATGCTGTAACATCAAAATATAAAATAAAACTGTTGTATGTATTTGCTTTCTCCTTTGTATTCGTAAGCTACCCATGATATTGGTTGTGTATAACAAAAAAAGCAATTGGATTATGTTAATGAGTCCCTTTTGAAAAGCACAGACTGTTCTGTGAACTCTAAATATAATAAATTGCCATTTCAAAAAGAATAAAGGCTGTTGCATCAGCTAAATATCACGGAATCCACCTTACTACAATTTGCACAGTAGAAGTTGTTTGAAAGACTATAGCAGGAATTATTAGTATTGGTTTCTATTGTAATTTTACAAGTGTGAAAAAGAGATGACAAACTAGGAACTTGTCAAGACTGCTGAAATACTTATTTTACATCAATAACTTCCTCAGAAGTTCATACACTGAAAAATTGGACTTACTGAAATCATTAGTCTCCAGCGTGACATACTGTTTACGTTATACTGTGTTCAGTTTGAATCCCAGATAGACTCAACTGCCTCCTACATAATGCAACTGTCCTGGAATAAAAGGACTTTTTTTTCCTTTCAGGCATTAAATGTAGGAACGATAGAAGCAGGCAACATGTCTCTAGTGCAGCATTTTGGCTCTATTAGTTAAAGTGTTGTATTCCTTAAGTATACATTAGAGGATAGATGTGCACATAAAATACCATATGTCAGTTTCAAAGCTATAATTTACATAGTTATTTAAACTTATGCAAATGAGGACATTAAAGCTGAGACACACACCAATAAAAGGAAATTATAAGTTAAAGCTGCCACATCGTCCTTAACTTCCTGCAAGTGACTAGGTATAGCAGAACATATGGCATGTACGCTCTCCCACTGCTCCTGCCACTCCTGAGAGAAGGCCATATGTGCTGCATTACCTAGGCACAACAGGGCAAGTTCGGAACACACGGTAGCCTTACCTCCCTGTTTAACTCTTAAGAATTACTTCCAGATAGTTGCGAGCTTCTTAAGCAGTGACCCTGTTATCTTCACCCATTAGTTCCATGCTTTCCAACAGCAGAAAGGAGAAAAAACAACCAACCAACCAAAAACAACAAAAATGCACACACAAAAAGTTCATGGCTTCTTTCAAATGCAGCAGATTAGATATATAGGTCTCATCACCACACTCTACCACACAGCTCCTCATGAATCCATCTACAAGAACAGAGCTGCTATTTAAAAAAAAAAAAAAAAAAAAGATTCAAGGTTCCTGAGACTGCTTATTTCTCTCAGCATTAAATTGTCATAAACTGCAAAGCTTTACAAGACATCTTAATTCAGTCCTATAAATCTTACTCGAACATATTTGAAAACAAATAGGCTGACAAATGGTATTCGTTACTGTCACTGTCTGCTAGAAAGTTAGAGTTACATGACAAAGAAAGTAGTTGATGTAGAAGCGGTATCTTTTAAATAAGAAAGTCACCACAGACTTCATAACAATAACTCCACCTAGCCACTTTTTCCCCGAAGTGGAAAAGCAGGCGCATCCTTTCCATGAACCTTCCCCTTTCCCACATCGTGACGTGAGACACTGCTAAAAGGATCACACGCATCAGGGGAGGAAGGGGAGGGGAGCAGTCTGAGGGCACGTAGTATGCCTGCATACACGTATCTACTAGTGACACATGACAGAAACCAGGGCTTACAGCTGCTCACTCTGCCAAATGCTCTGCTGTGCTTAGAAGATTGCTGCTGTTCAATTCGGAATGCACAAAACTGGAGCCTTGATGCAGTGAGGGTTGTCGGACCTGGATTAACCAAACCCCTGACAGATTGAGATTTGTGCCTCTGTATTTTATATTACACTGTGTAAGCATCCACAGGATACATGCCCAACAAAGTAGCCCGGCATAAAAACCAGCTATTTAATACATGTTTGAAAATGCTGTTGCTGATGGCTCTCCAGAAGTATGGACTTGGTGTAAATTATCTCAAGGTCACTGAAACTCTGTGCAAGTTAATTAGGCCTGAGGCTACCATTATTTCAAACAATTGAGGCTTCAGCAATATCAGCTTTATTTATCAGCTTTTGCAAAGTTTTTGTTGCAAGAAGGAGACAAAACCAAGAGGGACAAATAAATATTCCTTACTCATCCTGCTTGCCTCAGTTTTGAGGAACATCCTCGCAGTTGAAAAACTAAAACTGAAAAAGGATGTAATGTTGCTAGGATCTCCAAGAGACACTGCCTTGGGGATGTTCCTGCAACACTGCACAACTGCTAGCATGGAAAAAAAAATAGTTCAACATACATAACAGAACAGTGCTGAAGGTTAATCTCCAAAAATTTTATGACTGCACTGAGAAAATGAAGAGGAGCTCCAGATGCCTCTGTGAGCTGTTATCCGAACTTTAAAAAGGGTTTAGAAATGGTAGCGATTGGTATACGTCAACTCACTTTTGTCTTGTAAACAACAAACGAAGTCATTTTACTACTGTTCTTTTCTTGAGGCATAGCTCAGAGAAGCTGCATCCTTCCAGTATACACATCCTGTTTGATCGTATTTGATGTCAGCCTAAAGCAACCCAGTTAATAAGTGAGGTTATTTTAAAGTTGCATTCTCAGAGTAGATAAAAGTATATTATGTCCAGGTTGAAAAATCTCAAAGGACATAAAAGTACATTCCACTGGATGTGTTGAGGAAAGCAGATCCTGACAAACACTTTTATTATTTGTGGAGTCCACATTTCATGGCAAATACTGACCATAAAGAAAAAGGTAGGGATCACAACAAATTTTCTTGGTGAGTATTTCTGAATGAAGTATTTCTGTAAGGTTGCATGAGTGTGTAAAGGTCATGAGGCATTCCTTTGGCCTTCAAAAACACCTTTCAAAACCTGGAGATACGATGGAGCACTGTGTCAGATGCAGATGGCCAGTGGTGCTGCGGAGGACTTATCTACTGAGATCTTACACCATCTCCCCTCCTTGGCCAGAATCACCAGTCCCTCTAAGCAACGGCATCCACTATTTGGACAAAACATTCTGCCTTCTGGCACTAGCCTTTCAAATGAGGAATTTGGGATGGTGGGAGGGGTTATCACAGCAAGGGACTCTGACAGGACATTGGGCCCAATTAGTAAGAAAGTGAGAATGGAGCAGCCACAGAACTCAAATGGAGAACACACCAGAGGGAAGGTTATATGCGATGTTCATCCTTCAGTGACCCTTCTGCTGCTCAGTCATTTCCCCTTCTCTATTGTCAAAGTTAGTCACTCAGAAAAAAGAATCATGATGTGTCAAGGAAGAGAAAATTTTCCTCTCCCTCAAGCTGTGAAACATCTTAGCTGAGCAATACTTAAATGTCAACACAAATGTGTTCTGGTGTACAGAAAAAAGTATTATTATTAGAAATCACAGCTGCTATTGCATTTCATAGTCAGGTGGATTATGTTGTCTAGAAATAGTTTTAGAGAACAGCTCTTTGAAGTGCCAGCTACATACTGTAACCAATTTCATCTGCTCTGTATGGAACCAAAATGTACTAAGGTCTGAATTCCTTACCTGAATACCAACTTTTTGAAAGTTCAGATGCATTGTGATTACAGGTTATGGTCTGAATTCAATTAAGTCAGCTTAATTTTTGCCTAGGAGGCAATAATCATTTTCGAACTCAACCCAACTCCTGGACTCCAAAGGTTTATCACAATGGTGAGACTATTTGTATTGGGGGGAGAAAGAAAAAAAAAAAAGCAATGTGTTTGTTGTTGTCGTTGTTTCCATATTTAGAAAATAATACAGGCAAAATGACCTGTATATACCCATTATTGTAAGAGGGAGCCAAAGGTCCAACTAACCTCTCTTTGAGAGCCTGGTTCTTAAACCACTACCAACAGCATTCCTCTGGAGAAACTGTTTTACTTATTTTTATTTTTTAAAAAGGCAAATCTATAGAGAAAATTTTTTAAACAGTGTATTTTTGTGCAACTATGAATTGCCTATCCTATTAAAGCAACAGAGTAAGGCTTGCCTTCTCTAACTATTGCCAGTGTTCCCTGCTCCTCTTCTATTTCCCTTTCCCTTTTGTGTACTTTTAAAAATCAGCAAGGTGCTCCATACTTTTGAATTTTGTGGTTTATGCCTTTGTTTGCCAGATCAGATTCACTGATTAGCCTGAAACAAGAGGATAGGACTTGTCAATGTTAACGATCCTAGCACTGCCTCTTAATAAGTCCTCAGCATTTGCTGTTTTACTAATCCATCTGGCTAGACCATATAATAAAGTTCAACTGCATTTTGCATCTTAAGAACCAGCTATCTAAAACTACTCGCTTTGCATTTGAACAAGAAGCATAATGGAGTTAATCTGTTTAATAATACTACCGTTTCTATATAATACTGCAAAAAATACACCAAAATTAAGTATTCCAGAACTATTACAGACAATTCCATGAGTTATTGAAAAGTTTCCACTTTAGTGCACAATGAATCAGACCCTATACATCGTATGTTGAAACTAAATTACTAATGTTTGATCAATGACCACATTTACTGTTCTCTAGTCTTGCTGATTATTTGTAACATCACAAACAACTCCCCATGACTTGCAAAATAATCATACCTGGCACTTAATTTATTTTTTTCTCCCTCTTTAAGCAGTATTATCAATTATAAATGGATTTTCTCTTCCTTCTGATGTTTGTTCTTAGAAGAAACGGGTTCTTCATCTGGTATCCAGTTTTGCTGGTGTCCAGTTGACAAAACGTTTAAAAATATAACTAGGCTTATTTTTTCACTGATAATACAGAGCTGGTGACACCCACATTACACCTATCTAATGTTTTTTTAATTAAACAGTCATTGTTAGATGCTTATAGCTTTGGGAGACTGAACAATGGGACTAGAATAATCTATGCTTCATCTCCTACTCAAGCAGACATGGGTGGAGGGTTGGGGGGTGGAGGCAGGCAGACATGACAAGCTTTTAGGTTGAAACACTGATTTTGAAAAATTAAGCTGAGGAATATATATATATATATATTCCTCAGCTTAATTTTTCTCTCTCTATATATATCTATATCTATCTATCTATATAAGTGCTAGCATTCTCACCTTCCTATTCCATGTCCCCTGCCCTATTTCCAGTATAATTCTTTTGTTTGAAATAGGAGGGCATATAGGAAAGGAGTCAAAGGCACTGACCAATAAAAATACATGCAAACTTGGTCAGGCTGAAGCTATTAAAAATTGCTAGCTGTGGCTTCTCCTAAATCTGACCTGTTATTCTTGCTATAGAAAGCTGGCACCAAACCAATGACAACATCAACTCCACATGCATTTCCTCCAGTTCTTCACTGCACGTTACTGGTACCATACTGAGCAAGATACATACAACCTTAGTTTAGCCTCTTGTGGGTCTTTAATTATATATAAAGTTTCCAGTCCTCTGCCTCATCTGGGTAATGAGATGGGCAGTAAACATGCCAAGGGCTGCAAGAAGACTGAGGACAGTCTTTGATCAGAGACACTGATCAACAAACCTTTTTTTTCTCCGTTCCTGTATAACAGTGGGGAAAAAAAAACATACTATGACATGTAAAGATAATGGAAGTAAAGTTGCCTGGGCAACATTATAATCAGCACTGGCTAGGTTTTAGTGCTTGGCTTTACAGCTTTAACATTAATATTCTCTATGTAATTTTATCCCATATATGCATGCTAAATTGTGAGAAGAACCATCTGAGATCAATATAAGCTTCTCCATTCTGCAAAATGATACCTAGATTATCCACCACAAATAAAGTCCAGCTCACCTCTTACTAAGTATAGAGACTAGCTGTTTGAATATAAGTGAAAACAGTCTTCAAATAAAGCAGTATGCTGCTCATACTTTCCCTTTCTTCTAAAAAATAAAATTTTACTTGCAAAGAAAAAAACACCTTCATTGTAATAAAAGATTTTGAGCCTGGTTTCCAGATATATCACATAATCAGATTTTCAAAGTTCTTGTCAACATTTAGCTACATAAATGAAGGATAAATTATACATCTCATGTTTTAAAAAATAGTTACGGAAAAATGGAGATTGCTATGTTAAAGCAAAAGGCTATAAAATAAGGTACTGCAAAAACTGTCTCCCCTTTCACTGTGCATCTCAAACCTTAATTTAGCACACATCACAAGATGTAGTTTTGCCAGCCAAGGCTATGTCAAATCACAAATTCTTTAAAGTCATCAGTAGTGTAATTATCATTTAATACTACCATAGAATATCATTCCTGTTGCAGGTAAGACTTCATACATAATGCACATCAAATTAAGTTTTTATATGAGAAAATTGAAGAGTATTACTTAAAATATTAATTGCGCTCTAGCTCAAAGTTGGAACGAAACTTTTCCCCATCCTATTATAAGACTTAAACTTATTAGATCTGTTCAAGTAATTGGACTCTTCCTTGTAATAGCAATTTCCTTGCCAAACCTAGTAATCGCAGCTCCCACTCCTGTTGTTGCAAATCATTTTTTAAAGTTTGGTATATTTTGCATAATGTCTGACTATTTTTCAGTATTTTTTTTTCTTCTCAGAAAAAATTCATTTGAAGTTTGATCCATTTCTCACAGAAATCAGGGGAAAGGTTCAAAACATTTGTAAGAATAATTGTATTGGTCCTTAAAGTCTTAGAAGTGACTGGCTGGTCCATCATTTCTGTGCATTTAAATATTTTTAGATATTTCTTCCTCTGAAGCAAGGTAACAGGAGGGTTACAGCCTCTTACACCCAATCTGAGGTGAACAATACCAGTTTCAACTAGAACTACATGACCTTAACAAAAGGGAAGATGATTACAGTAACTCAGTTCAGGTTAGCTTAATTTACCTTTTCTTCAAGTATTACCAAGCCAGGAAATGTCACCTGGAGAGATGCAACCATTTACCATGCTAAGAATGTGCAGATGATAAACACTGATTAAATTATTGCGTGTATAACTTATAATCTATTAAGCTTCAAAGCCAGATTTTTAGTATTACTCAGCAAGCATAATAAGGAACCATCACAGATCCAAACAAAAGATGCTAGGCATTGTCTCTTTTTCCTGAGCAGTGCTGAAACTTCAGCAGTGAAAAAATCACAGGAACACAGTGTTTCAGCGAAAAGTGAATACAACATTGAAAATGGCAACATTTTTTTTCACAACTTAGGCTGTTACTTGCTCCAGTTATTTGTCCTCAATTACTATTTGCTTAGAAATAACACTGAAAAACATGTGTGTCTAAGCATCTGTTTGGGATTTCATGCAGTAGCCCTGAAGTAGGTTTTGCACAGAAATTGTTCTCTTATTCAATGTTACAGTAACTTCTGACTTTTAAAGGCCCTAACACACTAATGGCCCTTTTTAAAGGCCCTAACACACTAATGCACAATAGTGAATAGTCTATTTGCGGGAGAATCAGGTGTCAACTAGTTGTGACTTCTACTGTGAGCAGACCTACCTCCCCAAGTAGTCAGCCACTAGCCACACGGGAGACTTCTGAGCAAGATAACTTCTCCGCCTTGCTCCTGTCCGATTCTAGTTTTTGCTCCGCCTAAAGATATCAGACTTGTGATACTAGCTTATCTCTTGCTCTGATTTGACCTATGGATCCATTATCACAGACTCCTGATCTTGATAACATCAGTATTTTTCTCTTTGTCTCTGGCTCCCTGGTTTCTCTTCCTGACCCTGGTGGTGCATTTGGCAAGGGGACACACTGGCTCTCCTACCAAGAGGCCTCCCAGCCTGCCCACCAGCAGCAGCTCAAACCAGGGAGATGACAGAAGCACAGCTTCTTTTCTAAGTTCTCTCTTATGTTTAACACAGAACAATAAAGCTACATCTGACCTATTGCTTCCAAAACATTGCTTTCAACATTCTTCTAAACAGTCTTTGTCTTTATTACCCACATACTTCCCCTTCTCGTCCATCTCTTCAGTAGGCCTAGAAAAATCTGTCCTTGTGCTGTACGCTGTTGTAAGTACACAGGAGTAACACAGGCCACCAGACTGATGAGGCAATTTGTTTTACTATTAATTTCTCTCATGTGCTTTTAGGACAGGTATTTTTCATTTAAAGGTTCAAAATTCAAACAGTAAGAGTTCCACAAATTCTGAGTAGTTAAAATATTATGACTTCAGGATGTGCAAGGCTGACACCATCATCCACAGCCAGCAATGACATAGAGCCGGGACAGAGAGTGTCAGAAGCCAGAGAACATGATATCACTCTCACCTCTTCACCACTAACACACAAATCCTCAGCTTTTTACTAGCTGAGGTATATTCACTATCTAAATAATGCTCAATAAAGAATTTGCAAATGAAAAAAAAGGTAAATCAAAGTCTTGAACTGCTTGAGTGATCTCATACAGAAAATCATGCCAATCACTGCAGCAAAGGAGATTGAAAGATACCCTTAGTTCATATTCATAGTAATTAATTATGTATCATTAAAGTTTTACTAAGAAAAATTCTAGATGATGTTTTAGAAGGAACCAAGAGGGAGACTTCACTGTTGGGAAACAGGGACATTTTAATAACAATTAATTTGTATACTTAATTCCTGTTATTGATAAAATTTAATGTCACACAGTCTATTTACTTTTGGGTCCCACAAACAGATTCAATTAATCCTTGTTCACTGACTGTATTCATACTGTTAAAAGATAAAAAGGATGTGTTTTCATTTTAACTAATAAGACACTTTCAAATAGTATTTAAATAAACACAGATGTTTTAAAAACAAGGAGTGGGACACTGTTAAAGAAGGTGCTTTTGATAACAGATATTATAAACAGTTTTATGTGATCTGATTCTTCCTGGACAGATTTTATTTGAGTCTAAAGAGAAAATAATCCATAGCTCAGTATAAATGGAGTATGTTGCTTTGTAAGGAAGGGGGGCTAGCATGCTAGATAGTGACAGTTTTCAAGCTTTACCTACTAACTATCCCTAAAGCTCTCATTAGTTTGATCATTATCATGAAGAATTACCTGACACTTCCACTGATGACTAATTTTGCCACCCCACTGTTAGTTGATCAATTCTTTCTTGCTGCACATATGCTGTGCACATAGCTTCCAAAACGTCTGGCAAAATACTCAGCATTTTTTCTTTCACTTGCATTCATAAAGCATGTTATGTCACTGTCTTGCTTGGTTTCCTTCCACGTTTTAATCTTTTCACTCTGGTATAGATGTCTGTGCAAGGTAACTGAGACGAGGTTTACAATCTCATAAGTGTTTTGCACGACATATAAAACTGCAGTCACAAAGGCCCCCAGTAAAGTGTGCAGTGCCCTCTGATGTACCCTGGGGTACACGAAGCATGTCCCAGAACCCCACCTGCTGCTGTGGTGGGACATGGAGTTCTCATAAGTCTTCTGTAGTACCTGTCAGCCCCACAGAGAAATTTCACATAATCTAAGACATCTCAGAAGGAAGAAAATGCCTCTGTGTGGGCAAATGATTCAAGTCCAACACTTCTAATTGAGCAGCAACAAAAATGTAAGGTGGCAACAGAAAAATGTCACAATAATTCAAGCTCAAGCTACCAAACAAAAGGTCTACGCCCGTTGGGACAGCAAAAACCAAGCTTGAGTTCTCCCTAATCCTTAGAACTACTGCTGAAATATTCATCCCCAGAAGACCTTCTCCTTCTCATTTGTCCTCCATCACTTGACTGGACAGCTGTGAGTATTCACCCATTTTCCATGTACTGGTAACTTGAGACTCAACATCCTGCACTGTAATACAACGTTGCCACAGTCTAAGTAGTGCCTGGCTCTTCATGGAGAACAGGGGTCACTAGCTATAGTAATATCATATACATAATACACAACTTGAGTACATTTCCATTTTTTATGGTATAGTTAATAGAGACATGTAATACATTTCTATTCTTTTCCATCCATTATCCTTTCAAAATAGTATCCTGACTAATCTACTGAGTTCTTTAAATTCTCTACACGTACAAATGAAACAGCCCCACACTAGTTGGGACTAACCTTCTCTTAAATTTCAAGAAACATAAAATTCAACCAGAAAACTCAGTTCTTTAAACACTCTCTAGCTTGAAGACTAGACAGAACTATTTTTGCAGACATGGTACTTTAGCCTCTAAAACACAATAATTAAAGCGGTGTGGTATTTTAAATTTCTTAAATATAAAACCACCACTCTCTGCTTCTGAATCTTCTTTGTACGAGAAAACGTCTTAGAAAGTACATACAGTCAGTATTTTTATTTTCCCAAGGTCCTACATAGGCATGGCTTGGAAACATCTCCATAACTTGCATTTTCAGCATCTCCCATAAACCAGAGCTACAGCCCTAATACGTCCTGAACCGACAAAGGAACTACTGACTATGCAGCCTCCTATGGTAAAATTGTGAACAGAAATGTCTACAACCTCTCCTACTTAATTACAGACATAACAGGAAAGTAACTTGACATTTCTGTGGAAGGAAATTGTGTTACTATGCTACAGCCTGACTACAGAAAACCTGATTTCTTCCTTGCCTGAATTTATGGCTTAGACCAAAGAGGTAAAATCACAGAACATATTTCTGAAACACAGGAGTAACCATTAACAATTTAAGTTGCCACCTAGCAAACAAAGGGAAAGAGTAAGGATAACACCTCTTGAATTTCCAGGACTAGCTATGACAATATTTCCCCTTGTGGCCTTGGGCAAGTTACTTAGCCTCTCCAGATGAGAGTCCCTGTCTGTAAAAATGAGCATAATGATATTTACTTACCTCTCTCAGAGGAGACGTGAAAACTAATTAAAATAATTTGTGTAAAGGGCTTTGAACCTGAAAAGCACTACATAAAGTGCAAAGGAAATAATGTTTATATAAAAGACTGAGGGGAAAAAGAAGATTTGAGTTACACTGAAATCTACCAGTTTACAAAAGAAACATAGCTTTGTTTTCTTTTTTGTTTTTGTGCCCAGTCAAACCTGTGTGTCTGAGATTTACTACTATGATATAAGGGCAGTTATAAAAGACAGGAGTATTGATGCATTTTCATGCAACTGACCAGCCTGTAGACCCATTTTGTCTAAACTTAGCCAAGTGGATGGTCAGAGAAAGTAACTAAATTTGTCCTTCATATTTCAAAACACATTATATGAATAAATTGCTAACAAAAAGGCTTGGTGACCAAAATTGGTCAGAATGTTTTCTTACTGGGTAGTAGTGTGACACTTATTTTGTTCAAGACTTGGATACTGTTTATCTACTCACACTGATTTCAGTGAATATCATTGTCTTCAAAGGGATCAGATAAGGCCTTTGTTATGTTATTCTGCAACTGTGGAAAAAACAGTGTAACCAAACATCAGGTAATTGGAGAGATGCGTTTGTTTTTATGCACACAACTGCATAGCTGGATCTCAAAAGCGGCTGACCATTTTACTTTGATTGCTTGTAAAGACAGCATGTCTTTTTGGGAATGGCAGTTTGCCTACTGAGAGCAATGGAAAAGTAGGTTAAAACATACAATCATCTCAACACAGCACCAGAAAACTGTGGGATGACATACTCTTACACAACAATGCTTGGTTTTTAGGCGAGAAAGATCTCTTTCTAAAGACACCCAAACACCAAGTCAAATTCATTGATAATCTTTTAGGAAACCACAGGAAAACATATTAAAGAATGATGTCCCAAAGCTAGTAAAAACTCATTCTGAGCAAGAATGCTGTTAGAATTAATGCCATGACTACTTCTTAACATCATTTAAGTTTTAGAATGGTATTTAGTAATAACTAAATAAACAGATATTTACTCAGTTCAGAAAATAGCACAAAATTCACTAAAGTTTACAGCATCACAGAAATAAAATAGATACATCTTCATTAAATATGTAAATTCTAATGGTTGGTTTTGTTCACTGTTCATTAATGCGAAGGCATTGCCAAGTCATTCTCTGTCAAAAAAACTAGATGCATTGGATTAGGGTAAATTCTGTTTTCAGAGGGTTCGTAAGAAAAAGGATAAATGTAATGTAAAGTTAAATAGTTCCTAGCATTATAATAAAGTATTTAAATCAGTAGCCAATATACCACATTTTACTTAGAGCTCCATGCCAGTGCATGGCTTATGATTAAGGGAAAGCAAGAGGAAATCAGAAAAAAAAAAAGGAATAGTTACTTTAACAAAAAGTAAATAAAATTCCCTCTTCATACTTATTGCCGAAGTCAGCCATCTACATCAATGTATTGAAAAAGACTTTCCCCTCCCTAGCCCCCAAGAAGGCTAGCTAGAAGGCATACTTTCACTGAAGCAAGCTGAACAGTGGAGGCAGCCACACCGCAAAGAGAGAGAAACCAGTTGTAGAAGAGACCAAGGTGACTAACTGGGCTTTTAAACAGGAGAAGACTAGTGTTTTGGGGAGGCTTTATCTTCTATTATCAAAAGAAGAACCAACACAACGAACCCACCAAAACAGGAAACTTGCTCATACACATTCAGGCACTAGTTTGAGGTTATTTCAGTGCTGACAGTACACAGACAATAATAAAGCAGCATGGAGGGGTGGCTGACTGACATTCACTCGTACATGCCTTGCTCATTTAAAACCCGTGCAAGCCACTGTGCTCTTGTATCTTTGATCTACTAACCTAGGCCATACTGTTTATTTACGTACACCTGAACACAACCCAGAATATGGAGTTCAATTTTTATTTGCATCTGTGTTTTCTTCCATTTTGCTCATGATTAAAAATTACTAATCAGACAGATCAGAACAGTTGATTAATGCACTTCATAATTACAAACAATTCTGTAGATGGCATAATTGTTTTAAAAGGCACTTCTTGATTAGTATAAATGCATGAAAAGAAGTTTTTGTCTAACAAGGGAAAAACACGACTGTGCACATAAACAGCTTAGCAACTCCCTCAGCATCACTATACCAGCTCTGATATCCTATTGCCAACCAAAGTATTAGCATGCTGAACAGTAGTGAAAAATAGCAACCAGAATTATCTCTAGTTTAATGTTTTTCTAGTTGGATAATTCTGTTATGATTTTCAGAGGGCATACTTCATCATTGGAACAGTTAGGTACTACTTTGGGTTATTGGTGTTGAAATTGGAACAACTGGAACTAATCTAGAATTCTGTGTTGCTTAATCTTTTGTGCTTTAACTTTTAATTACTTTACTACTTTATTATACTTTCAAGAAGAAAGTCAGCCTTGGGCAGAAAGATTAGAAAAGATGTTTATATCTCATAACACAGTTTAGGTAGCGTTGTGGGGTGTGCATATCAATTGTTTTGTTGTAGGGCTTCCTCCCTACCCCACCTCCTTCCACCCTCCTCATAAATGAGCTTTGTGATGCATTTGTTATTTCTCCAAGTTGATTGCTAATCATCCACACAATAATGCCCTGCTGGCCGCTCTGCTTTTGAAGGGATTTTTTTTTTCTTTGCTTATTTGTTTAAACAAGTTGATAGCCATTTTGAAATACCTACCTAGAAGTAAAAACAAGATGAATCAGTATCATCAAAAAGTTATTCTGATCAATAACTTAAAAAACAAAAACAAAAAAAAATTTCAAATACTAACTAAAACCAACATAAAGAAGATAAATTCTAATGCATGTCAGCTATTTTGGTTAAAGAGAAAACAGTCTGTGAAGATGCAAATAAAGCAATTCTGCGTGTTACTTTTTCTAAAGAAAAAAGCATATTTTTGATCATTTTATACAAAACCTAAGTTAATTCCTACTCTGATCATTTCTATTACTTCAGTAAAACCTAGCAGTAGCAGCATGTAAAACCTGGCAGTAGCAGCCAATAAGTTTTGTATTAGAACTTGCATTAACGTTTTCTAAATTGATAAAATGCTTAACGAGTAAGTTACACAATTAAAATAACTGAGCTGGGAAATTATGTCAAAGAATTCAAATTTGAGTAAGAAAAAATAATTTAATTTCAAAAAAAACCACATTCCTTTAATTCCTTTAAATTAAAAAAAAATCCTTTTCCCTTATTCTCCAGATAAGTCAGTCTTCCATAAAAATGTAATTACAATGTATTTTATTTAGAAATTAGTTTTTGTTAAAACAAAGCTGAAGTGATCATCATCAGGACCTTCCCAATAAACAATTCTTAGAAAAGAATTTAAGAAGCCCATGTTTATAAAGTCTTACAATTGCACCTTCTTCTCACCAGCCACATTACAATCTAAGAAATTACTTGATCATAATGACTGTGTCATTATGACAAATCTTTATCCTTCCTTTCATGGGCAGAATATGCAACATGTTTACAAACATATCTGAGAAGTGATATGCCTCAAAATGACTTCAAGACGGAGTTAAACTATCTCAAGTGTTACAAACAAAACTTTCCTCTTGGCATGTGACGGCTTCTGTTGTTATTTTATAAATATTTTATATGTCTATACAAACAGATTATATATACACAAAACAAAACCATATGTATTTATTTTTCTTCCCCACAAAGAAAGGTAAGGTTTCTGCAGTATGGGTTGCACTCCACATGAGTGACAGATTTACTGAGTGGAATGAAGGTGTGCATTTGTGTTCAGACAGAAGTTCTAAATAGGCTGAAATAAGTATATGGATAAAAGTATTATCTTATAAATCCAAACATCCATCAGCAAGTTAGTAGCCCAAATTTCAATATGCATTATTAACTGAAATAAAGTTGTCAGTGGATGCTTGGATAAAGGTGGATGTGATGGAAATAAATGAACTTAAAATAAATAGAACAGTCTCATGTAGTTCAAAAGCTCACAGTAACAGTATCAAATGAGGATTTATGAACTAATATACTATAACCATTCTTTTTTTCTTCAGGGCTGCACTGTAAACCTGAGTCACAGAAATTACAGTCTTATAAGTAGATACTGTACTGATAATGTCTTTTCAAGGTATTTTATATTTCAAAAAGTAGCCAGCCTATTTCAGTAGCCTTCCCATTAAAGTGGGTATCAGGGTTACAGTGAATACTGTTACCTTGAGACGGGTAGCTGCTGTCTGAAGAGTATGGTCTCTTTATCATTTTCCTCTTCTCAGCACTTTGATATAACAATTTTTGGCATCTATGTCAGGACTAAGCCTTTCACTATTTGTATGGCAATTGCAGTATGAAATTCTGTAGGATTTCCTTCATTCAAAGAGATGCTGGCTTTTGAGGAAACTTGTTTTTCTTTAACAATAAATACCCCTTGTCTTTTTATTAAAAGCCCCAAAAGGTTTTCAGTGGAGCTACACACCTGGGCCACTACAGTACTGATAAGTACAAACATACTCTTGGACAGCACTTTGCATAAAATTTTATAGTTGCCACGAGCAAAGCCACTATCAGACCAACTCATTAAAAACACTGGCCTATTAAGATTTTAATCACTGTTCCTTGAGCTAAAAATCTGCCATCTGAAACCATACAGTGCCTATAAATTAGCTTTCAGACAAGTTTTACGTGTTATAATAACTAATAATTGTTCTCAGGTATAACACCCCTATGCACCTTCAGTGGAACCTTGCAACCAGACCTCTCAGGACTTCACAGAGAGAGAAGGCATCATTATGTTTTGGCTTGGTCCCCATCTTCCTTGTGACAGAAAACAGAAGCATTGATGGTAATTAGATGTTTCTAGTTACCATCTTCTCCTACAACCGGTTTCAGCTCAGTGTGAGTGGAACAAAATGTTTTAACGAGCAGCATTAACAACATCATTATTAACAATGCTTTAACAAACCCATTTTACTGATGAAAAGACAGAAATGACATAATGAAATAAAGACAGGAAAAAAAAAAAAGGATACAAAAGAATTATATTGTTTCCAAATCCCATGTATAATTCTCAAGTTTTAAAGTACAGTGTGTCAGCCTGGTAGTGCTGACAAAGTGAATAAAAGGAATAACAGGCTATAGACAAAGAACGGAGGTTTTATTTTCAATAATTTCTGCATGCTAACCTATTCTTAAAAATCTATCTTTAATTTTAAAACATCGATGAAGTACAAAAGTAAATCACTAAGCTCAAGGCATAAATCCCTGAAATAGAGTTTATGCAGAGCTTGGATGACAACTCTTCTGCTGGCTCTGCACAGAAATAACTTCACCCCCAAGGTGATGACGAATCTGCTTTGCGTGGGGGCACCCACCAGCAGTTTGGATTGCCTGATGAGGAGGGCTCCCTCCTGAGCTGCACCTTGCAGTCCTTTTACCTCTGCATGAAAAGCTTATTCTTGGGAAGTGCAACCCAAGCTTCAGTTTGGATTTACAAAGCCTGTTTCCTCCCTTCTCTAAGGTGTGGAACTTCAATAATGCTAATATCTTCTGTTTATCAAAAAGAAAAAAAAAAATAAGGAAGGCTCCTAAGTCTTAAATTGATCACTGCCACTAGTGTATTGTTCTCATCTGTTTTCTGAGATTTGCTGTCCAAACAGAGCAAGATAAGCATTCACCATCTTCCATTAAAGAACAATTCTCAATGCAAGCACTCAGTCAAATGGTCTAAGAGATAAAAGGCACCATAATAACAGCAAAACACCGACAGCTATACAGACAAAGCAAAACCACAAGCAGTTTTCAATCGTGCCTCATGCCCTGGGCCACATTACATCACATATTTCCTTTTTAGTTTTACAAAGCTTGTATTTTTTTCCAAGTTTCCACATTTCCTCCCCAGACAGAGAAGAAACATTCAGCATCAAAATACTTGAGGGAGAGGGAGGAAACCTTTAAAAAAACAAACGACAAAAACAACAACAAAAGAACACCATACTCACTCAATGCACATTGATGCTTTCCCCTCTTCCACACTTCGAGCCTAAATTAGTATCTAAAGCTTTAGTAAATCACGAAAACAGGGTAACAAACAAATAAGCAAGATTATGGAATACCTCAAATGGCTCTTATAGCTTTTCCTAGAAGCAGTATTCGTTTTGCTATTTTCCTTTTAGTTTTGTCAGAAACATGTTATTAGACCCAACGCTTTAACTGCCAGGCAACCAATACCTCTGCCAGGACTTCTGATAGGTAACATTATCCAAGTTTATTTTAGGAAAGACAAGCTGTTTGCCTAGAGGAAATAGGCTAGAGCTTAGAATAATAAATTGCTGAGTGACAATATCTTAAGCCACAAATATCTTCATCAGGTCTACCAGGTTTGAAAATTTTCAAGAAAATCTACAATAAATAACTTCAGAAAAACTTTAGTAGTTTTCATTTGGTACTTTGCAGAATTTTTTAAAACATTTTCTTAAATACTGAGGCATCTCATTTTAGATTCACTATGGAGATTAGACAGTTAGCTGAACATGCAGGAAAACTTCCACAATTAGTTAGCTTTTGGCTTCAGAGGAAGAACAGAACCTGAAGATGTAAACTCCATCCCCAATTTCACCAGACGAGACTTACTCAACATTGGCAAAGCTGTCTGTTGTACTAGCAAAGAGGAAACAAACAATGTATTCTAAGATTAGCCACCTGTTAAAACAAGGATTGCATGCTCTGATAGGTAATTGCAAGGTTTATGTCACTGTATTTGTTAAATTCTTCAACACTGAGATGAACCTAGATGGAACACATAGCTAATCCCTTTGAAATGGGACTCATGTGGATTCTGTTCCCAACACAGCAAGGAATTCAGCAGATAGTCTTCAAAAGGCCACTTATGGTATGGATAAATAAGAAACAATAGATTTTGGGTGCCTCATTTTAGAGCAGAACTAGATACACCAGTGGATCTGACTTGCAAAGCAGTTACGATCTTATAACATGGATGGAGTGAAGAGATCACACCTTGAATTTGTCACATTGTACTTACATATTACATGTATTTGTCAGGCACTCAGATGTAATACAAAACTTACAGATTTATTTATAAATGAAGAGCATTATTTCTGTATCATAAAGAATAACCTGCAATTTTGAGATATCTGTAATAAGAGTAAATTACAGTTTTCTCCAGGTGAAGCAATAGTAAGTATGACGATTCAGTTCAGTAGGTTAAAAGTAATGACTGTAAAAAGTCCACAGGTTAAACTTAAAGAAAATTAATTTCTAAATTCCCACGTCCAAGGAAAAAAGCAGTTTTACAGTGTAATCTAGGATTACTCATTCCCACGTACCACCACTCAGGTCCAACTTCTGCCCTCTCTGCTTCTCAGTTATTTTGTTCCTTCTCTATTAGAAGTCCGAGAAAGGTGGGGTAGTCCTAGAATTTCAACTGCAAAGGAAGTCCTGATCATACTGGTAAGGGTCATACGCAGCACAAACAAAATGTTAAGAATGTGTTGACTGCTTAACTGTAAGGCTCTGATGCAAAAGAGTATTTTAGAAACACAACTCCCACTGATTTTAAGCCTTTCCACTAATGATTATTCATGAGACAAATTTCAAGTCCAACTAAAACATGGACACAGCAGAGCTTCTGATAAGGTCACTAAAAGTTGTTGATATTCCTAGCACTACAATAAACATTTGACGTTTGCACAACAACGTAAAAAAAAAAAAAAGGCCAATACCAATTTCTTTTGAAAATGCAGACTAGAAACTGAATTGTTGACAAAAAGCTATTTATTTATCCATCATGTTTCTCCTCTTGTGCACTGGTCTGAAGCCAAGAATACCAGTTCTCAGGTGCTATGTACTGAAGCAAAAGAAAGACCAGTGAACAGAAGTGACTTCAACCATTTACTGTGTGTGAGCACACTCATTATGGACCTCTGAAATCAGCGATCTTAAAGTGCTATTTGACAGAGTACAGACAAGAAGATCTTCATATTGTCCTGAATATTTCTGAACAGGTATTTGGGTTTACAAGGAACTGCTTCAAGGCATAAAATCTTGGCTCCCCTGAAATAAGCCTTTTGTATAAGCTAATGGTAAGTTGCATAGTGACCTACACTAATGCCCAGATCAATAAAGTAGTCAGGATAAATTACAGCATGGAACAATAGACTCGTTTCACTTCTGTGCGTGAATATACTGATATAATCACTTGTAAGTTATTAGTCTCTCCACATACTGCACTGAGAAGAATGACTATCCAAAAGTAGAAAAACAGTCATGATTCTTCACAGATGCAACAGTACAGGGGAAGACTTTTGGGGATGCCAAAATAGCAAAGTGTGATATTCTCAATATAACGCGGGATACTGATACATCTTTCACTCCTTGAGATAAATGCCAAATCAACCCTTTTAACAGAGAGGATTAGCAATAAAAGGTCACGCATACTCTATTAGAAAGGGTTAAATACAGACTTACAAGGAAAACAATTACCTCCCTCCCCTTCCTAACCACATAGCAAGAAAAATCTGTTAGAACATATTTATCAATCCTGACTGCTTTTAGCCCCTCCATTCGTCTAGAAAGTTACTACCAACTGTACAGCACCATAGCAACACCTAAATGAAGGCTTGAGGCTTCCTGCTCTTCTCCCTGCCCTTGGCCATGCAATCGTGCCTCTTCCTTTGCACTGGCACTCACGCTCAGATGAGCAGGTTATGAGCAAGTCCAGTGATCTGAGCCAGGCAAAATAATTACTCTTTTTTCCTTTCCTGTTGGCTCAGTTCCTTGAACTGACTTACCATCTGGTCATACAAGAGCAAGAAATGGCATAAGAGGGGTCTGGACCACAAAGCTGAAGGAAAAGGGAAGGTTTGAAGGCAGTCTAAGCCAAGCTGCTGTAGTTTGGCACTCCCCTACTCTTGTTGCAATGTGCAGAATGACTCTTAGGTGTAACATCACAAAGAAAATGTAGGAACTATTCAGTGTAATACATATGGGGAGATTAATTCTGCCACTGGACAAATATATACCAATCCTAGTATAATTGAAGGGAGTCACTTCTTAAATATACTTTTTGTACGTTTGGCATGATGTCTATTAACAATCAAACCAAATGACCTCTCCCTATAACGGTTATATACAGTTGAGTAATTTCATATCCAAGGAAGAGCATTCAGTATTAATATCTGGATTTTCAGTGGATAAGACAGTGAATTCCTACAAATTTGGAACGTTTGGTAAAGCATTTCCAATAACACCAAGTCAGAATTAAGCTATGAAAAATTTGTTTTAAATATGTCCAGTTATTTTAAATTCTTATGCATAAAACAGTAAGTACATTCTTCTGACTATTTCAAAAAAACTTCTAGAAAACAAAAGAATTTACTAGTACTAATATTATAAAGTCTCCATAAATTATAAGTCTTATGTAGAACTAGAATTCATGCTGTATTTTAGCAGACTGGTAGAATGATTTTCCGTCTCTCTACTGCTGTTCTCGTGTTCACTGCTCAGTCTTATTTGCTGTCAATTTTCTTGAGGAAGGAGTTAACCCAAACTCTAATCGTGAGCTTTCTTTAGCTAGAGAAAGATAAAGCAGGATTTAAAGACCATTTTCAACTAGCTCCATAATACACTAAAAGGTCACTTACTTCAACTAATTCTGACTTTAAGTTCATCAGCTATTTTAAAGACTCTGATCTTCAAAGTACTTTTATTTAAAGGAGAGAGAAAATAAACCCAGATTTTAAAACAAACCCCAGTAAATGCCCTATATATTTCTAATTTATCATGTTCTTCAATTAATTAATGGTAGTAGTTCTGGTTACCTAAAAAGATTTAAACATATTTTATTTTTTATATTATTAAAGTTAGATCTCTTTTAGTCAACATATAGAGAGGTGGATCATTCATGTGATAAGAAAATGAGGAAATCAAAAATACATACCAACATCTGCTCTGACCATCATTTCTCTTTTTTAGTCCAAGTCAGATAATTCCTTTATTTTCATTATTTAGAGAAACAGAGCAGTGAACTGTAATATACCATAATATTGCCAGGAGAAAAAGATAACTTAAAGTTGTAAGCTATGCATGTTGCTTCTTTAAATCAGCAGATTAATTTGACATTTATTTAATGTAAAAAAATCACAATACTAACTTGAGAGTTAGAGTTACATTCAACTACTGCTTAAGAAGCTCTGCCTACCTTTTAGAGTGTTTTATTAATCTGCAAGCATGAATTAACATTTCTTGGAGGGAATTCATTATTGAAAAAATTAACTTTTTCCTATTAGTTATACCGCACATCTTTCAAGGTCAACAAATTTATTTTCTCAATTTATGTAAGTTACCTACTTAAATTTTTATTGTTTGAGTTGTGGAATAGAGAGGGAAAGTGAAATGAAGGTTGCATCATTTGGGGACCCTGATGTTCTTATTTATACAGTTTCATATTCTAGAAAAGAGTCTGACTGCAATATCTCGTTTCAATTACATGTATTTATAGGAGTTCATTATAGATAAGTATACACAGATATCAAAATCTTATATAATACTATTACAGCTACACGGAGAATTCACATTCTAAACAGTATGTGAATGCATCTAGCCAAGTATTTCTGACCTATTTTGTTGGGTATATTTTTACATATATAATTGGGTCATGTTCCACTAATATTATGCTTTCCTCTTCAACTCATTTTTATTCATTTATTTTATCACATTTGAGCAGCTTCTGCTAATCCTATTCTCTGTCATATTTGGATTAGAGCAGTGCAGAACTTTAACATCATTTTAGCTGACAGATAGGATTTCTGGCAACCCTAAAGATGTGGGCGAAAAAGGCTGCAGAGTGAAATGGTTTTCTTCATGCACACCTATTTGTTACAGTACCAGGCTGCACTGAAAGACCTGCAAACAAAGCTTGAGATTCAAAAATATTCTAAGAAAATGCTTCAGTTCTTTTATGATTAATATTTGTAATCCAACTATTAAATAATTCACAAAGGGTGCTTACTTTCTGACTGCTAGGTGGGTCAACACACCTGGAAGCAATAGCTATTTACACAATACAGATGAAAACGTTGAAGATGCGTGCTAGGATTTATAAATCGTTTTCATGGTAACAGCATTTTTGCAAGCATCTCTGTTCTACAGTTCACTCCTTAGAAACTACCTTCCTAGATTTCTGTCTGCAAATCTTTTATTTTCATAGTATTTTGAAGGTAAAAGTGATTAAGTAGTAGGCAAATTGTATCCTCAAATCAACGACACAAGGTCAGTAAGAGTCGTACATCCACCTGCGTAGGATACACCAGGTTGAATGTTTCCTGCATACTCCACATTTGTGCATATAATTTGCCTACATTTATCACAAACCCTTCTCTCTCAGACCTACATTAAAATAACACTAAGGTTGGTAAGATGAGCACTCTAAAGTTTAGAAAAGCCAGAACTGAGATGGCTCGTGCAAAGTTAATTCAGCCCCCTAGTGCAATACAGTCTTTAATTTCTTTTTTTTAAGGCTCTACTATTTTTCTCCACGGGATCCTACTTCATTTAGTGCACAGGACGCTCTGGGGATTAATTTAGTTATATAGTAAAGGAGACTGTCAGTAGAATTCATCTGCTGCAGTAACGGGAAACCACGTAGTAAATGAAGCAAACAACTGCCTCCATCCCTTCCTTTCCATCACTCACTCCCAGATCCATTCTGCTTTTCTTTCTTATTTCCCTGACTCACATCCGCTTCCTCCAAGTTGCAGTGCTTTTGACCAGGCATTTCACCCCTTCCCTGCAACCTCTCCTCTCCCAGAACAGCACCTGTCACAAGGTTGGTGCTGCCACCTAAACACAAACAATGGGGACAGGTTCCCTTCATGCACCATCTGGGCAGCTGAAGGGAAAGCACAGGCTCCAGAGAAAAAAAGTCACGCACTTTCCGTACTCAGGGCTTAGTCAAGATGAACAGTTCTGACAAACAACATCAAATCCTGGGATATCTAATATATAAACAGTGGCTATTAACTATTTTGGGGGAAGGTAGTTTCAGAGGAGTGGCTGATACCCCAGAGGGCTGTGCTGCCATTCAGAGGGACCTCAACAGGCTGGAGGGATGGGCTGAGAGGAACCTCATGAAATTCAGCAATGGCAAGCACAGGGTCTTGCACCTAGGGAGGAATAACCCCAAGCACCAGTACAGGCTGGGGGGTGACCTGCTAGTGTGCAGTCTTGAAGAGACGGACCTGGTAGTCCTGGTGGACAACAGGCTGACCATGAGCCAGCAATGTGCCCTTGCGGCCAAGAAGGCCAACAGTATCCTGGGCTGCATTCAGAAGAATGCTGCCAGCAGGTCAAGGGAGGTGATCCTGCCCCTCTACTCAGCCCTCGTGAGGTCACACCTGGAGTATTGTATCCAGTTCTAGGCTCCCCAGTACAACAGGGACACGGAGCTACTGGAGTGAGTCCAGGGGAGGGCTGTGAAGATGATGAGAGGAATAGAGCACCTGTCATACAAAGATAGGCTGAGAGAGCTGGGCCTGTTTAGCCTAGAAAAGAGAAGACTGAGGGGAGACCTCATCAGTGTGTATAAATATCTGAGGAGAGGGTGTCAAGAGGATGGAGCCAGTCTCTTTTAAGTTGTGCCAAGCGACAGGACGAGAGGCAACGGGCACAAACCGAAGCACAGAAGGTTCTGGCTGAATATGAGGGGGCACCTCTTTACTGTGAGGGTGACAGAGAACTGGCACAGGTTCCCCCAGAGAGGCTGTGGAGTCTCCTTCTCCGGAGATATTCAAAACCTGCCTGGATGCCAACCTACACAATGTGTTCTAGGCGATCCTGCTTGGCAGGGGGGTTGGACTAGATGATCTTCAGAGGTCCCTTCCAACCTCGGCCATTCTGTGATTCCATTCTGTGATTCTGTACTTCCCAGATTCTGAGCATGTTCTCCTCCTTTTACTTTAAGTGCTTCACCATAGAGTTCATGGAGAAAACTAACTGAATTCTAACTTGCTGGGCATATTTATTAGAAATACTTCAAATGTATTATTAATATAATTAGTGTAGTGTTAGTAAACTTATTTATATTATAACTATTTCAACTTTTATTCAGACTTCTGAATCCATAAATGCTAAGAAGTAGCTAGAGGCCAATGTCAGTTCTATACATGACTCCACCAAGATGACTGAGTACAGCTTTTATTTAAATAATTGCCAACAGTAGTATCTTAAGCTTTTACAAGCTTTTATTCAATTTGGACCTACCATGTCAAGAAAAAGAAATAGGGTAGCTGCTATTTTTTAAATATGCCCAGATACAACACCGCATTTGCAAGGGTGCAGGTAGCAGGCAGAGAAGCATGAAGTCATTACTGCACATTAGAATCACAAACAGATCAATATGCAATTGGGGGAGTGAACAGCATATACAGTGACTCCTATTAATTGAACTCAGTTTAGGTGGAACTCTTGTGTGATGTATTTCGGTAATAAACCTTAGAGTTGTATTCAGCTGTAGTGGGCTGGAATAGCAGCTGGGTAGCCTGCAAAATCAATTTGTTATTGTTTCCTTGCACTCAAATTTAGGACTAGCAGCAGAATGTATTATACCTCCATTCCTGCATTTCTAAAAAATCCTATTCTACATACATTTCTCAAATTCAAAATAAAGTGCAATAATTATAATACTTAGCTGGGGCCTTTTTCCCTGAAACCCTTAAACTCCATGAATCATGACTGTCTGACTTTTCATCATGTAATAGAGTTTCTAGTGTTCATATCAAAAAACAGATAAACATTTGAAGTGATTTTTAAAACAAAGTTTTCTACCAGTTTTGTATTTTCAGTCTAATTCATGAGTTTTGAATACCTACAATAAACAATTCTTCAAGTAGGTAAGGCAATCAAGAAAATTATCTCAATTTCCTCCATGATGCTCAACACATGCTCTTACATACACAGCTAACTTCTGGAAACAGCAAGGAATACATCATTAATAATCAAAGATAAAGGGAACAAATCAGTGCCATGAACACAGGTATATTTCTATCCTTGTTATAAGAGAATGTTATAAACTTTCTAGAATTTTTATCCATCAAAATCCCAGTAAAAGTGTAAATGCTGCTTTGGTTGGTTAGTTGAGACTGTTCTTCCTGCAGATAAAGAGATACAAGAAATTTTAAAGTTTCAGATCTCTTCACAGTTATTCCCAGGTCACAAAACTATACCATAATTTAAGGCTCTACCAGGATCTTTCATAATGGAAAGACAAGTGTTTATGCAGGGAAAAATCACCTCTGTTTCAGTATTACCTTCATCACTACACCTATGTTTCTACATATTAATGCTCATAGCATTGTAGCTTTTACATCACTGCTGATGGGCCCCCTCCAGGAACTCTGTGCTCCTGGTTATCATACTGCAGGCCCATTTCCTCACTCATCATGTATGAAGTACACCTGTTGTCTCCCATTATCCAGACCCACATTTTCCCACTGTTCTAAACTGCTCCAGTAATGGTTGAAATGCTACTCTGGAATATCTGCACTCTAAATTAGTGCTTCTCAGGTTTGTGGGCCCTTTATTTATCTGTTTACGTGCAATACCGGTTGGTTTTAGTCAACTTGAAAACAACAAAATCCTTTTTATACAATGCTACCAACTAATAAGATACTTTATTTCTTTTACACTTCTTTATTCCTCCCTCTTAGTGTTTCAGCTTTGTCTCCAATTACCATTTTTAGCTTCTCTTTCTACTATTTAACCAATATTTTCTCATTACCTTAAAACAACATAGAGAACACAAGTTGGAAAACTACATTTGCCTTGTTAGACATTGGGGATCATCATCTGATACACATCATTTCAGATCTTTTCAACCATCTTTTTTGAAAGATTGATTCATACGCCTCACTTAAGCAGTCCCCCAAAATAAATGAAAATGACAGACTCCTCTTTTGATCAAATGCATACCAGCCACATAAAAATTTCTAAATACCTGAAATACCAACACACTAACTCTATTCCCTATATTCATTTACTTTTGTAAAATTTTCATGGAAAGAAACTCCACAGAGTGGACTCATGATAGTAAGAAATTGAGGTAAGAAGTTGTAATCATGCTTATATTAAACGTAATCCTTTAGAAATTGATAGTCATACACCAAAATATATTCACCTAGTATAGAATGACAGTGGTCATGTTAGAATACAGGTTTACCAATCTAAACAATTTTTCAACTTGTATCTATACTACGCAGGTCTCGGGCACATTAAAGACATTTATTTCTAGTGTGTGGTCTAGAGAGATTCATTAAATCTGTATGGCTTAAGTAGCTCATAAAAACAAGTCAGCAAAGCTACATATATCAAACATTTCAAATTATGAGCAACGCAATAAGAAAGAACATGTGTCTCCAGAACTACTGACTGCAAAATTATAATGATGATCCACAGTTTTAACCACATTTTTTTTTGCATACTATTTCATAGACTTACATTGCCTAAAGCTTCCAAAGTTTATTAAACTAAATGCAGACCTGTAATGCACTTCTTTCTGAAGAGAAGACAGGGAGTATATTTGAACTCAACCCTTTCTCATTCACACTGCAGTTTTGAAAGTTCATCTTAACTCCCAGTTCAATTTACTTCAGCCTTCCTCAATAAGGTTCGGAGAGCTCTCTTTTGGTCTATATGCTGAAACTACTAAGTCTTATGACTACTTACCTTCTGCTGAGATTTATTCTTCCTTAGAGCAACAAGTATACCAACAGATCCTTTTTGCTTGCTTGCTATTCTAGACTAATTTCTTTTGGGCTGTTAGTAAAAATAGCCTGAAGTTCACAAAGAACATTAATTATGCATATAACCCCTTTTTCATCTCTTTTTACATCATTTTACATTGATAATTAGCGCTCCAGCTTTTGGAAAACCTATTCTATATGAAATTACGATTCCTATGTTAACCAGTATGGAATTTGGAATTTTACTAAGTTCACAAGTGTCAATGGGAAGATAACTGTGATTCTCAGCATGACAATGTTTAAGATTCTTTGAGGATACAGGACTAAATAATTCAAACACGAGGTTGAACAAACAAAGTCAGTCTTCAACTGTCCAAACATTTTACTATTTGTTTGCTTAAAATCAATATTCTTATTAGCCACCACTCAGGTGTTATTAGGGACCGGGTTCCCTTAGCAGCAGGTTAAAAAAAGCCACCACTTTTTTCCCCCCTTTTTTTTCTTTAATGCTTTGACTATTATAAGGTACTCATTTATAGCTGTTCATTATCTTTTGCAAGCACTTAAATCTTTTGGAACTGCCTTCTGAAATGTGATTGCTACCACTAGGAACAAGACCTAAGGACTTCTGTGTTTGGGGAACACATAGGAAAAAGTTCTTGCAAGATTATGACAAAATTCCAAGAAATAACTCTGCATCTGAGATTTCCCCCCCTCTCCCAAAGATCAACCAGTAATGTCAAAAACACTTGTTAACATGGACTAGAGCTTGGAAATTGTGAAAGAGAAATAGCAAGTGACAACAAATTTATAAGCTTCTTGGATATCTGGTGCTTGACATTGATAATACAACCATCAGTTTGCATGCTTTGTAGTTGCTCCTTAATCAGGTCATTTTATTGTATTTTATTAAAAGAACATCTTATTTACATAGAAATTTACAGCTCTAAAACATGAGTTATGCTAGCTTTTTCATCCTAAACTAACTGATGGACAGCTAATACAGGTATTTTGAACAAAGAAGTTATAGATCTTCACAACATCCTTAAGGATACAAAATATTTTTATTTACACACACATTGCATATTTGCAGACATTTCCACACTCATCTTGAGGTCTGTATGTTCACAGAAATTTTGTGATCAAAGGCTCGGTTCTGACGAACTGGCAAGGTGATTTGCATGCACAGTACCTAAATGCTACACACGACTTCAAGGATATTCTGGAAATATATTGGTTAAGTGACAGTTACTCAGTGTCTCTCAATTCTCTCCTGCAAATAGGGAGTGACAGAATACAAGAAAAAGTATGGGCCCCTAGGAATAGCAAAAACTTGCCCAGGGCCAGAAAAAAAAATAATGCCAGGCTAAAATCATTATTATTGGCAGATATGCAAGTTGTGTGATGCCAATGTCTACCATATGTGGATGCACAGTCATGTGCACATTCAACTCACCTAAAGTAACAAATACTTATGTGAATGTGGGATTGACAATAACATACACGAAGTCAGAAAAAGAGAAAGCGTGAGCAAGAGATTTCTGCTGAGACTGTATACTATATATTCAGAATCCTCTTCTGTTTTGGTGTAGCAGTAGGTATCTTTTATCCAAGATCTGAAGAAAACAGTGCTTAATGGCTGGTCTCTCTGGATCCCATTAAATGACCATGTAAACAGCATAGTACTGAAAGGTACTCAACAGAAACCTATTAGTAACATTTCATGTCAGACGCAGTTTGTGTTCTGTTTATTCCTTTAGGAGATGTAGAAATGCAATCAGGTTTGCAGAACCAAAACACCGTGTAAGAATCAGTACCTGAATACCAGTTGGAGCATCTATCAGGTACAAGTATCAATAAAGATGAAATTACATGGACATAAGCAATACACACGATCCTGATTCACAAAATATTATGGGCATGTTTTTCATCTTTATTCGGTAGTGTTCTGTGATACTACATAAGTAGAAACTTATTTAGTCCATTTTTTAGATCACTATCCATAAATAAGTCTTTCTAAGCTACAACTGGACAAATACATAAAAGCACACACTAAAGTTTGGAAGGTTGGTCAGAATAGAAAAAACATATACTAGCATTGTCATACTGATTAAAATTAATTTTAATTTTTCTTATTCAATACTCAAAGACACCTTTAGTATCATGCTTTAAGACTCTGTTCACAAAATCCCTAAAAAGTGGCAAAAAATGAGTCCAAGTACTGTTTACAATTAAAAATCCCTATGTGCAAATTAGGATTTCCTTAATTTCTCTACATATCTATAATTTCAGTACAACTCACCACAAAACCTTTTATCATGAAAACTACCTTCAAATAACATTTCTTTCTGAAAAGAAGTCAGTACCACCTATTTGTTTCAGAGACAGAAGATAAAGAAAATTCTTGAAAAATAAACTCTTACATTCTATTCAACTTTTTTTTTTTTTCCTTAAATACTGGGCATTAGTGAATCTTTTTGAGGCAGACATTGCATCCTCCTAGACCAACAATAGCTACTATGGTTCCCACTTCAGGCAGTGGAGGAAGAGCTCCAGTGTCCAAGTATGACTCATCACCATAAAATGGCTATCTAAAATGGGGACAATGAAGTATCCTTTCTTCTCTATTAATGATAAAAAGTCACCATTGGCAGCTTAGACTAGACAACTACCTTAAAGATGGTTGTCAGGTGACAGTGAGGGTGTACTAAAATTTTTATTAATTGTTTCATATACATCTACTCAGTGGATATTCCTAAGATGATGGGCATGGTAACAGCCTGAAAGAGCCTCCTAGAAGCCACTACACTGGTTCAGCAGTCTATGTTTGTCCTATTGACCACACATTACACAGTACAACTATGCTTATTTCAAAGACCTTACATGGGATGAATCACACCCTGAAGATCCCTGGCTGGGAAGACAGGCCTGTAACACAAGATCAGGCTTTCCATCCAGGCTTTCCTCTAATCACAAGAACGTACCCAAAGTTCACCTTACAGTTTCTCTAACATATAAATAAAACTTGGCTTTGGGTCAAGTGTGCATACAGCCTGATTTTAGCAGGATGAATGCCCAGCACATGCGGAAAACAAGGCACTTCTCAATGTGCTTCAAGCTGGGCATTGCTGATATAACCGGTCATTTACAAATCCAGACCTGCATAAACAGTGATAATAATTTAGCTATTCAGTTTTGCCATTCACCCAAGAAACTTGTGGAGGTATCTTTTATCAAGTATTACCTCCCATATATTTCTAAGGTGAACAAGTTGTTATGCATTTATGATCCTGACACTGTTACATTCTTATCAAATTAAACTTTTCAGCATCTAGGGTAGCAAGTATCAAGCTGTTTATCACAGTAGCATCTGTCTTGGATAATTCTTTCTCTGGCAAAAAAAGCTCTTTAGCAACAAAATAATCCTAGGAGCACATTGACCACATCTTGGGTTTGGGCATATGTCCCAAGTATATCTATTTCGAAAGCAATGAAGCACAACCTGGAATTGAAAGGAATAATATGTCACTATCTTCTACAGTGGAAAGGGACTGCTGTGCAGTTTTTTCTTCTATTCTTTGTTTGGAAAAATAACCTTTGAACCCTTTACCTGTAATGTGATTACAGCCATTGTCAGCATAAGAAAAATGATTTTCTTCCCCCTGAAAAA
Organism: Anser anser; assembly: GCF_964211835.1. Taxonomy (NCBI): domain Eukaryota; kingdom Metazoa; phylum Chordata; class Aves; order Anseriformes; family Anatidae; genus Anser; species Anser anser. Next base: position 42,376,304 of record NC_139720.1, on the reverse strand, counting down.
AAAACAAAAACACTCCACAATCTACTGAAAACTGAAACAGTATTGAGAAGACCTGATGTAAAAAATTGGAAATACTACTTGTTTCAGGTGTCTATATTCTTCTGAATTTCTTGCAGTTTGAGCCTGCTTCCACAAAAAAAAAAAAACAAAACAGTTGTGCATTTCTATGAATGTTAGTGAAATCAGCTGGGAAGGTCAAAATACATAGCAAAAATGCAGAGGAAAAAAAAGAAAGTGTCTTGACATTCTTACAGTGTGAACCACTTATACTTTTTCAGTTTTGTTCAGTTATACATTTTTGTTCAGTTGTCCACAGAAAGTATTAAGATATTCTACTCCACAGTAAGTACAGAAGTCTTAAATCCCAATTACTTGTATAATTGGCAGTTTAAATGAACTCTAGCTCATACAATGCTGTACTTAAGAAGTATGGACAAGAGGAATTTAGAGGGTTATATTTGGCTTTATAACACACAGAATTGAGAAATGACTTCTCATTTTGACAAAGATTGATATGTGTAAAGTGTTCAATGTCACCAAGTGACTTGAGTAATGACTGATTTTCTGCCGTCGAACAGAAAATAAAACCATTTAAGCAACATAAATTCTGAAGTGCTTTATTTTACTAGAATTCAGTGTGGGGAGGATTGTTCTGAAAAAAAAATAATCACATGATCTAAACACTTCAGAGAATGCTAACAGTAACGTTTTAATGCTAACAGTAATGTTTTCCACATGGAACTTTTACTTCCTTTACAGCTGCTTGATGTGATAGCCATCTAAACTTACTCACTTAAACTTTAACACAGCTATACTACAGCAAAGGTAAAAATACACTTGGATTTTCAAGTGGAATTTTCAAAACTAATTTCAGGAAAGAAAAAAAAAATCAAACATCTTGAGCCAGAAATCTCACTGCAATAATGAACTGGTAACTAAACCTAAGTTTGCAGAAGAACCCATATTTGCTAATAAACCATAACAAAAAGTACAAGGGCTCAATAGAATTGCTCAGACTAAAGCAGCAAGTATCTATTCAAGCGTAATAGAAGCCTAAAAGAGTTTGTTTGGAAAACAATAGAAAATCATGCCCTTCCCATAATCTATTTGAAATACTGCAAATTCTCAATCCCTGGTATACTTTTTACAAGCAGACATATCAAAAACATGTTGTCTGAAGAGATTCCCAGATCAGATATGCCATGTTTTTCTCATGAAAATAATTATATATGGTGAAAGGTTTTCGCTGCTAAAAGATCCTGGAAAGTAAGTCTACACAGTGTAGCCACGTGATAACAGTATCTCATACTTCCATTTCAAAAAGCTTATTTTTTTTGAAAAAAAAAGTACACTTTCACTAGTACAGTTTATTTTAACTTCAAAGGGATTTCCAGAGGCTCAGAGAGGATGCACAACAGGATCAGTGCCTTACCACATGGACTTCAGTGTTTGCCCATCAACCACCACCATGCTTTCCAGGAGAGCAGAACAGCACCACTCAGAAATTCAGACTTCAATCACTGAAGAACTGCTGATTAAACCCCCTGAATCACTGTGATAAGCCACCCTGGTCAATAAGGTGACACCTAATCACTTTGCCTATTATATTAACAAGAGTTACTTTTTGACTACATACATAGCAGATCTTTAGCCTTTCCAGTATGCTACATGCTACGTGTCTGTTTGTCTTCTAATCAGAGCTTATTACCCTATCTGTGATTAATTTTTATTCCCCTCCCACTCAGTTTTTAAAAAAGTATGGGAGAAAAGACAAGGTATAACTGAAGATGTGGGGAAAGTGTCCAGTCAATTCAAACCCTAACAAAGTCATAGGTAAAAGCAATCCAAGAACAACATTTGGGTTTTCAAGAAAATAAGTAGAAATCCTTCCTCCCACAGAAGGATGCTGCTTCAGTGGCTGTGGGGTGGGAAATGAAAGCACTGGAGCTGATAGCTGCAGGAGAGGCCATTGCACCCAGTACCTCAGGCTCTGCTTGAGAAGACACATGCTGCTGAACAAACTGGCCAGTGCACATCCTAGCCCTCACACATATAGCCACCATCTGGAAACAAACAACTCAATCATGAAAGAGTAAAGATAACTAGGAAAAATTGAGCTCCCTGATCAAAAAAAGGAGATACTTGCTTATCTCCTTATTACTCCTGTTTTAAGCCTCAGTGAAGATGCAATTTTTATCTCCCTTTACAAGTATCCTTTTAATGACTACATTAAGAGCACCACCACTTGAAAACAAAGTCAACTACGTGAGGCAAGGGCTAGTACATTGTTAATCTGATGACTGTGACCTAGTAAGAGGCATCACAGACAGAGCACGCACACAGTCCAGCAAGTTTCACTGGAGATCACTGTGAGGCTGGTGAGACCCTTGGCATGGTGGATGACATGCAACTACGTTGAAGGCCACAAAGTCTCTCTGAATAATACTCAAGAGAAACAGCAGTTGGAGGAGGGAAATTAGAAGTTAAATTCTGCACATTATCTGAGTTCAGATTTTGGCCTTCCCCCAGAACAGTCAGCTGGCAATTAGCTACCCTAATAACATGCTATTTAGCTAGGCCAACGTCATGGCAGCTCCAGCAAGTGCCTAGGCCCTGGCATACCTGCAACAGCTACTGAGAGCTGGCCCAGATGCTCCCCAGCTTCAGGAGTCTACCTATAATGAGCGTGATTACATTGCTTTCAAGGTAGCCTGACTCCTGGTTGCACTGCGTGTTTCAAGTGCTTTTCACAGACCCAGGGGAAAGAGATAGACGTTTTTGGTGAGCCTCGCTGCGATGCCAGGACGTTCCTCCATCTCAGGCTCCACTCCTGCTCCCAACCTAGGGAGACACCAGTGCCTGCTCTCAGGAGGCACTGGGAAAAACAGCTGGAAAAAATACTGCAGAACAAAATATCCTAATGGAAGACTGAACTGGGAACTTATTACAGCCAGTCCTTAGGTGAAGAATTAGAAACTGCTAATAGGTTAAAAAACACATACCTTTTTAACATGAAGTGATATAAAAACAAAGATTATTGCCCTCATTAAAAGGTGCTTTTATTTCCCTATTCACTACCCTAGGTTTCTAACATAAATTTTCCTCTGCTACTGACAACTTCTGCATTATTTATACAATGGCTGAAGTATAATTGGCCGCTTTCACGTGGGTGAATATCAACTTGTAGGGAGGAAAGCAGGGCAGGGAGAAAATGCAGATAACTAACAATTTCCATATTTGTAAAGAAAAGTCGTACTCTGACAGCGTGACGAATTTTAGATCTACTGTTCTGTACTCATATATAGTTGTTGTCTAGCTTATAAAGGTTCATTTAGCTATGAAAACATCATATTGAGCTGCTAACTCAAAGGAGGATAGAAACAAATGAGAAATTCTGGTGACTGAAAAATTACATCACAGCAAAATGGTTGTCTTGCTGATATCTTCAGAGTATTGGATTTTTCTTTCTAGACCATTCGAATTTAACGCTTTAGACATAATGTGAAAATACAGTTCTTACTATACACAGTACTGTGAAAGCAATAGCCATTTTTGAATTCTTTAGAGGAAAAGATTGTGTAAGCTTAAAATATACATCCTATTTTATTCCCTGCATTGCCAACGTCTGTTTTATCTTAATATAGCACAGTTTTTTCCTGTTCTGCTTTTTCCTTATAGCACTTCATTGAAAAAAAATACTTTACACCCTGAAGCTTTAACATCACAGTATATTCCCATGCAAAGATATGTGATGCCATGATTTTAAGGGGGTCATATATTACGAGAATCATCTGATTAAATTTCTACGTACAAGTTACAGAAGTCTATTAACACAGATTCTGCACTACAGCTCAGAAAATTTAATTTCAGTCAAAAACCATGACAAACCACAGCCTTAAAGTACATAAAGGTAAATAGGTGGGAAGACAAACAAGAAGGAACCAAGCTAACCCCCAAAAGCACTGCATCTGATTCAGATGCAAAACTTATTGCAGCTCTTGGGGGGGGGGGGGGGGGGAACCCACACACTATAGCAATGTCTGAACTGCTGCTTTTCCTCTCTCCCCTGAGAGCTTTTCTGAGAGAGACAATAAAAGTCTCCCCTTACTTTGCCAAGTTTGATTATTTCCGTCACTCCCATTTGTGCAGATCTGCACACTTCAGGCAAGATCTAAAGCCTAGCAAAGGAGGTAACACTGTGATGGTTTTTAACGTGCAGGTCTCAGGAAACAGTATCTCGCAATTGTTGCAATGCATTGGAATGTAAGGAGTCTCCTTTCACGCAATCCCAATTATCAGTGCAGACTGGACAAGACCAACTTTAGCTCCGGTAACTATTAGTAGAATATTCCCTCCCTGCACCCCAACACAACAGACCTTTATGGTGTCACTGACAAGATATCCATCTTCCTATGGTCCCCCCAGGAAAGTTTTAATGACTATTAAAAATGCTACTTGTGGATATAAAGCTTGTTCTTTCCTGACAGCTCTGCAGATTCTGAAAAGACTGGTCTGTTATCCTATATAGCAAAACATGCAAGTTTAGCTCTGAGTATTCTTTTTAAACCTAGAGTCTTGCATAAAACTACTGATTTTTTATTTTTTATTTTTTTGATTCCCACAAATCACATACTAGACTGAGCAAAAAAAAAGAAATTGAACCGGATTTTAATTTACTTTCATATATACCCCCTTTTTGGTCCAATTACTTTTTATTTGCAACTGTTGAATGCATTTTTTGGCATTTAATATGTATTACTAGTTTTAAATGATCTAATCCTCTTCACAGAAAAGATGCTATTGCAATTAGTGCTATTAATTTGAATTCATAAAACCTAGGTTCAGTTTTCAGTCTTGCCCTATGCTCCTCGGTAAGGCCATAGGCACATAATTTAGGATTTAAATGGTCCATGTTAGGCATCTAAAAATTAGCTGATTAAGTCTCATCTAGTGATCTCAGACTCTTTTTACAGTCACTGGAAAGGAACAGATACCTCCAGAGAGCAGTCCATCTCACAACCCAACTTAGGTCAAATGAATCACCTTCTGAAGGTATTTAAAGTAAAATGAGATGAATCCTATCCTTAATCTCCCTCTGCCATTGATCCCCATCTGTCAAATGGGATTTATGTTTCACTACATCAATACGACTCATATGAAGCCTACCTTGTGATACTTAGTTGTTTTGTTTAGATTGGCTGCTATGTATTATATCTGCTGCACACAGACTTGTATTTATTCACAAAAGGCTAACCCTAAGATCTCTACCTGAACTCTTGGTAACAGTTTGGCTCTATCTTTAAGACAGACTAGGTAGAGTCTTGTCTTTCAATTTGTTTCACACATTTACAATATCACATATCAGACTGAACAGTTTCTCCTCCTGTACCAACTCCTGATTGAAAGGGGGGGCAGAAGACTCCAACAATTACACCAATCTCCAGAGAGAGGAACTGGCTCTTGTACTGGGCAAGCTGATGTAGCAGAACTCTGCTAATTCCCCTATCACAGAAACCTTTAGAAATTGTTTTCTGGCATGAAGTAGCTAGCCTCTTAAGTATTACTGGAGTTGGAACTAGTTTATCTGCTTTATGCCAGATAAATTCCCTCCTGGCCACACAAAGCTAAAATCCAGCCCCTTTGTACCATCCCTCCTGCAAGTAATTCAAATCTCAGTTGTGAACATGGCATTATGCATAAAAACAGCTTTCTTTATGAGCAAGCCAAACAGTTTACCCAGTTTTCAGCTGGAAAATGGCAAATCACATTACTGGGGAACTCTCCCCCCTTTCCCCCATTTAAAATTGATAGATTCATAAGTTGTATCAGGGTGAAAGAGGTTGTAAAGAATAACTCAGCCTGGTCTCAAATTGGAACTGTAAACTGAGTGTCCAAGTCCCCCAGCACAAACAGTACAGCCTCAATGACCAGCAAAACATAAATTATATCTAACAGAATGCTTAACAGACCTGTTCACTTCTTCATGTATGAAATTTGTGACAATTAAAATTAAAATCTCCTTTCAAGGAGATAGTCAATGTTTACAGCAATGAATTGTTTAGTGATCTCTAGGTGCCTTAAATAATGTCACTTTTTCAACATTTGGGCTAATTATTATTTGTTTTGCACAACAGGCCACATCCTCAGTCAAAGCTCTGGATCCTATTATGTTAGACACAGTATAAACACATTACAAGGTATGTCAGGCCCTGTTCTAAAGAGACTGCAAAGCAAACACTGCTTCTCGCACACATGGAGCAACACTTGATGAAACAGCTGTCACTGGTTACAACCCATATTTGGAATTCAGCGTTAACTGCTCGCCTCTTTACATCCTCCATCAGCCCTTGCTCTTTTTCTTTGTTCCATGAAAAAGCCTGCCTACTATACATTAGAACGTCTGCCAAAAAAACTAAAGTGCCACTTTTGATTTTTCCTACGTGTCAAGGCAAGCAAGTAGCCTACGAAATCAGAATAGGTTTAAAAGCCTAAATAGCTATTTTAAGTGATGGTGACAATAAATGACTTTTTATGCAACCTTCCAACTCATATGTAAGTGCTTTGAAAAAAAATGTATATATACAAGTTTCTGAAATGTAATTCAACTCGTCTAATGAAAGAAAATATGATTTACTGAGAAATGTATTAACAAGAATCCTGGTCTAAGCCAGCCAGAATCAGACATACAACATTAAGGCAAATCCAATGGAAAAAGCAATGTGGCCTGAAGCAGTTGCTTGCTTTGTGACAGAAAATAAAATTTCAGCTTGTGTCCATTGTAGGCTAGATCCATGCACCTTATGAAGGGGTGAAAAGAAACAACAATGTGCATTTACTGCAATTGATAGTTCTCGTGCACACTTCAAATGCATATCTGCAAGATGCTGCCTCTTGTTGCATACTAGCCTTGCTGAGACTAACCAGCTGACCTTGGTTACATCTCTGGTATGTAGTGATTCAAACTAGAGAATCATCTCAGCACCAACACGTACAGAATTTTGACTGTCCTTGAACAACATACAGCCCCTCCATTCTCACACTTCACTATAAGCCAACATTACCTTTAGTTCCTCCCTGTCCTGTTATAGTTTCATGTGCACACAGAACTCATGCACCAAGTGATAATGAAGCAATAATTTTAAACTAAAACAAACCCGACTCATCACAATCAATGGACTTGCTGATGGCCTTAAAGAATAGAATAGTTTCAGTACATTTCCCTACTTTTTTTAAAAAACACTAGGGCATGAGATAAACAATAACAGTTGTAAACTTACAAATACACCTCTCAAACTTTGTACTTAGACATAATTATTTCAAATAAATTCTAAGCCTGATTGAAGCAACTATCTTAAGTCATCTTACTAGCACTATGGCCATAGTTCAGCCATTTTTCCCCTCACAGTTTAAAGGTGTTTATGTTGCCTCATCATCATAATTCCTTTGCTATTCAGAAGTCTATACATTTATCCTAAAAGGGCCCGTAAAATATTCAGTATTTGGCCTAATGGAAGGGAAAAGCACCCTGAATAATCTGTTCACTGTAATAGACCAAATACATCTTTGACTAGGCTTGGTACTCACTACATCCACCTATGGTCTTCTGTCCACCTTTGCAATATATCCTTTCAACTTTGCAGTTTCACCTACTTAAAATTTCTGAAGCCAGCACCCTAAAAGTGATGCTAAGAGTTTGTTCTTCTTAACCCCTCCCTTTCCCACCCCCAAATTAATTACTTCACTTCATCACAGAAGTCTAAACTGTGTGTGGCAGAAAGCAGTAACACCGCTGACTAAAAGATGTCAGGTGATGACTTCTTCCAGCAAATCTAGCTTTATTCTGTGAAATCAGTGAACACTGTTGAACACTTCAGTTGTTTTAAGATAAGAGTAGTTGAACAGTCAAACCATTCCTAAGAGCCAAATTTCAACCCGAAGCAAATTAAATATTCCAGAATCATTTCCACACTAAATGGAAATTCCAAAGCCATAACTAGAGGAAAATTGACAAGTCCCATTAAAACTGTGCTGATTACTTCTTTCTTTCATCTGTATGCAATACTACTATCTTGGAATCCCATTGATGGGATTTCCATCCGAACTAAGTTATCTGGAGAAGCAGAAGTAAGTTTCAGCTTTAGGGATACGTACGAATTCTCCAGTAACTGACAGGGTAGACAGTCTCTACCATGTCTGCAGAAGTCTGATCCACCACTTTTAGTCAACATTTGGCTGGTTGCTGCTTTGAAAGACAGATGATACTACATGGGTAAATAGTACTCAGTTCAAAGTTCTGCGTTTTACCTGCTTGACACTGAGAACTACTATTATTATTCTAGAATGATGATTTTCATAGCAAGTTCTATGCCTTGTTCACCTATAACCATATGGAACTTTCATCAATATTTATGAAGAATTTATTCTAGAGTAAACAGCTCACAATTATTAGCCAGTGTACAAATTGTAAAGCCAATATTTGCATATCAAATATTAAAGTAAGTCCAAGTTATTATCCAAATATATGTCCACTTTGATAATGACAAAAAAAGTCTATAGCCTATGACTTCAGGCATTTTTGTCCCAGATGATTTTACTTAAGTTTTCAGTTTTACCACTTTCTCAGTAAAGGAGTACTCATACACATTAACATAGAAAAATACCTTTCAATCCTATTGTGTAGGATTGAAACAAATTTACAAGATAAGAGTGCTGAAGGCCTTACCTAGCTACAGCAGAACGTGAAACAGGAATTGACCTCTGTCAAGGTCACACAAACATTCTCCTTTTGTTACTCTGCTGTAAGTAGCAGATGAATAAGCTAAGAAAGCTTAATGCAATAAAAGCTGAATTTGAAGAACAAATGCAAGATATCTTCTTGTTCTTAATATAGAAAAAACAGCTATGACAAAAAGGAAAACTACAGAAAAAAACAGACTTGATCTGAGGAGATAATAATAACTCCCAGATAGGCTTATCAAATGCAACAGTTTAACAAATTTATCTTTAATCAAAGATGTCAGCTGTTATAAAAAAGAACATTAATTTCAGGACGCAGAAATCCTAGAATTTCTACAAAATCCTGCAGAGTTAAAACATTGTTCCATTTCTGGTCAAGTACGCATTTGTATCCCATCCTTGCCTAGACTATGCAAGGACATATCTTTAGCAATTCAATGGGAGGATACTCTCAAGGAAACCTCACTTTCCATTTTGGTAAGACTGTATCCTTCTTAGAACAGGCACCTATTGTGCTATCAATACCAACAATTAAAACACCCATACCTTGACAGGTGGAAAGAGGACATGGAAGACTCTAGGCGACACAAAGTTATCCTGGTGCAAGGTACTGTGCAGGATGCAGAGTTCCCCAACTCAGATACCATGCCCAAGCATTGCTACATGCAATGCTAGCTCCAGAACAGATTTAGTAGAATGCAGACCTTCAGGTAGAACCGTTCTCTTGGGCATCTGCAAACCAATGAAGGTACATTTCCACAGGCCCAGGCCAAACTGATGAGATGCAGGATATTGCTTGTTATTCTTTCAAATGTGGGAGGACCAATATCCTTTTAAACAGAATCCTATTTTAAATACAACATATGGTTTTTTAAGTTACTGTTCTTTCCATTTATTTCAATGAGCTTTAAATCAGGTCTCAAAGATTAATACCACGTAGATAGATACACAGAAATGTCTTGTCAGTAAGGCAGGACAAAATAGGATTATAAAATGAAAGGGCAGCTCAAGAGAATTTCAGACCAAATCTCTTCACACTACAAGAATAACATGTCACAACACCTTTTACAAAAAAAAAAAAGAAATAAAAATAATAATCTCATCCAAGACACTCAAGAAGAGTTAATGGCAGCAAGTTCAATAGGTCAGCAATTTTAAGGCCAGATGATTATCTGGTCTGTTCTCACAGATTAATACAAATAAAAAAGATATCCAGCAACTTCCATATCAAAACTAGAACTTGTACTTGAAGTAGATAAAAGATGAAATACTGATCTAGGGACTTTGAGTAGAAAGTGTTATCTCCTCAGTAAACTGGCCCATATGCTTACTATTCTAACAGATAAAATCTGATACCTTCTAGTCTGAACTCTTCAAGCTTGCAGACCCACCCAGGCTGCTCCATGACATACTATAGTACTATAATTAATATATTAATAACATAATATTAATATATTAATAACAGTATTTTCACTGTGCAGGAATCAAGGAAGCTCTTGTTATATACAGTGTTCCAAAGAGAATACTATGCTCTTTCGAGTCTCACCAAGAAGCATATTTGGCCTATCTCAAAGACACCCTACTCCCAAGTCTCTTCTCTAAACCAATCGTCTAGTTGTCCAGCATCCCCTCTGAAGTTGGGCATCTTTTCTACCCTCAACAGTTCAGTGTTTATGACCACATATGGCTTCTCTGCTCTTTAGTGATGATGACAGATGATGTTCCCTGGATGTAATCCCTAAATCTTTTTAGGGTCACTGCTTTGGGAGAAAAGATTTAAAAACAAAACAAAAACGACAAAAAAAAAACTAGAAGTAGGCAAAATAGTACACTTCAGTTTGTTAAAATACACATTTAGATGTAGTAGAATGAGAAAACAATTGAAGACAGTCTATAACACTTGCTCCAACTTTATTACTTTTTTTTGTGCCAATTTTATTCTCATGAATATGTATTTTATTCCTAATCTTTGTATGTTTGTTAAAGATAATGAATAGAGTTGTCATAATGGAGATGGTGTTTCCTCCTATACTATTTCTTCTGCGATTGATCGAGTTAAAATAAAAACTAATCCATTCACATCGACAATGGTGCTCTCCTACAGTACTATTTCTTACTATCCGAACACCACATTAAGCTAAATCACATGCCTTATTAAAGTCAAAACAAGAAAGCAGACAATTTCAACAACATACATTTGTTTTGTACATATAAATGAAAACATTTTCCTTTAAACAATGTAGATTTGGATGTATTGTGCTATCTCGATCTTTAGCCTTCAGCTCCTTGCCAACAGATTGTGTCTTCTATGACACTGGTTCAGAATGACACCATCCCATTCTATTATTTCTTCAAGTTACTGCATGGGGCCTTTTAAAAAAAAGTAACACTAACTGTAACTGTCACACCAGCTTCTAAGACTTCAAGATTTGATGATAGAAATCAAATAGAAATAGATTAATTGTAAAGAAATACTCTCCATAGCTCTAGAAGGGAATAAAAATTAAAATTGCATGTAGCAAGCAGTTATTAAGTTTTCAGAATAAGAAGAGCTAGGTTTAACATCCACCTGTCAACTGTGTATGTGCATGTGTATATCTAGAAATTTTTATCACTGTTAGTGAGCATCCTGAACCAGGTAAACCTTTTTACATGGGTCTTTATTTCCACAATGCCTTCCACAAAAGCACTCCAATTATTAATTGCCATATCCACAAGGCTATTCAAATACAAGAAGATGAGGCAGCTTGCTAGCAATCTTATGTCTCAAAGCTATATTTGGTGATGTTTACCAGCTTTCCCATATTGCAACTGCTACATTGATTTTCAGCTACACGTAGGAAGCCAATACCATTCACATAAAGGGTATGAAGCAGAACTCGCAAATAGATTTATAATCAACTTCATTAAATCACTGAGCAGCTTTAAGGCATGTATTCTCATGTATCTGTGGCACTGTACTACCCAGTCACCATAACTTTGGCTACATTATTAAAACAATTACATTAGGGTACTACTATAAATCCTGAATAATAGCTGATAAATGTAGACAGCATAATTAAACACATTGGTTTTAGCTACTTCTAAATAAAGTTTTATTGTGTTGGATTATTATATTAGTATAACTATCCAGAGTTAATGAAATCCAACCAGTTTGGAAAATTTCTGATAACACTTTTTTTGTATTTCTATGGTCTTCCATTTTTAAATAATGGTATTAGTAGCTTATCAGATAATTATGCTAAACAGGAGGCATTCTGGATTTACTTTGTGTTCTGACACATCCTCCCCAGCATCTTTAGGGATGACTAGAAAAGAAAGTGACATCTTGAATTGGCAACTCTCTCGGAATCTAAAAGATGGCAGCATCACTCCTTCTACAATGGAGACGAAGTGTTCAGTGCCTGCAATTCCAGGAAAATGCCTTCAGACTAGTAACGATAAGAAAACAAAAGTGCTAAGGGAGTTGTTTTATTACAGCTAATCTCTTGCTTTTGCATTATGTCTCAAAAAAAAAATTGGTTTTTGCTTAACTTATTTAAGCCAGACAACTTTTTCCATGCACTGCTTGTACAAACCACTCCGCTTGTTCCTGTACTTCCTGACAGAGATTGCCTGTAGCCTGCTCTTACCCTCTCACCAAGAGAAATCACGAAGAGCCAGTTGTCCTGCTTCTAATCCACCTGCTTTGGTATCTGGTATTTTTGCAAAAGATACAGCAGTATAACCAGCATTTCTTAATCCCTCCTCTTAACAGTGTATTAGGAAGGAGTAAAGCTCCTCTAGCAAAGACAACATTTGTACATAAAGATCCTGAAAATATTTGTTAACATAATGCTTTGTTTATTCAGTCTGGCAAATGCTTTTATTTTAACCTCAAGTATCTTTAGTAAATGTCAGCGGTAAACACAAATTCATAGTTGGCTAACAAGCTTCCCTTATGTGTATTTCTAATTAAGCTTCTTCCTAGATACAGAGTAGTGTTTAAGACAAGCGTTCTATAGAGAATCAAAGTAAATCAGATGACCAAGTATTTCTTTGTGAAACTGAACATTTTTAAGGGCATCACCAGCAGAGGGAAGGAGATCCTTGTATCCATGAGTAATAACTCCTCCATGCTTCTATTCTGGAGCACGTAGAGAAATTTTTTCTTTTCAATTGTATTCCAAACTTTGATGTCTCTTCCACAGCAGGTAATACAAGGCTGCACATGCTCTTAATTTGGAACTTCCTTCCCAGTAAGAAATCATATATGCATTTAAACTCCCAGATAAATATAAGACCACACACGTTTACATAGAAATATTTTTAAAATTGTGATCAGACTGCTGAATGGACAAGAAAAGCCTGCAATATGCTAAACGAGAGCCTTGTTTTCATGTGAGAAAACATCAATTAGCAGAGTTCTGTACGGCTGAGTGGCTTAAAAACTTCTGCCAAGACCCTTAGCTGCTACTACTTTTTTTTTTTTTTTTAAACATATAACAGCGAACCCTGCCAAAAGACCATAAAAATTGATTTTATGTTTCCGGTCTCTCCACGCCAGCTGGAAAACTATAGATTTCCCCCCCCCCCCCAGGTTTCTGACAAACAGAATCTTTCTTTATCTTACACCTTCTAAGCTACTATGCTAACCAAAGCTGAACATTTTCTGGGTTCTTACATCTGATTCAAGTTACGATTAAGGTAAGGGAAAGTTTCAGATTGTTAAACCAAATTCCGTTTTAAATCTGTAGTTCGGAAAGGGCTTCTAGTGTGTCACTGTCACAAGGAATGCTGTATCTCATTTGCACAGTTATGGCATACATGGCGAGTGATTATTTTCCACACTTGTTCTGTGAAAGTGTTAGAACTGCACTGTTAGTCTGTGAGCTACCTCTTTAAATTCCAGTATCAATCCTTAAAATGGATTTAGCATCTTTTGCATCAAACATTAATAAGGCTCACTTAGGCACTCTTAATGTGAAGGAAAATTGGTCTTGTATGAAATGGCTACACTGGAACATTTCATGCTTTTGCAAGTGCAGGAGTATGATTATTTCCTACAGTATGTCATTATCTTCTGCCCTGTGGTTCTTTTTTAAATTATCTCTTCTCACTCAAGCTGCCTACACTATGTTTTTAAGCTATGTAGTTTTCAATTTATGAATTGCATGCATGCAAATTTTGAGCAACTATACCAGAAGCCAAGTAATAGACCATATTAAAGTATATTCCCCTCGGACACTACTAATGGAACTACAATCCCAAAAAAGCTTGTAAGAAGAAAAAATACATATATATACACACACATGCACACACACATATTTGTTTCTGAAGACATAAAATCAGGTCGTTTGTTTCCAAGAAACAAACAAGTGACAAGAAAATACTATTCTAGGCACACATGGAATTCCCTTACACTTTCTCTGAGCAGATTTATTTAAGCATGGCAGGAGATGTCAATTCATACACTCAAAGCAAATTAGTTTGCTGCCCACTTGTCCTTGTACCTCAAAGCTCCCCCCTTTTCAGGGTCATTCTTACAGCAACTGCTCCTCTAACTCTAGATACCTACCCACCAGGGAAAGGAGTCTCCTCTTGGGTCTCCAACTATTGTCTGCTGTTTCTCAGTACGAAAGAACTCTCTCAGACAACAAAGCAGTTCAAACAGCACGCAATAGATTAACGCCGAACACGGACGGCACATTACATAGCGCTCAAAGGATCAATACTGCCGTTGCTGATCCAGTAGCCTTGCTGTGGTCTACAACATGTATGTGTGTCTAGAATTACCATACTGACCTTTGTACGGAAAATAGTATTTCAGAGTGAAATACTATTGAATTACAGCATTCTGCATTGAGTTTACAAGGTCATAAACACAGAGCTCCTTGTTCTTCACTTGCAAATGGCTACTAAATAAGGAAAATGAGACTTGACATCCCCCTGACAATCAGAAGAAATGATTTATTTGGATGCTAACATCTGTCTCCAGATTGTGGCCAAGTGCTTTTCTGTGCTCATTTAGGACTCCACTTGCAAAGCTTTTCAGTTACATTTACCTAGAGATTTCTCTCTACCACTTCCCATCTGACAGAAATCACTCAGCTGGGTCTGATGAATAATAGCAAAAGGCAGCTCGTATCAGAGATGATTGAATTACAGATTGTTGGAAGTGCCATAAAGGCTCATTCCAATGACTACATTTAATTTACTTACTATGCGGACTACTAGAAGCCGATAGACGTTTGATATCTTTATTTCAGAAGCCTCGAAACAAAAGAAACATTAACATTCTCCACCACTTCCTCACTACTCCACCTCGAAGAGTTTGATAAGCCAAATTAACTTTTAAACAGAGCGCTGATGCCATACCCGGAGCGGACGAGCATTCCAGGCAGGGCACAATACCCCAGAAACCAGAGCAAGGCGGGCAGCACACAGAAGGGGAGGGCAACAACGTCCGAGGAACCCCAGATGAAATCGCACGGAAAGAAAAAGAATCGGCTTCATAGCTAAGTAATATGGGATGGCTTTTTTTTTTTTTTTTAATTGTAACGCCAGTGATTAGAGGCTGCCCCTACGAGGGGGGGGGAAGGTGGGGCCGGGCGCTGGCACCCGCCGTGCCCCCGCCGCCCCTCCCGGCCGCGCCCCGCCGCCACCGGACAGCGGCGGAGCGCCCGGCCGCGGGCAGGGCACGGCCGGGGGAGCCCCGACCCGCCCCGGGGCGCCTCCCCGCCGCCTCCGGACCCGGGCAGCGCCGGGAGGGCGGCGGGCGCCGCGCCCGCTGCCGGAGCGGGGGGAGGACGAGAGGATGGAGACGGAGGAGGGTGGGAGAAGGGGGCGAGGGGGGCGCCCCCGCTGTGCCAGCCGCTCCCCGCCCCCCCGCAGCGCGTGCCCACCCCTCTTTCCCCCACCCACCCCCCACCCCCGGCGGCGGGCAGCCCCGGGGCGCTGCCTTACCTGGCAACCGGGGCGGGCGCCGCCGGCGCGTCCTTCAGCGCTCCCCCCGCGGCGGGGCCGCGCTCAGCCCCGGCCCCTCCCGGTGCGCGGAGCGGCGCGGAGCGGTGCGCCCCCGCGCAAGGCAGGCTGACACCCCCCCCCTTCTCCTCCCTTCCCTTCTTCCCTTCCCCTCCCCGTCCCTATCCCCCGGCGGGCAGGCGGCGCGCCGGGCGTTAAGTTCGGGCGGCGGTGGGCGCCGGCGGGCAGGGCGAGGCGAGGCGGAGGCGGCCCGGGGGCTGCGCGGCGCCGGGAGCGCCGCCACACTGCAGCGTCTCCAGGAATCCCTCCCGCGAGAGGCAGCCCATCACCCCCGGCCCGCCGCCCTCATTGGCTGGGGGGCGGGGAGAACGGAGCCGCCGGCCAATCGCGCGGCGCCCAGCATGGGTGGAGCCGCCGCGCCGGCCTCGCCCATCCCGCGGCCGCCCGGTCCCCGGCCGCCCCGTCGGGCGGGGCCGGGCGCCGAGGGCATCCCCGCGCGGCCGCGCGCACCCCGGTCCGCGCGCGGCCCCGCGCGGCCCCGCGCACCGCTGCGGGAAGCGGAGGCGGTGGCGGTGGCGACCCCTCGGTGCTGGGCTCTCCCCGGAGCAGCCCGCATCGCCCCCAGGTAAGGGCCCGCAGCGGGTAACTCGATTCCCGGGGGGTGTCCCCACCGAGCCGCAGCTTTGATTAACGCCGGGCTGCGAAACGTAACCGTGACACGTTCAATTAAGGGAAGCGCGCTCCTTCTACTTTTAATTAGATCTATCCTATTTGTCTGGTGTTTAATACAACGTAAGGAGCTGCCCGGGCTCCAGAGGGAAATGGAAATAGATTTAGATGTAAGTTTGGCTTTTAGAAGCACGGAGGGCTGAAGTTCTTTGTTCTTCAGCATGTGTTATTGCTGCATCTGTACCTCAGTGTCACGGGAGGAAATCCTAATCTCTGTTGCAAGACTGTAAAAATAATAGGGTGATATTTAGGTAAGAGATTCCCGTAACCTTTAATGATGGGTACCCAAGATGCAGGTTCTAGCCCAGACTCGATGCGCAATGGTGCGGCATGTTGCTGAATTACATTTCTTTGCAGAAAACTTGAGCAAGAGGTGATGTGTCCGACGACCACGTAGTTGACTTCCCCTAGCACACGCGAGAGTGACAGTCATCTAAGTTATAGTTTAATCCGATGAACAGGAAATCCTGGCAAACAGGGGAGCCCATTCTGCATGCCATCATTAGCAGGTACCTGAGAAAGTCGAGAAGCTCCCAGGCACGTCTCAGAAGTGAGTGATTTAACTGTGCCTTCCACAAAACATTATCGTGCTGCCGTTCCCCAGCCATACTTTTGTGGTGGCATTTGCCTCTGAAAATTGCAGCCCTTTGCCAGCTCAGTTCACATACACGTTTTCTGATCCCATCAGTGTTGGACGTGCTCTTAGGTCTGTTAGTCACGTTATGACTCTTGTACCGGCACATTTGGTCATGAGAGAGAAGACAGGAAAGGAAAGCAAGTAACAGCTCCTGCTGAGCTACCTAAAGGAGGAGCCAACTTAATTTAACCTGCGCATACAGACATACAGTCACTTGTGCCCAGATCACCCTGTAGAATTTAAAAAAAAATGACTCCTTCTCTCTCACAGTACTGCAGATCTCAAGGACTGTTTTCTCTGGGATCATTTATCTGTTCAGTTAAAAAATAAATAAAAAAATAAAAATTTCAGTGCTAATAACTATATGGACTTGATACTGTGCTCCTAACAGCCACACAGCCAGACCTCTGAGGGAGTCTGGTGTTTGCAAGGCATGACACTTCATATCCTGTCTTTGTATTTGAGCAAAGACAAAAAACATTCTTTAAGCCTGATGACTTTTTCATAGTGGACAGACAGTAAGGAACAGAAGTGCTATGTAGCAGTAGCCCTGAAGAGTGTATACCATCCCTTTCTCGCTCTCTGCCTATCACAGAGCATACACAATTTATCTGCTACACACATATATATACATATATATATATTTTTTTCATTTATTTTTTTAAAGGACAAATTTGGTAGGGGCTGGCAGGTTGTGGGAGATATTGCACCTAATCTCCTTTTCCGAGCTTGATAATTCGCACTGGAGAAATTGCTGCAAAAGTTTAATTCCTTCTAGCACACACACTTGCTTCGGTTCCTTTCAGGCCCCAAAGCTTCTTCATGCAGAAAGAGGTCTCCAGTTCTGCAAGCCAGTTTTATTTCACCACTGCATCCTCAAGGAAATAGAGAGTTACTGTTGAGTCGTGGTCTTTAATTTAACCCAAGGAGGCTGTGGAACTTGAGGGATGATGTACATGCCCTGAATGGGCAAGGACATTCTAGAAGAGCTTGGAAATGTTTGATGAGCACTGGGAGTGGTAGCCAAGTGCTACATACTAACTCACAAAACACAGCTTATTGTATTTATTATTGTTATGTCTTTCACAGTTGTATTCAGGGAAGAAGAAGGTGTCCTGGCATGAGAAAATGGAAGAAATATGCAGTGAGAGAAGAAATGATGTTCTAAAACTGAGTCCTATTCTTTTTTTTTTTTTTAATGTGCATCAAAAGAGAATATTAAGTAGTGTCTACAATTTAGAAGATTCATCAAGAACCCCGATAAGTACAAATTAAGAACCTGACTCTGATCCATCCTTCATATTCCTTGTTTTTAATTTAGACTTCGACTGAGCCAGAGGTACAGGAGCGTCTGGGAAGAATCTGAATAAAAAAGCAAGAGCAGAAATGGTGCAGTGTTTGCCTTTGCCATTTTTATTTTTCATTCTCTATATACTATGGCTTCAAAATAAAACCTCAAGATTAGAAAGCAATATGAGCCATAAAAGCTAGGTTTTGAAAGTAAAAGACTCCCGTTTGCTCCATAAACAAGGAAGAAGCCTGGGCCGGAGCCAATGAAACTGAAGTATTCTCAGGCCTGTCCTGGCAATTTTTATGGCATATAAAGAGCAGGTACTAGAATGACAGTCACTGAAGTGAGGCAAATTAAGGAGCAACAGCAGTTGTAGCATATCAAAAAGAGCAATCAGGGTTCTGGCTTTGGGCCCAAGCTGCCATTGGTTTTCTTTTGTACATCAGCCATTGTGTGACCAAGTATCACCACTGCCACGACTAGATGTACAGGGTGGGGAGTCAGGTAGATCACGAGGGCAAATCAGCAGAAGGTGAATGAGTCAGTGATATTGATAGCATGTTAATTTACTTATCAGGCAGAATTTAGAACTGTAAGCTAACACTGATTGAATTGTGTCATCATGACGAAATTATTCACCAGCCTTGTGTTGCCCAAGATCACAGGTACCTATTTTTAACTGAAAGATGCTTTTACTTTTTTCTTCATTGTCATGCTATTTTATTCCTATTTTTCCCTCGGTTTGACATTCTCTAAATTTTTTCATTTTAAGACTAGTTTGTACGTCTGAAGACAAAGGAATTAGCTTTTGCTTAGGGGAATGGGCCAGCATTTAAACAGAAGTTCTCTGATTGCATGAGTTCAAGCACAGATGTCTGAAACTTCTCATCTTAGCAAATGAAACACCCAGTCTTTATTGTTTTTATTCCCAGTTGACTGTGAATCCAAGGGCTGGCACGTACAGCTGAAAATTAAAAACTTGGAATCCCACATTAGGGCACTGTCATCCCACTGAGTTCAGTGAAGTTTCCACAGTACATACTAGGTGATGATGATGTATTTAGAATTCACATTCTTAGTCAGGAAGCCAAGTCTGCATTAGGAGAACATGAAACATGAAAACAAAGTGAGAAAGCTAAGTCCCAAATGTGAGAATTAACCTTCAGTAAAACAAGTAAATACTAGAGTAACTTCATGGCTGTACACTACTAACAAAAGCAAGTGTGTCATATAAAGTATATTCTGAAGATGATTTTTGGAGCAATGTGTGAGACTGTGAGTTGGATAGAGGGAGTAGATAAAAGTGTTGTTGTTTTTTTTATCATAGCTAAAATTCAAAGGGTAAAATCAAATAACTTGTTAGTCCACTGACTATTTATCTCAATGTGTCATTTTGATTTCATTGTTTTCTTGTGTTTGATCTGCACACATCTGCTGCTTCTAAGTTGTTTAGGCAGAGATGGTCTTTTTTGATCTGCATTTATATAACAGCTAACATAGAGAGCTCCTGCTTTCTGCCCAGGGCTTCTGGACACTGCAGTGGTATAAATGAAGATGGAAATACTCTTTTATGAAGGAGTATTCAAGGGTAGGCAAACCAACTTGCATGTGTTTTGCGCAGATGTCATCTGTGTAATGCAGGGACAGATCTGAGTCAGTGTCAGTCTGTTCCCCTGTAGATGGTGCCCCTTGTTCAGGGATTCAGTTTTGGGTTGCCAGCTAAATGTCCCTAATCTTCTTCTTCACTTTTAAAATCAGTTTTCTCCCAAGTGGTGTTCAGAGTGGTACTCCAGAAAAACAGCATTTTCAGTGTGGGTAGGACGAAGAGGACTGAAGTCCTGGTTTTCCCTTCAGGCACAGTCTACTCTATAAAATGAATAACTACTAAGCTGTGGCTTCCAGAGTGTCCAGGTATTATTAATCTCCAATCTTACCCGGTGGTGGTAAGTATTATGGCTTCCCCAGTGTGAGATTTCTAATCACCGGTGACCACATGCATCATATGGATGACTGTAATAAAAAGAATGGGAAGTGTGATTTCTGATTTAATTTTGAGGAGCTGACCTTCACAAAGCACAAGGAAGAGCTGTGTTTTGAACCTGAAGAAGAGGAGGCTCAGGGCTTTCTTACCAATGTCTATAAATACTCGAAGGGAGGGTACAGAGAGGACAGAGCTGGGCTCTTCTCGGTGCCCAGTGCCAGGACAAGAGGCAATGGTCACAAAATGAAACACAAGAGATTCCATCTGAACATCAAGAAACAGTTCTTTACTGTGCACGTGACAGAGCACTGGAATAAGCTGCCCAGAGAGGTAGAGGCCTTCAAAAGCCACCTGGACATGGCCCTGGGCAGTGTGCCCTGGGTGGCCCTGCTTGGGCAGGGCTTGGGCCTGGTGGGCTCCAGAGGGCCCTGCCAGCCTCAGCCACTCGGGGATTCTATGTAATGGCAGTCATTGTTACCTCTGCGGAGATGGTCGAGACTTAAACTTGGTCTTTTCAGTTTGCCACAATATATATGAGACATTCCTGTCATTCTGTGGTCTCCAGTACAAAATAGGGATGACTGATTCAGTTCTGAGAGCCTCAAATGAGTTGCCTGTGTAACTGCAAAATATGCTTAATGTTCACAACACCCTGAGAGCAGAGTAAGGATGAATATACATATTAGAATATACCATTGAAATGTAAGTAAAACCTTATCACTTCAGGCTTCCTGAACTTGATGTCTCTAATTTGAGATCTCCACAAAACCTTCATTGTGCAGCAGATGTATAGCAAAGATACACCAAAAAGCTGGCCTAGCCATGAAGCATGACAAATTCTACACTAGCTATTCAGAGTAGGCAAAAACATTAATGTGAAGAAAAAATGGGATAGAGTTACTAGGGTACAAAACTAGTTAATATATTTTAAATTTCAAGAAGTACTTCTGAATATCAGCACTCTGATAAATAAATTCTCAAATGAGTTTGTTTGTATTTACCTCACACAGTCATTTCATTCAAAGGCACAGTGAAATTATCCTATTATTAATATTTTAAATGCCAAACCATTAAAGTGTCAGGATATTTTTTACAGCAGTCACCATTTCATAATATTTTCTGTCCTTTTTAAAAAATATACGTATTTCCCTTACAGAAATGCAGTCACTTTACAATTCTGATGTTTAGACTACTGTTCTGTGTAAAAGCTTGCAAAACACATGGATAAACGAACTGGAAATTATATGTCATTAATATAATTAGGAGAGAAGAATTTTTAATTTCAGTTTCTTCATAGCTATGTTTTAGCCTAAATGCAATACAGTAAACTAGTTACCTCTGACAATTCTGTCAGCACCATTTTGTTCGCAAACCAAAATGCTTGTTTTGTTTCCTGCATTGCTTTTCTGTAGCCTTCAAATCGGATGAGCAGAAGGAGGGAATAGAGCTCTCTGACTGTAATTGTGTTGTTAAGATGTTAAGGTCAGTGGTAGTGTCACTTCTGCAAATCCTGACAGTTATTTATCCAAGTCAAACCAGATTTTTTAATCATTACAATATGTCTTCTTTTTTTTTTTTTTTTTCCTGCCTTTTAATAAAACTTAGGTGCAGAAAATATAAAATCTACCCATTAAACCTAATTCTCCTCACAGTTACACAGGTATAAATTTCTAGTAGATTTTCTGTTTTAAAAGCACGGTTTCCACAACTGCTATCTTCTATAAATCAAGTTATCTTAGAGACCCAAAGAAGTTAATGTAGTAATGAATAATTTTAATTCAAACCCTGAGTTTAAATGTGAAGTTTTAAGGGAACGCAGACTTCAATAGCACACTGGGGACATAGTTTCTTCCTGACTCAGTAGTTCTTAGTCTGGGGCAGTATCACCTTCCTCAGGTGCTCATAAATCCATGAATGAGAATCCCCTGTTACCTTCCTAGCTTTTTGCTTTTGACCTTTTTAGTTACCAGTCCTCTACTTTTCCTTCTCTGTCCTGCCTGTTAACCTGAGAATATATTTTGTGGTGACATTGCTAGGTGTGAAATGATCTGGACAATCACAATTGTTCTCTTCACCCTTGACATTGAACCCATTTCTGCAAGGTTTTTTTCTTTTAGGCACGGAGATAAAAGCAGAATTATGACTGATGATGAAGAACGACAATATATTGCTCCCTGCTGAGTAATGGAAAACTCACTAAGCTATTGTTTTGTTTTTAATTCTTGTTTGTAGCTTAAGAGAAGTAACTAGTTAGGAATGTTACTTAATGGTTAGAAAAAAAAAAGAAAGAAAAAAAAAGAAAAAGAATAAAGGTAGACTCAAAGCAATTTAGGACAGAGATGATAAAGTATAAAGATCCTCCTCACTAGAAGCTCATCCTTGTCCACACTGAAATCAGACTAAGAGCTTTCTAGTTTAAGCTCTGTAATTTGATCCTAGGGAAAAGTTCAGCCCAGAGGAATGTTTGGTACTAATTAGTTTAAGGATTTTGACCAGTATCTTCTTGTCCTTAAGTACGGATTTTCAAAGAAATGGTGATTTCATATGATCTTTGATGTTGGAACTCTAAATTAAAATGTTCTTTCTGAAGAGGAGAGCCTAGATTAAGTTATTCTGAGACTTACAGTGGACTCCTTTTTGCCTTAACTTTCTTCCTTCTGCTGGAATCTATGACCCCCACTTTCCCCACCATAAACACAGAAAGGAATTATAATTATTATTCCTTCATAAATACAAAGGTATCTGCAGAATAACCTCAGGGACTTATTAGAGCAACAGTCATTCCTCTGAAATTACAAAAGGCCTGTTCAATGCTGAGGTGTTTGATTGTTTATTTGTGTTTAACTAACTCTTCACTTTTGCTTTCCTTTTGAAAGTTATTAAGCTTTACTTCTGACCAGACTGATGTTTTTTAAAAGAAAATGGTCATGCCGTGGTTTTTTTTTTTTTTTTTGGTTACAGGGGTTCATAAAAATGTTCAGGTTTGACTTTTTTGAAAAGATTTATATTAGCTTGCCTTCCCTTTGTACTTGAATTTAAACAGAACTTGTTTGATTTTTCTTGCAGTCACTTCTAAAAAAACCTTGGCAGTTTTCTTTGAGTAAAAAAGGTTATTTGCTGAAGTTATTTACAGTTTAATTGCCAGTTTAATTACAATCTAATGTCTTGTTTACTGTGACACACTCTACTCTGCAGGCTGAGCTGAAATAGGTTACAGAAGCCACAATGGCAATAGATTCACCTTTGTTTGGAGTTGGACAGCCTCCTGCTGCTGTCAGCAAAGCAGCCCTGGAAAACAGTACTGACCCTCTAGGGATGATTAAATGTGAAGAATCACAGAATCACAGAATGGCCAAGGTTGGAAGGGACCTCTGAAGATCATCTAGTCCAACCCCCCTTCCAAGCAGGATCACCTAGAACACATTGTGCAGGATGGCATCCAGGCAGGTTTTGAATATCTCCAGAGAAGGAGACTCCACAGCTTCTCTGGGCAACCTGTGCCAGAGCTCTGTCACCCTCACAGTAAAGAAGTGCCCCCTCATATTCAGATGGAACCTCCTGTGCTGCACTTTGTGCCCGTTGCCTCTCGTCCTGTCGTTGGGCACAACTTAAAAGAGACTGGCTCCATCCTCTTGACACCCTCTCCTCAGATATTTATACACACTGTTGAGGTCTCCCCTCAGTCTTCACTTTTCTAGGCTAAACAGGCCCAGCTCTCTCAGCCTATCTTTGTATGACAGGTGCTCCAGTCCTCTAATCATCTTCGTAGCCATCCTCTGCAACAGTAGTACAGAATTAGTCCATGAATCACCTCTGCAAAAGCATATATAGATGGATAACTTGTTACAGATCTATATTTATAGTCATGCTTTACACGTTCATTCAAATAATCCAATCTTGGAGTAGATATTGCAGCATCTCTTCTTCCTTGCTTTTTCTGTCTACCTTCTCATCATACACTGGAAACTTCCTTTCTAAGCTGTCATGCACAGATTCATACTGAGATGGGAGGATGGTACCTATATTTTTTACAATGAAGTATTATGCTTTCTAGTATGCGTACCTTTACTACAGCAGTAGTAAAGCTATTATTGTAGCAGTTAAGCTAGTAGAGCAGTAGTAAAAAAGTAAAATACTAAAGTAATATAAAAGTAAAATAAAAATAGTATATTTAGTAAAAATAAAATTGTCTATAAAGTAAAATAAATACACTAAGGTAAACAAAGTAGTAAAGCTAGTATAGCAGTGAAGAGACTCTTCTAATGGCATGAGAACATACTGTGAATTTGAAGATTGTTTTGGAATTGGAAGGGCTTTTGTGCTGTCTGGAAGAAGATGAAAAAGGCTCTTTCCAATATTATTCTTTTTAACATCAAGGGGTTGCTGGAATACCCTGAAGCAACCTTAAAATATGCAACAGTCTTTCACTTTCTAGAACCATGTTTTTAATATAATTTCAGTAACAGTTCATTCTATAGTTCCTATTTCTCCCAGAAAGTTATGTATATTTGTTCTCCCTTTTTATTTTTTATTTTTTTATATTTTTATTTTATTTTTTTTATTTTTTTTTATTTAATAAAATGCATTCTTCCATGAAAGGAAGTATAACAGAGTAATCTTTGTCTTCAGAGCATACCACTTGAGACAGAGTTGAAGGGTTGACTGAATTAGAATTCTCTTAATAAGCCACAGAAAAGTGACTAATATCATCAAAACAGAATCTCTGCAGCTCTTGCTGGAGCCATCAGCTCTACCTGAGGTTGAATATTATTACTATTCATCATCAATATCCTCTGCCTCAGGATGTCATTTCTAAGGTGATTTTCTCATCAGTATTTTTTTTCCATTTTGGTTTCTTATCTTGACTTCTATATCTCTGCCATAATATTTATAATGTTCCACACAGGAACAGTAATTAAACTTTTCTGTTGCTCTGTGCCTTCAGCCTCTAATGCACTGTATAATGTTATAGTCCTAAAGTAGGAGAGTCAGAATCCTCTACTGTAGACTTCTGGGAAAATTTCCAGAAGTATATTCTGATTTGAATCATGTAATAAATTGCACTGACATGTGACTGTACTGATAATGGTGTACCAAGATCTCTCTGCAGATATGACAGGAATCTGGGACCTTTGTGATTTAGAATTTATAAAATCGAGCTCTTGGGGAAAGAGCCCAGATAATCACAAGTCTGAGACTGCTTATGACCAGTTCTCTTTTCAATTCTTCATAATTGATCCCCTGTCTGTTTTTAATTGTTATGCAGATGTGGGTACTATCATGTAAATGAATACTTCAAGTATTTTCTGGCCTTTGTTCTTCATAGTGTGAGATGCATTTGGCTGAGAGAGTACTTTGTATTACTGTCATTTCATTTCCATGTCTTGTTTGTATTTAACGTCATCATTTTGCTCCGAATTCTCTGAAGTTCTTCCTCCATTTTTCCTTCCCTACCACCGCATGTAATATTTAAATAGCATTTG
The DNA here is from genome assembly GCF_964211835.1 of Anser anser. Classification (NCBI taxonomy): domain Eukaryota; kingdom Metazoa; phylum Chordata; class Aves; order Anseriformes; family Anatidae; genus Anser; species Anser anser. The sequence continues at coordinate 42,350,484 of NC_139720.1, read as the reverse complement.
AACTAGACTTCCTGTATATGACTCACGCTATACAGCTTGCATTATTTAGTCTAAATGTTCCATTACTAAACTCCTCAAAAATCCATTGCTTACAAGATGACTGACAGTTTTGGAACATACCCTTATTGTTTTCCATTTGGGCATTTTAATGGACCCTTGGCTGGTTTAATAGACTCTGCAATTTTCCAATTAGAACTAATTTACGACTGTGAAACTAGTTTGATCTTTGACTATCCTAACTTCTCAGATTCATCCCTTTTAGTTAAATGCCTTAATTGGCTTCTGTTTCTTTACATATTTTCTTGCTCACATTGACCCCAAGAATATTGGATCTTCACTTGAACATGCTGATCTAGCAGCCTAATTTAATGTCAACGTAGATGCCTACTCAGAAGTTGCTGTATCACAGATTCCTTTCTAGAAATTGGCTTCATATTTTTTTTTGGTATTCCCTTGACAGTTTCTTGTTGATGCATCATTCAGCTTTAAAACAATGTTTATATTAAAAATAGAAGAAATGTAATGTTTGTTATTATAGTTTGCTTTAAAGTCAATTTACCACTCTTTCTTCAAGTCCAAAGAAGTTCAAATGATAAGCACAAAAACACTGCTTATGGAAGAAAAAAAGCTCTAAGTTCCTAAAAATGCTTACCTTGTTTTCACGTCTCAAGGATCCAGGTTGGCTGTTTTCTTGGCAGAACCAGTTTGCTGTTAAAACTAAGAGCTAGAACCTGTGTTCCAAACACAAAGACATGGTTAGAGAAAGGTTATCATGCAGTGAGACACAGAGCCACACTTTTACATAGGTTCAAATTTACCTAAGAATTGAGATCCGCGGTGTTCTTGTTAATCAGTCTCTGAATAATTTAAGAAAGATAGTTGATCTGAAAATAGCAGATTACCAGTGACACTTCACTGGAAATGCAAGATGGTAGGGAGGTGGAAGAGGACAGTAAAGACACTAGATTCAGGTTTCTGTGCTGTAGCCATCTGTGCTACAGCATCTAGTCAGGATACCCTGACTAGAACTGTTTTGTTGAGGTTGGGATTGTGGGGTATAGGCAGGGCTCCAGGTAACGCTGCTCCTGGGCTTTGGAGAGCAAGCCTGACCCCAGTCCATCATCCGATGTATTGGGTAAGAGGCTCAGAAATCACATTCACATCAGGGCTGTGCCTGCCTCAAGCAGTATCTGTTGTAATGTATATAACATGAATACCAATCAGAAAAGATTCGGTTTTAAAAACTGATTTGCATGAAGCCTCTCTCAGCAGCTGTCAGGATCTGCTAGGTTGGGCTAGAACCATATAACATCCTGCTTATACACTAACTCTCAGATGTTTTGTTATTAAAATGTCAGTCATATTATATCACTAGAACATGTTTAGCATAACTGTTTTGCATTGGCATCTATAAGTTTCTGATGTTTATTCTGCATAACCCTTTATCTCTGTTCCCACCATGATTTCAGTCTTCTCTTCTGCCATTTTTATTTTTAAATAATATATAGCTTGTAGTTTGAAAGTCAGTCTGCTTATCTTTTAAAGCACATCTTTCTTTTTCAAATTAGAAGAAGAAATGGTAGAATCAATGAAATTCAGATGAGATTTAGGAAATTGAATATTTACAGAATTCAGATGTTCTCTTTTCCCAGTCAAAATTTGCAAGCCCTTTTAGTAGTGACTGTTCCCCAAAACATACATACCATCATTTCAGAAATTAAGTTGTTTTGAAAACAAGTTGTGTGGAATGATGCAATATGAAATGACTCATGCAGTTTAAACTGCATTCCAAATTAAAATTAATATACCACTTTTTTTTTGCCATATTTCAAATGCACAGTTCTTAAAAATGGTGTAAATTGATGTTGTAATTTACCCATAATAAAAACGCCAAGTGGAAATCAAAATTTTACTTTAGTCAACTCAGTTTCTCTTGACATTCAGCACTCTTCCTATAGCTCCACTCTGAGCCTCAAGATTTCATGAACATTTCAGATTTATTTTGTACTTGTTTTACATTTGTGGCTAGCTTAAAAACATTACACAGAAAAGCCTGAAAAAAACAACACCCAGGTATCAAATAACACATGAGCAAATAACATATGAGCAAATATATCCTTTTTTTTCTTATAAATTTCATCCTCAAGCTACTCTTTTGGGATTTAGGATTTGATATCTTTTGTTTGAATAGTTGCGGTTGGCAATACTAAAGATTCTCAAATCCTCTGCAATTCAGTCACAATGCCAATACACAGAAATTTACATGTACTAAGCTCTTAACAAATCTTTATTAGAAAGAAAGGGATAGATGAGCAAAAAATCATCTGACCTTACATGTCTGTTCCAAAGACACATAATACTTTTTTCTGAACTCATATTTGTTATTTTAAGGTAAACACTGAACAGCCTTTATTCTAACATCCTTATTAAAAGCTTCATCAGCTTCTAAACAAAACAGGGGATTAGTAGAAAGTAGTAGCAGTAGTAGCATCTGCCTTGAACAGTAAAACCCAGGTAAAACCAATAGTATAGGACAGGTACCTTGGCTTCAACAGAATCCCCGTCTAAAACCAAGAAAGAGGATTTCATCTGATAATCTTCAGGATGACGTTGCATATTCTGGAAATTTCCCAGGAGGCCTTCCCAGGGGGTGCCTTATCCTCTGCATCATCATCGTCATCTACCTAGCTGCACTGGATTTGCTTAGGTGCAGCAGCTTCTTTGTGCACTTCAGTAGTTTGGTGTGAACATGCCACACATTCTGGCTTATGCTGAATACATGTGATTGCTTTAAATGAGAAGATAAAGTAATTAACTCTATTGCACACCAGAAAGCCCATTTGAATGTTCGTGTCAAGCTATATACCTGCTTTCAAGTAAGATTTACTTCTATACATTTCCTGTTACATCACCGTAATCTGCTTTCTGGACTTCTAGAACTCCACAGCTTTTCTTGGCTTAAGGTTATTCCTTACTCATTTAGTGGCCTATTCTTATTCCTTTAACTATTCAGGTTAATATCATAATAATTTGGTCTAGAATTCATACACTTCTAAGGAGTCTATGCAGAATCTGTAAAAAACAATTGCTAAGAATATAGATGTTTTCAAATCCTTAGGTATGCACATATCCATAATGGTTCTTAATATCTTGGCCTTTGTATCTCCTGTGCACTCATTTCACTTTGTCACAAGCTGTTTGAGTTAAATTGGACGCTGCCCATTTCTGAGTGATACAATGAGTGATACACTTCAAATGTGTCCTACAGTGGTAGCTTAGATAACGGTGCTATTTACAGTTGAACTGGGTCATGGCGGCAATCCTGCAGGTTTCACAAGAAGCCAGTTTGACATCCAACCCATGAGATTTCAGAGCTGGAAGACAGGCAAGCTTGGACATTCAGATGTTTTGTGGACAAATAAAGAAGGGGCGATGAAAAAAAAGCTCTAACATACTTTGGTACTGTCATCCTTCACTCTAACTAAATTGTATTACATAATGATTAACAAATTTAATCTCTTTAGCTCTGAGACTACTAGAATGCAGATTTCTTCTCTCAAATTAGGTGATTTTCTCAAAAAAGTATGTCAGTTATTCTGAGAAAAATAAATGCATCAACATGTCTGCTCAAAGGAACAAAGCAGGATGCTTGTCTCCTTGATGAAAGATTTTGAAACTTCTGGACAAAAGAATGCCAGTGTAATAAAAAAGAATCCTGTTCTGCCTATGGGCAGTATATAAAGGAAAAGGGCACTTACATAAGTAAACTTTATTTTAGAAACTATAAAAGGAAAAAGGTGAGGAAAAAGTCAGAAAAGAAAGTCTTGCTGGCTACAATAGGTATCAAGGGTCTTGATTATAAATTGAGCTCTAGAGATGGTTTTCTGGCTATAGGTACAGCTTTCAGGATTCAAAACTGAGTTCGTTAACCTGGTGAATTAATAAAAGGCTCCAAATCTGACCTGATTCTCACTGGTTAGCAGTAAGTCTTTTGGCCTGCTGATTGTAAGCAGGACAGACATCCAACCAAGAATGCTTTGGAGATATTTTTTAAATGGAAGACAAGTTTTTGTTTCCCTTCCAAATAGGACTTTATTTTGGCTTATCTACCTTTTTCTCTGATTGCCTGCCATCTTCTTTTGCCCTTCCCATTTGTCTTCTTTTAAATAATCTTTCTTTAGTGTAGCTCCCCAAAATATTCTTGATTCAGTGATGTTGGCAGAAAATGCCAATCTGTTTTAAATCACATTCTATAGGAATATATTTGTTTCAATGAAACTACAGCTGAAAGCAATTATGGGGATTTGGAATCCCTGTAACAAAATTAAAATTAAAAAATCCTGGGAGCTCTTCTAGCTACAAAGTTTTAAGTTAGTGGCACTCGCGTGGGAATTGAAACTGCAAGTTCATGTCCCTGTTCCATCCAAATTGGAACCAGAATTGGAACTGAAAATTGGATAGGGGTCATCTGCATTTCAGGAAAGTGTATTGCTCAGTAAGCCAGTAAGTCAACATCTTCAATCCATCAAACTTTTTTTCATTTAAATAATTCCTGAATAAGAAGGCTTCAGCTTCTTCCAAGCTATGCAGAGGAGACACTTGTACCTGGTCCCCCACATTCTCCTGACTCTCCTAAGCCATGCGGCAGTTCCAAGAACAGTCTCTGTTTCAATAGACCCGCTCCTTCCTAGTAAACTAATAACATCAAAAGCTTTGCTAAACAGTATTTCTGTATGCCAGCTGGCATTTCTGTGAAGATCTGGGTTGCCACTGACTATAGCACTGAAGAGATGTTCTGTCTGGTCCCACAGATGGAGTTTAGAAACATGGAGAGGGAACTGTAGAGATGCAGGTTCCCCACACTCCCTTGACATCTATCCTCAGTTCCTGGGTCCAAGGCTGGAAAGTAAAGGAGGGAAGAAAGATGGGGGACTTGCCCCTAGATGAGATGGGAAACAGAACTTGCCTGGAGCAGTTTTTCTTTTCTTAGGGGGAAAGGCTGGTAAATGGAAATTTAGAAATTTGTCATCTATTTGAAATATTGAACTCTGTGTTTATTTCATTCTCTCCCTGGATTTACAAGAGCTATTTTCATCCAAAGTAAAATAAAAGCACAGGCAAGCTAGCATATGTGGCAGCCAGCTTCTTCCTGTCTCATAGAGGCCTATTATGAAGGCCTATTTTCACTTGCCTTTTTCTCCCCAAAGAGATGTTAAACTCAGTTTTTAAAGGGCTTTATGGTATAATCAAACCAGCTCATCACAGCAGGCATTCGCATCTTTTTCTCATATTATTATAAAGTCTGCTTTCAAGTATGTTTGTATCCCATTGCATTTTGGGAATTCCGGAGATTATAAATAAAAGTGTCTTCTTTTCTTGAAAGAACCTCACGGCAGGTTCTTTTAACAAATGCTTTTCTGCACAACATTAGAGAATGCAGTGTAAAGTTCACTGTTATGGGAAAAATGTTCCTCCCACTTATCAAAGACTTATTTTAGGCACATGAGTTTAAGACATACCTTTAAAAGGTTGACTTTTTGAAAAGCACAACAAACCCTTTGTCTTCTCAAAATATATGTTTACTTTGCCACTTCCAGGCTATAACGTAATTAGATTGTTGCTTGTTTACTTATTGCACATATTTTCTAAAGCACACAGATCAACCTGAAAACAGCATTTGTTCACCTGGAGTCAGCATATAGGCATGACCTTATCAGAAATTGCCAGATGGATATAGGCAGGCAGCAAGAGAGCTATGTGAAAAGTAGAGATTTTCATTTGCACTTTTTGACAAGGCTTTCTGAGAGATGTGAAAAAGATTGTTAGTCCTTCTTCAGTGAAGGCTGGATTCACACTCACAAACAAATCCAATGGGAAATTCATATTAAGTCTGCCAGCTTTGTCTGTTCTGTGAAATGACAGATTTGTATGCAAATAAGACCGTTAGGATTTCAGAGAAAATAGTGGTGATTTAAATCATTTAGTTAAAAGAAAAGTTTTCAGCTAACCCTGAGATGTTACACAATACTTCATGGAGGGTTGGTTATATAGAAAACTCAGAAATTCTGAGAATTCCAGAAAAAGTTCCACCCAAATGAAAGCAATAATGACATGTTCAAAATGTCAACTAACTGGTTATACAAGACACTTTTATCTTTTATCTGTATTTTTTTTTTTAAAGTGTATGCTAGGTGTCTTCTCTCCCACATTTCTGCAACAAAATGAGGAAGATCAGAAGAAAAAATGGGAATTAATCATAATTGTTGCTGAAATAAGAAGATGATAACCAACAGCCCTCTTCATTGATGAAAACAGTAACATTTTCCATGGGTAAGATATGTACTTTCAGGAATGCGACTCACAAACAGAAAATCAATAAGGAGAAAGTTCAAATTCTGCTGCCTGTGTACTAAATGTTCGCTGAGCAAAATAAGAGCTTACTAGGCAGATCTGCAGTCTATTGAGTTTTGCAATACTTCTCAGTTTGAATCTGGTGTAGAAGTAACCCAGCTGGAATTGAGACTTACTATGCACTCCCACTGTGTAGTTTCACAAACTAACAAGAGAAAATGAGTTTTTTGAAAAAATATGGGAAATAGCTTGTAAAAAGAATGCTTCTTTCTCTGAAGAAATGGGCTTCCAATTATTTTCAGAGCTGATTGCAACAGGAATTCAACACATCATACACATCAGCAGGGAGGAAAAAGTATGATCATTGCTGTTGGTACACAAATGTTTATAAACCTCTTCTGAAAAAGTTTTACCCACAGAATCAAAATGTAAGATAGTTTTAAAATCAGCTGCATCCTAGTTCAGTAAATGTTTACCTTTACTACTGTCATATAAATGCATGTTCATGTTTTTGCTCTTGCCAACTACCACTGAATTAAATTAAAAATATATAGGCTATTATTTTTCAGAATCAATGACTTCACAGAACATTACAATAGGAACTCAAAGAACCCACTGAGTTCAGTTTTAATTTTATAATTTTCTGTTTAATAATGTCTATTAAAACATCCATTAAAAGACCATCATGCTAATTTAACCGGGAACATATAATAGATGCCATTGGAAAGCTTCCATTAAATTAATGTTAGAGACTTAATGTCTTAAATAGATGCTGTTATTAACAATATCTTAAATAGATGCTGCTATGAAAAAAAAGTAATACAACATTAATTAAAAGCAAGCTAGGACTTCACTGGCAAAAGTCCTTACTGAACAGACACCAAGCTGTTAGCAATAACAAAATATTTTCTTCTTTGGTTCTCTATCTTTTACATTTCCCCCCTATTTTCCCTTCAGAGTAAAGACTTCAACCGCACTATGGAATTACAAAAATACATATAAAACATATGCTACCACAGGGATAGAAAGATTTTTAGTTTCTTTCTCTCATATGTATATATAATTTTTTAATGCAAAGTTCAAAAGAACCAAAGAAGTCTTTATGCTCCATTTTTTTTTTGATGCTAATTTCTGTGTACTTATTGGCATATATCTATCATTTTCAAGATATTCTTTTTTCTTTCCACCTAATTCATAATAGTCCATAAAGCTATAAAGCTACTGAAGGGAAAGAAAAGAAATTACAATATTTGTATGATGATATTTGACTGCTATTAGACAGAAACATATATGTAGGTCTCATCACATACACCGATGATGGAGCTGAAGAAAGTGCAAAACAATGTAAAAGCCAAAAGACCTGGCTTATTACAAATGTCACACTGTTACATATCTTAGAGGTAATATCCAGCTTAATAAGGCATTTTCTCACCTTGAAATGCAAGTTAAAGTACTCTCTTAACTCGGGGATGGGACACAAGATAACTTCATTTTTTAGCTTGAAAGTCATTGCTTTCCTCTGTCATCGTAGAACTGGAAAAAAAAACAGAGCAGAAATAAATACATGGGAAAGAAAATATCATGAAGATAATGCTCATAGTCACATCTCCGATAGGAAACAAGATTTACATCACGTTGTAGGCTCATATTTCCTGACATTTGTCCTAGCATATTATGATCAAAGAACTAAAGCAGTCACAGGGAAACACCATAGAAAGGATTAAATTAAATGATTATGTAAACTTCTGAAGGAAGACAGCTTTCACTTCACATCCTGACTGCTAGAAACCTTTTAGAGTATATTTAGAGGCTGCCTCTTTTTTCAGTATAGCAGGCTCTTGCTTAGAGATCCCCCTGATGCTTTTAGCTCATTTTATTAGTTATGCATTGCCCTACAGTTACCATCCCCTTGAACTGAACTGGCTGACAAACTAACAGCTGATGCTTGTAACACGTTCACCAGTGCCAGCCAGGAAGACACCATGACCAAGCTGCAAAGAAGGGTAAGGTCTCACAAAGTCCAGTGAAATAATGTTAGCTTGACAGGTGATTGAAAATCTCAGGGACAATGCTGAGAAGAAACAATACACTGTGTACCAAATCTCCATATTTCTAATGAAGAATTATTGCAAGGAAGTAAGGGAGTTTTACATTTAAAAACAAAAAAAAAAAAATAAAAAAAATAAAAAAAGACTTCCCTGTTCTAACCCCAGTTGCTTAATATATTTCAGGCAGAGAATTCAATTCAGTGAAAACTAAGGGAATTGAACACTGAAAGGATTTTTAAAACAGATTGGACAGGTTTATAGCCTATGTAAAACAAAAATAATCAAATCTTATTCATGTACTAAACTGATTACCTTCAACTACAGTACTGCACTACTGGCAAGGTCATGAGGGAATGGGAGGAGGGCTGTAAAAGGTAGTTGGATCACATTTAGCCCAACACTGGCTGGGATATTTCCAGATGAAAAGAACAGGGAGAAAGCATGGCTGATGCTCACGTTAATAGATCTTTCCTTCAAGCAGAAGATTATCTGATGTTTTATGAAGTGTTTTTTTCTTTTTTTTTTTTTTGGTTTTGTTTGTTTTTAACTTCCCATTTTCATTTTACTTTGTAGAACTAGTTACAAACAATTGCCAAAAGTAGATATGGAATATATGTGGTACTATTTGGCAGCTATCAGCCACCAAGCTCTCTACAGAAGTTTTTTGTTTTTTAACTTACAGGCTCTCCCTTATCTTCATTCCCTTCAGAGGAAAAGATACTTTTAAAAATCATGCCCATCTCCTACAACCCAAATTATCTGAACCCTTACATCTCAGAATATCAACTGGGCAAAAAGAGCAAAGGGAATAATAAATGTCATTATGCCGGTTTCACACTTTACACCTGTTTTGAACAGCTACACCAAAGAAAGCAGTGAAGAATCAGACTTCGGTAGTCTTTACATGCAGTTATAGAGGCCTTTTATAAAAGCTAGTTAAAAAAAAAAAGTATTAATTGTCATAAAGGTGTCGCTGCCATTGGCAGGGGGTTGGAATTATATGATCTTTAAGGTCCTTTCCAACCCAAACTATGCTGTGATTCTGTGTGATAAAATTAATGCATAACATTTTACCTATGCATCTTGGATAATAAATAGAGAGAAGAGTAGATAGATAATGTATTAATGACTGCCAGCTAGTGAAGTTACACTTCACTGAAGAGCTGAATGGTATTTAAAATTTGCCTGACTGAGATTCTCTGAGATGACCCATGCTTATTTTATTTTTAATTTAAACTGACCTCTGAGGAAATATTTGGTGTTTCCTTGTACCATGTTTATTACAAGAATTCAGGACTATAGAAACAAACTCATATGTGCAAGTATATGAACTAAAATCGATTAAAATTTTGTAGATGTAATTTTTTCATACAAGTTTGCAAACAAATGCAGTAAAATGTTTTTACTAATATTTTAAATCACTATTTTGAACCATTTAACAATTTATAAGTAATAAGTTGCTTTTATCAAATTAAGACATTCAACAGTATTTTAGAAACATTTTAGCCAACCAAAGCACATATCATAATAAAAAATAAATTAATGAACTTTTATTAAACTTATGGCTCTCACAAAGAGGGAAAAATCCATTTTGAGTGTTGAGAAGCTGAAGTGGTTTTAGATCTTTCAAAACACTCATTTTAAAGCTTTTAAATTAATACCAATAGAAAGAAAACCCAAACTCATGCATTGTCTCTCTGACAACAAAATGCTTAATCTGTAGTACACTGTTAGAAATAAAAAACTTCAACAAATGGCCTAGGCAATAAAGCAGTTCCTGAAGCTAATGGCTGAGTCATTCCTCTCATTGCATGGTTCCCCTCAATATTAAAGCCCACTGCAGAGTCACATGTCAGTCAATGACTTCCAATGACAAACCTTTCAGAACAAAGATAATCACTTATTAAAGATTCCTTAATTTTGATGGTTAAATTGTCCATGAAGCAGGAGGATGTGTTTTGAGAGTTGGCACTGGTAAGCAGCAAGGCTGTCATGGAAGAGCCAGCCATGGAAAATGATCTTGGGTTGAATGGCAGAGATTATTCATTTTATATTCACAAAGGAAAGAAATGCATAGAAAGACAAAGTAATTTTTTTATAAAATATTTATTCTTTTTTTAAAAGGAAAAAAACTGATAAACATTGACAAAATGAAGGAATTGTTCAGTTTTAACAACCAGACTTAGGTCTCCAGTACTTGCATGCAAGGGAAGATTTAAATTCCTTCCAGTCCATGGATGCGAAACAGTCTAGAATTTAAATACCAAACAACATTGGGGTTAAAAAACCTGCAGACTAGTGCTCTGCTAGGTGACTGACTACTTTCAAGAAGGCCATTTCAGAAAAAGTAGAAAGCATATTCAGAAGGGAAGAAAGACTGGTTAGAAAAAAAATACTCATTTAAGGGGTCAAAAAGTGTATGCAGAGACAAGAGAGGATTTGAAAATAAATAAATCAATAAATAAAAGGTTCTTTAGCAATACAAGTGAAAAGAGAACAAATATACAGGGGGTTTCATAGAGTAGGAAAAGAAAGCAAACATACAAGCTTTGGCAGGATGCTTTTGGTACAATGAAGAATTTGTTATTTTTCAGAACAGAACTAGGAAAAAACTAGGAGATCAAAGTATGAGGGCAATACGAAGAAAATGGATATAGATATTTTCCACTATTTCCCCCAATTTTGGTAGAATATCCATACAAGCTTACATGTTCAACGGTGTGCATTTTTAATAAGTCTTTTCAGTAAGAAGTGCTACAATACAATTGAAGAATAGAAAAAAGTAGTACTAATACTTTCAGTAGACATTAAACATAATCCAAGCAAGTACAAACTTGTTATTTTGTCTGCATATGGTAAGAAAAAATTGATGAAATATGACAAAAAAATGTCCAAAAGTAGATTGTGTGAGAGTGGTCTGATAATGCATTTTCTGGAGAAAGTCAACACAGCAGACCTTAACTGTGTTAATATGTGAAGCACTGGATACTAAGTCAAATGGAAAATTGTCAGTGAAGCTGGAGAAGCCAGACTCTAATAAAAAGGGGAATAAAATGACCTATCCAAGGGAGATAGAAATGAGTAGCGATGAAAGAACAGTAGTAGGCTGAAGGAGGGTAGTTAGTTGTTTTTCCAGGGGTCTGATTTTCTCTGATAATTTCAGTAATAAGAGTGGCACCAACAATAGGTAAAAATTTCCTAGTGATTAAAAGGCAAAACAGAGAATGAGCGGAGTAGCAAGGATCTAGAATAGCCTTCCTAGGAAGATGGAGCTCTATGCATCCTTCAGGACGAGATGCAATAATTGATATAAAGGCAATGATTAGATCTGATGACAGAGGTTGCTTTCAGATATTGCATTCACCATGATGCTTCAGAAGCAAAAAGCTTACTTCAACCTTTTATTTTAATTTGCATTTCACAAACCACATGCTAAACTGGCATGGATATTACTTCCCATTTGGATGCATAAGTAGTTTACGTGTTCTTTGAACAGTCTGCCCACAGTATACAGATGCTCTGGAGCTAGAAAGATAGTGCTTGTAAATCTGACTGGATCCACTTGCCAGCTTTACAGTGCCAGTGAAGCTTGTAACATATGCACTGGGACACAACACTCATACCAGATCAGACAGAACAAGAATAAAGATTGGTTAGATATTTTGGCAAGGCAATAAGGACACTAATAGAGCATATGCCAATGGTACTTAATCTTTAACATTTTACCGTGGAATTCTCAGTCTAGATTTAAATGCACTGCCTGTTCTTCCTTCCAAATTAACCAAACTTTGCATCTCATAATTATTTTACTAATAGATCTTTAGATCTATTCACTTTAGATCACCCAGATGCTAAACTCTTCTGCTGGAAAGGTGAGATGTGAACTCAACTGCTCATCAAGAAAGCAAGAAAGGATTTTCATATGTCACCAAGATTTTCTAGATGATGCTTCATGTCTTGGAGAGCAGCACAAAGAACTGGTGGAGTCCATATTCTGTTCATCCTGTAGCAGCTAGCACCAACAAGTGAAATTGCACATTCTGCAAACAAAAAAGTGCAGGTTGATTCTTGGGTTTTGTTGTTGTTGTTTTTGCAGGTTGATTCTTGGGTTTTGTTGTTGTTGTTTTTATTGTTTTACTCCAGGTTGTGTGCTAGGTTTTAACTGAACTCGGATCTGAGTAAAATTACATTTAAGAACCCTTTCTTTAAAACTGATTGTGTTCTTAACTTTAATTCATTGCACTTCAGGAAATTGTCCTGTTCTGCTGGAGGTGTAATTAGTGGTGTGACCACTCTGTTGTGCCAGCTCTTCAGTGAAAACATAGCCTAATACTATATCTTTGCTGAAGAGTTAATGTCAGTGCTAGGAATTAACTTGTTAAGAACTAAATGGTTTCTGCTGTACTTGTGCACAGGCATTTAACAGACATGCTCCCTCTCCTAGGTTTTAAGTTTACAATGAAGCCTTCAGAAGCCTGGATGGAAAGGCTGCTTCGCTGCTGCCTCTGGCAGATTCTCTTACTGTAGCTTTTAAACTGCTTCACTGTTCTCCTTTCTCCCTTGATTATATATTCATACATAAAAGTAAGTGTGGAGTAAGTGTCTGCCTTATAAATGCAGTGTCCCTGAATGTAGAGCTGTTATCTGCAGAAAACATTTATTCATTGAGGGCCTGCAAGGCCACTGTGTGAGCAGTAATATAATCTGACTGCAGCTGCATGTAGCTGAGGGTAGCCATTCCACCAAGCCTTACAGTTGCTGACCTCAGGAATGCTGTGTTTACAGCGAGTAACAGAAAGGAACCAGACCCAAGAACAGGTGGCCTTGAGTTGTGTGAACAGCCTACAGGGTTTTAAACAGTTCTGATTTATTCAGTGTGACAGTCCCTGTATAATAAGGTTGGACTTGGAGATTGCAAAAAAAATATGGTTTCCACTTTTTTTTTTTTTGTGTGTGTGTGTGAATATGATAAGGAAAATAGGTTATAGCTTTTCATGTAAATGATTGACATGCACTCCATCATCACTTTAAGGTTCTGAACAGCACTGCTCATGCACACATCCTGTTTCCCCTACTATTCTACAGTCTCTCAGCCAACAGATCTCAGGTAGAACTTCTCATCTCTTGAATCCCAGTTGATCCTTCTTTATGATTTGCTACCTTCTACCATGGTGGTCATGTTCCTAATAATCTCAGACTAATAAATAAGTAGCACTGAATGAATTATTAAGCTATCTTTTTATTTTTCTGTTATACCTCTTTTCCTTTCTTTATATCTGGATTTTGTCAAATTTAGATCCCAATTCTTCAATCAAACTAATACATTCAGTGAACTATAAAATAGGCAGGTAGGTCCACCTACAAAAAAAAAAAATAATCTTTACCTAGAAAACTCCCTTGGACAAGAATCTTTCGTGCTTACCTTTGCCATACTCCCACCGAGGTAAACGAGACATCTCACAACAACATCCTTTTCTCTGGTCTTAAACACATTTGTTCTTGTCTCAACAAAGCTGCCTGTTGTTGACAAAAATTTAGCAACTACAGCTTGCTCTTGGGGTTAAACATAATCAGTTATGTTTTCAGTATAGAGTAATAATAAAACCTGGCTGAATATAAACAACATCCTAACTTGTTCCATTTGTTACCTCTAAAATATTAGAAGTTGCGAGGTAAAAATAAAAAATGTATATATAGAAAACTTTGACAACTTGGCAAAAGCATGTCCCTGTCAAACTCTTTCCTGCTAGATGTTTCTTTCAGAGATGCTCACCTGCACTGATTTGTTGATGGGGCTGTGACACAACCATATTGGCACTAAGTATGCTGGGCACTTCTGCTCTAAAATGGCTCTGTCAAAGCATCTAAGTGCAGTTCTCAGTCCTGTCATGAAGATGTCTGAACTTTGCTTTCAGCAATAAGGAAAATCTTGGTAGAACAAAAATTCTTTCCAGTTTTCTACTTTGCTGTACATTAATTCTTATTTACTCTTACCTTCACACCCACGAGGAAGTCCTTGACATTTCCAGCCCTGGGCCTTTCTAGATGGGCCATTGCCATGGCTCCTCTAAATTCCCATGTCTTCATTCATGACCTGTTTTGTTCTCTCTGACCCACAGCAGAAGATTTCTGAAACACCCATGTACATTTAGAATAACACTGCTATTCCGCACCATTATGGCAGCAGACTGTATTCTATACTTGCCTTTTGTCAGCTTTCAAGTCAATGAGCAGCTACAGGGCCTTCGAGACAAAGAAAAAACCTTTCTTTCTTGATGAGCAGACGAGTTTACACCTCACCTGAAACAGTCATTTGAAACTCACTGTAAAGACAGCCTGAAACCATTTAGAAAAGGTGTTACCGGTATGCAAAGTGGCCCCTCTCGAGGTGAATTATAAGATACCCTTGGAATTGCCTGTAATTATTAGTATCTAATGCACTTAAACATAATGATGATCAATCAATAAGGCAGCCCAAAGATTTTAAGAAGGGGGGAAAGATCATACTGGGACATCTCTATCTTCTGTTAAACCACAAATATACATGAAGCATTTGCTGTCCTCTCTCATTACTCCACATGATTTTATGCTAAAGAAAGTAGAAGCAGAAGGTAACCCTAATGATTTTCCATGTGATATTTATTTTTCATTTTATTCAAAGCCCCTGTTACTTACCTTCTCTGATCCTATCTATTTTTTATTCACTTACAATACTCTGTCACCACCTTAAAAATCACGAGTGCTAGCAGCACTGTAAACATTATTCAGCAAAACACATATATTCCAAGGTTTCACATGCCCCTGCAGGATCAATTGTTACAGAATGATCTGGAAAAAAATCTCATTTTTTTTCTTGAAATTCTGTCAAGCAGTATTGTACTCCTGTTCTTACTGAGGTTACAATAATAATATAGAAAATGTGTTTTGGCTTCTATAGCTTTTTGTTGTTGTTGTTGTTTGGTTGGTTGTTTTTTTTGTCTTGATAAAGTATCACTAGGAACTCTCTATGCCTGATAAAGTGATGGAAGCACATTTATATTTGACATAAGAAAGGTAAATGAAAGCAGACAGAAAAAAATGCAATGTAAAAGCAAAGCAACCAGGTGTTCTCAATAGATTATGTTTTTTATTTAAAAAAGCTATGCACATCTCCAGTCAAAAGGCAGGGATAGAAATTGAGAAGAATTTGAGCTGCACCATTTGCTCCAGAAGTAGTTTTCCATCTATCCTCTTCATCCATCTTTCTTTTCTATATAACTTGGTTGGGTGGGAGAAGAGGTAAAAAAAGGCAATGAGGAAAGGTGGTCATGGCATTTTTGTTCCCTGGGAAATAGGTATCACTCTTCTACAAATCAGGATGCTGTAGCTGTCTGGGCTCATTTTGCATGTCAAACTAAATTACAATGCAAATTTTCTTCCTCCATTTGCTTATTCTAAGCTGTAGCTAATTACAAATGTTTAATAGTCTTACGAAGATCACCCTGTGGAAACATTAGAAAAATAGTCTTTTGCTTAGAATTGTGACTACAAGGTATTTTTAAAGTGAATGTGGAGTCTTGAGTGCTCTGTGTGTACCCATAAGACACATACAAGCGTATGTTTGTGTGTGTGTGTGCGCATGTATGTATATGCATGCAGAACTACAGATCTTACAAGGAAAACAATAAAGGGCACTTTTTCAGGCCTTGGGGTAAGGAATTTAAGGATGACAAAAATAAAATTGTTTGGTGTGAATATAAAGGCTCCAGGAAGCATGAGGCAGCTTTATTCCAGTGTATTGATCCTTATCCATTTATGGAAGAAAATTTCTGGCTTTTTTACAGTACTTCCAAATTTCAATTAACTTCCTTCGCAACTGCTTTGTGCAGTTAATTTCTCTAAGCTACTGGTTATCTCTCTTTTTGCTGTGGATTTATACAGTGCTTACTTATGCATCACTGATACTCACTATTTCTATAAGTGAACACTGAATAAGCCAAGGAACTGAGTAGATTTTAACTGCTTTAAAGTACATTAGGTGGCATTCGTCATTGACAGAATGTTTACCAAGTCCTTTGGGGAAGGGGGTTCTTTCTTTTTCTTTCCTTCAGATTTTCTTAACGCAGAGATTCGTGAACTGCTTATTGAATTCCAACCTACAGTTCATGAATCACTTAGATGCTGGCCTGATTAAATAATAACAAGACCATTTCCATAGAAATGGACTCATTATTATGCTACTTTCAATATTTTCAGATGGCTGTTACAGGAAAAAAAAAACAAAAACAAAACCACCACACTCTGAAAATACCTTTTGGGATACAGATTTGGTTTTTGAGGTAAGTAGTCCTGTGCTTAAAGATGGTACTTACTTTATTTCGGTATAGGAGATTCCTTGTTCTGAACTGGGATACTAACTTGTTACTTTTCTTGTCCAGAATAAAAGTTATTTGTGTGACTGAGTGTTTATCGTCAGAATGAACAGCTTCTTTTGCAACCTAACATCCTGAATTGTATTGTATATAGCTTATGGGTGTATCTTAGTCTAAGACGGAATGCCCAATAACTGAAAAAGGCTAAAAAATATTTACAGTTGAAATAAAATATTTTGGTGTTCCTAAATTAAAATGTTTCATTTTCAATCACTTTGCTGATGCAAGTATTTCAGTTTGAGCTTCTACAGTTCTAGATTGCATTACCCAGGAGACTACACAACCACTAATACTTGGCATTTGGTGCTCCTTTTCTGCTTTTAGACTAAATTTCCTGGCAGATATGTATATTTGTCATTTACTCAGAGTTAAGAGGCACCTTAATGTGTTAAACAACTTTGGTAAAAGCATGACTGCATTGAAGACAAACCTGAGTAACTATTTTTTGTTAGCCACAGAAATGTTGCAAGAGAATAATAAAGCATTTTAGTTTAAGAGAATTTTTAGTAAAAATAACACTCCTATTAGCATATTATACAGCTTTCTCTCAGATGTGTATTTCTCCTGCAATTCAATTGTCAAAGGCTTCAATTTTTTTTGTTAGAAACTGTAATTATCAATTTCACTGCAATTCAATACATCTTTGTTTTTCTACCTCAGTTCATAAAAGTTGTGCACGTATAGCTGAAATCAATTGCAGTTTATTATTTGGCTATAAATGCTTCAATATTTAACAACCTTTTTCTGTATGTTCAAGTCTGTTTCCACAAGAAAAGTGTTTGTTTTTTTTTTTTTCCCGGCACAGATGAAATAGAAATGAATATAACGAAGTCATCAAACTTTAGAATTTGGAGATAGTGTTTGAACATTATACAGTTATGAAACGTATGCTAATGCTGCTGAATCTCTCAACATGCAATATTTTTCAGACAAAATATCAGCATCTCACATCTTCTCAAGTTCCAAAACTTCATGTAATCGTAGAACTATAAAATAGTTGGGGGTGGGAAGGACTTCTGAAAGTTTTCTTGTCCAATATTTTACTCAAAGAAAGCCACCTTTAAATATAAATTACCGGACCTTGTCTCAACTGAGTTTGAACATCTTTGAGGATGCTGATTCTATAGACTCTCCCGGTAATATCTTTCAGTGTTTGAGTGCTCTCACTGCAATGAGTTTTTTCCTTATATCTAAACACAATTTTCCTTGCTGCAGTCTGCATCCATTTCTTCTCACCCTTTCATCATGCATTTCCAAAAAAAGTCTGCCTCTATCTTATCTACACTCTCCTGTTAGATACTTGTAGACTAGTAAAGGTCTCACTATAGCTTTCTCTTCTGCAGAATAGATGAACAGATACATCTTTCTCAGCCTCCCCTTGGCTCCAGCCGTCTGACCATCCTGGTGGCCCTCCATTGACTGGTCTGCTTTACTGTAGTGTTTCTTCAGCTAGAAGTTGTCATTAGTTTATTCTTTTGTCATCAGCTTATTTCACTGATTGTTTGATGTCATAAAAATGACAACACTGTAAGACCATACAATATGAAGCAAATTGTGAAAACATCTAAGTAACACCACTTCACTGGAAGTGTTCTTTTTTCTGATTTTTGTCACCTTTGGAGAACATGATGTGATTCTAAAATTCTATTGGCAGAAAGACCTTTCCAGCTGCCAGGTGGAGAGGAAACTCTATTTTGGACACATGCCTCAAGATTTTTGTATATTCAAGGCTGGTATTTTTTTGACTTATAAGGAAAAGTGACTGTGAAGTTTTATAATTTTGAATGTTATTTAACAAAGATATTATGTATCATGTTCTCTACAGCTTACTTGCTGTATATTTGCTATATGACTAGGGCATCATCTGCAAGTATTTATTTTGTAATTTGTAAACATAGCTTCCTTTAATGTTAATCATCATCTGAGCTGTGCTGTCAAAGTTAAATTTTCTCACACTTCTAATATTAGTTATACAACTTTCTCCTGTATAAAAAAATTATCAAGTAGACAATGAGTTCAAATGACATGTCTTTTCGGTGGCAGGTAAAGTAATTTCTCTTTACAGTTTATGAGAGAAACTAGTTCCTTTAGTAGCAAATGTCACAATAATATAAAAATAAAGGTATATACAGATACTGCTGGTTTAGCAGTCCCTTTGGGGTGTGAATATTCATAGCTGCCTTAGTCACTCTCAGTTCTTTGCTTTTTCTGGCTATATTATTCTGTCTTCAAGTTGTTCATTTTCTCAATTCAGAGAAAACACATTTTTCTTTCCATTTGCACTAAATGGTTCTACTTAAACACTCTCCTCAACAGCACAGTCTATACAAGCAGTATAATACAGCAAAGCCTCATGAGGGATGAACTACTGCTATTTTTATAGGATGCAAACTGGATTAAAATTTGCAAAGAGTCCTGGTATAATCCCTACTTATAAACTTTCAGGGTCTGCCAGAAGAAAATGGCTTATTACTGTATTTCAAAGCTCTCACTTTAACATAGTACACAGCCAATAAGAAATACTAATTCCCCTATGAATCATAAACAAGAAGCAAACTCTTCCAAATGAAGCTACTGCAATGCTTTGTGTTCCAGGTTTTAAATTTAGCTCAATCTTGGAACAATACAAAAGAATAATCACTTTTAAGCTTTTGTGGTTAGCTTTTGCTAAATGTATATGTTTCCACAGGATTAATTTTACATTGGGAAGAAAGTTTAATCAGGAATTACATTCCTTAATATTGCTTTGCAAATGTTTGTCTGATTGATTGTTTGATGAATTTTAAGCTTGCTTTTGTTCCAGTGACAAAGGAACCAAAACAAGAGGTGGTCATCTTCACACTGACACTGAATTCAGCCCTCCAGCTACCATCTGGGGCTTGCTAGTATAGAGTATTTTGCCTCTTGTGAATGTGGTCAGTTTGGGAGACTCTTCATGGGTGGAAATTGGAGTATTTTGGGCAGAGGGAGCTGTCTGTTGGTTGTTGTTGAAGAGACAGGCACAGCTGTAGTTTCATCTCATTTATAATCTGTCTAGCAAATGCAACCTCATTTATTTATAACCCCTAATGCAATAAAGTAAGTAATTTGAAAGAAAACAAATTATTGGTCTCAAAATGTCTGGCTGCTGATCATAAGCTTCTCTCTTGGTGATTTCTAACCATAATGCTCACGCATATTTTAGTGAGAGAACTAATAGCAATCAAAAATATCTTGGGAAGTGAGGCAAGCTTGACTTTAACAAAGAAGCTTGCATTCAAACTACTTTATTGTTCCAGCAAGACTACTGAAGTGGGAACTCTGTAAATGAACTTGGAGGATTAGTGCCTCTGTTCTCAATTTGATATAGTTCACAGCATTTTCAAATTGGGATATTAAAAGGGAGGGGATTACTGGATATTTATACCATAAACTAAATCATATAGTGTTTTTCAGTCAAAACACTGCTTTAGTGTGAATCAGACTTGTTGGATTCCACATGTTGTCTAATCTCTATGTTAGAAAATTGCAAATTTAAGTCTCAGAATAGGGGGAAAGGGGAACAAAAAATCAACCTTTCTTCACTGACATGTGCCATTTTCTGGCTGTTGATTGTTTTTGCATTTCACAACTTGCAGTTTCATTTCTGTTTCTTTAAAGAGTTCACTTAAGTGAACACCATGTAGAACAATTTTTTCTGCCTCATTGCTTTGAAGGCTGGAGCTCCTCCCCCCCCGAGATGTGACCACCTGGTGTGCGTTATTGATAAAAGTGACAGTGGCTATATGTACTTCTCTATCAGCAACTGCTCTTTAATTTGGTGTGGACTTTCAAGAGGAAAATTTATTGTGTTGTGCTGTCCTGAAGATATGTTGTCAATGTACTGAAGTCTAAGCCATATTTTGAAAAGTGCCTTGATGCTCTGGGAAATGCCTTTAGGGCTGTAAATGAACATCCTCCACTGATAATTATGGAGTTGCCAAAGTTAGCTAATGTTTATGTAGCAGCAACATGAAATTAAATATTTTTGTACTCTTCTGTGCTAGGGCTAGAATAGAAGTCCAGGAAGAAAACTTAAAAACTTATCCGCAGTATGCTTGAACCATGTAGGTTCCAGTAAACAGTAAGGAAAATTATATTACTTGTTTCAAGAGCCATTGGAATTTTAAGAAGAAAAAAACAAATTCTAATTTTTCAAAGGGCAAAATTACTGAGTATGCATATAATTATTTTTAAAATTGGCAAACAACTTGGAGAGATTATATAACTTTTTTTTTTCTCAAGTATTTGAAGAATCTTTATATGTTTTTAAACTGAAAGAAGTTGCTTTTCTGGTTAGAGAGTTATTTCTTGTGCATCCTTCCAAATTGTGAGGCTGTTTGGTTATTGCAGATATCCTGAAAGCAAGACAGCCTATGACTATGCAAGAATAAGTCAGCCCGATTTCCTTCTATCAGTCCATTTTCTTTAGGCTGAAGACTCCTCTCCTTTTGCTTTAAGGAAGAAACAAGGCTTGTCTGCTGCTCTCAACAACAAAGGAATATTATCTAAACAAGGGTCACAGTGTATCTTTATTGGCCACTGCAGTGTCCCACTTGTCCATCATGGAGATACAATGTTGTATAGCAGCCTATTAGGAATGATAACTGTGGTTAAATGAAATCAAGTGGTTTGAAAAAAAATAGGGAAAGATGGAGATGCAAAGACAAAGGAAGACAAGAAGAGAGGGAGATACCAGAGAGAAGATGAGAGAATGATGACCCCCTTTCTCCCACCTGCCCAATTCAACTTAGTGTGGCAAGGAGAAGGAGCCTATAAAAATTTGAACCTGGTACCTCCTGTTTTGGCTGCTGGGACAAGGAGAAGAAATGCCATTAGGAAACTACTGAAAACCAGCAGCAAAGGATCACTAGCCCAAAAGCATCACAGACAACACAGAACAGGGGCTGGGAGGAGTTACAAGCAAACACAGTGAGGGTGGTCAAAGCACCAGGAAATCTGATGGGAGCAGGAAGCTTGGCTTTATTTTTAGAGGTAAAACTAGGGAACAAAAGACTTAAGATTTCAGGTAGGTCTCAAGGTCTCTCTGAAGATCCTTTTCTGGCATCACTTGGTCTCTGGGAAGGCTGCATGGCTAGACAGAATGCCTCCTCCTTGCTCCTTGTACCCACATTATTATTCCTCTGTTCTGTCTCTGTGGCTGGCTGTCCTTGGCCAGTGCAGCTGATTACATAGCTAATCTGCCTGAAGATGTTCATTCCCCACTTCTTTCAGCTTTCTATATATTAAATAATATTCTTCTATTAAATAGCCTGTCCTGAAATCATAGGTAACCCTGAAAAGCAGGTGGTATAATAGAAAAAATAATATGTAAAACAAAACTATATATATATGCTTATTAGTATTATTAATGAGAAAAAAATACCCCTCCCAAACAAAAATGAAACCAATCAACTAAAGAAACAAAACAAAACAAACAAACAAACAAACAAACAGAAAAACCACTCTCCATTTGCCAAAAAGAATCCAAGTCTTCAGTAATTTTTGGATTAAACAGTGAGCATATTTTCAGCGAGGATATTCTTTTTGATCTTTGAAAGTTAAGTGCTTCAGTGAATTATTTCCATAACACGTTCTTGGGAAATATTTACTTTATGTACAAAGCAACAGTGAACTGTACCTCTCCAAACAATTAGGATGTTTAGTCATACAACAGTTACACGCAAGTAACAAGATACTGACAAGACTAATGGAGAAGGTTTTATCAAAATGACTACTCTATTGCTTGAAAGGAAAGAAATTATAGCAAGGGCTGCAAAGAAGAAAATTACATGTTGTCACCATTTATTTTACTCAGAAGGAAAGTTGTGTTTTTCCATGCTCAGTGTAGCAGCAAATTCAAAGAAAAGAGCCACATATAAATGTTGTATAATTCCAGATAAAATAAAGCTACAGTATAAGCTTCAAGGAAAAATCCAAAATGCTGAGCCACCATCCTGACCTCTTATTTCCTTGTGACCAGCTGAGTGATCGTGCCTAGATCAAACATAAAAC
This sequence comes from Anser anser, assembly GCF_964211835.1. Lineage (NCBI taxonomy): Eukaryota > Metazoa > Chordata > Aves > Anseriformes > Anatidae > Anser > Anser anser. The sequence goes on along the minus strand of NC_139720.1, from coordinate 42,327,641 downwards.
ATGCCTCCTCTTATGTAGGACCTGTGATACAGAATAGCTTTCCTGTATGGCATAAGGAAAGTGTCCACTCAAGCACAAGTCTACCTAAAAGCATTCTGAATGATGAAGTAAATTGCAAGAATTATACGGGATACAGTGGTGCTACTGCAACTCTGTCTCTGGAAAGTTAGTCAGAAAAGCAGAGCAACTATTCACACCTTCACGTTAGACATTTAAAGCACCTGTCATGTACATTCAAAAAAAGCTGTGTGTTAATGACACATGCTTACCATGGCTATCTTTATGTGTAGAGCCAAGTAGGCCTTTTCTAAAGTCATAAATTATATGGTGTAATTGAAATCTGTTTTAAAATCAATTCAGTTAACTCAGTGCCTCTGAATTCACTGACGCAAATCTAACAGGAAAAAATAGGTTTAAACTGATTAAAGAGACTGTACACAAAGACTGGATACAATCCCTCTTTCTGTAGCCTTGGCAAATGCAGAGAGAGTCTGGATTTATTCAACAGAAACCTATGGCCTAACTATATATGAGTTTGTTTTTCGAAGAGAGGTAGGATGACCAGAACTTATTGAAACAGTTTGTTCCATCCTGCTCCTGTTTGCATCATGTCTCACTTAAGGTCATTTCTCTCACGAGCATTAAATTCAGAAACATTTTCTTAAAAATTTCTATTTCAGTGCATCATGAATCACTTTCACTTAACAAGTGACAAAGTTCAGGATTGCATGAAATTGCTGCCAAAAGGGAGTGAGACACCTTGGTGAGGTTTAACTCATTTAGAATCCCTTAAATCCTGCAGAAGCAACACACTGAAATCTTGGAGAGATGCTCTGCTCAGCATCGTGTTCAGAGATTGATATTGCAACTAGCATGAGAAGGCCAAAGATAGTCCTTGGCAGCTCTGATCTCATACAACATGAAGGGGAACACTTCTCTTTTCCCTTTCTTCAGGTGTACTGCCTCCAGCGTTCACTGTGCATCAAAGCTACCTACAATCTCCTAAGAAAAACCTTTTTATCTATAATCTTATACTCCACAATATGCAGCCACAGCCATGGGTAATTTTTTATAGACATTTCTGTTCTGTAGTCAGCAGGCTTGTACCATGATTACATAGTTGGTTTTGTTATTATTATTTATTTTATTTTATTTTATTTTATTTTATTTTATTTTATTTTATATTTTATTTTTGATTACTGCCCCTTAAAGTATCCCTAGTGCTTACACTCTTATCTTATTTATCATCTGTAAAATCCTATGTGGCACTCATTTATGGTTGTGGCTGTTCTATGAATGTGATTGACAGGTGGGATAGTATAGCTGTTGATGCTTGTAGGACATTTCAGTACTGAAGGCACCAAGTATCTACTGTCCTTCCAAGGCTATAACTTCCCTCCTCACATCAGAGAAACACAGAATCATTTAGTTTGAAAAAGACCTTTAAGATCATCAAGTCTAACAATCAACCCAACATTACAAGTCTGCTGGTAAAACATGTTCCTAAGCGTCATATCCGCCTCTTAAATACCTCCAGCGAAGGGGACTCCACCGCTTCCCTGTTCCAATGCATAACCACCTTTTCTGTGAAAAAATTCTTCCTGATATTCAACCTAAATCTCCACTGGCGCAACTTGAGGTCATTACTTCACGTCCTATCACCTGTCATCTGAGAAAAGACACTGACAACCTCCTCTCAGGTAGTTGTAGACTGTGATGAGGTCTCCCCTCAGCCTCCTCTTCTCCAGACTAAACAACCCCAGTTTCCTCAGCTGCTCCTTAAAAGTCCTGTTTTCTAGTCTCTTCGCAAGCTATGTTGCTCTTCTCCGCACACACTTGAGCAACTAAATGTCCTTGTAGTGAGGGGCTCAAAACTGAACACAGTACTCGAGATGCCGCCTCACCAGAGCTGACTACAGAGGAACAATCACTTCCCCAGTCCTGCCGGCTGCATTATTTCTGATGCAGGCCTGAAAGCCATTGGCCTTCCTGGCCATCCTCTATTACCTCTAGGAAAAAGGGATGTAGAAATAAGGAAAATATCTTCCCCTATAATTGTTCTGTTAATGGCATACAGGAAACAAAAAAACCATGGAAGAACTGAGTTCATATTTTGCCCTCTACCTATTGTCATTCAGGTCCAAATGCTCTAAATCCTTCAGTATAGCACCTTTTTGCTCTTACTGGTAGCAGAAATTTGCCCATTGAATTTAGCAGGACAAAAGCAAGCCTTTGATGGAGTATCTCATCTAGATGCATGCTGCATCTTTTTTATGTTTAGCAGCAATGAGACAAAAAAGCATACCTACCTTCATTGTTACTAGGTTAGTACACTGTTTTTTTTGTTTGTTTGGTTGGTTGTTTTTTAAGAACAACCTCAGGAATGACAATGTAATGGATACCAAATCACTAGTAATATACATTTGTCCCAGTTTCTTCTTTTTATACTTAACAGTGTTTCATTACAGATCTTAGAGCTTCCTTAGTATACAGGACAAAGGTTATTTTTATACACACCAATTTGATTTTCATTATTAAAATGAATTTGTGATTTTTTTGAAATTTGTGAGGAATTGTCACTTCCCATTGTCTAAACTTATTAAGCTGTCTTGGGAGAAAACAATAGGGTTGCATCAACAAGGCTGACATTTATTTTAAACTTCTGCTCTAAAATCTGCAGTTAACAAGGTCAAAAATCTTTGGGTGAATTATGGGACAAGAATACTTAAAATGATTTGCAGCAGCGATTTATTACAAAACCAAAATTGTATTGTCAGGAGGAAGCAGATATGTAGTGAATATGAGCAAAATACAGTCCATCTACTTTACATGCTGTCAAGTGTTAAAGGCAGGAATGATTAACAACTGTACAAATGTGCAATTCTGAAACTGTAGGAACTATTTCCTCTTGTATCAGACTTTGAGAAGAAATAGGTTTGCATACGGGTAGTGTGTGGAAAATGAGTTTCATCTTTTTTCCCCTCCCTAAGACAGGAAATCCTGGATGTGATGGATTTCCTGCCTGGATGCCATCCTGCACAATGTGCTCTAGGTGATTCTGCTTGGCAGGGGGGTTGGACCAGATGACCTTCAGAGGTTCCTTCCAACCTCGGCCATTCCGTGATTCTGTGATTCTGTGAAATGATTGCCCTAGATTTAATTAAGCTGCAGAGTAATTGAAATGCATAAGAAAAAAATATGCTGGAAATGCATTAATCTCTGCATTTAAAACTTTCCCTCAATAGGTCCCTTCTCTAAGATTACCTTTTCTCTCTCCCAAGCAATGGTAGATACACAGGCCATTTTTTAATTTTTACACTTTACAGGTGTACAGAATCTCCTGTGTAGCTATGCATTCCCCTTGAAAAGCTGTTGCAGTGTGCATCAGAAGTAGTTGAGTGAAGTCTCTGAGAGGCTAGAAGACATCACGGAAGTGCCGGTTTGGATGAAAACCACATCCTGAATTCCCCAAAAGGAAACACTGAGAAAGCTACAAGGAAGCTTCTCTCATCTGTACGCCCTCTGAGGACACATTTGTACTTAGGCCTCATGCACTGCATGTTGAACAGACAACTAAGATGCCAGCTCTAAACACGTTCCTTCCTTTTCTGTATTGTAACATTATAAATTATAAATAACCTAATAATTCAATTAAAATACATCTCAGTGTACAGCAAAACAAATTCTCTCAAAGCCCTACTTTACCATTTCACTGAAGCTTGGAAGAGAGACTCCAAAGAAGCAGGAGGTGCTCTGATCCTGTTAGATCAGGAGTAGAGAGAGACTGAGCAGTAGTTGAGTCTCCCCATTTGAAAATCAGTCTATATCTAATTAGTGAATCCTTGCCATAGCCCTGGGAGGTATATAAATATTGCCATCCTGTTTTACAGGAACATTATATGGAGGGGATGATTTCTTCTGTTTTATAAAAAATGCCATTAACCAGTTAAACAAAGGCAAATTAGGCAGTAATATACTGTGATCGTGCCTTATAAAGTACAGTTTATACACTTCTGTATACAGCTGATTACAATTCTAGCTTATATGCTACAGAACCTTTGCATTTACTGTTTTATCCAATGCTTTACAGTTTTGTTAACTTTCTCAGCCATGAAGTGTTTTATCTCAGAACACATGACAAGCTATATTCTGGAAACCGACTAACAGTAGGATTGTTATCAATTTTCATCGCAAAGGGAGGAGATTTATTTGTGTATAAAAAAGTCTCTGACTTGCTGGTAAAAAGTTATCCAGTCTCTCCTAACTCCTGAGAAGTATGCTGCAAGATGAAATAAAATTCCTAACATCTGAATGCAGCACAACAGAACAAGTGAGGTAAAAATACTGGTGTATTTTCTCCTTCTAAAGCTCCATTCTTTTACACTGGTAATAGTTATTGGGTTGGGGAGGAAGGGGGCTTTTTACAGCTCCTGGTAGGGCAGAAGATAAAGATAATATCATTATAATAATCATTATAATGTAAAGGAAAAATTTTGTGCTCTGCATAAAACTGTACTTAGTCTCTGGGTTGATTGCGAGTTTGTCTGATAAACTTACTGAGTGATCATTTGAGCATTTTAAAATATCCCTTAGCAAGCAAAATAATATGATAGTAGGTGTGCTTTTCTTGGGGCTATCTGTTGAATCTGGGAATCAGATTCAATAAGAACCAGGATGTTGGTTAAGACGACAGTACTATCCTATATATCATCATCTGAGAATACCTTGTGTTTCTTTCCACTGCTCAGAGAAATCTGTCCAGAATGCATTATTTCTTTGCACTTTCTGCCTTTATTATTTAGTGAAAATAATATATTTTTTTTTCCTTTAAGTGGATTTCGCTTGAATATAACCAGAAGAGTCACAACTGATTTTGAACATCTTGAAGGAATCTATTAAGCAAATAAAGTGCACTTTGGGGCTTCCATATTGACGAGTTGAAAGAAAGACATTTTCAAATCGATGCATGCTTGGGAATGCTAATGAGCAGTCTTGGATATATGACTAAAGAGCAGAGTTAGAATGCTAGTAAGTAGTCATTTTCCCCAGGCTGCCTGCCAAACAATAGCTAAAAATTTTATTTTCACCACAAAAGCTTCATCTGTACAAGGTTTCCCTTTCCCTTTCCCTTTCCCTTTCCCTTTCCCTTTCCCTTTCCCTTTCCCTTTCCCTTTCCCTTTCCCTTTCCCTTTCCCTTTCCCTTTCCCTTTCTTCTCTCTTTCCCTTCTCCCTTTCTCTTCTCCCTTTCCCTTTATCTTTGTCTTTCTTTTCTTTGGGACATGCAATAGGGAAATAACTCCAACTTGACTGCAAGTACTTCTTCACTGGACAACCAATTTCTTCATTTGAACAGCCAAACTTTACAAAATGTAAGTCAGGATTACTTACAGGTAATTCTCAAAATTTCAGTAAGTCAGGCTGGAAGAGCACATAATATTCTAAATATGTACATATTTATACATATTTTTGAAACCAATGAAGTTTCTTCCCATATATAAGGTCAGGTTTGTTTTATTACTGTTTGTATCTCACCAACTTAAGACCTTATAAGAGCTTAGCACTATTAGTAAATCCTTGTGCTTTCCTAGTGTTATGCCTGAGGTGCTTCCAGGCCTGGAAGACTGTATGTTCACCTCCCTCAAAATGACGTTACCAACCTGCAGGACAAAGAACAACCAAGGATGCCAACTGGAAAAGCCAGAAAGTTTACAGATAAAACAGGAAGTATGCCTCTTTTAGAAACTTTATAAATGTGTTATATACAAAGATAGAAGTTTTATGATGCATTTGTATTATCATTCAAAGGGACCTGGACAAGTTTGAGAAGTGGGCCCACGTGAACTGCATGAGGCTCAACAATCCAAGTGCAAGGTACTGCACCTGTGTTGAGGACAGACTGAGAGAAAAGCTCATTGAGAGCAGCCCTGTAGAGAAAGACCTGGAAGTTCTAGAGGACGAAAAGCTTAACATGAGCCAGAAGTACTCACTTGCAGCACAGAAGGTGAACTGCATCCTGGGCTGCATCAAAAGAGCCAGCAGGTTGGGGGAGGTGATTGTGCCCCTCTACTCTGCCATTGTGAGGTCACACTTGAAGTGCTGTGTCCAGGTCTTGGGTCCCCAGCACAAGAAGGTTGTTGATAGAAGGGCTGGAGCACCCCTCCTATGAAGCCAGGCTGACAGAGCTAGGGATGTTCAGCCTAAAGAAGAGAAGGCTCTAGCGTGACCTTATTGCAGCTTTTCAGTAGCTGAAGGGAGCTTCTAAAAAAGATCGAGAGCAACTTTTTGCTCGGTAAGATAGTGATGGGGCAACAAGGAATGGTTTTAAACTAAAAGAGGGTAGATTTAGATTAGGAGTTAGGAGAAAATTCTTCCCTCGGAGGGTGGTGAGGCAGTGGAACAGGTTGCCCGGAGAGGTTGTGGATGCCCCATCTCTGGAGGTGTTCAAGGCCAGGTTGGATGAAGTCCTGGGCAACCTGATCTAGTGGGTGGCATCCCTGCTCATGGCAGGGGGCTTGGAACTAGACGATCTTTAAGGTCCCGTCCAACCCAAGCCATTCTATGATTCTATGAATCAATGGATATGAAAAGATAGGGTCCAAATATGAGACAATAAAGCGTAGCTACCACTGAAAAATTAAGGTGTAAGCATGGAAAAAAATGATAGCAAAATTTTAAATTATTTCAAAAAGTAAAGAGAGAAGTAATTAAAAGCATGGAAATTTTCCATTACTTTTATTAAAGGAGTTTATATTGAACAAACTTTGTGAAATACATAAATGAACCATGAAGGAGACAGACAGTAAAGACAAAAGTGCTGAGAGAACACCAAAAGCATATGTTTCTTGGTCCAGAGACCATTAAAAGGAAAAATCAGTATCAACCAAGTTTAAAAGTAATGTAAAACTCCTAAGTGACCATAACTGTCCAAACAGGAAAGAATGATGGAGTAGTTCAATTACACTGAACATAAATTAAACATATTTGGCAATGAGTTCTAATGGCAAGATATAGTGACTTTTATACAAGTGAAGTCTCCAGAAGAAATAACTTCTCCTACATATGGACAAGAAGTTTGAAAAATTTAATTTATGCTAAGGATTCTTTCAAAAGACAATGTCACCTTGCAGTTATCTACAATGGGAAATGTAATGAGACCTATCAGTTCTTCTAAAAATAACACCCATATTTTGCTTTCAAAATTGCTATCAACAAAGTGGTTATTTAAATATTTTACGTGATTTTTTTCTGAACTTTAGTTCTTTGTATAGAAATATATATTTATATATATTATGTAGTTGAATATGATTTTATGGACCACTAAGGATTTGCACAGCCAACATTTCACTCCTGAAATCTTCCTTTTACTCATAATAAAAATGGTCATGTTAAACATGTCTGTTGAAAATGGTCATGGTGATGTATCTAACTTTATTGAAGTTGCCTTATGATATCACAACTGTTTGCATTAGTCTCTTTTCATCCCCAAAGACAAGTTCCTTCTGTCATCATCCCATTACTTTTTAAAAGAGATCTGACAGGCCTAAACATTCTGTTTATCTAACTCCTGATTGAGAACCAAACTTCTGCACTGCCAGATAACCACTTATCTTCAAGCAACATAGTATTCTAAAACTGTCGCAGGTTGCAGTTATTAATAATTGCATCTGCTGCAGCCCCAGCCCTCAGAATGCACCCCAAGTAGCGCTTACAGGCTGGGAGATGAGTGGTTAGAAAGCTGCCTGGCAGAGAAGGACCTGGGAGTGTTGGTTGATAGTCGACTGAATAGGAGCCAGCAGTGTGCTCAGGTGGCCAGGAACGTCAACAGCATCCTGGCTTGTATAAGGAACAGTGTGGCCAGCAGGTCTAGGGAAGTGAAGCCTGTACTCGGCTCTGGTGAGGCCGCACCTCGAGTACTGTGATCAGTTTTGGGCCCCTCACTACAAGAAGGACATCGAGGTGCTTGAGTGAGTCCAGAGAAGAGCAACGAAGCTGGTGAGGGGTCTGGAGAATAAGTCTTATGAGGAGCAGCTGAGGGAGCTGTCTTTAAAAGACATTTAGATGTAGAGCTTAGTGATATGGTTTAGTGGAGGACTTGTTAGTGTTAGGTCAGAGGTTGGACTAGGTGATCTTGGAGGTCTTTTCCAACCTAGATGATTCTGTGATTCTATGGTATTTTATTAGAAGATTGTGCCTTCCAGAAAGATGCTTTCTAGTTTGGAAGCTGCTATGTCATTGTTCAACTATGAAAGTGTACAGAGTACTGCATAAACCCATATACGTATCCAAGGCCTCCTACCTAACTGCATTGACTTTGTAGCATGATTCTGCTGATCACTGAAGAAAGGATATGATGAGCACAACAGACGTCAAGGTAGGAAAGTGTTGCTTTTGAATTACTAATACCATAGGAATTCACTGGAATTATCTTTTAAAATCCAGTTATCATAAGCAATGTGTTCCAACAGTGTGAATACTAAGGCAAGGCTATTTCCTAGGCATTATTATTTTTAAAATATCTAATCCTCAATTTCAAAGCATCAAATGCAATGTATTTGCTTCAGCCATTAATGATAACTAAAGCTAAATCAAAGAGACTAAAAATTCTAAATCATAAGACCTGGAATGATATTTAGGAAAAGTAGAAAATTCTGGTTTCACTCCTTTCAAAGGTCAAACAGGAATAAATAAAATGAGACCCAGCCCTGAACTTTTATTAAAGCGATGTGATCTTGCCTTTGCATGGTGTCTTTTTGCCTGAGCACTGTACAAACATTAATAACATTATAAGTTCTGTAAGCTGTAGAGTCTCCTTTTTACTGATAGGAGAAAGTGAGGAATAGAAAAAGTTATGGTCTAAACTGTCAGTTGTGCTACTTAGATGTTACTAAGACAGCTTTGCTTAATTTGTGCTACTACAGAATAGCCAAAATTCCCAATAAATTTAACAGAAGATGTGAATCCATAGTTAATGGGCTCAGATCTGAATCTGCTGAAGATGCACCCTTAAAAATTAAACATGATGTTCATAGTCACACGTAAGCAGTAGGAGTGTCACTAGAAAGTTCTATTTGAACTTTTGTCTTGGGATTCACATATAGCAATACCAGTGGAACAGGTAGTGTACCCTTTGTATGTATAAAAATTGTTTTATAACTTGGGTTTAGTTTCTTTAGGGCAAAAATCAGTCTTAACCTGGATTATTCTGAGTGGTCAGCCTCTTTGAAGCCAAGCCAATTTAAATTAGCCTAGACAGTGGGTCAGTCCAGCAACTTGTGTTTGGGCTTGTATTTTGCAAAATGTCAATGCGATAATTCTGCTCTTTAGCTGGTACACACAGCTCCCTTACAAACATCTTTTAAATCTAAATCACTGTTGTATTTTCTAGAAAAAAAGAACAAAACAAACATATGTGTGTACCATAGAACAGAACACAGTGTAGGTACATTTCAGTTACATCAGAGCATGCATATCCATGATGAGTATGAATATAAGAAACAGCCAGTACATCAAACCTAGAACACTGTTCTGTCTGTTACTGAGTAAAGTTACTCAGGAAGAACAAGCAGCCCTGACCATTTCCACTGGTTGTCTCCCAGCATCCACAATCATTAGATGGGTGATGGCTAGAGTATTCCTTTAGTATTTTTTTATGGATATTTGTCCATGAATTTATTAAATCCCTTTATGAACCTGCTGATGTTGTCTCTACAAGCTGTTGAGGAATTAATTGTAGAAGTTCACTATCTTCTATGTAAAGCAATTTCTTTTACAGATTTTCTAATAGTTTCCTTTAATACCCTTTAGTTCTTTTACTGTGGTATTTGCTGAATAACGGTTTGCTTTCACATTACTCAGCAGCACCCTCATGACTTCACTGTAACCCCTTCCTATTTTTTTTTCCCTCTCTAAACTGAGACATTATAGCCTTTTTTTTGTCTCTTACTGTAGTCACTTGCTCCATCCATTTAATCATTTCAATTGCCCTTCTCCAGATCTTCTGTAGCTCCCTACCATCTCAATAAACATGCATGCCAGGCGAAACTGATTGCATCGTTATGTTGGGTTGGGCATCCTTGCACTGTTCTTTTGTGTGTGGTGCAGTCCTGCTACAGAAATGTGATTTTATATCTTCAGACTGCAATAGCAAAACTGCCCCCCATTTCCATCCATTAAGATCAAAATAGGTACAGTAGCTCTCATTGTATGAAAAAAAGATTTTTCACTTTTAACTGAAAGAAGAGTAATAGTACAGGAGGCTATTTAATTAAGCATTTAGAATGGATTTGAAGATGATCGCAATCTCCAGAAAAGCTTATTTTTACTCATTTTGTGCCAAACTTCACAAAATTACTGCTTGATTATGCATTGTCCCAGCACAAAGCAGCTTGTGCACTGTGATTGCCTGGTTTAAATTGAATTTTAAAATATAACTTCCAACTAAAATCCAGATTCTCAAACTTTTTTATACATAAAAATAATAAGGTTCTTTTAATTTTTCCATGGTCTTAAAAAGCATATGCCTCTAGAATTGTGAGCAATTCCCACATCAACTCCATCAAGTAGGAAGAGACAAACAGTTTTATTAAACACAATTATTAACCTAAACTGTTCAGAAGAATGAGAGACGTGAGATGGTCATTGACTTATTTGGCTAAATAGATTCTTTATCTCCACTTTTGGGACAACTGTTTTAGTGACCTGGTTGTGTTACAGCTTTTCCATCTATGTTAGCCAAGTGTTAGAAATATTGGCATTCAAAAGTCACATATTCTTCCTCAGACTCCTGTGTAACTATGAGCAAGCTACCCTAAAGTTTTGTTGTAACAAAATCCCACTTATTTAAAGCACACATTTAATTAAAAACATCTTAAAACTTATCTTGTGACTTCTCTTCAGCCAGTTTCAGAGACCGAAAGTCTCTTAGAAGTCAACTTCTAAGTGATCCAAACACCCTTCTGTTCAACCAGAATAGTATGGTACCTTCAGCATGTGAGTTGCCTGACTTACTTTGGAATATATTTAAAACATAACATAACAAGGTTCTTGGTTTGTTGCTGGGGTCTGATCATCCACATTGCTAATGAAGGGGTCCTCCAGACTCGTGTGTCCTTGGAGTGAACCCAGGAAACAAAACATGAGTTTTGAGTTGTGATAGCTCATTACTGGCCTTATTTCCCAAAAGCAATGGGGATGACATCCTGCCAGGTGTGTCTTTTTCCTTCTCCAGAGGTTTTCAAATTACCCCAAACCTTGTCTGCTGGGCCTCCTGGCCTTCCCATAAACTCATGGCAGACCTCAGAGTATGGAACATATACTACCACCATTAGTCTATAAATATGTTGCTTTGTGGACCACTTCATTTCACACACTTCAAAGCAAAAGACACAAGTATATATAACTATAGACATATGCCTTGGGATTGCAATCAGGGTACAAGAAGAGGCCTGGGCCAAATTGTCTGCTGTGTGGGAGCAACCAGTCTACTCTAAAGGAGGTTACTGAGAAGCACAGGGACAGATATTACCGTTTGCTGATGCCAGATACCCAGTTTAAGGCAGATGATTCCCTCAGTATGTCCATAGCCTCCTGGACATACTCATGTATTTCAAGCAGGAGATTTAGGAGCTCTTTAAAAATGGAAGACAGCTGAAGTACTAGCGGTATATGTTTTATTAAAGCAGTGGCTCTAATGTCAGTTTATCAATTCCTTTTCTCCAAAGCTGTTGCTCACCAGAGTATAATAATTTTGATCTCTTCATACTGTCACAGCTTCTTGGTGAAGCTTGAAAATACCACAAGAATAAATGAGATCTTAGTTTACCTTAAAATAGACTTAAGCAGTTTTAAGATGAATGTAGTTTAAATATGGAGCAGGAAAAGGTCTCTCTGGAAAAAATATTTGGATTTCTGCCAAAGCCACTGCAAAGTTTTCAATTTCTCCGTTAGTTCAATCTTCAAGTGCTAGACTGAAAATTACTCTTGCTCTTCCTTACAAGGACTACTTTAAAATGGAAATTACTCTAAATTACCAGGCAATAATTTCTCTCAGGGAGCCTGCTTCTTTTTAATCCTGTCTACTTCTCTATTTTTGCCTATTTACACCATTCTTCAGAGTATGCATCAGAGCATGATACATTGAGAACTTTCTTGCTGAAACCCTTAAGAACTGTCTACCATACAGGCAAGTAGGTAAACTCCTCCATCTGTATGACTTCAATAGCATCACTTCCATTTTGTTCTACAAGTAAATTATCTACCTATACATATATGTGCAACACAAATGAGCCAAATCCTGTTTAAAATTGTATGTCTTCAGGACTTTATACAACAGTGCACTACAGGTTAGTAATTCCTTAAAACTTTCTCATTACTGAGATGAAAATTTCTCCTATATACTGCACTGCTAAAACTATTGACAGGAGAAACAGCTATTTCTAAGTTTTCTAGTTACTTGAAAATTCTTGAGGAAAGATGTCATTTTCTATGAGAGAAAGATCAAATCATCCTTTCCACCATCCCACAGGGGAAATGGCAAAGTACCACATCAGTGAACCATTCATTTTGTATTGAACCACAATTTATTTTGCCAAACATTCTGCAGAACCTGAAACGCATAAGACAGAAAAAGTGAAGCCCAGCAGATGTATGTCCTTCTTAGTACTGTCTCCCTCTATAGCCATTAGGGATTTCCTGTTAAATTTAACATGGAGGTGTTCTCAGTACTTTTTTTGAACAGAAAAATTACAAGGGAAACAAATGTAGCAAGGGGAAAATTAGAAATCTTGTTGTCAGGAGGCAGAAGATTTCACCTTGATCTTCTAAAGTCCAGAGAGTTTCTTTGAGCTAAAAAAAAAAAAAAAAAAAAAAGAGAAAAAGAGGAAAAGCACACCAAATTTATGTGGAGCTGTAAGATATAAATCCAGTCTGTTTCAATGGGTGTTGTAGACTCTAATTTGGAAGAGGGATGCTACAGACAAGAATGCTTTAGTTTTCAGTAGCCTATGGGGGGAAAAAGAAAAAAAAGTGTTTTTTCTGTTTGTTCATGTTGTTGTTTGTTTATTTGCCTTAGCTCAGTATGATACATTGTTTTTAGGGAAAGAAAATAAGTAATAAAATTGTATGAAAGCCATTCTGGCCTGGTCTGTTATGCGTTCTTTTCAGGCACAATTCGATACTTGCTTCCTTTCCTTTCTGTTTCATAAATATATGATGATTTAAAAACTGCAACATGAAGACATTAATAAGAATTACGTGTAGGATAGAAAGGAGTGACAAGAGGTAGAGCTCACTGTGTTGAAAGTGCTGAGTCTTAGGAATGCTTAGGTCTATATTTCTTTTCTGCTTTCACGGGTAACTGCTTGGAACTGGTCTCCTCTGAGGGTACATGTTTAGTAGGACTGGCCTCATTCTTTACTTAGAAAGTAATTACATAAACAGCTGGTAAAGAAAGTATGCCATTTTACAATTATTGACATTAAAACAAAGCTGAGCCAGACATAAAAGTTGTGCTTAGCCTTGAATTCTTATAAAATTGATTCAGATAGTCCGACCTAAGCATTGCTATTAACACAGCTGAATTCATGGAGCATATATTAAAAGCAGACTTTGATATCATAACTAAATTAAAATTGATGTTGAAATGGGAATGTCTTGCATTCCTTCCTTAGTTAAAAATCTCACTTCAAGCTAAATGGCCTGGGTTTGACAAGTCAGTGAAATCAAATCATTTATATGTGATGGCAGGCAAGATCATAATGAAGGAGAACTGTATGGACACAGAACTATTGATAACAATAAAAAAAATGTATTATACACCACGTACTGTTCTTTCCTTTGCTGTTGTGCCATTGCTAGGCAACTGAAAATGGATGAATAGATTTCAGATATATATCTATACCCTTACACTAGGCTTCATTTGGAGAATCGTGAAAGGGCTATATGAAACGCAAACATTATGTTTCTGATCAGGGTCTTTACTACTAAGGACAAGAAAATAGATTATTTCCAATATGAACAACTTTTGTTGATAAAAATCACAATGTACATGTATGATTTTTTATAATTTCAGACTTCTATTTAGTAACAGAGTATTTTCTCATACAATTTCCTGCTCTAATTTTTCATTTACTGTATGATGATATTGTACAAGTTATGCATCCCATAGTCAATGAAATCACCATTGGTGAGTAATGAGCATTTTACTCAGCATTTACATTTGAAAATGCTCATAAAATATACTTCAGTAGGGACTGTGTGCAGTTCTAACAGGTGGTAACTCTTTCTACTTGAGTACGTAGACTAATGACTTCTCTGTCATTTAAAATCCACTGTTATTTGACTCTCACTACCTTTTGTACGTGCTTCATCAAACATTAGAATTCTTATTTCTAACTATGTTGCAACAGCAAGGGAAGAGAGACTCTGATACCAGAACATTAGAAGTGACTGATAATTCACACTTTCTCTGTAGCCTGCTGCTCCTTAAAAAAAATAAAAATAAAAAAATCCCTTGATAATTAGTACCCTTTGTCAAAGCTTCAGTTACAGTTTGATGAAAAAATATTCCTAAATGTCAAGAACCATGCAGTCTGATAAATATGGATGACATTTAAAAAGCAGAGGAGGTAGTTTATACAAAAGCAGAAGAGGGAAAGAGAAATGTAATATGTATTTACGGAAAAAAACAGTTTTTTCCACCATGTATTCTCATCATATATTGACTATTTTGTACTCTTGCTTCTGTTTTTCAAGAGGACTGTGACCCCTTCATCTCATATCAAATGTCTCATCTGCATATTTTAGCGTTTCTTCATTGGAAAACAGTACATTTGAATGGCCCAGGTCCTTCCACTTGTAATCACTCAGTATAATTGATTGAGAAGACAGAGTGAGAGAACTCTCCAAATATTTTAATTCTTCAGAGTTGTTTAAATTTAGCAAAAAATGACACCCTCAGAAAATGAAATGACACGTACCCATAAATTGCTAACTGTGATATAGATCAATCACATCCCTCAGTGATTACTCTTTAAACAAGTCTGTCTCACAAGCAGATTCAAAAGAATTGACTATCTGAATGTTAACAAACAGAAGGGGAAGATCTTTCACTTCTAACAACCTTAAAAATTCTCTTGGAAAAATCGAAAGGCAAGACTTTTTTAACAGGTGGAAGCAGTAACCTAGGTTCTCCATAGTGAATTTATGCTGGGTGGGCCAGTACCTCCATTACTACAGCCTTTCTTGAAACAACACTCACTAAGAAAACTACAACAGAATGAAATATTATCATGTAATGAACAGCTAATTGAAAACTAATGTACAATGAAAAAGAAATAAGTGAATGAGCTTTCTGATGACAGGGTTAGAAATGTGTGTCAGTCAGACTACAATGACAGTATGAGTGAGAGAACCTGCCAGAGCTGAGAACATCAAGAATGTAAATGCAGTTGAATAAGTCCCCGTCTTACACAACCAGCACTGACAGGGGCCAGGTGCCACTATCACTGTATTACTGTACCTGCTTGGGTTTACTTTTCAGGAGATGGCAGTAGAAACAACTTCCAGTAGAGTAACTCCAGTACTCCAGTAGAGTAACTCCAACCTCCAGTAGAGTAACTGGACTATGCTGCCTGGTAAGTGCCCATCCTTGCAGTGCTTACTCCATGAGGACTCCATTCTCTACTCTCCGTAAGCTGCTACTTTTATCAAACTTCTGGAACTATGAATGTAGCTAGTCTGCAGAAATATGGTGGGAAATTTTGTGTCTGGACCAATTTCATGATGTTCATAATTATGTTTGACATGTTTGTGAGGGTAAAACATACAACATAATACTTTTCATAATTTATTTGAATATCAAACAATGTGAAGTAAATAGCTCTCAAATTATTTTGTTAATGGATCTTAACCATTATCTTAAAGATATGTTGAAATAGTGTTCAGATGAAGGCAATAATATAAAGGAAATTTATATTTCCACCAAAACACACTTCTGTTTTCATACATGATCCAACCACCATGAGTTTATTTAATAATCTGAAAGCTGTTGGACAGCTCATTAAAAATGCTGTCCTTCAATTGCTGTCTTAAGGCCTCCATCAGTCTGATGCATTACCTAAAGTGCAACTCCAACACTGACTAGTTGGACTCCCCTGTACTTTGCACAGGTGAATTACTATGGCATCAATCCTGGATCAACAAGAACTGAGGCCTGCATAAAAATTATATGGGAGAACTGTTAAGTGAACCATCCCTAAACCAAGGAATAGCTCATGCCACTCAGTGCCAATGCACTGTTCAAATGGAATCCCTTTTCCTCAGCTTTTTGAGGTAAATGGTTGATTTTCATATTACTGCAAGACTGGCTTGGTCCACATCCTTTCCCACTGATGCATGCTGAAGAACTGAAGGTCGTAGCACTGTAATACTTCTCTGTGTAACAAGTGGCATAATTTGGCCTCAGATAGAAGAATGATCACCTTTTGGCAAACATCCCTTAAAGGAGGAATTAATGTATGGACATTGAAAAAGTGGACAAAACCCATCAAGACAAAATATATGTGTACGTATGTATATTTCTCTAACTGATAAATAAGGCAGAAGATGAGGGAAGAGAAAAAACATTTGCAGTACTGAGTTTGCAGTAGGACACAAATCTTCAAGCTCTCTCACAAGAAATGTGTCCAATTTTGTCACGGAGAAAACAGCTGTTCAGCCACTGATTTGCTAGCCTGCAGAGGTGTGACATTTTGTTACAGTATATGACATTTCATCATTTGCACTAGGAGGAGGTCCTCAGATAAGGACACAAGCCACCAGTTTCAATGCCTCTCCTTATTACTGTTTCATCCTCTGTCTGGTGAAGTCAGGGAGAGCTTTGCCACTGTTTTTGGAGGGACCAGAATTTAACCACCAAGAGTCTATGTCCTGCATTTAAATAACACATCTATATACTCAGGTCATTGTTTTCATTCACAGTATGGCTAAGCTAAATGTCCTAGAACACAGATAAAATACTTTTAGGTTATCAAAAGAATCAGTGACACATATGTACTTATACACCGCTGCAGAAACTGTCCAGAAATCATGTGGTTTTCTATATATATTGTATTTTAAGCCATAACCTTGCTTATCTGCTCTGCCCTTGTGTAGTCTACTGTGTTACTTGTGGGTTTTTGTTTTTCATTGTTGATTTCTCAAGTGAGCTTTCCTTCTTGCACTGGACTGTTTGATATGCACAGCACAGCAGTACTTTTAACTGGAATAGTAGTTATACAGATGGAAACGTGTTATTGTCATCTCTCCTCCTTCTGGGAGTGCTTTACAAAAATTGCTTTTCATGAAAAAATTCTTTGTGTCTTCTTAAGGGTGATGGAATTCAAGTAGCACAAGACTAGTCAGAAGGTTATTTAAAATATAATCCCTTTGTTTAAATATTCACATCCCTTAGAAAGAGAAAAAGAAAAAAAGAAACAAAGTAATACATTTTCAAAAAATAAAATCTAACTCAGATGCAGTAGGTACTTTTTTATAAAACCATGTATTTGAGATTGAAAGCCATCTGATATTTTTTGTAGCATTGTCATCTTTTTCTATGGGAAATGTAAGAATATCTTTGTCTTCAGGAATAGCACTTCAGCATGAACTTTGAATCCCAACCCCCAGCCATCAGCTTCTTCCTAGATTAGCTGAGTGCATTGGGTCTATTTAACCATTAGCTTTTATTGAAGGATAGATGAATATCAGTCCCTGAAGAATAGTGAATTAGCTACTGCCTTGTAGCAAAGCATTTTCTCTTTTCACTCTACAATAGGTCTGCTATAAGCACAGCTTTTCATAATACAACTAGCAAGTAAAGTGGCAGGTCTGCAGAAGAAAATGGAAATCTTTTTGGGAAAAAAAAAAAAAAAGTCTAATGTGCAAGGGTTCTTGCTTTCATTTTAGTAACCTTAGAATAAGGTGATCTTTCCAGAATAGACTTTTATGATAAAAGAATTTGACTGATGCTTAGCTGGTCCAAAAATATTCTAGTTAGTATTAAACAACATATGCTTCATAGTATATAGAAAAGTGATAACATCTTTTAAATGAGGGAAGTGAAATATAAAATACAGACACATGAACCCCCAAACAAAGAACAAACAAACAAAAAAACTCGATAAGGAGTATTTATTGTAGAAGAATATACTAATTTCTGCTTCTGTATCTATGTTTATCCTACTTATTTTCCCTTATTCCCAGGGAATGAATCTCTTATTGTTTCCCTCCATATGAGGCCAACAGAAATGATATGTTTAAGAAATAAGATGAATCAGAATTACTGGCTTTTTTCCCTTATTTGAAAATATCTGTGTTTACTTTAAAATAAATGTATAAAGGCCATATTCTATTCTTTTAGTTCTCATTTAAAGCTCACACAGGCCTCGGATTTCTTTCTTTTAAATTTAAAAGGATACACTTGCTAAGCAAGCATAAACGAATCTCCATGTTGTCTTCAACACAGAACTTACAAAAAGAAGGAACAAAGGAGCTACAGATGCTGATACCTCAGATTCTTGTAATCACAGTACTAAAAAACTTAGAGGCAAACAACAGATGCTGTAGAGGTAGAAAAATACACCTGTCTGGACATTACAAATTATTTCTCCCCCTTTGAAGCATCAAGGACCACCAAGTTTAGTCACTTTGTATTTTAGTGGTAGGGGGCACCAGAAACACAAAAGAAACAAATCCAAACCAGGAATGGTAGCTTGCATTTGAAGCAAAGAAATACAGCACAGCCTCAGGAAAATACTAGAGTGCATTATCTCAGGCTCCATCAATGATCAAGAGAAGTCATGACATCTGATTTGTGGAAAAAAGGCTTTTAAAGTAAAGGTGCAGGAAGGCAAGATGACTTACATCCTGGGTTTGTTTCTCCAGCAACTTGTCACAAGTGGCAAATTATAGATTTTCATAAGAAGAGCTACCAATGCACCGACTTTTAAAAATCATAATTCAGAAAAAATGGGGGAGAGTGATGGTTCAGGTGACCTGTAATGTGCCCAGGGTTGTTGGAAGGGAACTTATAATTCATAAAAACTCCCTAAGTTCCTGTATGAAACGTGAATTTCCATTTAATTTACTTTACACATTCACAGCACTCTGGCCTGCACCTTTGCTGATCACTCTATCCTCTCCTTCTTGATGAAAATACTTAAAGTAGAAAACTCTCAAAGAAACAAAGAAGACAAATTTACAAAGCCTCGATGGGAAGGATGTGTTCCCTCTTTGGAGGTGAATGTAAAGATTCTGTGGCATCCTAAGGGCTTGTTCACTTTCTGTAACAAACATAAAGGCCTACTTTTAATCCACTTGGCCTTCATGACCTGGGAATCTAAGATCCCAGTTGCCTTTTGGGAGTACTTCACTTTCTCTTTCTAGACACAAGCTCAGGAAATCAGGGGCTGTTAATCTGGTATCATTGTTTGGTGCCTATGATCAGGCAATATTCTACTGGGTGGGATATAGGATGCTCAGTTCAAGTGATCAGAATCTGTCATTTTGAAATAAAAACTTAAATTCAGAAATATTCTAATTGTCCCAACTCCTCCGTAATTCTTACCTTTTCCTTCTGTGTAGTAGACGTAAAACCAAAACAAAATGGCCCCAAACACTTCTCATTTACTGCACAAAATTGAAAGTAACAATAATGAGGAGGTTGCTTCTGTATTGTTTTGCTATTTAAGGAAATACAATTAACAGTGTTCACAGTTTCTTGTTTTTCCTCAGCTAACTCCATAGTTGAGGAAGTGCAAAGTGCATCTTGCATGGTAAATATTGGACTACCACTAGGCAAAGCCTGCATGTGACAGAGGAGAAGAAACACACCAAAATAGTACTTGGCAGAACAAAGAAGGTTGTGTGATCACATTTGAAGACATTTATTTACATATTTTACAGAGGGCTAAACTAAGATCTAGCAACAGAATAGCATGTTGGTGAAAAAGGAGGAGACAAAAAGGAGTAGGTATATCCTGAAATACTTTGTTCATCTAGAAAGCAATCAGGTCCTACTCAGAAGCTGCACCAGCTCACAGAGAGTGCCTGGTGTCTCACCTTACAGAGTATGGCAGCACTCATCCCATACTTAAACAGCATCTCTGTAGGAAACCATGCGGGGAGGGAGAAAAATAACTGATTCAGAATGGGCTTAGGCCTGTGTTTAACTGATAGTGTACAAGTCTCCATTGCATCATCTACAGTCTAACCCCTGCATGCACCAAAAGAGAAAAGCTTTCTAAGATCTAAAGGCAGGATTGAGAAATCAAGCAGTGTATCAATACAGACTAGACCTTTCTCTAAATAATGTTTAGGACTGGCCTGCTTTATAGGTGAATGCACTTTGAGTTATAGTTATCTACAATACAAGAGTGAATCGTAATTTAAAAAAAATAAGGATAAACAGAGTATTATTGCTCAGGAATCAATAGTGCTACATGGGAATGAGTCATCTTTGATCAAAAAGAATTTGGTACTTTCCAGAACTGATTTGTGTTGCCTTGTGACTGATGAAAATGGACAGTAAATGAAGCAGACCTTCTCTGGACACTGACAATATGATCTTGGTTGTTTCTGAATGACATCCTCCCACTGGTCAGTTACAGTGGAGCCTTAACTCCATAACCTCTCAAAGGTCTACATATCTCATCTTCATGGATAACCAAAGAGTTACTAAACTATGAGATCTGAAAACATCTGGAATAGAAAGTTTCATTTCAAAACATGACACTGAAAGCTAAGAATATGCAGCAGTAGTGGTCAATAATAATCATATTTTTCAAGTTTGACAAAATCCACTCCCTTATATGCATGCACATGCTTTGGCTTGAGAAAAAAATGCAAACACACAGCAATATTCTCTCTCAAGTGGAGGCAGAATTGCAGTAGACTGATGTAGGCTAAGAAAAGTAAGACAGTACATAAACCTATTCCCTTGCTTGCTTGGTGGCAGCCACAGGGCCCAGCAGCTAAGTAGTAACAGAAGCACTCCTAGTGACATCTGGCTCCTTGGCAGGCTCCCCTGGCAGCTCTGGAGTTGCCTCTAGGCTTGTCACATGGTTAGTTTGTTGATGGGCTGTCTGCAGCTCCAGACTACTTGATAAAAATCATTATAAAACATTTGAGGTATGTGAATTTTTTTTGAGTTGTATCATAACCCTTTGTCCAGTATGGCTAACATTTTTAAGATTCACCACATCTTGGAAAACTACATTTGGGCACAGTATGTCCCAGATTCGTGTTTAAACATGGGCACTTTTTTCCTAAGTCCATTTTGGCCGTATGCACCACTTTCCTCAGCCATGAATTGCTCTGAAGCCAGTATTTCTGTCTGAGAGCTCTGCTGCAAAAAATACAGTCCATGCAGCATAATGGAAAAGCTTAGATTGCAGAGCATCTAGAACAATCAAGTGGCTGCAAAAGAACTAGCTACTATATTCATCTTCTAACTTCAAAAGTCACTGGGTTAATCAAAAAGGTAGCCACTATGGTTACTACCATAAGTGACATTTACTCTTTTCTCTATTGTGTTCTTTGGTGGACACATTTTTGTGACTCTCCCATCTATTTAGATAAAAACATCCATTATTTGCTCACGCAGGAGCCACAGGCAAGTTTTATCACCTTTTGCCTGAAAATTCTTCATTCTTTGCAAGCTTTGATGAGTTTCATTCATCCTAGGGACTCAGGAGGTGAGAAAGTGGCCTCCTTGCAGCACTTTCTGGCTGTTTGTATGTCTGAGAGTCCCTTCCAGCACTTACAAACAACTGTTTCAGCTTCCTTAGTGTTTTCTAGGTCAGTGGTTCAGAATCCTTGATCCTAGCCTTAGGACTGCAAAGATTAAATATTGCTAGCTTAGAAGCAGCCAGGTAGGGATACTGGCCAATTAACAGTGTCTCTCTCACTAAGGAGATTAATCTCTCTCTCTCCCCCCCCGCCCCTCTCTTTTTTTTTTTCTTTTTCATTTTCTCCTTACTGCTTCCTGTAAAAATCCTCATTTGATTATCTCTGTGCCATCAGGCAAGATATCATCACACTGATAAACACAATGTTTGGCATAATATACCAAAGCCCCTGAAGCCTGCGATTTGGAACAGGAACACTAACATGGTCTATTCTGTGGGCAGGTGTTGTTTTACTACATATGTTGTAGATCATATTTCTTTTAAATGCACATTATCTTTCCTAGAAACTGATATAACTTCCATTTTGTTTCTATGCAAACTGCAAAGCATATATAATTCAAAATATGCAAGGAATTTTGTATTTTTCTACCCAATATATAGCTTATTCCTGTAGCCTAACATACAATAACTGAACAATCTGAAAATAAACTTAACTCATTTTGAAAATTAAAGTCAGAGCAAGTCAGCTAAAAGTAACACCGTGACTACTAAGGTAAAAATATTGACCTGCTTACAAAATTACTTTAAGCAACAACAAAATAAATAAGTATGATACTCCTCACAACAGCAGCGTTCACCATAAAAATCCACCCTGTTGAGGGGATGGCCTACAGCACTGCATTTCACACTCCTAGGGATGTCGATGCCTGAAGCTTAGTGGCTGGTATGCTGTGCTGACCACTATTGTGGCACCCAGTGAAAGACAGACGGAAACCGTGGCTGGTGAAGTTTGTTCTCATTCTGCCCCATGAGTTAAAGGCTGCAGGAAAAGCTGGTCACCACAGAGCACGTGCATCCAAAAACAGCATCTGACACAAAGCTGTCGCTGGGATTGTGCTCCAAAAGGTAACTGATGCAAGATAAATCCATGCATGTTTATTAGCTTTGATTAAACTCATACATTGACCAACATTCTTCAGAAGTAATAATTCAAAACTGAAACTTTACAATAGTTTAATTATATTGTATTCTCTTCCTACTCATCCCCCAAATCTATGCAAAACAGTGTCATTAATTTGTCAGCCCACTGTGATTGCTAAGAAGGTCACTGGTTGATAACAGAGCATCAGTGCAAGCTGTGAAGTCTGAAGCATCATTTAAAATAAGATCAGAAAGACTTTGTCCCTCACTACTTTCAGGTCACAGACAGTCCCTTTTTTTTTGCCAGTGTATTTATTCTTCCTATCACAAAAGTTTCAGTAATGTAATAAATTCAGAAATGTTTCAGTAATATAGGAGACTGGATCACCTCGAACCAGAAAGTAGCTTCATGAGCTCTCTTTCTAAAACGTAGATACTTTTCCACTTTGCACTGTTCAGACTGATATATTCTGGTCTTTAGTATATAAATCATATTTTACTGTTTGAAAACATACATTAATTTTTCATTCAATAAGATTCTTATTGGACACCAAAAAAGTAAAATGAATTTAAACTTTTAATTCTATGAGCATATAAGAATATACTTTCATCATAGAAAACATTACAGTAATTTCAAAGGTTGGAAAAACTGATGATGTACTTCAGTTAGGGACCTCATCAGAATAAAAGATCAGAAGAAAGGAAATAGACCCATGGAACACATGTCATTCTATCTTTTTGTAAGGAAATGGGAGACAGGTGTCAAGATCAGGACAACCTTAAAATCCTGGCTCAACTGGTACCCCCTACTTCCTGATCCAAGGAAAATACCCTTGTTAAGAAGGCAGTATCCCTGGAGATTTGCTGTTCCCATTCCCATGCTACATGTATTTCTGGCTTTGCAATTTCGCAGCCCCAACAGCAAGGGCTCTTAGGGGACTGGGTATGCCTCTGCCAAGCACCTACCACCCATATTCATTGCTGACCCGCATTATTGTGCTCAGGGTGAGCTACTGCACAGCCTCTGATTTGTTTCTTGTGCTGGTTTCTTGGTGGGAGACTGGTGACGTTTTCAAGATGAATGAGATACCTGCAGACAATATTGAGAAGTAGGTATTAAATTATTTTTGTACTGAATCTAGACCCCTATATAGATGGTACATAAGATTAGATCTGGCCTTCATTTTTTTCTATTTTGTTGGCTGTTGCACACCTTGTGTTAAGTTTCATAATTGAAGTGTATCTGATATATAAATATTCTCTCATATCCTAGGAGACGTAAGAGCACGAAGGCTATTCTAATTTATATTCATCTAGCCATGTTAATATACAGTAAGAAAAGCTGTAATTTTAATTAAAATGTAACTCTTATCAACAATCAGTATCAGGTATACATAACCAACATCAATCAATCACTTGTAATTGGTCTTACTGTCAGCTAATTTCAATATAGCTCTCGATCTAGAAAGTAAGCAGATTCATAAGAACATGGATGTTGCAGGATGCCAGCTAACAAGTGTCCAGGGTAATGGTGAAAAGATTCACTGGAGCAGTTGTGTAAATGTCCATTAGCATAACAATTTGTGGCAACAATTTCAATGAAATCAGTGAGACGAGAGGTGAGCATTATCAGTACAGAAACCTCAGTGGGTATTCAGTGTCCAACTTTGGTCAAGGCTCAACAGCAATGTCTGACAGGAAAGTGGCTCAGAGTGCTCTATTTCTGGAACACCTTTTGACAAAATTTTGGAGGTCTCTCTACCTACCTTTCCAAAAGATATTCTTAAGTTCCAAACCATCCATTTTATATTGGTTGTTTAATTCTTTTCTCCATTGATTGCAGTCTCACTAACTCATGCTAAAGAAGTGGAGTGCTTTGCAATCAAAATATAGAACCTTAAAAAGGTCAGAATTAGTTTAGCACATTATTATAATTTCCAAGATTGCATTAAAACTCCAAATCCTGATGCCCTGTTCAGTGAAAAAAATTATAATACTAAATGTAAAATGCACAACAGGATTCCACTCTCTTGATAAGAGGCCATAAAAGATTGGCAAATGATCCCATAATTACAGAGTGAAATGTAGTACAGAGTTTTATGTAAGAGAACATTAAATTGAGAAAATCAATCATTTAAAACTAAAGAAATAAAGTTAGAGATATGTTCTAGCGTGGCTCTGGGGAAACATGCTCTAATTGACACTGCTCTGAGAAGGTAATTGGACTAGCTGATCTCCAGAGGTCCCTTTTGACCTCAGACATTCTGAGAGTTTGTGATTCCTTCAAATATGCCTTCTATGTACAGACATTATATATTCAAACATAATTACAAGGTCTCGTGATATTATTTTCCACAAGAACCTTGACCTGTTCAGAGACTGATCTAAAGCTTACTGAAGGCCACAGGTGTTTTTCCAGTGGTGTTTTTCACTGTGCTTTAGATAAAATCCACAATTCATATGGTGCATGGTATCTCTTAAATGAGAGAAAAGGATTGGCTTTTGCTTTGAAATAATAATTATCACAGCAGCACAGAGCAAGACAGCAAGGAGTACAATTGCTGTCAACACAAATGATATTTAATTTATCAATGGATAGAGCATTAAACAAATTAATTGTCACTTAATATATTAAAAAGCTGTTTTTATTCACTTATTGGTGAGTGAAGGCCTGCATACATCTGTATTCTTTATCTGATCTGCCTATTTTGAGTCCATGCTTGCACTGAATTACTTTAGTATCAATTTGAAACAAATTCTTTCCCTTCAGCTGAGCTATATTCTAAAATTATGCTAATCTGAATGTAACAGAACTGGGCCCAAGGTCAGGGGAACTAGCTAGACTCTTACCTCTGTCATGGCAGCTGTGTAGTGAACACAAAAGTTACTACTGCAAAGGTGTTTATTCAAAGTTTGCAGTACTTTAAGCTACCTAAATATCATTAAATACTGACAAATACTTTATGACAGTTGACTACAATGACTCTGTGAAAATAAGGAATCATTAGGTATTCCTTCTTTGATAGCTGCTTAGTTTTAACTTTCCCTTTTGATTATTTTATTTACATGAGAGTTCTTTATCTCCCCACTCATGTAATGCAATGTCTGCTAAGTATTTTGAGATACAGCTCTCCACCCAGTTACTGGAGTTTCATGAAATCATGTTTTTCCTTCAGTTTGTGTTTCTACAAAACTCTCAGATTAAACAACAACCCTTAAAAAAACAGGAAAGTGAGGAATTGCTGCTGCTTGTCTGCAGAAAGCTAAGAAGCCATTACTTAGTCTTGAAGTTAATTTGCTTTTTTTTTTTTTTCCTTTTTTTTTTTTCCTTTTCTTTTCTTTTGACTACATAGATATTTTCTGGAAAGTCTGAGAGAATTTGTTGAAGAGTTGATAGAAGAAAGCACCCTTGCTCGCCTCATGTTCATCTCCTTCTGTTTCCTATTATTTCTTACACTTATTAATTCAGCTTATCTCAGCTCATGTATTGAGCTCTTGTCAGAAAGACTGCTTAATCTGCCCTATAACTTTACAGTCAAAAGCATCAAACTCTCAAACCATCATTGTGGAAGCTAGGTGGAATAGATCTGTAGTAATGGTAGCAGTTACTACTGAGTGCCTCTTCTGCAAAAAGCTGGTATTTCTTAAGTTCATCAACCAAGTAAACTGACTGTTACAAAGGTTTCAGAAATATACTGAGTACTATGTAGCTGCACCAAAAGCACTGACTAGGACAATTTTTAAAATTTCAATACCGTGAAGTTGTAAAGTCTTCTTGTAGAGACTCAAAGTTTTTATTTTTTTTTTTCTTAGGAAAAAAGTACAAGCTTTTATCTTCATGATATCATGAATCTAGAAATAATGAAAGTCTTAAAGATAATGGTGTTATGTCTACAGGGAGTAAATTTTGCTTTTGTTATATATAAACAGCACGTATATGACAGTATGTTGTATAACTGAAAATTTCTGACCAGAAGTACAAAAGCTCACTATTTTATCTTACTTTTGGGCACAGAGGGAATGATACTGAAATGGAATTCCCACAGTAACAATAAACTAAAATTGTACCACATTTTATTTTGATGACACATTGTGTTATTTCTGTTGCCTTTTCACCTTATCTTCCTAGTGGAACAATTGCCTTTGGAAGACTGAGTCATATAATGAAAAGCAAGAAACAGGAACTCAGCCAGAAGTTAGTTAAGAGTTAGAAGAAAACAAGCAAGGAATTGTGTTTTTAATAAATTACACACCATAAACTAGTGCTGGTAATGACCAGTGTAAAGTGGATTTAACCATGAATGTACACACAATTTTAAGAAAAATAAAAGGTATCAAGACAGGAAAATGTTCTCATACTCTCTTTTGAATAACAAGGTTCACAGATCCACCATAGCATGTATTTCAGCCTGCTTTCATAACTGCAGGCAGAACCAGAGCCATTAGTCCAGGAGCTGCAGGAGCCCGCTAGCTCATTTCTTGAGCTTGTTCCTAGATTAAATAAATTCTATAACCAAGATAATTTAAGTCTACTTTCTTACACTAGAAACTTTCTCAGCCACTGTGACCAATCTCTCTGAAAAGGCACAAGTCAGATGAGAAAAGGCACAAGTCTGAGCTAACAAACAAATCTTGATCTGTGTGTGCACCCTGGAAAAGAGCTGAGAAGTAGTGTTCTTGAATTAGAAGAGGAAGGAGGAAAGCAAGAAATTGCAGCCAATGAGGCATAGTATAGTCCTACTCTTCTGCAATGAACTGTGTTGTGATGGACAATGTTGTTTAGTCATTGGTTTAGGTACACAATTAAGAGAACATGATTTACATAATTAGTAGTGAAACAAAACAAAACAAAACAAAACAACATTATTCTGCCATGTCATCTCCTTCTTGCTACCACTCAAATTTGGATGCAGGGATGACTTGTGGATTATTGGCTTGCCCCCAGGAAAGGTATGTTTTTCTGATGATTTTGGCTGCTTGAAAACTGCTTTGTCTTCCATGCTATACCACATAGATAAAGTCAGAATAAGTGCTTTTACTGAAACAGGCTCTTGCATCTCATTCCTGAATGGAAAATATCCCAGCAAGCATAACTGAGAGACAAGGATTACAGCCTGCCACTACACACGACTACTGTGTCCATTCTTTTCCAGTCTCTCACTTTTGCCTGTTAGAAACATGGTAGCCCTAGCAGCAAGCTGGATATCTTCTTCATGTGAATGATTTCCATGCATTAGTTCTGGTTCTCATGCTTTATCTATGATAGTGTTGACTCTCATGAGGGAATGACAGCAATCAGTAGTTAACATGTATACTTTGTGTACTAATCTCTAGGCATGCCTGAAACTGGTTAAACTAGTAATGATATGTGTGGTACTACTGCCTAGAGTCTGAAGTTCTTAAATTATCAGAAGCTCCAGTAACTCCATATCTTATTTTAAAAAGTGTGGGAAGTCCGTATCTTTAGTACCATTAAACTGTAGGCCGGAAGATCTCCAGTTAATGTATTATCTGTAACTTTTGCTTAATAAAATGTGTGGTGACAAAGGAAAATAGGATATAGAAAAAAACAACTGATGGCAAATGTAATTAGCATTCATGCATTTTCTTCATTCTGCCTATTCCAATGGGTGCTTTGTTAGCCAAGTGAAGCTGGGAGACCGGCTAAACATTTGTGGGTACATTGCTGTTTACTCCATCTGATGCCTTTCTTACTTATTTCCTTATGCAAGGAAGATAAAAAGAAACTGAATATTTCCAACATACTAATTTCAACAACTTAAAAATATAGCAGAGAAGAAAAAAAAAAGTTAAAAGATATGCTTCAAATGAGATGCTCATCTATGTTTGTATCTTCAATTGCTGAGACATTTTCACTATTGCCTGCAGCAGGCATCACCCAGCAGTTGAATAATACGGTAAGGATATCTGAACCCCCCTGGCCACTTTTGATTCTTTCACTGCATGTCACAGGAAAACATGAAGGCTCCTTCCATTATCATTGCTTTGATTTCCAAAGACCCTCAGTTTTCAAATTATTTAAATGTAACTAACAGTAACTGAATTTTAATGTATTTCAGCTTGCATATGAAATGTATTTCTGATTTTGTATTCAGAAGAAATATAAGGGAGAATATTTCACTTGTCTCTTCTGCTTGCAGGCACAATATAATCCTAATATTCCAACAAGACAAAACTCACAAGTTGAGTCATGATAGTTCCTGAAGTTTTAGGAATACACTAGATGAAGAATAGTTTTCCAAGGAACAAATGGTTGTAGGTCTGTGACATACAGGTAGTGAATCAGTTTGCTATAGAATTCAATGCAATATATTTACCAGTATAGATAATCAGGTCTTGAATCTGAAATCTGAGGACTGACAATAATCATAAACAATACCTTCCTGTCATCTTTCACATGGCACGTTCTGGAACGTAGAATAATTCAAGTTGGAAGGGACTTCTAGAGGTCACCGAGTTCAACTTCTATTGCTGCTCCCAGAGCAGGGACAATTTAGGTCAGCTTGGTCAGGGCCATACCCTTTGAATTTTGAATGTCTCCAAAGGTGGAGATCACACAACATTTCTGGACAAGCTGTCCCAGTGTTTGATCACCCTCACTGATTTCTTTTTTTAAATCCTAGCATCTAATCATAAACATGTTTCAACTAGAGTCACTTGTCTCTTTGTGTTTCAGCAGCAAAGACACTTTTTCAAATGAAAGTCACACTTGTTTCATGACGGTTCCTTCAAACATTAGAAAACTCATTATAGGGGAAATATTTAACACTGGACATATGTGAAATTCCCCTAGCTACCAAGGAAAAGAAAAATTTCCAGGAAAACAGAAAACAGGAATGCCACTAAAGCCAGCTTTGTAAATTCAGAAATATCCCTTCCTATGAAGAAACAGGCTTGAGCAATTTTTTTCCTCATTATCCTGACAGAAAGACAAAAATATCTAAAATGCTGAAGCTTTCATAACAAATCCCATGTACCACAAATGACAGTTCAAAACGAGACTGCATCAGGTACATGGCTTTAGTTTTCACAAGAGTCAGCTGATTACTCAGCTTCATCTGTCACAAACCAACTGTCAGCTAAGAGAAAGGTCACAGAAGATGGTTAACAACCACTTTGGTTTGTCCAAGCAAATTAAGGGTCATCTTTTTTTTCAAAGAAGTAAAATCGATTACAATTATTTTTGTAGTTCCAGTAGAGAAAGCTGACAGCAAATACACTTTGTTTCTTCTATGTCTTATTAAAATGTGGCTTTGATCCAGGTAACTCAACTGGCATACAAGTTTACAAATACACAAGGGGAAATAGATAACCTAAGCCTACAGACGTTGCAAAAGTGATATTTATTCATGGCTAGGCAAAAATAATTATAGCCTTTTCAGATTAGCAATTGATTTGTGTTCTTGAAATCTTTTAATAATGCAAATGTTTTAGTGTCATGAATACATCTGTCCATGCTTTAACTAAAAAGAAATAAATGAGTTATCTTCTTCCAAACTTGGTGTTTATGGCTGTAAAATTAAAAATTACAGTACCTGGCCTGCCTATGACTGGAAGACATCAAGATTTAAGTTGGCTTTTCTAATGACTCTGTGCAACCTTAACGCTCCATTAGGTTTCTCTGTTGTAACCCTGAGATGGCCTGGAAGTGTAAAAGTAAAAGTCTATGTAAATAGGTCCACTTTGTTATTAATTTATTTCAAGAAATGAATGTCTTTGGAAGAGTGATTTGCAGGTTAAGAAGGACCATACTTACCACCACTTACATAAGCTGTCCACCACAGGATCTAAAGGAGAAAGAATAACCATCTGCACATCATCCACACAACAGGAAGAGAATTTGCTGAGAATTAAAGGAGAATTCCTGGCAGACAAGGAAGACTATGCAGTTATTTTTGAGAGGGATGCAAGATTAATCTCTTAGTGATGCATGATGATAAGCCCTCCTTGCAAAATCAGAAGCTGCGCAGGAAATACCTAAACCATAAACCAAAAGGGCCCCACACTTCATGATGTTATATTTTTTAGTGAGTTGCCACCTGCTTTGAGGGTCATGATAGAAGTAAATGGATGTAAGTGACATATTCACTGTAAAAGAAGCCAGAAATATTAAGCTGAGCAATGGGGTATAATAGTCCATAAAGTGATTTGGGATGACCACCTACAGCATCTCAACCTTCTAAGCATGCTTGGAAATTCCTGCCCCAAACAATATCCTCCTAGTGCTTGTTAACACATATCTAATCTAGCTTCAAATCTCCTAAATAGAATCTCATAATATT
The DNA here is from genome assembly GCF_964211835.1 of Anser anser. Taxonomy (NCBI): domain Eukaryota; kingdom Metazoa; phylum Chordata; class Aves; order Anseriformes; family Anatidae; genus Anser; species Anser anser. The sequence continues at coordinate 42,296,533 of NC_139720.1, read as the reverse complement.
TTCTGGGTTATTTTCTATGGATTTACTTTCTACAGACTGGTCTCTGTCTCCACCTATGACATTTCCCTTGGTCTGTAGAACTCTTCCAGGTTAAAAGATGAAAACTAAAGGGAAAGACAGTGCCAAAAAAAAACCACTAGAAGGTGCAGTTACTGATGCAAAATATAATCAAGTTCTTGTCTAGGCTTCATCTTGTATATTGCTCTGGCAAGCCACCTCTGCAAAAGTGGAATACAGACTAGAAATTCTCCAAAGCCAGGTTCTCTTTGTTTCTTGTCTTCTTTCCCTTTGTGTGTGGGAGCAACTCATCTGGCTAGGATTTCAAGAAAAATCATTTGGTGTTAAAAAGCTGCTTATGTGACACAATTGTTTGTTGTTTCCTAGGCTTCAGCTATATATTGCACATGTCCCCATTGCCTGAGTGTATTTGCCCCGGTTGCCTTTTGTGCCCTTTTCTGAAGCACATGCTAGCAGTGCCATGTTCCATTCATACTTTCTCTACCGGTGAAAAGTTTATATTTCTTTTCTCTTCCTTTTTTGGGTGGCATTCAGAGTGGTAGAAAACAAGAGAAAAATCAGTTTTCTAATTCAGAAATATTTGCCTCTGTAACAGGAGTGGTGAGGATCACTCTCCTCGAAACAGAGCAAGGGGTCACACAGCAAGGTCCAAGTGTGCCGCATACAACATGCTGATGTCCTAGCCAAACTCTTTTCCATCCCAAGCCAGTGTCAACAGCACAGATGGAAGGCTCAGCAGTTTCTGGGGAATACACCACTTCCCTCTCTGCCTTCTCCTCTAAACAGTGTGGCTCTCAATTCATCTGCTATAGCATGGTTCCAGAAGTACGAAAGCCACCAAGCTGCAACAGCAGACAGAAATGAAACACCTCTTTCTCCCCCTCTGGCTTGTCCATGCCTATGTATCGAAGTGTCAGAATTGTCTGTCTTGTTAGAAAATGAGAACCTGGAGGTTTTGAGCTTCTCCCATAATCCATACAGCTGGAACATGCTCATCATTATTGTCTCTATGTCGTTCCTTCTGTTACTTCAGAGTCAATTTATTCTCATTTATGTCCTCTTCAAAGATATGAAACGGAAAAAAAAAAAAGTAAGCATATCAGTGACAAACTCCTTCTCAGCTGCCAACACCATGAAAAAGGATTTAGCTGAGCAAACCTCAACTTCTTTCTGGATTCACAGCACAGATGCAGAGTTAATGTAAGCTGTTCAAAACCTGACACTGTTTAGATAAATGTGCAGCAGGTATAATATACATGTACTGCATTTCTAATATGAGCTAATTTCCTTATCTATTAAGTATAAAACACATCTGAGTGCAGTTAATACAACCTGAAATTTGGATAATCCACCTATTTGTGAAGAGAAACATTCTGAAAATATCAGAAACAGAAAATATATCTTCTGTTAAGATATTTCTCAGAGCCCACACAAACTCCAAAACAGATCTGGACAATTAATGAGAGAGGGTAATTTTCTTCCAGAGTATTAATTCAAACCCAGTCCAGACTGGTAGTAACCTAAAGTTGTTATCTTCTCGTGGTTATCTGATAGTTTTGTTCCCTATAGACAAGTGTACCCATTAAAAATATGCAACAGCTGGCATAAATCGGCTTCTTGCTGGCATTTGCAACAGTGAGGCAGGGGAAAGTGTGTGGCTGGAATCTAAATGATGCCTCCCTTGAGGTGGTCGGCCAGCACAGGTAGAGGCACTTTAATTGGAAAGGGAAACTTGAACTTTGTATTAAAGAGGGAATAAATGGAAAGCTTTGGTCTGCAGGACTGTCAGATTGGTAGCTTTCACAAACACTCACATCAAATACCACATCTGAGTGGAAGAAATTAAGATGTAAATATCCAGGAGCCTGTGCCAAGCACAGTGAAAGCAGAAAACAGATTTGCACTATTTTGGCTCTATGCGTCAAAATATATCAATATTCCAGATCTTGGTGCCTATAAGGATGGTTTATCATGTTCTAAAAAAGGTACAGGAGACCTCAAATTTTTATCTTGTGATCTGCCATCAAAATAAATGAAAAAAAAAACAACACTTAAGAAATGTCTTCTCCCGTTAAAAATTAGATATTTATATAGAGGGGGGTTAATTGGACACTACCATTGCTATCAACAGAAATTTCTCTCTGATAAATATTGAGCTCTTCTCTGAGAATTATAAGCATCCCACTCATATTTACTGTGCCTACTTTCTGGTGAATCATGTTGGCGAGGTAATTTATAGGGTTCTCAGAGGAAGCACTGGACAAGTCGTTGAAAACAAATATTGGACATTTCATACATTTATCCTGAACTATTTTCAAATGCAATGGTCAAGACACACTTACACCAGCACAATCTAAATGTGTGTTAAACCTTATGATTCTGTTGCTTTCTGGGCTGGCTGTCAGAACCCTTTCTCTTCAGAAGCCCTGACTCCAGCAGGGTCAGCTGCTAGCACCAGGTTTTATTAAGATCCAGGGCACCTCATGGCTCAGGAAGGTGAGCTGTTAGTCACGGACAGCTGGTGTAGACTAATGCATGTAGCCTATACTCCTGACTGTCAATATGTGAAGCACCAGCTGTAAGGAAACATAAATTGTACAGTTGATTTGGTTTTGCATATCAAATATGTGCAGCATATTATTCACAGATTCTGTTAATTAATCCTGATGAAATCATAATGAAAAGAACATTAACACTAATAGATTTGGATGAGATGAAATTTCAGACCTTCCTGACATTCTCATTTGTGGCACATATCATATTAAAAACAACCAACCAGCTTCCCCCTTGCAATACAAGCATTAGCTTCCCCAAAGGTAAAACAGAAGGTCAGCTTAAAAGTCCCATTTTCTACAATGAACAGCAATGCTTTAAATGGCATAGAACAGCATGCAAGCATTAGAGCTATTGTTTTCATAAAGCTGTTCTGCTAGTGACTATTCATAGCCTCCATTGCACGTGATTCCTTTCCCAAGCAGCTTTCCAATTTAGGTTTCCATAGACTACGGTTTGACTGAGTAGCTAGAAGAATTCATGCATGTACGCTATGAAGTTTCATTATCCATTTTTTATATTACTAGCATTCCTTGTGGGATACATTCTGTGGCTACGCTGTGCACAAGCAGCTTTATTTGCACTACATGGCTAACAAGGGTTCACCACAGAGACATCACAGGGTTGTGCAAAGTTACGGCTTCTCCCGAGGGGTTAGGGGAAGGTACCTTCCGACACCGAGCAGCTGGACCTTTATGAAAGTCCTCCTGGCAGCGTTAATGGCAGTTGCTCATAGTGTGCGCAAACACCTCCCCTGGGCTGGTCCCCAAGGTGGTCGTGACAGCCACGGGAGGCCCCTGAGAGCTTACCACCACAAGCCCCTCCTTATTAGTCTGTTGATGCCAAAAGCCACAATTATACAAACAGAAGTCATAATTCAGGGCAGACTCCAGGCCATAGGACATATTTTTCAGCCAAGTTGGAAACAATTGCATAATTTCTCACCCAGGCTGTAATAGCATTTTTTTAATCCATCCTTTCTGTCAGGGTGTTTGATATTTCTAAAGTTACCTTTTTATCTTCTCTCTCTCGAACAAGAACACATATTTCAAATTAAAATGCAACTGACAAAATTGAAATGTACCTCAAGCTTTTCATATCTGCACTTCTGATGCTGTAACACCTCCAGCTGACTAGGTAAACTGATGATCACATCAGAACAAATTTTCAGCAGAAAATGTAAAAATGCAGTTTCATTATGCAGAGGTAACACACTATTCCAGGACATTCTTCAGTCTTATGGGAAAATAAAAAAAAAAAAAAAAAAAAAAGCAATGAGGAAGCCTTGGAATAAAATATCCATCTTTAACTACCCTAGAAGACAGTCCCCTGTGGTCATTTTAAATGTCTGTGGCAAGGTCTCCACTTTGCACTTTCCTAAAGTGTGCATAAACAGGAGACTTGTATCACAGTTTATCTTTCATTTTCTCGTATATTTGCACTCATGGCTTGTGAAGGCCTAAAAATGAGTATGTATAAAGCCCAAGTTATATCCATCTGTCACCAGCACTAAAAGCTGCTGCATTTTAAATCACTTCAGCATACTGCTTTCACAATGACTCAGCCCTGACAGGGGCGTCCACCCTGAGGGTGAGAAAATGATTCAGTATTCATTAGTCTACCTTAATGCAGTCTCTCCTCAGCAGGAGAATAGCCAATCATATGTCTTATCTGTGGCTGTTTCTGTGATTTATCCACAGAGAAGTGACCTACAATCAAGAACTTTACTTAAAACCTTTTGACAGGCAGCTAGCTGCCAGTCTAGAGATAAAGCTGGACTAACTATGCCCATGCTAATTTCAGACTTTGCCTTTCTTTCATTCTGAGAGCTCTCCATAAAGTACTTGAACAAAATAATTCCAATGTGCTGCTTAGACATGTATCATGTATCTTTTTTTTTTTTTTTTTCCTGCTTAAATCGGAGAGGTTCTGTTTTCTGAAGCTGTCTTGTGTGGTTTTTGAAAAAAAAAAAAGATTTTGAAAGAATGACATTGCTGTTAGCACACCACTTTAGAGATGTGTACCCTAACACTGTGTGTGTGTTACAGGATGGTGTTGTAATGTAAAATTAAAACATTAAAGCCTTGCACCTTCTGGGTCAAAGCTGAACTTTTTCATTTCTGAAGGTGAGAAAACAGACTCTGCTTATCCAAAAAATAGAGAGAAAGTTGTGCTTGATTCCCACACAAACTTCTCAAATAAACATGAAGTTGAAACATTTTGAACTTCTAGCATCAAGAGACAATTTAAAATGCTTTCCAGGGATGACTGATTTGATAACAAAACACAAAGAGGAGGAATAGAGTGACAGACCTGTCACTCTACCTATATAAAGAATTCTTCCTTCTTTTCTGTAGGCTGATATTTCCTTGTCAAACTTTCCTTGGGCTTTGTGGGAGGAAAAGTAGAGGAGAGATAACAATATGCTGGTTTTTTTTGTTTTGTTTTGTTTTGTTTTGCTTTGCTTTAAAGACACTCACAAGTACTTTTTTTTTTTTTTTCAGCTAGGAATATGCTATAATTCTGAAAAAAGTAGACAACAAACATTCTGAATCCAGAAGATTTTCATTAGTATCTTTACAGAGCTGTTAATCCAGTCAATATGCCACACAGTTACAGTTTAGAGACAGGAGGTCTGAATGCCTCAGCCCGGAGTGAGAGGGTAGTGAGAAGGATGAACCCAGAAGCATAATTTTTGAAGCGTTCCTTGGCTTTACGTAAATTTACATTCAGGGAGAGGAAAAAAATTCACATTTTTTCTTGCCTAAGGGTGAAATTATCAGACTCCTAAGGAAGCCAGATAGATTTAGAAGATTCAGGTGCTTTCAAATACCTAGTCAATTTATAGATAGCAGTTTCCCCTGTAATCCTGTGATTGAAGAATGAATGAATCTGACAGTCGGCATCTCTGTAAGGTAAGGACTCAGACTGATGTTTTTCCTTCTATGTCAAATCAGTGTCATTTATTTGCAGAAAAATATCCCTGTTTGAACTCAGTTTTTCTGAGTTACTCCTGACTCCAAGAGAAAAAAGGAGATGAAGCAGTACATAATTTATACAAACTTAAACGTGTTGATTTTTAAAATCTCTTTCCCTTCTGTCAAGTCCAAGCACTATCAGATGGGGTTAGCATTAGATATAAGATCATTTTCAAAAAATTAGGATGTCTAAAAACCCTGTAAGTTGTGAGATACCCTTGTGAGATACCCTTCAGTAACATTTCCAGCAATGTTTTTCCTCTAACTCAAGAGCAACATGATTTTTATTTTGGCTTTGGCATTTTTTTTGATTCCTAGGAGGAACCCATGAAATAAAAATCACAACACAGAAGGCTAATTGTGCAATTCAGCCTATATATGTTCGGCCCACCATTCCTCTGTCATTTGAATTATCTTTTCTAATTCTTACTAATATTTTTTTTTTTTACATAATAGATATAATTACATAATAATTTTTAAAATACATTTTAAGTTATTTAGGTTATTTGATTTTAACTGATAAAACTGAAGTTTTTAATATCTCTTTTAATTCATGTATGTAGAATGCCATTTTCTGCATTGTATCAGATTGAAGACTTCATAATGGCTAGCACCCATTACACGACCCAACCCTCATGTTAAAAGATTTAGTTAAACTTCCTGGAGCCTTGGTTCTGAAAAAAAGCTTCAAAAATCTTGTTTAGTAAGAGTTTACTTCTCTGTAAGCAGTAGACGATAGGTATGCACACTTATGCTACCATTTTTAAGATTGCCAGACGAATCCAGTAATCATGATTTGTATGTCTGGTACTTATGGGTATTTTTGATCCTACTGCTTTTCAGATAAGCAGATGGGAAATGGATGAATGCTGTGGAGCTGTATAGAAGCATATGAAGCATGTGAAAATATAACTAAAGAGGCGTAAAACAATGTGTTTAGCTAGCCTTCAGTTTTAACTCATGCAAGCACTACAGCAAGAAGATTGGTAACGTTTACTAATTGAGGCCATGAAGAAAATAGCAATCTATAAACTAAGACAAACTATGTAGGACATGGATTTAAAGGCTTTATTTTACATTTAAAATCCTTAATTGTCAACAACTAAAGCCCTGGTAACATTTGAGTCAAAATCCAAAAGCCAAGAAATCTCAGTGTAGATTTATGCATTGTTATACGGCTTGCCCTTGTTTAAAAGTGTCAATATTTCCTTGGATTTTAAAGGCTTGTGGAGAACTGAACCTATTAGTGCTTTATATGATTATTTCACCTTAGGAAGAGAGAAAGTTCAGTATATTTGATTTTATAACACATACAATAGCAAAAATTCAGTTATGCTGTACCGTTTGTTTGTTTTCTACTAATTTCGTGTGAAAGTTGCTCAAATAACTCAGAAATATTTTGAAGCTGCTGGCACTGCAATGTCAGTCTGGAGCAAGAAGCAAGAAATATTTTTTTTCTGCTTGACTTTCACTGGTATGAAGAATTTTTCTTGTTTACCTGGGAGATATTTCTTTTTACCTGGCAGAAATGAATCAGACTATACTCTTTCTACTAACGTGAGTACTGGAATGGAAAAGAGAATTTCAGGAAGAGTTTTAAAGTGCCCTCAAATTGAACTTTAGTGGGAACTAATTAAACACATGGGCTTTTCCCACTGATACTTTTTTTTTATTATTATTTTTTTTCCCAAAAGCTGGAAGTTATTTTGACTGTTGTTTGAGTTTTTATGAATAAGGTCTACGTTCTGCACCTCAGCTAATGTCCAGCCAAGTTAGCAGAATGTTACTGATACTTAACCATATCAATGTACTTTGAATCTTGTTTTACCTTCTAAACAAGTGGAGTTGTGTGTAATATTTGACAGCAAGTTGAATACGAGCCAGCAGCGTGCCCTGGCAGCCAGGAGGGCCAACCGTATCCTGGGATGCACCAAGCACAGCATTGCTAGTCATTCGAGGGAAGTGATTGTCCCGCTCTACCCTGCGCTGGTGCGGCCTCACCTCGAGTACTGTGTGCAGTTCTGGGCACCACAGTACAAAAAGGACATTAAACTGTTGGAGAGTGTCCAGAGGAGGGCGACAAAGATGGTGAAGGGCCTAGAGGGGAAGACGTATGAGGAGCGGCTGCGGTCACTGGACCTGTTCAGCCTGGAGAAGAGGAGGCTGAGGGGGGACCTCATCGCAGTCTACAACTTCCTCGCGAGGGGGAGTGGGGAGGCAGGTGACCTATTCTCCGTTATCACCAGTGATAGGACCTGTGGGAACAGTGTTAAGCTGAGGCAGGGGAAGTTTAGGCCGGACATCAGGAAGAGGTTCTTCACCGAGAGGGTGGTCACACACTGGAACAGGCTCCCCAGGGTAGTAGTCATTGCACGAACCCTGTCTGAATTTAAGAAGTGTTTGGACTGTGCACTTAGTCACATGGTCTAAACTTTTGGGTAGACCTGTGCGGTGCCAGGAGTTGGACTTGTTGATCCTTATGGGTCCCTTCCAACTCGGGATATTATATGATTCTATGCTTCTATGATATTTCTGTTTACAATTACTACTAAACCATTAATTTTTGTGTGTGTGTATTTGGTGCTTCTCAAGGAAAAACGACATTATTCCAAATTCAATCAAGAAATTAAGAGGTGTCGGATGTGACACATCCTCTCTTCTTGTGAACAGACATATTTAAATCTAAGCAATTTTAATTACATATTTTACTGAATCTTTCAGCTCATCACCCGATTTTTTGCTCTGTCTGCATAAAATAGTGAAAGTGGCCTACAATGACTTTGAAGACTGCAATTTTGCTATGCATTATGTACAATTTTGCTATGTATTACATATAGTCAATTCTCCATAGTTTAGCAAAATCCAATGATTTTTGATGCTTAATTGTATCACAGACAGAAAATTCAAAGTGCCTTTATGATCTAAAAACTATGAAAGTCAGAAGACATGTCTGTATCCAAATTAATGTAAAAAGAATAGGATTTCAAAAATAAAGTCAGAGATGGAGAAATAATATTACTGTAGCTTATCCTTCTCTTCATAAGAAAAACATAAAATGAAATACTACTTGACTCAAACTTTTCTTTTAAAATAGCAAAATAACAAATTAAAAAGAGTGAAAAAAAGTAAAAGATGTATATTCAAAAGAGATTGCAAGACATTCTTTGAATCCTCTGATCTCCCTTCATGAGTGCTAGTTGTAACAATCTTGCCACTCCTGTGAAATAATTTTCTGTGTGAAATCACACCATCAGCCCTACCTAACTGTTTTCTAAAGAGTATTCCTATCTAAAAGGGTGAGGAGTCCACTGATACACCAGGACTGTAGCTTTAGATTATGAAGGGTATTCTGTTTTCCCTGTGGATAATTTGCCTCTTGGAGTGGGAAGCTCTGAAATATGCATTAGGGTACAGATTGAAAAGGAACAATTCAGAGAACATTCAGTACTATTACATTTCCCATACTTCTAGATGTAAACATAAATAACTTTCACTAGCTCTCTTTGTTGCATGTAACTTCTTCATGACTGTCCATAAAAAAAGTCTAGTGTTCAGAATTTGGCAGGTACTTGATAAGCTTTTCCATCTTCCCTTTACAGAAGTTTATTTTCCTTACTTTTTAAATGTCTTGTATTTCCAGACTTTCAAAACTGATCCTCTTGAAAATGGATTTGCAAAAGCAGAAGACAGCCACTTCAGCAAATTTTGAATTATCCTCGCAGAATATAAATTTACATTTTTCAAGACTAAAACCAAAAATTGTTTCTGCCTACATATATTCTGTCTAGAGCATAAATGTTAAGTGTTCACCTGCAGCTATAGCTCAGAATTACAAGTGCCCATCAGCAGCCATTTGGTCTTTACAAAAGAGGAGAAATTCAGAGTCGAGTCACATGACACAACTTGACAGACTTCCATGATATAATACAAGTGGGATGGGTCATCTCATTTAAGCTAGTAGAAGCTTTTGAGAATTGTGAAGGCTGAAGACTTTGAATCCACTCATCTATGAAGAAGACTTTGCAGTAATGCAAACTTTTTACAGAGCAAAGATGTGGAACAAATATGACTAAGAAAACAAAAACACAGAGAATGAAATATATTCTGAATACACATAAGTTTTCTGTATTTTCAGATTATTACTTTTTATAATAATGATAGAATATTCTAATAAACATTAAGAAGCCACATGGCTGCCATATCATTTAGTGGTAAGGATCACATGACAATGATATAAACATACAGGTCCTCTTCTCTTTCATTTGCTATGGTTACTGTTGGTACCATAACTGTGACATAACCAAATTGATGATTTTGTATTAATAGAGTCAGAGCTGAAGTTACACTGTGTACTTTCATTCCCTATGGTAACCATGAATAGGGAGTATAACTTTTCTTTTGTGTTAAATGAAGCTAATTGGATTAAGAACAAGAAATAAGAAGCAGAAGTAATAGTTTATTGATATATTGACATTTTCCATGTGACGAAATTGAATCATTGCTTCTGTGACTAGGTGAAGGAGGGACAGGATTTGTTTATGGACATTCTAGATTGTTAAATCTATTTTTTTTTATATGTAACTCCTATGTATTGAAGAGTCTGATTGATATTAGGGGGCTTTCCCTCTCTACTAATTTAGATTTTGTACAACTCAGATTCTAGCTAGCAGAGCTCAAGAATAAAGACTGTCTTACAACCACTTAAAAATAGTTTGAATTTATGCCATATGTTGAACTTTGTGATCTCTACTGAATTTTCTGCAATTTTTTTTTTTTTTTTTTAATTTGCTACAGCTTAGCTACACAAAGTAGATGCTGGCTTTCTATTTCCTCACAACTCAACTGCAGAACAAAAGACCTACAAAAGCACTCTTTGTATTACTTAATGAGATACCTAAAATATCTATGGATAAATAAGCAACAACAACAAAATTACACAGTCTCCAGTTGGCTCCCTTCTTTTGCTGTGTATGTCTTTCCACAGACACCTTTCCACCTTTGACTCCCTCTTCAAGACTTTCATGCTGTTCTTTTTCTGTTATGACGGGCTGTGAATAACATAGATTGCAATATTACTTTCAGAAAAGATCTCCTGTCTTGCTGACTTATCATTCTCAATTTTTTATTTCCTACAGAGATGTTTGAATCTATTGCTACTGAACTTGTGCATGAAAGAAAACACTGCAGTTACTCGTGGTGTTCCCATGTTACTCTTGGGCTGATGTTGGCTTCATTGCTCTCAAACAGGACTCGATTTGGCAGGAAGGGTGGGGACATTCAGGTCCCCTCAGCTGTGAGAGAGAGTATTTCAGTGGAGACAGAAGAGGGGCTGATCTCCATTCTGGTGTTTTCAGAAAGTAGTTGTGGCGTTTCCGTGTGCCAGGGAGACCACCTGTCTATGTCACCCTGCTGAAAATCCTGAGCTGTGATAGGACCTAGAGAAGGGTGGGAGGAGGTGGTAACACAGCCACATGTGCTGGTTTAATGCAAAAGAATGTGCAAGCTGCAGGTCCTGCCTGTGACCTCAAGCAGAAGGGTTTTTATGAGAGGTCATTAACAGGACCTATTTCCCTGTATAGTGCAAAAATAGCAGCCAGCAATGGTGTCAAATATCTAATTCTTCAGCATTCTTTACGAACACTCTACTCTCCCCTTCTCATTTTTCCCTGATAGCAAGAGAATTTACACATGTAAAGTTAGAATATATGGTCTTGATAAGATTAAAACTAAGAAACTAAGTATCCAACCTCCCTATTGCAGTCCTACTACACATACAATGATTTAGTCCTGCTTCTAGAAAGGGAATGAGCCATGCTGTGCTTAAACTGTTTCTAAAAAGGTAATACCTACGGTTTGGCTGAACTAGCACTAAAGAAGAATATTTATTCACCTGTGATTCCCCCCCACCCCCCTCCCCGAAGTTCACCTTTGTCAATCTTTAGCAACATTTGAGTTCTTTCATGTACTTCCACTGGGGATCTAAAGTTTGTTGGATGGAAAAGCCCACCAATATCAGTGAGAAAAATAATATTATTCTTAAACGTTTAAGAATATGCTCTGTCCTTTGCATTCAGAACTCTTTCTCAAAAAGCTCATATCCCTCTTTGTTCTTAAAAAGTCTATTTTCTTTAAGTTTTAAACTAAGTTTCTTTTACTGGCTGCATTCCTTGCATTCCTGTTTTTTTTTTCTTTTTTTTTTTCTCTGCTTCAGGAAAAGAAAAAAAAAAAAAGCCTCCAGGCCTTTCTGTGCTTCACCTGGTATATCATTACACGTTTACAAAAGTTTTGTCGCATAATCTATGAAAGCATTTCTGTGCTTCACTTACATATAGAAAGTATTCTTCAATTGGATCCAGTGGGTATAACTTACAGTGCAAGCTGCTGAACCTGAAATTATGCAAGGTCTCAATTTTGAATTAGCTAGGAAAAAAAGTCCTGGTTCCATGGAAACCCTTAGGAGCTTTAAACTATCATGGAGGCATCCGATTTTATTCCAAAATTTGGGGTTCATATCTATGTGAAATCAATACACTAAGATGGAACCTCACATCGTATCGCTACCCTTGTCAACTATGTGAACAGTATGAGAGCTCAGGAGTCTTCATTCTAGGTTAGTCAGTGCATAAAAATAAAAATAAAAATAAAACCTACAACAACAAACAAACCACCCAGATGTTCCCTGCTTCAAAGGATGGATGCAGATGGGGTACTACAAGGAAGCAAGAAAATATTGTTCAGCAGAAGTCATGGTGTTACAGCAGAACAGCACCAGATAAATGTCATGTCAGCGCAAGAACTTGGAGAAGAACAGTAAATTAGAAATGGTTGTGCTGAGCATCTCAAAAATGGAAGGGTAATGCCTGGGCAAAGCCGTAAGTGTTGCATATGCAGATGTTATGCCACATGACTGGGAAGAACAGAGCACAGAGATAAGTCAGGGCAAAGATACTCCCCAGAGTTTATGAGGCATAGCAGAGATCAAATATCAAATTAGAACGGACAACATTCTGGACAACTTCTCTGGGCAACATGTGTGAGTGCTCAGTCACCTGCATGGTAGTGCTTCCTGATGTTCATCTTGTCCTGGCACTGGGCACCACTGAGAAGAGCCTGGCTCCACCTTTTTTGCACCCTTCCTTCAGTTATTTATGTACAATGACAAGATCTCCCCTGAGCCTTCTCTTATCCAGGCTGAACAGTCCCAGCTCTCTCAGCTTGTCCTGACAGGAGAAGTGCTCCCTTTATATCTTTAGTGGTTCTTTGCTGGACTCTCTCCAGGAGCTCCATGCCTCTCTTGTAGTGGGGAGCCCAGAACTAGACACAGCACTCCAGGTATGCTCCACGAGCACGCTACCTCCTCACCAGTGCTGAAGGGGAAGGATCAGCTCCCTCGACCTGCTGGCAGCCTAGGACAGCATTAGCTTTCTTTACCATTACAAACACATTGCTGGCTCAAGCACAATCTTTGGCAGTACAGGAAAAAAATAGTATTTAAGAAATTGACTTTTAAAGTTGAATTGATTTTTTTAAAAAGCCTTATTTTGTTAAGGACTTTGTAAAGGAAAGCAATTAGATCTGTACCGTACCATACCAAGAGGAATCCAAGGTCATTAGCTGTGGGGTTATAAACCTGTCCTTTAAAGGGCCATTTGACAGTAAACTGCCACTCCATAATATGTTTTCATCAACAGTTAAACTATAGCAAAGACAGTTACAGAAAATCCCTCATTTGTAATAGTTTATGCTGTTTTATTCTCAACTATACTAAGCTTTTATCATTACATTCATCTACTGTAAAAGGAACTATGCTGTCTGGAGATAGATAGCATATTAAAGGGTCAAGTGGAATATTCTTTCTGATACTGCAAAAAGTGTTACCCACCTTACTTTCTTGCAAACAAGTTGAATTCATAAGCACCTTTCACAGCTCACTGATGGCATATTTTCCAAGTAAAACTAGTAGCTGTTAGGTCATATGAATTAATATACAGTAGTAGCTTTTATAAGTTGTTATACTTTGCCATATTTCTCTCTCTCCAAAACATTTTGAAAGTTAACACACTCAGTTGTAAATGTTGATCCTCTGTTTAGTCAGAATGATTAAGTGATGGTCATTGTAGCATGACTCATTGCTTCTGGATAGGAACATTTACACAATATTGTCTTTGTTATGAAGCACAGTTATGATTCACATCAGTCCAAGCCTTCTTCAAGTGAGGATAGTGATGATTACATTTGCAATACTTCATTCTACTTGGTGATTTACTGGTAAATGAGCTCAGTACTTAGGCTGATACTTTCTAAAGGAGGAAAAAAAAAGGGGGGGGGGGGGTGGGAAAGCTGACTGCATTCCTTAAAGATTGGTGCTGCCAAAACCATATGTTCTCATTAGGAGAAAATGATCCTCCTTAAAGGAAAATTCTTGAAAAATCCTGTATTAGAACCTTCCTATAGGAAGCAGGAGTTTGCTGATGCATTTGATCTTGTACAGGGTACTGACATAGGGTAAAAACAGAGGCAGAGCTTCTCTCTTTGGTGAAGCCCAGCTTGTAAACTAATAGTGGTATGTGGGATTGTGTCCTTGCATTTGTGCAGCCAAACCTAGCCGCTTGCTATGTTGTCCTTGCATGCTACATTCTGTGTTTCAAATCTAGCTCAACAGCTGAATGAACATGCCAATTTCTATTCCATAAAAAAAGATATTTTAATAGTAAACAGAAATAAAAAGTTTCAGATGTCTTTGTTTTAGTTGTGGGGACAACAGTGTCAACTTAACTATACAGTTACCAAGAATCTACATAGTTTTCTTTTGATTAGTCTCCTAAGGTAAGAGATAAATGTAAACATACTTTGTGTTTTAGAGTATGCAGACCTACATTTTTATTATTTATAGTAAAGAAAGAATATGAATCTTGAAACAATCAAAACATTCCAGGTAACCTTGAAAAGAAAAGGTTTTGACCTTACCAAAAAGCAGCATTTCATCTTTTTCTTCTCCAAAACAAACAGACACATTGACAGCCATCAAGGGAACAGCTGAATTTTAAAGATGCTATACTCTCTGACAGAAAAACAACATTTCTGACTGCAGTTTTTGAGTGCTACTCCTTCAGTTCTCTGAGTCTGCACATCCACGGAAATGCCTATACTGGTCTTTTGTAGGGCATGCCTAATATATGAGTTAGCTATGCATTAGCTCTGCCTTATTCTACATAATAAGTCAATCAAGAAAGAGTTGCATTTATCATTTATGTAAGTCTCAGAAGGTGTGAGCATGGACTGAACTGTCTTCCTTTCACATATTCACATTTACCTTCCCTTCACTGCACTCTCATGTCACTCAGGCTGTAACAATTACTTTTTACAAACTATTTCACACAGGACACATCTTACTTAACCTAAGCCAGGTAAAAGGTAGGTGCCTAATCAGCTTAGCTGCCTCAGACTTCTATGGAAGTGGAAAGATTAGGTTTCTTCAGTCATTTCAATTAATTAAAAAGAAAAAAGATCAAAATTAATATCCCACCCTTGAACACAGAGAGAGAGAGAGAGAAGCCTTGTGGTTATGTTGAAACAATCAAGAAATGCTTTTGCAATGCAGTTTGGCAGCACAAAGTCCATAGCCTTCTAAACAGCGTTCAATCTACAGTGGGAATTTCATCTATGTGGGGCAATAAATACAACTACACCTGCAGCAGTTCTGGACATCTCATTACAGGGAGACAGTGACAGATTGGAAGAATTCCAGAGTAGCAAACCAGAAGTGATAATTTTCTTGTAAGACAGCCTTTTTGGAAATATTATATGGGCTAAATAGCAGTTAAGCCAAAGAGTAACTAAATGAAGACAGAATTCTATAGCTACTTGAAAAATGCAGGCAAAGGATACAGAAATATGTGGTTTTTTGTTTGGCTGATCTTAACCTTGATATAATGAGATTTCATTGAGTTCATAGCAACAAAGGGAACATTATAGACAGCACCAGAAAGAAGTCCTCAGCTGTATCACTCTAAGTACTATTCTATACTAACCTGGGTCTTTCACAGATACAGACAAACAAAAGCAAACAAACAAAAAAACAAAAAAAAAACACAACAGTGTCAACCAACCAACCCTCTCCATCCCTCAAAACAAACAAACAAACAAGAAAACTCCACAACCAAACAACAAAACAGTAAAAGAATTGCCAGAGCGCAGCTACTGAGCCAGACATTGGGGCAGTAATTCCATACCACCTGGCAATTCAATCACACAAAGAACTTCTAATACCTAAGATTTTGTTGTAATTATTGTCTTAATACAATGCTGTATTATGGGCATGTTTAAGATACAGTAGTGATTCTGACTGCCTGGATAGAGAAGCTTGAACACTGACCTTGGAACAACTCTTCCCGACCCTAATTGATTGAATAAATTTCCTTTCTCATGAGGTACTGGCAAGAAAACACCAAGTAAGTTGTTATTTTGTGGAGATCCCCCCTATTCTCATATATAGAGGGTTGGGCTCTATGAATGTTAGAAGGTGACTACAGAGGCAAAAGCCTGGGACATGCAAAAGTAGTACAGAGCAAATGTCACTGCAGCTCTAAAAGTTTATCCCTTCATATACAGAAGCCTGATTTTTCCAGCTCAAATATTAACTCCAGTGAAAAATATATTTATATATTATATTATATTATATTATATTGTAATATTATATTAGTCATATCATATCAGTAATTGCCTTTACTTTAAAAGAATCCCATCACCATGAGGACTGACTAATACCTTCTGTGTTATCACTCTGGGAAGAGTTCATATTTTCCTTTTTCTATTTAGGCAACCTAAAAGAAGGAGAGCTAAATCCTTCTGATCTTATGCAGTCAGGGAACAGTCATGGGACCAATGCTTTGGGAGGATAATAATAATCTGATCAGTAATGGTACAGATTTCTTTTTCTACAAGTACTTTTTATTTTGAGAGGTCTACCAAAGATAATCAATGATCATTGCAGTTATCCTAGATGAGTTTTATTTATCAAACTTACTATGTGAAACATAATTACATTTAATAATTCAAACAGAGCTCAAATAAAAACAGAAATTTGCAATGGCATTTTTTAATTGAATAATACAGGAATGTCACACAGTTCTCCTTGCTGAAAAGCCCTGCCATTATTTTTTATGCTTGCTATAACAGAACAGGAAGCCTAGCTTAGATAAAACATATAAATTAAAACACAAATATTTAAGGAAGATGAGAATAATTTTATCTCTTTTTAAATAAAAAAGACAAAATTAAAGACCATAAAATGTAAGATATTATTTTATCCAAAACTTCCATACAAAATTGTTACTGACTCATATAGGAAAATTACAGGAGAGGGAGTATTCACCTCAGAGGCTTGCATAGCCAAAAATGTGGAAATAAGGAATTAAACGTAAAAAAATTACACAGAAGTTAAGGTGTTTGCTAGGTAATATCCTTAAAAGTTTTCCAAGGGGTGCCATAATGATAAGAGAATTGCAGCTAAAGCTGTGCGGGGAGGTGGGGGGAGAGGCCCAGCAGGAGAGCAGCTCAGCAGGACAAGTGAGCCCTGCTTGCACAGACTGGACGGCCACGCCTGACAGCTCAAGTCTCTTTCCAGAAAGGAGACCCTAAGCTAATGCAAACTGCTGCCAGCAACAGCCTGCACATACCCATTTGGCTGCCAAACTGCAGCAACATCAGGCTGTTTTTCCCCGTTGTTGCCAGACTTATGAAGAGACTGTCACTTTGATGCCTTTTTTTTTTTTAATCTTGCATTTTTTAAATTTTTATAGGAACAAATTAGCAAATATATATATTATTTTCTGTGACAAGGCCCACAGGGGCACCAGAATCAACTGCATACAGAGCTCTATGCTCATATTTTTGTTTTATGGAGGGAAAAAAATGCAAACAAAAATGATAATCAGTGAATACATATTTTTCCTGTTAGTAGCTAGGTTGGCAGTGGTTTTGTTTGCTAAGACAAGCTTTCGTGAACAGGCAAGAGAGACAGCTGTGCTCAGAATTGTGCACCTGTAGCATAAGTCCTCTCTCTCTTCCAGATGATTGGGGGTAAAAAGATTTAAACAAGAAAAAAAATATTGGCTAGGGTTTTTAATTCTGTAGAAAAATAATAGAAACATTAAACATGCTGAGCGCTGTCTTGCAGCTTATTAGAAAGAGTTATCAGCTTGAAAGCAATTTAGAGGCAGACACCTTATACAGAACATTCATTGACAACAAGCAATCATTCTGCCTCAGATTAAGAAATCATGGACGTGAAGAAAATCGGTGGAGAAGTGAAGACAGCAAGAGCCAGGGTAGGGAAGACAGAAAGCCCAAGCCCATTTGTAACCCTTTTAGACAAAACTTCAACATCCGCTTCCTATTGTAAGATGCTCTAATGCAAAAGCCAGGTTGCTAACCTACATTTTCATGGCATATCTATACACATAACTGGCAGTACTGCCCCTGTTACTGAGGAGCCTTATGGTTTACAGAATCACAGAATCGTCTAGGTTGGAAGAGACCTCCAAGATCACCAAGTCCAACCTCTGACCTAACACTAAACCATATCACTAAGTTCAACATCTAAACGTCTCTTAAAGACCTCCAGGGATGGTGACTCAACCACTTCCCTGGGCAGCCCATTCCAATGCCTAACAACCCTTTCAGTAAAGAAGTTCTTCCTAATATCCAACTTAAACATCCCTTGGCGCAACTTTAGCCCATTCCCCCTCGTCCTGTCACCAGGCATGTGGGAGAATATACCAACCCCTACCTTGCTACAGCCTCCTTTAAGGTACCTCTAGAGAGCGATGAGGTCGCCCCTGAGCCTCCTCTTCTCCAGGCTGAACAATCCCAGCAGTATCCAAAGTAACTTTATTATGGTCTGAGGAGGCAGATGTGAGATGCGCATTCATTTTTCTACAGAAATACTATTTTTGTGTTCATTTTGGAAAATACATGTATTCAAAAATATCTTTTCCCTTTAGAGGGCCCCAGTAAAAGTATGTTCAGTTTTAACTTTCTTGGAGAACGGATAGCCTATTGAAAACAAAATGTCTCCTGCTTCAATTACTGGGTTGCTGTCCTACCAAATTTCCCTTATGTCTCCCAGTAACTGTGATAGCATTTTTACTCTCTGGACTACACCATCCTGGCCTTTCTTAAAACTATCTAAAATCTGAGCTTTCTGCACACTGAATAGCGGACAAGACCCTTCCATGTGATGCTCATACACATCCCCTGCCAGATGAGTTGTGAGCCAGATGTGAGAAGTGCAAAGGGCAGGTAAATGTACTCATGTGGCAGTGTCCCCAAAGTTGTGGCTGTACCCCTGAAGCCTACTCAGCAGCTTTTTTTTTTTTTTTTTTGGTGCAGTTGTCTTGTGTGAAAGTTTGACAATGTACAATGGCCCCAGATGAAAAGCATTTACTGCTCTTACTGTTAGATCATGCTCTGACCTTCACAGTTTCTCAGGCCCATGCAATTCTAATGCCCGGGGTTTAGTAGGCCCAACATCCAAATCGGTCAAAGCTATTGAAAAATGATATCTGTTTCTCAGATAGAGAAAGTCAGAACACAGTGGGTCTAGTTTTAATGCTGCAGAACTTCATGATTCTCAGGTAAAGCAAAATGTTGATAACAGGCACAGCAATACCCTCCAGCCTTGTGTGCAATGAGGGGTGAATAAACACTTTTATGTACATAATAGAATTTTGAACTGTTCCTTTCCCTCACTGGAGTTTTTCTGAGCAGCATCACTGGAAGATCTCTACAGTGGAATCACACCTCCACCATGTACGCTCAGCTGTGGCCGCTGCCTCACTGTGCACCATCTGTCACGCAGGCGGCACAGCGGAGCTGTGCAACAGCAGCCTGGGCTCACTCTGGAAATATTGGCAGCAGCTGTGTGGCAGAATAACGGAGAGCTTCATGAGGGAGGCAATAGCTTGCTGTTGTAGCCTCCTGAGAGAGCAGGGGCAGAGCCATTGCACAAAGCAGGACGGGGCTCTTGTGGGTCTAAAGCTGGTGAGAGGTGGTTGCAGTGCTCTGCTCTTGCCATGGGAGACCTCTCAGCTGCTCTTGCTAGTGAAGGCAGAGTCTATGCCTTGACGTGCTCTTTCTCCCATCTCTCTTTTAAGTGCTCCCATTAATGAAAATTCCATTATTTTGGTAAAAAAAAATATTTTGGCACAGAGGGTGTGTTTGTGAGCAACAATAATATGCTCAACTGCTTTTAGTGTTAATGGGATATGGGGGCAACCAAGCATGCATCAAAACGATAAATGGTAAGGATTTGTGATAGCTTTAAGCTCTATCTGCTCTGCAGTTGAAGACAATGAACTGTGACTTTACAGTGAATTTCTGCCTTCATTTAGTATGCTTTAGAAAGCTGAATTTGAATCTCACGTGCTGTAGGGTATGTGTGCCAGGCTTCATTATGTATGGAATTTGAAATTAGCAGCAGTTACTTAGTGCCCAGCAGGGCATTTGACAGTTGTTTGAACCAGAAGCTGATCATCAAGTTTAGAGGGGTAGAGTTGGCGATAAAAGAGTGAAGGCTGGGAAAATCCTGGAGAGTCACAGTGCAAGCAGAAGGTGTTCTTCAGAGCCTAGTGAAATCAGAGGGAAACTTCCCATTAATTTGTCACTGGGTTGTGTAAGACCTTTAGTAAAGAATCATATGAACTGAGTAGAGATTGATGAGGAGAGAGAAGTGCATATGAACACTGGAAGACTGGGCAAAGATCCTCTTTGAGTGAAGAAAGGAATCAGCTGGAGAGGCTCTGAAGTTTTGCAGGGATTGGAGGAACAGCTGGAATCCTCTCAAGATTCACCAGAGGCTGGTAACTTTACAAATAGGATTGATCTTGCAAACCATCTTCTAGCAAAAGATAAAAAATGTGCTGGCCAGTCAGAGATTGTTGTCTAGGATTTATCTATATGCAGTGGAGAGACAGGAACAGCCACAAAGCAAGTCACTCCATCTGCTTCTTTCTGCTGACAACAAAGGAAGCTGAGATGACTATCTTATGCTGCACTGAAGCAACTTTTAAAGGACTAAATTTATGTACAGGGAATGCAACTCTCAATTGCTATTAAGCAATGTCATTTGTAAGCACGCTTTGAAGAACTCTAAAGATAGTCTAGTCTCTAATTCTTGGAACCTGTTGAACGTTGTCTTTTTAAAGAGCGAGTTGTAATTTTGTAATTCTATCATTTGTAGAGAATAGTTTACTTAAAGGACAAAATTACATTCAACTGCATTTCTATTAAATAAAAGAAAAGTCATTTTCTGTAAAAGTGCCTGTTTTGAAAACACTGACATTGTAATCTTCATTGTTTGTTCTGGCTGTGCAGAGCTTGACTGAGTGGAGGCTTCCTAGCTCTAATAGCTGTGATTAGACTTGTTGCACACTTTAATCTAGGAAGTCCCCACACCTTTTCCCTTTGCACTGGTTTGAGAAAATGTAGTAGGGAAAAAAGCGTCAAGTGAGGGTTTAGGCTGCTTATTTGGGGTGGGAGGTGGTGGAAACTAAGTGTAAGAAGGGGTAAACAACAAAAGAGATTGCTTAGGGAGATTACTGAGCTGTCAGAATTGGAGATTTTTAGTAATTACATATGTGGCTAATCCTAACTTTGGACAGACACACAGATCTGTAAGGATCATGTCCTCTATTACGCAGGAACATACTGAACTCAGAATACTGTTATGGTTTACAGATGTGCAGCCTTGATTAATTTTCCAAATATCAGCAATTGAGTATACAGATAAAGCATTATGTTGTAATACACATAGCCCTTGTGTTACATCTAGAATTAAGCCACATAGCACTTGAAGACACAATCAGTCTTGGATAAACTAAGACTTACCTTGTCTGTGCAGTGTCAGAGCTCTCTGCCACACTGAGGAAATGTGTACCTCATGAACCTCTTCTCAACCCCCGTAGATTCTCCTATATCTCAGCACTTAAGAATCGCAACACTTTTTTTAACGTCACAAGTACACACATATAAATGGGTTTGGTATTCTTCTATTTGGAGACTAATGAAACAACAGAAAAATCATTCATCTGGGCCAAAAATTCTATCAGCAAAATTGATGTACACATCAAAAAATATCTGATACTTATACTTCTTTCAGATGATCTTTTAAGTATGTTCTTGAATTTTGGATCCTGAGCACGCAGGACACATTGCAATATCTTAATAAATACAAAGAACTAACTGACTTCAGTGCAATTAGCAAAAAATGACTGTGGCATGTTAAAAGAGCTTTATTAATTTCCATGGATGGGCAAGAAAATGGTAAGTATTGCTTAAATCTAAAAATAAAACAAACACAACAACAACAACAACAAACATGATGCAGATGTTAAAATGTAAATAAAGTTTTTAAAATTGTATGAATTTAAAATGCCTGGTAAAGCAAAATACAGAATGTTTAAACATTCCTACTAAGATCAAAGAAAATATGTGTGCAAAAATGGGGGGTAGGGGGGAAGGTTAGGAATTTAAAAAATCTCATAAAATAGAAGCTATTTCCCCATGATGTGATGATATAAGGCTCTGTGAGATATAAGGCTCTGTGATAATCCTTGAGGAGAGATTGCATTTAATCCTACTTTATGTTACATTATTTATATATTTTCTTGCTTTACCTGCTGTAACAAACATTAATGTTGATAAAAACTATTTTCATGATTCAGTGGATTGTGATCAGAAAAAAAAAAGAACACTGTTAATGAAGTTCTGGAACTGAAATTGAAATTCTAGCAGATAATATGCTTTCTTCATTTTCCTGCACGAACTGTAGCATAGACTATAATTCTAAATTTCAAAGGTGTTGATGCAGTATGTCTTCTTAACACGTCTTGCTAAGCATATAGTCACTTGAATGATAAGGCACACTTAAACATAACATCTTCCAAGAGATAAAATGTTACATAAAAAGCAACTTCAGAATTCTGAGGATGGAGTTTGACACACAAAAAAGAAAATGGAAAAAAAATAGTTTGTTTCACCACTGGAAAATTCTTGACCTATTTTGAAAAAAAGTCACATTTTTTCACCATCATAATAAATCTTTATGCGGTACTTCAGTGTGACCATCAGAAAATTGAGAGTAAATGTGTCTGCTGTACTGAAAAATGAAGAGCTAACTGGACTAAGTGATTGGAAAAATCAACTACCAGTTTCTCGATTTAGGGCCTGCATTTTCCATCTCTCCCTGCCTGCCTTGCTAGTTGTTCACTTTTTCTGTTCCAGAGGTCTGAGGACAAAACCCAAACTTGACTCTTGCAAAGTATTTCAGGCAGTTGAATGTGCTTTGAAGATATATGAAGGGAAAGAAAATCCAATGCTCATCACACTGATGTGTTGTGCAATGCAAGTTCCAGCAGAGATTAAGAGATTTCGAAACTACTTTAAAAAAAAATAAAATTATTTTGCTCCTTTGTTCTGACATCTAATGACAGAGGCAAGAAACAAGCTATGTTGACAGTGATGTCTTTACATGTCCAAAAATTAGAATTAAAGGTATGCAAATTTACTTAGAAACATAATATAAAAATATAAGATCTTACTCAAATATGCAAAACGATTGAAAATGTTTCCTTTATGTGATTTTGTTGTATAGATCATGTGTTACATTTAAGTCATTCAATAAGGCAGTGTAAGGCATTTTTGGAAAACACGACTATAAAATTTTGTGAATGTATATCTCTTGCTAAACTATACATTTGGTGGAAATTGTGCTTTGTAATAAAATTATGATATAAAAAACTTTTGAGTCCAATCAATATTAAATATAAGCTTTTCATATATCTGCATAGATAAGCAAGATATCAACACAAACAGGTTGAGCATGCATGTTTTCAGGCCAGGATTTACATCTCCAAGGCAGGTGGTGACCTCATCTTGAACTACGCAAAGGCATCAGTGAGATAAGAGGCTACATGTTATACTCCAGATAGTATTTTTGTACTTTTAATAAGTTAAGACATGTTGTAGCACAGAAACAAGGTTGGCATATGCTAAAAGCCCAGGTAACTAGTTCGTTTCCTTCTTCTTAAATTTTTCTCCATAAAAGGTCTGGTACATAACATTCCTACTTTAATAGTGATACTTTCCTTCCAGAAAATCCTTTCTTTCCAGTGAAATCCTGATACTCAGATACAGACAGGTAAACATTTTACTGAAGGATGCATTAAGGAGTTAACTTGCAACATGGTAAAAATGCACATGATCTACAGTACATCTTACTCTCTAGCAATTTATTGTTAATTTTCCTATTTTCCTCTTTCATTATCAGTTAAGGTCTCCTAGGTCAGCCAGGAGTTGCAGTGTGTAGACTGGCCACTACTGACATGTAGGTCTCATGACGTGTGTTTAAATCAGCTTATTCTACAGAGACTTGTTTCTCTGTGTGTGTGCCAGGCACTTACAGGACGCTGTTTAAGTGCTAAAGAGAGTTGCACACATGATATTTGGGACAGTGATCTGCTTGCTATTTATATTTCAAATCAAGTCAAGCTAAATGGATTTTTGAAAGCCTCTTAATGAAGGTTTAAAGAAAGAAGCACAATCCAAGAGTGGAATATACAGTGCAAAAGGTTTTTTATTCCTGAATATTTATGTGCCTCAGTTTACCTATTTTCATTTACATTGGATGGCAGAACAAAATTTAAAAATGGTAAAAGGGAAGGGAGATTAAATTATCTTTTCCTGGGAAATGTTCACTCTCCTGATTCCAACCAGGCTTATGTGGCTATTTTTTCTTAGGTCTATGCCTTAGTATTTCCATCAGCACACACTTGAAAGAAAGATGCTAACTAGCAACAGAAACTGTTAGCTATCAGGTAAATATTATAGGAGTAGTCTTGTGGTTCCACATCAGAAACAAGGAGATCTAAATTGTACTGAACTTACCAAACACATGCAGGGAAAAAGGTCCATGATTTAGCATGACCAAGGATAGCACACACTGCTCCAGACACTGAAATTTGTTTGTCTGTCACGTCTTTGTTTTGACAAAGCTGAACACTGTACGCTTCTGGTCACCAGGTAAATTGCTCCTGTTCATGAGAAAGCAAAATGATAGACAGCAGAGCTGAAACCTTAGTACAGCATCAGCTTCATTTGTCACGACAAAAGATGCACTGAGAGTCTGCAAGAGAACAAGACATAGTAAGCTATCTTCCCTTGAAAAGAGAAAACGCTAACCTCAGGAGCTTAAATCTTTAATGTGGCCAGCTAACTATAAACCATCTAAGGACTGTTGAAAAGATGTACAGGTTGTCAGTTTGAAGCAGAAGCTACTGACATGCATATTTTTTCAGCACCCAAGGTTTTATTTTCTAAGTGCTTATATAAATATTAAAGCAGCATCTCTTGAAAAATGCTTCTTGAAAATGTTGAGAAGAAAAGTAACTTCATCTACAACTACAATTGTTTGACATTTTCAAGAATTCTGCAAGCTGTACCAATGAACATTTTCATAAACTTTATATCAAATAAAATTCATACATGGTTAAATGCACAGTTATTAAAATATAATCCTGTAATATTTAGTATATCTTAAAAAAAAACTTCAATTTTTTACCTTTAAATAATTATTTTTAACTATCATGAAGCAATTTCTGTGACAGGTAAAACAGGAAATTACACTCAAGTAATATTGATTAAAATACCTGAGCATTCAGGCAAGAATTCCCTAAAAATAAACACATATCACAAGGCCACAGTAACTTAGCAATGACATATAGCATTGCTGTTGCTTTGGTGTCTTTAAGACTGCATATGGTATTCAATTGCCAAGTTGGAAATAATATTTTTTCATTACTTATTCCAGAAGAGTGTCTATAAGCTTTGCCATAACCATTGATTCCTCTGTGTCAATTCCATTTCTTAAAGAGATCCTAGTTGCCTCAGAACACTTAGCTTATTTATATGACGCTTAAGTCTCATCCACCCACAAGTCACCTTTTTTCCTAAATCCTTAGGCAAGCGTGATTTTGAGTTTTTTTTTCCACTGCTCTTTTTACAGAAGTGGGCAATATGCATTTAACATTATCGTCACTTAGTCTCAGGTTTGCTGAAGCATAGCTTCTGCCTGCTGAAGCGTACACAACCTTTAAAGTTCATCTACCAGCTTTCGGAGACTGTTAAAGAGCCACCCTACTTAGAAACAATTTTGCTTAACATCCTGCATTATTCCTCATTTCTTTCCTTAACACTTCTACTGCTGAATTTCATGGAAATATAATTGTAGAGTCAGAATATCTTGAGTTGGAAGGGATTCATGAGGATCATGGAGTCCAAACCCTGGCTGCACACAGGGCAACACAGGAGTTACACCATGTATCTAAGAGTGTTGTCCATGCTTCTTGAACACCAATAAACCTCGGTATCCTCAGCTGCTCCTCAGAAGTCATGGCCTCTAGTCCTTTCACCATTTTAGCTCTGTATATCAATATTTGAAACAGAATTCTGATCACATAGGCACCATTACAGCGTCAGGTAGAGAATAAGTAGGTAGCAACATGCTTTCTTTCATTAGAGAGAAAAGAGTTGTTGAGCATGCATATTGTTCAAGCAGAAATATTATGAAAAGAATGTTACTTTAAAATAAAAGTAAAACCAGCAGTCAGACGTTTTACAAGATATACTGAAAACACATTGTTTCTGCTGATAGTTCAGGATTTCTGAGTAACGCTCACCCTGTGAACCAAAGAAATAGTTCAGCAACCACTGAAACCAATGATCTGTCTTCCTACATGTCAGTGTCTTGTGGCTGATTGTCTTTGGTGTGCTAGGAAGTACAAGATACACCAAAGCATGTGGAGGACATTTCTAATTCCAGAATGAATTCTCCATTGTTTACTGAACTAACAGCAGTCTTTTCCTTACTGGGGCTATGGGAAAGATGCCATGGCTGCATAAGTCTTGACAAAGTTAATTAACCCTGAGACCTTTAGTTTTCTGCCAAATGTGGTTGAAACTGGCCAAAAGAACTAAAAAAAAAAAAAAAAAAAAAGAAAAAAGTTGAGATTTCAGTGAGACATTAGGAAAGACAAAGCACAGAATCACATCCAAATTTCCAAAGAAAATTTAGCTCTTCCCCACCCCCAGCCGCACACCAATGGCTTAAACTCTGTCTTGGCCAAACCGTTATTACAGTTAATGCCACTGATTTTAGTACGGTTAATGTGCATGAAGATTACAGCCACTCTCTCCACATACTGTTTGATTTCCATTAGCACACTTTTTCATCAGGCTGTTCCTAACAGAAGGTGCTGAAATCTCTGTCAGTAATTCCTCATAATTTTGGCTCATATAGAAATAATAATGCATCTCCCAGGTGAAGAGGTATATGCAGTTTCCCATGCATCCTGCTGAACAGTGTATTAATTTTCAGTTGGCCTAAATACTGTACCCTTTCAACTAAAATGCAATTATTTGCAAGTATGTTTGGCAAGTAAATGCTGCAGACTTTTCTATTTATTTCACTACATGGAATGTACTTCATCTTCGTCTGCCCAAATCAAAATATAATCTAACAATATGTTTCCAGCTCTCAAACCAACATTTCATTAATTTTTGTAGACAGCTGAGCATATTTTAAATGCTAGCTTTGTGCATAGTGGATAGGATTTTCAGCTCCTCAGTAATTTTTGTTTATTTGCAACTTTCCACTGTTTGACCATGTAATGTCATGGAGAGATGCACTGCTGAATCATCTTTAATTGTGGAGCACTACTACCATGTTCACATCTTGTAATCTCTGATGGTGGTACACAGCACAAAAAATGTCTTTCCCCACCCTTACCCCAATGTATGAAAATGCACATTTCTGTCAACAAGTACTGACCATATTTTTAATAGGTCAGTAATTAAATGACAAGTGCATAGATTAGGGTCTCAAGACTCAAAAAATGGAGGGAGAAAGACTCCTAGAAAGTACTTACATGGACCTCAAGGAAAAAAAAAAAACAAGAACAACAAAGAAAACATATTTATATGAGGTCCTTTGCAGGCACCAAGGTGGAAGGAGAATGGAGGAACAGAGAGAGACCCAACAAGTAGCGCTACACTTGAGGCCATACAGCCCAGAGGGCAGCAACATCTCTGGGCTGGAGCTCTCCTTGCTTGCTGCAATGAGTGCTGCTGCTTGCCTGGCTCGGGCAGCCTGGTCCCACTCCTGATCCAAATAAAAGGAAGTACAGAAGCAGTCAGTCATGGCTGCTGAGGTGGCTCCAGCTGGTGTCTGGTTATGCTTGAGCAACTCAGCCGAGCAGCTGAAGCACTGCTCCACCTTCACATACCCATGGGCAAGGCTCCAGAAATGCCTTGTAAGTGGCAGCAGCCTCTACAAGAAAGAATTAATTTGCTGATGGCAGTGGATATTGCAAGTGATAGTTGTCTTTCTGTACCAAGTGTCTCACTGTACCACCATCCATGTGCCTAGACTGGAGGTGAGGGTTTATGCACTGATATCTTGCTCATTTTTGGGTGGACGTACCAGCTACAGTCTGATGGCCCAGTCACCTCTGACATTGGCTTCCTGGCTGACAGGCACAACTCAAGTCACCCAGCAAATGTCATCTCCCATTTGTGGGGCAGGAAAGGTGTGACTTGGTGTTAGGATAGCACAGTGGAAGCAACAAGACTGAGGCCTTTTGCAGAAAATCATGTATCTATGGAAAGTCTTCAGGAGAGAGTTTAGAGAGAGGAATCAACCAGGAGCAAACCTATGTGAGGTGCCTGCCATATAACAGTTCAGAGGGAGCAGCTGGGCACAGAGTGGAGCAGGGAGTTTTCTTCCCCCTGTTTCTCTTTATATCTCCGTTAGAAGTTATATCACTCGGCCAGCACCATGGGCTTTAGCTTAAAACTTGACTCAGCAAGAAAAGTGTTCTTTGAGAATCTGGCAGTAAGCAATGTTTCTCTGCTATAAAAGATCTTATACAAAATATCATCAACAATAATCCCAGCAGTTCTCTGATATATTTCTGTCATTCTCTATTTAAAAATCTAAATTAGTGTTTCTGAAATTCAATAGCAATATTTTGGCAAGGATGCAATGTGAGAATGACAGTTTTCAAAAGCTGATCTTATGCCGTATGCCTATTAAATTGAGGTGCTGTGCTCTGATGGATCCCCTTAGTGCTCACTATACCCACTGAGTTAAGGGTAAAGAAATTCAAGCTCACAATCCAATTTCAATATTTCATCTGACTATACGACATTTTTGTGTGTTTATTATCAGTCTTTAACTAACTCATTCAACGCTCATTTCTGTAACAAATCAAGAATGAAAATACATTTAATTATATCATGCATCAGAAATTCATTGACTAAATAATTAGAAGTTTGTCACGAAACAGCCCTTATGGGACTTGAGCATGGATTTCCTAGAAGTAGACAGTCTCAGAAATTACATGAAAAATAGACATTTTATCCCAAGGTTTCCAAACTAACATAACAAGAGAACAAATGGTCAAAATATACTGACGCTTTCACAGAATACTAGAGGAATATCCAGCTTATTGTTTAAAAAGCCATAAATTTATTAAAGTAGGTTATACTAGTCCCATATCACTATATTTTTTCAGAGCTCTCTCTCAAAAAAAAAAAAAAAAGTTGGGGTTAACTTCAAAATAAAATCTCTAAAGATAAAATAAAAATCTTTAAGACTTCCAGCACCTGCTTACCTCTCCTTTTAGGATATGTTTTAGAAAAAGTTTGAGCAGATATACTTTCAAGGACTGGAAAAGTACTTCAGTGCTGTAAAGATCCAATGAGCCAGCATTGTCTACCAATAAGCACGTGTATCTCTACTTAGTACACCTAAATGTGACCTCACCTGATTCAGCTGAGGAAATCTGTGGTACATTTTTCAGTTCTGAGATCAGTCAGGGATGTGAATGCAAACTAGCATACGAATGGCTAGAAGTTTTGGGATGTATGTTGAAATGGACTTTTTTTTTCCTGTTCTTTTCACATTGATTTCATTATAGAAATGGTAATAAGCTAATCTAACCTTAAACAAGACCAAATTGAAGTATTATGACATTTTCTTCTCATGTGCTCCTTTGCAGGACTGACATACAGATCTTCAAAGGTAATTCAACTGATCTGGAAAGCTTCCTCTTCATGCTGCTGTAATGAATGCTGCCAGTTTCAGAGCCACAGCCTTTCACAGTCACCATCGGTGGACCAGTTTTGACATCCTTAAAATGCAGATTTCTCAGGGTTAGTTTAGTTCTTGGGTCTTCAAAATCCACATATTTTAAAATCCTTCCATATGTTTAGGGAACTTCAAACATATGCACACAACCCTGTCTTTGGCCCTCTTCATTACAACCCTGTTCATGACTTCCTAGTCTGCTGCAACATGAAGTAAAATGGGTTAGCACAAGCTACAACAGGCAACGGCTGTGATGATGGAAGTGCATGTGAATTCAGTGGATGGATATATCCTAAGAAGCAGCATGAACCTCCACTACAGATGGATGTGACTCTCTATATCTTTCCAGAAGCACTCCTCTCATCCTGTCCTACCTAAACATAGTAAAAAATAAACTAGGAGCACAAATACAAATACAAGTTGCCAGTCTCATTTCTGTTGACAGGAAGAGAAAGAGTTACTTAAAAAATATATATATTTTTTTCTTTTTAAATCATGAATAGCTCACAGACTTGGAGAAGAAGTGAAAACTGGTTTACTATGAAAGCAAAATATGGTTGCAGTACCTTACCACCTACACAATGACAAGAACAGGACAGAGCTGCAAATCTATTCCCAAGGCAAAGTGGATTCTAAGTAGGAGGGGGAGGGAATAAACAACAAAAAAATCTTAATAGGAAGCTGTAAGATACATATAACTTAAACTATAGCTCTTGATGAAGACACTGCTAGTACAAAAGCTTTTAATGTCATTGCATTGTCTGAAATCCTTGCAATACTCAGCATTGAATTTGAATCTCAGAAAATACATTAAGGATGATTGTGTGCAAGCCAGAAAAAGCAAACTGTTCCTTCCTGGCTCTTGATGAATCATGTGAATTATGCGGTGGAACAGATAGTGCACTAATGGTCAATACTTTATGGAAGGCTGCCTTGAGATGACAACTATACTCCATAATGTGTGTATTACTGTTCAGAAGATTTTTGGGGAGTACAAGGGGGCTTTAAAAAAACAAAACCAAAACATCACAGTGAGCACAAGCTTGTACTTCTAAGCTCATTCCCAAACATCTGTGATTCTCAGTCAGAGTGTCACAAAAACACAAATCAAAACAGGAAAAATAAAAGGAGGAAACAATTAAATACATGAGGAAAAATGCAGGTTAGTATCTAAGGAAATGAGGGACCAAATAAACTCACATAATAAAATCACATGGGTGTTTTGCAAGTGAACTGCATGAATGATAACGAAGTCAGAACAGTTATGTGGAAATATAGCTGATATATCAAACTAATTTATAAAATATTAAATACAATGTAATATTAGCAATTATGTTGACTATAACAGCATATAATAGATAATGATTTACATGTTTGGCTGTTAGCATATTGCTGAGATTTTGCTCTGTATACTCTAGACTAGTTTTATGTATCCTAGTAATGACTTTTTTTTAAAAACATAACCTGAAATTTTACATAATCACTTTCAAGAATATTTTATGGAGATATCTGTTCACCAACTAGGATTAGCCACTGCCTGCCACGGAAAGAATAACTCAAATTGCATTCATTGCTTCTGTAATTATTTTAAGTGACTTCTAATCAGGATTTAAGGACCATGCCCATACTCTCATTTTTAATTACAAACTGAGGTTTGAAGGACTTTAACCTGACTCAAGTGGCCCTGATGTATGCAGCTCAAGACTCATTCATGCTAGCCCACCAATTATTCCATTGTGGCTTGGGAAGAGAAAGCAATCTTTCTATTTAAAGAGAACTCAGTCACTAAAATACATCACTCTTGAAATCACAATATCTTAAAACCTACATTACATAACGTGATGTTTTTAGAACAAGCTAAAATAAAAACCCAACAAATAATTTCAGCTTGATCTGCAAGTCAATGTATCTGATAGAGACAAATTTTATTTAGTGAGCAACATTCTACTGATTAAGAAACCTCTCTTTAACCCAATTTCCCTGATAGTCTGCCTGGCAGAATTATCCGTAAACTAAAGCTCTCCAGGAGCTGTATGATATTGACATTGAATTTGGAAGCCACGATACTGAATCACAGAATCATAGAATTGGAAATGACCTTCAGGATCATCAAGTTCAACCATCAGCCTGACCTACCATGTCCACCACTAAACCACGATCCTTAGTGCCATGTCCACAGGTCTCCTAAATAACTCTAGGGATAGAGATGCCATAATTTCCCTAGGCAGCCTGTTACAATGCTTGACCGCCCTCACCATGAAGCAATTCTTCCTAATACCTAATCTAAACCTCCCCAGCGTAACTTGAGACCATTTCCTTGCTTCCTGTCATTTGTCACCTAAGAAGAGAGACCAACAGCCTCCTCACTGCAACCTCCTTTCAGGCAGTTGTAGAGTGTGATGAGGTCTCCCTCAGCCTCCTCTTTCCCAGACTAAACCACCCCAGTTCCCTCAACTGCTCTTCATATGCCCTGTTTTCTAGTCCCTTCACCAGCTACGTTGCTCTTCTCTGCACACACTCAAGCAATTCAATGTCCTTGTAGTGAGGGGTCCAAAACTGAACACAGTACTTGAGGTGAGGTCTCACTGGTGCCAAGTACAAAGGGACAATCACTTCCCTAGTCACATAAATTTTCCAAAGAAAATCTTGGACGGTGGGTAAGTATAGATGGAAGGTAACCGCTTTCAAAATACAATTTATTAATTTTCCATCACTTCAGCGCTCCTGAGCCCTTTGCCCAAACACTGTGGGACCACTCTGTGCTGTCAGAGGTGTCCTGCCCATCCAGGCAGAGTGTGAATGCAGAACATTTCCAATCTTTCTGAAAGTTAGAATATTTAAGACATCTGAAATATACTCCAGTTTCATCTGAAGCAACAATTTGCATGCAGGTCAGTTAATAAAATCTCCAAAGGAGCCCTGTTTTTACTTCTTTCATTCTACAAATATACTTTTTAAGTTATGCCTTTGATCAATCCATCAAGAAATTCAAGAGTTTGGGGATAAACATGATCAAATCTGTGAAACTGACTCAAAATCATGACAAAAAATGCTGTGATCTTGACTTCCCTCCCAACTCATTAGAAAAACTGAATTAAAAAGTCCATATAAAGAAGAGAGTTGTTCCAGGACTTGTCTCCTGCCTGCGAGTGATTAATATATAAAGTCAGCTGAAAAATACTTTTTTCTTGGCAGGTGAAAACAGAGATACCAGGACCAAATTCATCTCCGGTGACAAACCATTAGGCTCAATAGAATTATACTAGAACAGCTTTTAACATTGTTTCAAAAATAAAACATAACTGAAACCTCTCTGTTCTTCAGTGAATAAATATTGAACAGGTATTTGTGTCTTCATTTACCTAGATTGCTTTAAAAGGAAATAATTTGCAAAGCTATGAGACACTTTATGTTTATTCAAACAAACAAGGCTCTTATCCTCACACACCTGTGTCTTCTAACCTAGAAGATTAATCAGCTATGTTCTCCTAAAGAGAAAATAGTATGTTTTTAACTAATTATTCCAAATGCTTTCGCAAAGTGTTTCTGAATAAGAGAGAAAAACACTGTCTCATTTACTATGGTAATCAACAGAAGCATCATTTATTGTCACATGCTGTAGCAAGCCCTTGGAGTACTTCTGCTCTGCAGGACACAGGACTGGGGATCAGGACATGGGCTTTATTTATTTTATTTGTTTATTTATTTTAGTTCTTTGAAAGAACTCCTCTCACATCCTAATCGGATAAAACTGTCTGCTTGAGCTGTTATGAAGCTTAACTAGTAAAAACCTTACTTTGACTCTTTGACAGCCCAGTCGCCTGTGAGCAAACACAAAATGTTAAAAATAAGTTTCAGGTGGGGAGTGGCATGCTTACTACTGTTCTAAAATTATAAATCCTTGACAGTTAATGTGTCTCTGTGTTATGTAGGTTCCCACTGGCTCAGCTTAGCTTTCTTTTGAGACATAGGGGAACCAGAAATTCTAATAATAGGCATCCCAAATGGAGACACAGCATTGTGAACAACCCAAACTCCATTACTCCTAAGAGCACCCAGGGCAGTAGTTCTTTCATCTGCATCAGAAAAAAAATCCTCACTAGTTCTATGCTCTTGGGGTGGGAATAACATGGGATTTTCTCTTCTTCTTTCTTGGAAGCAAACAATTCAATAGAGCAAAGAAACTGATAATGCCTACAAGAATGTCACTCTGCATCAGCCACCCTTCACCATCTAGACACTCTTTTAATACATTAAGAATTCGACAGTTGACATCAATCTACAGTGGGGACTTCGTAAAGAAAAACTGTAGCATTTTACAAATCTCACTAGTTCACCTTCACTTTCTGAGGAATTCTTGGCAAGACAGACAAAGTTTTTTTTTTTTTGTTTGTTTGTTTTTTTGGGGGGGGGAGGACACAAAACACATCCACATGTAAAACAGTTGAGACTCTCATCTGTTTTTATCTGTTATATAAATGTAAACGTTAACTATTATAAAGTCCTCCTAGACATACACATGGATGCAATTCATGGGAAAAATCACAAGTAATTATTTGAGTCTTTTGTTTAGAAAGGGCTCTTCTCTGATGGTAATAAGTATAAGCAGGCAGGAAAGGCGCAGGACTAAGGAGAGGCTGAGAAGTCCATTTCCCAGCCTGAGGTCCCATAGATGGGGCTCTGTGGAGCGCAATGAGAATGGTCTAAAGCACAATTCTGCACTGACTTTTCCCAGCAGCATTATGTACATATATACTTTACTAAAATGGTTACTTTGATAAAATTTACCAAACTTCAAAACTATAGGCAACCTAAAAACAGAAACATTACAATCTCCTGTGTTTATGGTCTTGCTGGGCTACAATGGTTAGAAACAAGTCGAAGGATGAAGAAGGGGATACAATTTGACAGATAGCTTGTCTATGTTTGCACTAATATATTTATTATGGCCAGTTTTCTCATTGCCACCTCACTAGATTTAATTTATTTCTTTTTTAAGTTACAGACATGTTTTCCTCAAATTTGACAATGCTGGTCAAAATTGTGTTATTAATTATATGCAGCAGCTCCATTGCCCTTCTGGGAAAGTGGGGAAGGCAGGCTTATTTTCCTACTTAACTTCTAAAAATATTGAGCATTTTTAATGTTCATGTAATTATAGGCAATAAAAGGGGGCCTCTTAAAAATAAAAAAGAGAAATGAAATTTGAACTTGTTCCCAATTGTGTTAGTTGGAGAATATATGATTTTATTAGCAACTGCATCAGGCCCAGAGAGTCAATTTTGATCCTT
The DNA here is from genome assembly GCF_964211835.1 of Anser anser. NCBI lineage: Eukaryota > Metazoa > Chordata > Aves > Anseriformes > Anatidae > Anser > Anser anser. Next base: position 42,261,488 of record NC_139720.1, on the reverse strand, counting down.
TCCAGTTCAGTCTGGAATTAGAAACAACATTTTAAAACTTCTTTTTCTTTCTATTTTTTTTTTCCCCTGACTGCTCTCATTCAGCTGAACAATTCCCTTCAGCAGTCAGATGAACCTCTCTGAGGTCATACTATCCACCAACTTCCTGGAGCTGAGATACAGCAAGATGAATTTAAGCTGCATGATGTTATTCTGTTCTGTTTCTTCTATCTTTCAGGGACAGATCCCAGCTCAGAAGGGCACTTTAATTCAATTTGGATTCTATACCAGGAATCTTATATATAGCCCTTCCAGCAGTGTTCCTTTATGAAAAAAGCCTCTGCCTCAATGATAACTGGTTGCCATGCAGAAATGAAGTTAAGACAACTTCATATTTTTTCAATTATTATTATTATTTTTGTATATGTCTTAGTTACTAATGCTGTAGTCAGGAAGTAGGGGAGAAAGAAGCAAATGATTCAATTTCTTCATCTGGATATGTATTGCCCTTTTTAGTCTTTTGAAAGAGAAAAATATCTTGTTTTTTTTTTGTTTGTTTGTTTTATCAGCATTTTTTTCCCTGAGTTCTGCAAACTCTGCAATTTGAATAAGATATTTTCTTTCCCACACAACACTAGACTGTAGAATTTACTTCTAAGCACCACCTCCTTTGATGTAAGTATTTTAACGTCTTTTTATACCTCTTACTAATCCTCTTGATTCATATGGCACTACTGTACTCCTTACTGCCCCCATCAGAACACCATCAAACACTGCCCATGATTTCCCCCCGTTCATAAAACACAAAGCTACGCCACTAGTTAAACCTAAACATCTCTTAAGCCCTGCCTAATTCATCCTAAGACTCCTAGCATCATCAATATCCTCCTCTTCTTTGTTTATAGAGTGACACTCTGGAGAAGTCCAGCAGATGAGAAGCTCTATAGAAACTCTCCTAGTCACAGAGGTGGTCATTTTATACACAATTATAATGAACTGTCACTGTGTGAATAACTGATTTGGGAAAAACACAGTTTCAATATATATTTTCTATCCCACAGCATTATAGGGCTGTACATTTCTAATTTCAGATCATGGATTTTGCCATAATTGTATGATTAAACATAAATTCATGGCCATTCTGTATTATATATATATATAGATAAAATATATTACAGAAAAATAATATGGCCCCAGCTTTTCTGTGCAAGCCCTAGAGCTTCAGTACCTCCCATCAGTACCTAATCCTTCTGGATGATCAGTGGCAGAGACATTGTGAAACTCTTTCCCTTTAAATGTTTTCTATTCTCTACATTGTTTCATCCCCCTCTGCCCCAAATCTTACAGATCCACATCAATATTCATCTGTATTTATTGATACAGGCTCTGCTAAGTGTTTCCATTTAATTAATTGGTTCAGTTTGTTTCAACGCTGATTGACTCAAGTCCCATCTTCCATTAATCTTCCCTGCTGACCATGACAAAGCTTGCATAAATTTCTACCACTCATACAAGTGGCAGATCATTTTTCAACTTCATTTCATGTTATGCTGTGCAGAAGCAGCTTCTCTTTCCCTTGGCCAAGGGCAGTGCTTGTTATACAACTAAGCAGCATCTAAGAACAAAGCAACAGCTTCTGGTTTTGTTAGAACAGCTATCCTCCAAAACAACGAGATACAAAGTCTGAACTTTGCTGTAGATTGGAAAATAGAAAAAAATATGGAACAATCGCAGAAGCGTGTTTCTCTCCTGTATAAATTTCTTTACTAATAAATAGAGTTTAAAAAATATTTCTCCTATTTTAGCTTTATTTTTTCACAGAAATACTAAATATATAGAAGGTGTATAGACATTTGTCATCTAGATTAAAAACAAGAAGTGAGCTGCTCAAGGCCACACAATACATAATTCCAAAATGAGTTCTGAGAAAGCTGACCATTGGCCAAATTTACCTGATAAACACAATTTTACAAAGCCATCACCAAATGTTGTTTTGATGCCTGCAGAACTGAGTAGTATCAGCCATTATAACACTTCTTCTTATGGTTCATTCAGGGGAAAGAGTTTCCTCTCCTCCCTTCTAGCTCCTGGAAGCCAAAAAAGAAAAGACAGAGCAGATGTATATGCTTGTGCACATGGCAGAGAGATGTTCAGTGGTAAAGGGTGTCTTGGGATAAAGGAACAGTGAAATCCCATAAATTAGCTTTTGCGAAAGACTGTAGAGATGTTCTAGAACAACAAAAGATACTCTTGCACATTAGCTTCATCTTAATACCATATTTGTGGAGACAAGCTTTACATTGTCATAAGTGGGTGGAACACAGTAGTGGAGATGTGGTTAGAAAGACAATCAGAGCTCTGGTATGTCATTATTTATTTAGCAGAGACCTAGTCCTAGCTGTCCCTATGATATTTCTTTTTTAATAGGGAATAGAACAAGAATAAACAGTCTATGCCCATTCAATTAAATATTAGCTGTTAAATTTCACTTTCTCCTTGGGAACCTTCACTCTCCTCACCCCCTGTAACACTCTGTACAGTTCTAGAGTTTCTGGAGTTAGCATCCTTTCAGGAAACTGTTATTATTAGCTTATACAGAGGCTGAAGCAATCGTACTGCTCAGGCTGACATTTCAGTGCATCCCTATTTTATTACAAAAAATAAATCTTTTCCTGACATAACACAAAAAGGAAAAACAAATAGTTTTCTGTAGCATAGGAGGAGTTTATCACTTATTCAGACTGTTTATCTGAGGTGACGATGAAAACTAATCCAGTAGTTGGAAATGATATGCTGTTAAAACTTATATGATTTGATTTTGTTCCATTTTTAATTTTGGAAAAAATATTGGGTTGGGCCGCTTCCAGAAAAAGTTGAAGAATGAAATTTGAATGCTTCAATAAAGCTACAAGCACCTGAGAACAAAATTAGAATGATAAGTGTTTTGCAAACTTAACTGGAGTAGGCATTACACAGATCACTGCAATTTGGAAATACATTATTTCTAGAGCAAATAATCAAAGAAATCGTGTCAAATTTCACAATGCTAGTAGCAATTATATTTGCCAAGATTATCCCTTGTTACTTACCCTGTTCAGACAGCGACACTTTCTTCCTTCAGGCAACTCCAGGCATATCAGGAGGACTGAGAGTTGTTCATGCACCAACTTTACTGCCAGCTGGACTGAAACCTGAATGTTCATGGGCTGAGTTTACAGAGGAAAAAATGGTACAGGAAGATGCTAGAGGGAGGCTGCAGCTGAAGGGCAGTACTCTACCTGAAGAGAGAGAAAGACAGAGAGAGAGAAAAAGAGAATAAGTGTGGGAAGGGAAGGGAAGGGAAGGGAAGGGAAGGGAAGGGAAGGGAAGGGAAGGGAAGGGAAGGGAGAAATCTAGTCTACATCAGGTGCTCTCAATAACATTGTTTTGCTCCCTTAATAGTAAATTAAAAGCAACAAGTTTTGGGAAGCCTGATTATTTCTGGCTAACCTGTTTTAAGGAAATATTTCAGGAGTAAGGCAGTGAATGTAAATTAAAGGAAGATTTTTCTGTACAGTCATGTTCAGTGTCCTGGGAAAAAAGAATGTGTTTGATTTCAGAAGATAAACATTTTCCTTTTCCCACATCAGGTAGAGTTTAAAAGTTAATCCTCAAGCTTTTTGCTAAATGTTACCTTGTCTACACCGATCAAGTGTTTCTCCACCCTCACTGATACAACCCTTTTATTAAAGACTGGATGCTTTTCTTCTCTTTACTGGTTAGATAGTATCTCCATAATCCCTAATACTGTCTGTGTTGTACACAGTCCTGCTGATGGTAGCAGAGCTGACTGATTCTGCGCATCACATGTCTTTTGATCACACAACACAGGAACTTCAAATGTGATGCCAGGAGAAAGGGAGGGAGACACAGTCCAAATGAAAATTAATTTATCCTGCCCAAGCCCAGTCTTTCCCTGAGGCAGAGCAGCAGCATAATACAGAGACAAGCTAGCTCTGTTTCCCAGAACCACACAAAGCACAAACAGAACAAGCCCTGTTAAGTCATACAGTCCTCTGACTTATCACTGCTGAGTTGTCCTCTGCAGTACATTGTACACTCTAGTTTGAACTGACACAACCACTGAAGAAATCATTTCCCTTAGGATTTTTTTCTACCATCTACCAGATCTCATTCCGAGGAAATAAAGGGATAATGACTGCAAAAGCTTGCCATCTGTCAGATTTTAAAAGTCATATATAAAGATTACATAAAAACCTACATTGAAAGGTCATGGAGTATAACACCCCAAAGTTTAGAAATGAGGAAATTAACACTAGAGTACTCAACCTTATGTACATCTACACGATGGTATATTCCCCAGTTAAACAACTACGTACTACTGGTTTTCCCTACCTGACCCTGTCTCATTCAGACTGGGCAGTACCCACTTAATGAGCTAACCATGGCTGTTTCGCCTTCTCCTCATTTTCCAGTGTTCGGCTTCAGGCACAACAAGACAACTCAAGATTAAACTTCTTCAGGTTTTTCTCTGGTGCTCTTCACAGTACCATTTGGATATTTTACACGCACTGTGCTCAGGGCACCCTTGGGAGCTGACAGGAGTGGTGTTAATTCCATCTGACAGCTGGAGAGTCCAAGCATGTAGCCTTCCCAGCATTTGGGTGCTCAGTCTGAACCGCAAGAGCACTAAATGTTCAATGTGTTCAGAGTTATGCACTACTTTATCCACCCAACGTGCAGCTGTTACTGCATTAATTACAGTCAAGTGTGTGTAGTACTCCAGGAAATCAGAGCACATGTCCCAGGTCGAGCTCCAGAAACCAAGGGATGTAAGCAGTGAGAGCAAGTACAAAGCTCTGGTTTAAACCTGGATAAACCAACACCCCAGACTCCACAGACTGGCCTCAGTCCATTTACAGGCTTCCACAGCCTCAAGTTCCTTGTACAACATCTAAGAGCAAGATTCACAAACTTGCTGATTCACAAACTCTCCAGTGGAACCTTTTTCACATTGCATGAAATAAATACGTATTCACTGAAAGAGAGAAACAGAAAAAGCTTCCAACTTAACAGATGGGCATTCACGGACACGCACTTGTGGATAATAGGTGCAAAATCAAAGGAGCTGATTTCTGATCCTACTTCAGATGAATGGCTTAACTATTTTAGTCAAAATGGAGCAAATTCGGGAGAAACCAGTGAGCTATTTCAGCCAAAGAATGCTCTTCATTAAAGTCATTACAATACATTGACTGGTTAGATAATTTAAGTCAAGTTTCCCACACACAAGTGCATGTTTTAGACACTGGAATTATGGAAAAATACTGGTGGCATAGTTTTTGGCAGTGGCACCTTGCATTGTGCAAGACTCAATCTAGTAGGTAGGCTTTGAAATAGGTACCTAATCAAAAAAGACAGGGAAGAGAATGGCAATTTGTGAATCTCCACAAGACTTAGTTTTAAGATAGGTAGGTGGTTATTCAGCACTGTTAAGACTTAGGAGACTTAGCAAGAGTAGGAAAATTACTGGCACATGTGTAGATTTCTGGGGACTGGTGGTGAGGCCTCACATGGAGGTCACCCCCAAAGAATGTGGGAAAGAGGCAAGTTCAACATGATATTTGGGTTTACATTAGCCTGTCTCACAGCCTTTAGACCTATGGCACAGTACTCACTTTATGGTTTATTTTATTCATTAAGGTTCTTTTTGTTTGTGTGTTTGTGTTGCTTCCCGATTTCTTGGAATCACATTTTCTAACAATCCCAACTGTTTAGGAGAGAGGTCTTATTCAGCCAAACTTTTAGCTTCTGATATAGTTATGACCATTTTTGCCCGAGAAGTGGGACCATCCATATCAGACAGCAAAATCACTGTGTGTCAGCCATGTACCAGTGTGGAACACCACGTTTATGTATGTTGATGGTAGTGGTAAAATATCTGCATTAACATAATCCTACTGCGTATTTGGTACCAGTGGTCTTAGCATGACCTAGGCCCTTCCCAGGCCTCTGGCAAAGTGAAATCACCTAAAGGAGACCATACTGCCATATCCTTAGTATTACCTAGCCCAAATAGAGTAAACTGGCATAAGTAGCATATGCTGGAAACAGATGTACACCCAGCCATCTTTGGAAGCAGTAGTACAGAAGGCCAAGAATATCCTGGGGTGCTATAGCTCAGCAGCGCTAGAGAAGTGAAGTCCTCCCACTCCACTCAGCCCTGGTGAGGCCTCACCTGGAGTACTGTGTCCAGTTCTGGGCTCCCCAGTACAAGAGGGACATGGAGCTCCTGGAGTGCATCCAGCAGAGGGCTACAAAGATCATGAGGGGACTCAAGCACCTCTCTTAGGAGGCGAGGCTAAGAGAGCTGGGCCTGTTTAGCCTGGAGAAGGGAAAGATCTTTCTTTTCGGGGGGAATCTTATCAATGTATACAAAAATCTTGAGACAGGGTGTCAAGACAACAGAGGCAGATTCTTTTCCATGGTGCCCAGTGATAGGATGAGAAGCAATGGGCACAAACTGAAACACAGGAAGTACCATCTGAATATGAGGAAAAACTTCTTTACTGTGGGGGTGACTGAGCACTGGAACAGGTTGCCCAGAGAGGTTGTGGAGTCTTCTTCCCTGGAGATATTCAAAATTCACCTGGATATGATCCTGGGCAATGCACACTAGGGGACCCTGCTTGGCAGGAGTTTGGACCAAATGATCTTCAGAGGCCCCTTACAACCATTCTGTGATTCTGTGATACAGCCAGAGACCCTGGAGTCTTAGGTCCAGCACCAGACGCTATAGAAGAGTGATCTTTAATGGGAACAGACTTTGACAATTTGATCACCACCAACTCCAAACTTCATTCACTGTGCCCATCCTCCTCAAACTGTCTCTGCCCTGGGACTGGCTGCTCCTAAGACACATTTCCTCTCTTTGCTAGTCCCAGAAGTGCTCAAGCTTCTTATTCCATTAATGACCTCTTTGCATGGCCAACCCTCATCTACTGTTTCTGCACTGCTGCCTTCTACCACATCCCGTTCTCCAAACTTGTTATCTATCTTTCTGTGGCTCAGTGATGTTTTCATTCTCCTCCACCCCAGGTTTCCAGTTGTCTTCTGAATTTTGTGTCTGTTCCAGTTATCTCCTTCAACCTCAGTCTTGCTTCCTGAGCAGCTGTTGCTTTCCTACTGGCATTGAAATTTGTTTTTTTTTTTTTTTCAGACTTATTTTTTCTTCTTCTTCTCCCCCCTCCCCCCTTTTATTTTTTATTTTTCTCCCCGATTTCACCAGATAATAAACCACTCTCCAAGCTCCTTGACAGACCAAGTACACTGACTGCTCTCTGTTGTTCCTGGTTTTGCTCAGACACTTCAGTGTCTCTGACAGGGGCTTCTTGCTAAACTCTCCAGATTTTGCTCCCCACTATAACTTACAGTCCCAGCTCCCCACTTTGTTTGCCAATCACCTTTCCAGTGTGTTTGTCCCAGATCTACCTTGGCCCCTGTGCATTTGAGATGGGTAGCTTAGTCCTGCAATTAGCCAGACTGAGTGGCAGGAAGAGAACTAGAGAAACACACAAACCATTCAGTGTGGGTGTGTGGACCGTGCACAATCACAGCAGTCCAGAGCTGCAATGGCAGGAATAAATTCTGCTCAGCTCCAAATTCAGAGAAAATGACACTTTCAGGGCAATTATATGCTGGAATTTCTAGGCATGTGTGAATTATCTACATTGACTTATGAAGCATGTGTGGGTTTTCATATAGAAAGAAGTTACTCCTCACTAAATGCCAAATCCAACTCCAAGCCAGGAACTGCTGGGGTTTCTAAGGAAAAAGACAGTTCTGATAATGTATATTCACTTCAAACTTCATCTGCACTTCTCTCTCTTGAAAAAAAAAAAAAAAAAAATGAGGTTATTGGCTTATAAGAATCTTAAACATTCAGCATTCTGCTAAATCCATCCACAAAAAAAAAAAAAAAAAAGTGAAAGGAAAAAAACATACAAGTATGTGTTAATGTCTCCCACAGAGAACAATCATCTGAAGATTGAAACTTGATGACCAAACCAGAGAGCCAGACAACCAGATATAAGCAGAAACCTCCCCTAATGCCTGTGGGAGTAGCCTCTTATTTTTTAAATTGACCAGACCATGATATGGAAGTGTAATGAATGCTCAAACAATGAAAAACAATCCAACACTTAAACACTGGAAAAGTAAAAATCAAATCAATATTGTCCTTTACTTGTTTTACACCATTTATGTAAATTCAGCACAAAAATGACTGCAGATCCTAATGCTCTACTTGAATAGACTAAACTGCATGCAGATGGCAATATAGATGGCAATGTGTATAGTCTTACATCCACAGACATGTTTATCTAACATTCTACCTCTTTAAGAGAAAAACCAGACTATTGAAAAAAAAAACAAAAACAACATGAATTCTGCTTGTTTCCCTTGCAAATATTTTCTCACAAGTTTTAATTAAATATAACAAGAAAAATAGCAATTTGGTTAAATAACATGCTGTGAAAATAAAACTACCCAGTCGTCAAAGATAAATAATAATGTAAGACCTAAAATGCTAATGACATACTATGAGTGTAATGATCAGCTGATTAGCCATTTAATTTCTCGTTTGAACTCAAATTTACATATGTAACTTATCAATTCAGATGTGACAGTAACATTAAAATTAAATATGTGGTTTGGTATTTCAGTAAATGACAGACATTGGTTAAATAGCAATAATACTAGCCTTTGGAACAAACATCGAGAGCACATTGCCTAACTCATTTCATTTTCAAATGAACAAAGCCTGTCTCTAAATGCCCTGCTTTTCTACAAATATGCCTGGAAGGACTTGTTGCTAACTCTGGAGACTGAAAGACGGTGGCTACAAAAATGACCCCCATTTATTATGTCAAAAAACAAGCTCTCAAGCAGAAAAGTACAGTTCAGACATCCCAGCATCTCCTCCGAGTGGATAGATGCTTCGGATGTGTTCAATAAAGAGCTGCCCAAAAGGCAAGTTAGACCTGCATGCCTCAGTCTTTTTAGCAACAAATCATACGATTACACCCTTAAAAAGAAAATATGAGATTTTAAAGCCTTTTTTTTTTTTTTTTTTTTTTAGTGAGAAACAAACCCGCCTCCCTGAAAATTGATGGCTTAAGCAATGTTCAGTTCATTATTTTTTCAGAAAAAATGCCCACTATGGATCACACATCCATGAAACTTGGGTTAATGTCTGCTTTGCTGCTTATCCTGTAGAGTGATTTCAGGGACTTCAAGAGCAAAATTTTGGGAAAAAAATGAAGATATCTCTTCTGATGCATTTTTCAGTACTGCTAATTAATGCATTGTTGATTAGAACCATGTGTCTGAGATAACTGTACTTTACAACAACTTTTGCATTATAAATTCCTATTTATAAATCTGGGAACATAGACACATTGCCATCTATCGTGGATGGATTATCACTCTGCTTTTTTAATCTGGTTAAGAAATAGTAAGGAAAAGTAAAACCTTTATTATTATTATATATATATATATGTGTGTATATATGTGTGTATATATACATATATATATATATATATATAAAAGGAGCCTCCTTACAGAGAGGTTACCTTTTCTTTTTCTTTTTGTGACAAAGACGCTTGCCTTGAATGCTAATTCACACAGAAGAGAGAGAAAAAAACACTGGTAGATTGGGACTATATCTGCAATTGCACATTTGGAATGGTGGAAACACAGCCTAAGGAGATGCAGAAAAAAGTCATAGTGCAAGCTGTGTAGTGAAACTTGCTTGTAGCAATTACATAGCTATACAGATTGTCATATAGGGCTGTGATTTATCACATGACTGTCATTGCTAGCAGGTTGTTTATATATACAGTGTCCAGGTATATGCAAGGATGGAGAAAATATTATTTGCCCCGTGATGTTTAGTGACTTCTGTTGTTATTTACTGTGGTTATTTATCCCAACTTGTGAAAACTATAGATCACCACCTATGTAAAAGAGATTGTAAACGGGAACATTTATGGACTGTAAAACTAGTCTGAAATGCTGCATTAGTTTTTCCTTTATTCCTTACTGAATTTCACATACCTGTTTTCCCAGAATTTACAGTCATTCAGCATACAGCATTACAGTCAGTTAACACCTTTCTCTGATGTCAGTTTCCCAAGCAGCATTCAGTTTCGGAGACGAGTTTTGGTGTAAGCTTAAATACTTTCACTACTTAAGTTCTTAACTAAGAAACATCTTTTCTATCTGTCAAATATTGCCATGCCATGATAATTAACCTAGATAGACATGAGCATTAGAGTGCTTCAGTTTTTCTAGCACGTATTTATCTCAAAATAATGCATATAGATTCCATTTGCAGTAAAAGAGAAAACCTTGCTTTGCACAGGTATGGAGGATTAAAGAAAACATTGCATAATAGAAGGTGAGGCTGCCCTGAGTGTACAGAGGATCCTGCCTTGTGGGTTCTGCACCACACCGCTAATAGCAGACCTCTGATTTTGGCAGCAATTAAGAGGAAAATTTCATTAAGAAGAGTGCTGTCAGAGAACTGCAAGACCAATATATTTAGAACTGCACATTGCTCTTGGAGAATATTACACAACAGAGGCTGATTTCCTTGACACTCCCTCTGAACAAAGTAGGGTGGAAAGAATTGAAGCAACCTGATCTAGTGAAGATATCCCTGACTATGGCAGGGGGATTGGAACTAGATGATCTTTAAGGTCCCTTCCAACCGGAGCCATTCTGTGGTTCCAAGATTTCAAAGAACTCAGACTCTGACCATCAGCCACTAACTTAACGGTCCCAATCGGCATGCAATTAGCAAATCTGAAGACTATAGTGACAGAGTGTATATTGGTGACATATTTCATCACAAAACAGCCAAATCTTCCAGCTATGTTATCCTTTCATCAAAAGAAAAGGGAAAATCATGCATTTTGTACCTCAGGACTATTCTTATTGTGAAAGAATCAGAACACTAGTCTTGTTAAATTGCAATTACCCATTGAGTGCATTAGACACTGACAGCCAGATGACGAGCCTCTGTTTCCAGTTTTTACAGGCTTAATAAGCAACCAAATTGTCACCAAGGCATAAAAGAGCCATGGTAACTCCTATGCCATGCCTCCACTCCAATGCTAAGTCACCAAAAATTGCTGAAGAATCACTCCATTCATCTTCTTCCCAACAGCCCTAATGGCACTTTTTTAGCAGGCAGAAGTGTGAGCGACAGCAGCCCTGAAGCTGCTTTAATGTGTTTCACAGACACAGGCTGGCATTTGTTACCTGAGGTTCAGGGGTATACGTCAGTGTCTTAAAGCCTCTTCATTCTACTTCAAACGTGCTTTAAGCACTGCTCCACTGTTCCAGAAAGTCAAGGCCAAACTGCAAGCTATTAGTTGCTGCCTAGAGCAGAAGCTAGCCACAAGCAGTGCAGAGGGAAGAATTTAGCCTTTTTAGCCTTATGATTATTTGATATAGCTCTGTAGTTAATTTTTTTTTGCACCAAAAGGCCTCGCTTTTCTCTATTTGTTAACTAAATTTTGGCTATATAGATCTGCAAATACAGCTTTTATAAGAAACAAAAAGTTCATGATGAGTATTAAAACAGAAACTGATATGATTCTGTCCCAGAGAGCTTGTATTTCTTGCAATGACAAAAAAAAAAAAAAATCACACCTTCAATATTACTAATAATAACGGGTAGCATTACCATTCCCAGTCAATGATATCAGATGATTTGCAAAGAGATAAACATAAGTGTTGATGAATCCTACAACAAATGGAGTTATAAACCAGAATCCAGAAGGTGACTGATTTCTTTACGTACCATAATGAATCAATGTCATTACTCGGCTATATTTCTGGATCCCTAGCACCCAGGACTGAGCAACCTGGTAGTAGTTACTTTTTATTCCATAGCAGGATCAGAAATGTTGCAGTAATTTCAGGTTGAAGGCCAGAACTGTTCCTTCATAATGCTTGGATTTTCAGCATTCCTAGAATAGCCATATTTGTATTGTTTAAAATCCTCATCAGAGTTGTAGCACTATCCAACCTCTTTCATTTTATAAATTCATTCAATAGCAAGGTTAGAAATAGTTACCTTCTTTGGCCATTGATTCTTCCCCACACATCTCTATGACTGCAAGATTCGTGTTCCCTCATTTCCTGTTTTAATTCTATTGCCTTTTATTTTGAAAGCATTTCAATGGCTACTCTCTGTTTTCTTTCTTTTTTTTTTCTTTTTTTTTTTTTTGTAATTTTGTCCCTGGGTTTTGGCAGTCTTTGTCTGTCTTGTGTTGACACCTGTCATTGCTGATACCTCACTGAACGTGCATTATGACAGAGGGAGAGTCTGCCTCAGACTCAGTGAAAGTGGTCAGGGTTGCATTTCCTAAATGAGCTGATATTACTGATAGAGATGACTTGCAAAGTGATTTCTGTGCTTTTTGCAATGTAACTACATCTGCTGCAGACTCACAGGAGGAGGAAGCAGCTCAGGAGATAACGCTGATGGATTACTGGAATGAGAAACTTTTCCTAAAGACAGCTTTGCTGTTGATCTTGTTTGTCACACCTGAATGAAAAGGAGGTGGGAAAACATTATCCTTCATCACTGCTGCTACAGGTGGGCACATCATGGACTAGGTTTGGGAGGCTATAATCTAGTCCCCAATCAAATATCACTATAATTCCCTTATCATTACCTGCATGCTCCTCAGTTTCTGTTTCTTCGTTTTACCTAATCCATCTTATTTTTGCCCTTTCTTCTAGCTCAGTCGAAACTCCTCTTTCTAATTTGCAGCCATTCTCTTTGCCATTCAAACTGCATGTCAGATGGAAGACTGCAGGAAGAATGAGGAACCAAAATGTTGGGGAACTGCAACTATCCCCCATGCCTTCAGCACTCCACCACTCCACGGTTTGGTGACAGTGACTACAATAACTGCCTTCTTGCACTTTCCTCTGACTCGTGATTTCTTTTTTATAACCACAATAAGGAACACCCATACAGAGCCATCAGTGAGTCCAGCGATGGCACTGGCAAGCAATTTCTTTATTTCTTATGAAATTTTACATTTTTTGAAAAAAAAAACCAACAACAACAAAACAAACAATCAAACAAAAACCCAATACCTGACACAGGCTTAATCATTCAATATTATGTTTTCAAGGACTATTTAAATTCATTTTGGAGAAAACTTCTCTTGCATAGCCTATTGAACAGTTAGGAGATATTCTGAAAGAATGCAAAAGATTTTGTATTAAGGAATTACTGAGTCCTTACAAATTTTAGGGTACCAAATTCATTATAATATGTTGATGGCAGATTTATACAGAAAAAGAAAGACTGAGTATCACAACAGCTAGATAATTGGCATCTCCCCTATGCCAAACACTTTACTGCCTTCCCTAGCACTCATTATCTTGGATGAAGTCCAAATAAATTCATAAAAATATAATTACTGAAGGAACTCTAAGTAATATATATATATATATATAACTTACTGAGACAACAGCATGACTTGCAACCAGGCTGCAAAAAACGGAAGTGCAATTGCCGGGTTTGAAATCTGTTGTCTTGGTCTTTTGGTTTTCTAACTGTAAGACATATATGAAACTCTTCTGCATAAAGACTATGAACTCTCAGTGACCAAACTATTTTCTTTTAGTGTGGGAAGAACATACTTTTTTGCTTTCTACTGAAGTCAGGAAATACATGTGAAAACTAAAGGTTTAGATCACAGCTTTGTGATACATTGCTGTATTCCTTTGAAATGAGATCAGTACTTTAAAAACAGAACTTTATCTTCAGTCGGTAGCTCAGGGACAAGAGGGCAAAGTTAATATGATTTCTCCTGTGTCCTTCGCTTCACTTTATTTAAAGAGGTAGTTGATATACAACGGAAGTGACAAGCTTTTAAGAAATAGGGAATATTTTATTTTTTTGCTAATTTGCTTTAACTTCTAAGCAATTTCATACAGAGATGTGAAATTGCATGATAAAGCACTTAAATACAGCATATAGAACACACTTTTCTCTACTTTACTACTTATTTGAAAACAAATTCAGTTTTCCTTTCTGTTTTCAAAAAAATAATAATGAAATGCATTCATTCCCTGGACTGACTGATACACTAAAGGCTGCAAGTTCCAGTTTAATTTACTTGATAATAAACTTTAGCAGGGGCACAGTATATAATACTCAAAGAGGAAATTAGCATGTCACTGAACAAGATAGTAATCACTAGATGTGTAGGTATCCTCTTTATTCTTCTCATTCTTTGACTTTCACCTCTATTCTCAGCCCTTTATACTGAGAGAGAAACATGTATGCTTATCCATGAACATACCTTCGTAGTTCTCATTTCCCATATAAATCAACAGCCTGTAGCAAGTGACAGAGCTGGCAATATTTTTCATGATCCATACCATCAATTAACCCTATTCCAGTGTCATCCATGCTAGAAAGGATTTCTTCCTGTATTTCCCTTAATGGGACCCAGAGTCACAAACTCAGGGCACACAAAACTACACAATATTTCCCCACAATTTTTATTCAGCCCTTCAATGACACTCTCCAAAAATCTCTATTAGTATTTCATATTTTTTATCCCTTGCAGGGATATTCTCAAAGAGGGAGAAGGAAGTTCTTAGGGTTGCTGGTTAGAAACAACCAATCTTTTGGCGGTTCCCAAGGTTGTTCTGTTAACATGGGCAGACTTGAAACGTAGTGTTTTCACAACCCAGCCTGCTACTGCTTGTTGAGTTCTCTGTGTGGATATCCCCCATACTATCAGTGAAGCCAAAGGATCAAGAATGAACAGTTCAGTGCCTGCACTACATGAAGCCTCTGGTGTGCCAAAAGGTCTTCATGGTGTATGAACTACAAAACTGCAGACCCCCAGCAGCTGAGGTGCTTCCAGATACAACTGCCTCTTAACAAAATTATCTTCAAATATTTTCCTAAAACATCTTTTAAAAGGCTTTTGTAGGTTCAGAACTTTATGGCTCTGTGACTGTTTTCAAGTAGAGCATTGATTGCTGTGGCTGAAATCTGAATTGTCATCTTTGAATTAATGCTTAGCAATAGTTAACAAAAACATCCATGGTGTGTGACTTCACTTATGGAATGGTTTTGCTGGCTTGATGATGACCATTCTGAATAGGCAAAACAAATTTTTCTAAACACAGCCTCAGCCGCAGAGGTCATGTGCTGCTTCACAGAGAGGACGGAACTGAATTGTGTTTCTTATTCCCAAGTACCTCTGAAACCTTTTCAGGCTAAACTGGCAATTAATTTGTTGAACTGAAATTCATTAAGAGCTCAAATTGCAAACATTCAGCTGAGCATTCACAGTATATGAATCATATTTTGCTGGTTTATGCAACAAAATAAATTTCCAGTTGAACTCAATAGGACTAAGTCACACTGCCTGAAGGAGTGATTCCTTAATTCAGGGTGCTGAGTTAGATTCCTTTATAACCAATATTCCCTCAAGACAGCAAAACAGTGAGAATTAAGTTGAGTTACAATGCTGATTGAACTGTGAGTTCTGCATTATCTTCTGGAGGAATTACTCTGTATGTGGTGACCTGTTCTGTTAATTCAGATGTCTAAGCTAGAGGCCTAAAGCTAATATGACTGCACACAAATGACACAATCAGCTGGGATAAATACCTGTGCACATATGGGCATGGCCTGGCATGAGATTCGCATTAGCTTCTACAGGTTTTCAAGGACCAGCAAGTGCTCACTGGATGCTTCCAGGACCATGATGCTTTCCCAGGTTCAGACCCTTCTGCCAGGAAAACCATTTCCAGGATACCTTGTCCTTCACAGAGAAAACACAATTTTCCCTGGAGCTCCCATCTGCTTTCCCTGGATGGTATGCATAACAGCACTGGGTACCAACTCTAAGAAGTCAGGAGGAGAGATCTGGGGATTTATAGGCCAGACAGCCTTACCTCAGTGCCTGTAAAGATCACAATCTCTGTCTTTTGGGGGTACATTTCTAAATATATGAAGGGTAGAATGTTTAAACTATTTATCAGTGTGGATTTTGGTGGAGTAAATGATGTTCAACCAATGTGATTGCCTCCTACAACAAAATGTCTGTGTCTATGAGCAAGGGGAGACTTGTGGATGTGATATACTTCAGCTTTAGGAAATCTTTTAACTTTGTCTCTCACAGCATTCACTGTTACCGTCTGAGGAAGTGTGGACTGTAAGAAATGATGATAAGATAGACTGAAAATTGCTTGTATCTCTGGGCTCAAAGAGCGGCAATCAGTAGCTCAGCATGTGCTTGCTACAAGTAGGGTACCAGAAGGGCCAAACTTTTGCTCATATTGTTCAACATCTTAATCAATGACCTGGTTGATAATCCAAGATCTACCATCTGCAAATTTATGAATGATGCTAGAGGGAGACTTGCACAATGAATGACAGAACTAGAATCCACAGGGGCCTTGATAATCTTGAGAATTGGGCCAACAGAAACCTTATGACATTCTACAAGGAGAAAAACAAACTTCTGCACCTGGGACAGTGTAAACCCACACATAACCAAAGGATAGGCAGCAGCCCTGCTGAAAATAAGATGTACGATGGATGACATACTGAATATTCTTTCTCACTGTGAATAAACTAGGCTACAGATCAGGCTATGCTAAAAGAAGTTGGCCTAAAGATTTGGGGAAGTTGTTATCCCCCTCTGCTCAGTGTTTGTGAAGCTGCATGTAGCAAAGCAAATCTAATTTGGGACTACCTACTGGAGAGACTTTCATGGGGAACTGTGAAGATGTTCATAGGCCTGGGGCCACAAGGAAAGGTTGAGAGGTCTTTCATCTGCTGAAACGGTTAAAGGTTGGTCTAATAGCAGGCAACAGCTACATGAATGGCAGTTAAAAAAAAAAAAAAAAAAGATCATGAAATCAAGTCTTTCTGGTTGTTGCAATTAAAATTGTTGTCAGTAGCCATAAATCGTAATTAGGGAATTTAAGAGTGGGTACTAGGAAAAACTTTTTGCTAAGGGGAAAAACTTTGCAGTTTAGTACTGCATCAAGATGTGCAGGGAAACTGAAATCTCCATCTTTGGGAGGTTTTAAGATGTAAGAAAACAAAACCACAGCTGACCTGAGTGTTAGCAACTGTTCTCTCCTACTTTTCAGGAGAGAAGTTGGACTTAATGGCCTCCAAAGGTCTCTTTGAAAACCTGTGATGAACACTTTGGTGTTCGAAATCCAGTATATCTCACTCTGACTAGAAATTTCCGAGTATACACTATGAATTCTGTCTGCTCCACAGGATTTGAAAATTAATAGCTTGGAAAATACCTTTTCCATGGTTGTCTAGGATTCTTTAGCTCTATCTCCTTTGCATGCAGAATGTATTTGTTACCAAGACCTGGCTCCTGTGGTGATAGCAGTGTGAACTGTACCTGTCCACGCATTTGTGTATGTAAATTAAGATTACACAGACAGCCTCATTACTGGAACGTCCTAGATTTCAGAAGTTGGCCTTTCAGCTTAAGTATGGTGTGTCTTCATATAACAAACCTAACATTAAACAACAGGGATATATGAACTACATACCTCTAGAACAGTTAGCTCACAACATACTTACTCATAAGCAGCTGATAAAGGAGATCACTGTTTCTCCAAGTGATGACACTAAAGAATCAAGTCCAACAAATAGTTGTTATAAGTGTGCAAGGGGTGACCCAGATGAGATGAAATAGCAGTTTTGATTTGGAGAGATGGTAGGACACAATATATATTTGTATTTTTTCCTTCATAATCCCTTCCACAATAACTACTTCTGCAAGAAGCAAGCCAGGCACTGATGATGCAGCTGGTTGCTAAAGACACTGATCAAGCTAGTGAGCCAGCCTCTGCAGAACATTTCTAGACAATCACTAATTTTAACACACTGCAGAATCTTCCCAACTAACTCACATTGCTGAAGGCAATTAGTTATTTTAAATAATTATCACCTCAGCCAAATCAGAATCTAATTTCTCTGGAAAACAATAAAATATATCCCTACCCAAGGATTTCCTACTTTCAAGTTCTACAATTTGGGGGGGGGGGGGGGGGGGAATACAAAAAAGGAAAAAGGAAGAAAATACTATAACACCTAACATAACACCTAAACATAACATTACTAAAAAGTCCTTTCCTAATTCAGGTTGCAATATTTTTAAGATAATACATTACTTTTTTTTTTTTTTTTTAAATTAGAAACAGGTGTTTCCTTGTTATGCAAATGCCAGAAAAATTGCAGGAATTGGAACAAAAGTAACAGAAATACAGTCAAAGAGAAAATATGCTTTAATTACTTTACCACCTTAACGACTGTATTTTTGAGCTGCCAGGAAGCCTTCTTATGGATTTGCTTGCTTTTCTTTTATTTGGTGAGCCCTGGCCCATCCTGCTTTGTTATTCTCACTCCTAAAACCTACACCTGAGATAACTAGAAAATTAACTGCCTACATGCCTGTAGATCTTCACCTAGTGCCTTTACAACTTACCTCATACAATTTCTCTCAGCATTGCAGAGACCATTGTAAAAGTGCCCATTAAGGTTGCATAGTGAAGCACAAGAAAGTTAGAGCAAAGTAGCACTGATATTTTAACTAGAGAGTCTGTCATGCTGTGTGTGTGCACGGTAAAGGCAAGAGAGAGAGATGAGTGGTTGGAAAGGTGGCAGACATCAGCACAGTCTGCCTGTCTCTTTCCCTCTCTTCTCCCACCAGTGTACTGGCTCCCAGCCCTGTCCCCCCAACTCCATCTCTAGGCTGCTGCTCCCATCTCCCATTCTCCTCCCAAGAACACCTTCTTTGCTTTTCTGCCTGCTGACACCTCCAGACGTTACATGTTTGACGTTACATGTTACATGATTACACGTTACATGTTACATGATTGCTATCAAGTGGGAGTTTTGGAATATGGCTCATCTAAAGCCACTTTCTGAGCACCACTGACTGGGACTCAGCTTGTGGGCTATGGGTGCACGGCTGTGGATGATGGTAGCCGCACTCATTACCACACAACACACAAGCACAGGAGCAGGCCCTTGTCCATCTCTTTCTCCACTTCTTCTGCCACATGCTCTTCATGCACTCCCTCAGATCTCATTTTGCCCCATTTCTCACGTCCCCCTGCCCCACATTACCTGAGGAACAGAGGATTGTATGCAAAGTGGTTCTGTGACATTCATCTGTAAGAGAAGTGATCCTGTGCCTGTGATTCTCAGTTCAAAGGAAGTTAAGGGAAAGCTGTAACCAGCATTGTGAGGTACTGCTGACAGTGAAGCAAGAAGACAGTATGTAGTAGTGTGTCACCAACTTGCATAAAGAATGATTAATGTTATCAGGTTTCTACCTCAGGTGTCCCTGTCCAGAATCCTTTTTTCACTTCTTGGACTCCCCCTCCTCATGTTTCATCACTTGGCATTCCCTGCACTCACTTGAATCTCTGTGGTCCTATTAATCTACCTTGCTGATCCAGCAGGCCTCAGACCACCCTTAAAAACTTTTTGAGTTGGGTAAAAATATAAGATTTTTCTTGTACCCCCCATAGTTAGAAATCCCAACCCAAATCCTCAAAGACACTCAAAGACAACAAGAGGCATATCTGGGATAATGGTCTCAAGAGGGTTAATATCACAGTGTTACTGTTCACAGACATTTATACATATTGCAATCCACATTGTTCGAGAACTAATATGAACTTTAGCATTCGCATTCCTAAAAGCATTTTGCTTAAATGGATACTTCATTTTCCCAAGTATCAGGCAAGCTGAGGCTTTATTGTTAAGTCCCACTCTCTTCAATGAATCCTAAGGTAGGAATTATGAATCTTCACTTTCTTTTCTCCTGAACAAAGCTGTTGCAATATTATTTATAGAGTGAGACACTGAATAGAACTACGGCTAATAGCCAATATGTTCCCAACACCCTACACAATTGTGTCAGACTCCTCAGGGATAAAATTTCCACTTCTTGATGTTATTTGGAAGAGCTGGGTTTTCTGTGCCATAGAAATTGCTAGTCTCAATTTACTTTGAGTGAACCTAACCATGAACTTTCTTTAGACAGCCCTATTTTTCTGAAAATCACTCCAGCATTCTCCCCTTGTTCATCCTCTAAAATGTGGTAATACTGGTCAGAATGGTTGAAATCTTAATTTGATGCTCTCAGTGGAAAACATCTGAAGTGACATAATGAATGTATTGTCTTTTCCAAGCATGTATTTTATTTGCTTGTTTGCAGCACACTGGCCTGTGTAAAGCTCAGCCAGAACCATTAAGTAATGTTCTAGCTCTCCTCTACTATTTCTTGTAACGTCTGAATTCTCTGCTGTTTCCTACCTTAAAGCTGAAAGAGCTTAGGAAAGTCTGGCAGGTTCCTTGACATTCAGCTAGCTTTTTTTGTTTTTAATTCTTCATTACAGTGTAAAATTCCCTACTGGGTAATGAATTTTCTGATCATTCAAAGTCAAGCAAGTCAAGGAGTCTATTATATTACTGGCATCTTTCATTGCTTTAAAATTCAAAAGAAGCAATGTATGACACGATTTAAAAATAATGGGGGAATAAGAAGCCCAGCAGCCAAGCTAATGCACGACACAGTTTTCTGCAGAGTCCAGTTTCAATCTGGATCACTGTAAATTCCTGTGGTTTAAACTGCTGCCACAGCTGAAATTATTATTATTGTTATTATTATTATTATTATTATTTTATTTGTTTATTTTTTTAAAAGACCTTGTCTTGTCCAAAGCTGACAGTATCTGCTTAATAGAAGAAATGACAGGTTCTGGGGGTACCTACTTTTGACCAGCTATTTTGTCATTATTATTGTGAACCTGCAGAATAGGTTAGGTAAATTTTCCAGACATCAAAAGCAAATGAGTTGGGAGAAAAAAGTTGGGGGATACTGTTAGGAGACCTCTCCCCCTTCTAAACATATACTCTCAAGTAATAATTATGCTTTCCAATAAGGTAAGTTACATCAATCAGAGACTAAACTATACTCATAAAGATTGCAATAAAGTAGTGAATACCATGTGAAATGATTCATAGAAATTGCAATCATTTAAATTTTATCTAAATTGTGTAAACACACAGTAGTAGCCAAAAAAAAAAAAAAAAAAAAAAAGCCTTCAACCCTAGAATCAGAAACGTACACAGAAAAATCCCTAAACATTCTGTGATTTTCCACTGCACTGGAGACTGAGGAATCTGTCTATGCAATCTTAATTAATTTTGTTTGATTTTATGAACTCTATTTATTACTCTGACCTCTGGTTTGCTTTAAAACTGCCTTTTTATGGTAGAAAAAAGCAGTATCTTTGAATCTGAAACAGGAACATCAAAGTCTGTCATCAAAGAGACAGGCTCTTCAAGAAGAACAAAAAGAGACGAATCACCAATCACATCAGAAGGCTGAGCTGAGCAAGTGAAGGACTGGAAAGACATGTTCTCCCTCAGGATGCTGAAAGGCATCCCAGCAATGGTGATGATACAAGAAGGAGGAGTCTGCTGTCAGATATGGTTGTTTTTTATGCATCTATAAATCTCATCAGTTGCCTGCAAGTAGAGCTACACCATGATTAAGAAGGGCTTTGGCAAAGCAGACCAGTTTCTGGCTTTTATTTTGTCAAACAATTAAATGAGGGACCCCACTTTAGTAAGATTTGACTTGTACATGCAAGGGTTTGCAGTTATCCTGCAGTAGTATCAGGTCCAGCACTATTATAGGGAGCCAGGGAAATGGTCTGTAATCAACCAGAAAGGTGTCACTTGGACATCCACATTTATTGCATTCAAGGGACAGTGGATGAGAGATGTTCCCTGAAGAAGGAGCTGGGATGTCAAGTTCAGGCCATTGGCAGGAACAGTTCAGGAATTTGTGAGAATTTTGTTACCAAGACAGGAGTTACTACTGAACATAAACGTGGCATTTGGGCCAGATGTAGATGATTTTAAAAAATAAATAAATAACAAGAGCCCCTATTCTTGCAAACAACCTAATAGCCTGAGAAGTTACAATTTGTTGCTCCATGGCTTGGGAATGATAGAAGTCAAATGCCTGTTATAATTTTACCTTTTGTTTTAACATGGGAAAATCATTATTTTTTTTTTATCAGTAATCTCAGTTCTGGAAACAGCTTAAACTTTCACAAACAAGTAAATTATCCACTGGAGCAAGAAAAATACTATTCTGAACAGGTTAAGATGTAAAATATTATAGGCAGTTAATATCAGGATCTCAAGGTACAGAGTGTAGCGCCATCCTAGTCATTTAGAGGCACTTTTTACACTGTTAATGATTGCCTGGTATAGTAGGGAGCTGAACACAGACTTTGTAAATTTAGTACAATATTTCAAATGTGTTTTCTGAAAGCACAAGTCCTTGGTTGTTGTAGGCTGTACATTTCACCACATTGTGTTCTCGTCATGTCAAATTCTTCAAGTTAAGTGACATTACACCGAGTCTGCACTAAGCAGTGCTGGTGATTCACTACTCTGCAGTTTTCCTTTTAAGACTGTACTGAGCCAATAAGAGTTTATTAAAGAGCACCCTGATGATACAGGTCTAATCCTTTGATGGGACCTACCATTGGGATGTGACCCCTTTTTGATCATTTAATGCTCATAGCAATTTTTCTGAAAGCCATGGTATGCCTCTTAACCTGGATGTCCTGGACAAATTCCAGCTCAGGAACAGCATGCTGAAAACTCAAATCCCCAGACAGTTTCAGTGTTAGAAACCAAGTTACTGTTTAAAATGTTTGTTATTGATTAAGGCTTTAAGAAGCAGTTGTCCAGACTTAATCATCTCCTGTGATTCCATCCTGTACTCGGTGCTCATTACATATCTGTTCTCCATGTCTTAGG
This sequence comes from Anser anser, assembly GCF_964211835.1. Lineage (NCBI taxonomy): Eukaryota > Metazoa > Chordata > Aves > Anseriformes > Anatidae > Anser > Anser anser. Next base: position 42,238,561 of record NC_139720.1, on the reverse strand, counting down.
GGTGTTATGAAAAATTATTATTTAAGTCATTGTAAAGGTGCAGCAGACCTTCATGTAAAAAGTGCTATGCAAGTTTAAGCATTACTATGTAGTTTGCAGTGCTATTATTACACTGCCTCCACCCCCTCCACCCCATGGTAGAACCTCCAGCTAGAACCACACCAGCTTAAAAATACAGCTCACAGGAACATAAAAAGGAATCCTTTCCATGGAATAGGAAAAGAGGATGCTAAAATATCTTTATTTGTGAACTCGGCATATAAATTCATGATACCTCGACTAGTTAGAATGCATCATTAAAAGAAGCTTGTTACGTTTCCTAGTTTGTATGCAATAAACAGTAACTACAAATCCTATTTAGAAGATTGAGTTGCAAAATGCCTTTTGAAAAAAATAAATAAATAAAAATAAAAATAAAGAGAACAGAGCTTGCTAGAATCTTTAAAGGAGACCAGTCTGCCCAAATGAGAATGAGTCATCTATAATCACACATCACATTCTCTCAGCAGTCCTTTGTCAGGTGTATATGTTTAATTTCCTGCTGGGTTTTTAATTCTTCCAGATAACGTGGGGGGAGAAAGGAAAAATGCTTGAGTCATGAGAGGTTTTTTGTTGCTTTCTCCTCCCTCCTCACTTCTCTAAAACTGTCATTTGGATGGTTTGAATTCTGCTCTGCTGCAGTGCCAAACAGAAAGAGGCAGCTCACATTTGCAGCAATAGATGCAAACTGCTTTCAGTATTTTAATGTTTCCTTTGCTGTAATTCTAAAATATTTTTTTATTTGTTTATTTGTTTTAACTGCTGTCCTAAAAATCAATCAAACAATTCTCTTGCAGCAGGGCTCCACTGCAAGCCATACATCTACCAAAGCCTCTGGCCATTTTAAAACTCCAAACCATAGTGCAGAAAAAAACTGCAAATAAGTGTGTGACTACAGAAGGCTGGAGAGTTTTCTAGCCGCTAGAAAGGCACAGAGGAAATGTAAATTTGGAGGGGGACTGGTGAGAGACTGTTCACAACAAGCAAGTATGGGAAAAAGAAAGGAAAGGTGAGTTGTTTCCCTTCCTCATGCAGTAATACTGAGGTTGTCAAGAAGTGTTACACATCTCTTGGACCTTTGTATCTCCTACTTATTAATAAAAATTTCTCTATAAAAAGGAAGTAATTTAGTTATTTGTGCTGCTAGTGAATCTTCCTTTGATCCCACAAACATTTAGAATTTGCTTAACTGTCAGAAATGATTCACAGTATGAATAGTTATCTTTCGTCTGGTTGCACCTGCACCACAACTGGAGTTTTCCATATTCCTTGTCTGTCAGAGAGTCTGACTGTATCTGCTGGGGCAGTCCTGAGGAAAGAGTATCTACTTTATAACAACCTTTTCAATAACTTCAGTTGTGATTCTACAAATGGAGGTATTTTGGAATTGCTCTGTCATTTTTGCCCTTAATTACAATTTTATAGATCCAAAAGGGATGTCTGGAATCTGGATCTCTCCCACGGTGCACAAATGGGGAACCATACTGCAGCCTGCATGGATTTAAAACCACTCTTCTAAATACTCCTAAGGCATCCAGATCCCCTCACTGTGCCTAAACAGAACATTAGGGTGTATAATCCTCCTGTAAGTGCTAAGTAGGCTGCTATTTTTCCAAGGGAAAAGAGCTATTCTTTTCTCTCTCCCACATTGCCCTCCAAGAAACGTGGTTTTCATAAGAGCAAAATGGAGACTCTATTTCAAGTCTCTATAAAAGCACACACAGAGAATGAAAAAAAAAAAATCAATATGAGCCCCTTTGGCAGCTGAAATTAGATGCTTCATAATGCTGTGCCAATCTCACTGAGCATCATGTACTTTACCTTCTGTGCCTTTTCACTTCTTTTTGTCCCTTTACCTGTGGGAATAAAATGCAGTTCTGGGTTTTTCTTTTTATGTGTGTGTGTTTTGGTTTTGGTCAACTTTTCATATGCCTTAGAGTTTTTTATTTTTATTTTTTTCTATTCAGTAAAAAAAGACCACATCCCAGATCACTGGTTGTTATCCGTTTTTAATGAAATGTTCCCTTGTCAGGTGTTCCTAGTTCAATTAGGTTGTCAGGGAGCATGTTTTGGTTGTATCCCAAACATACTAAATCAGTGGCTTTCATGAAAGCTCACTGCTAAGGAAGATGCATGGAGAAGGTAAAGAGCGTGCCTGACAAGGTGCTCTGAGATTAGCTGAGAGAACGTGATTTTCAAATTTCCTGAATTTATTAGCATCATACTGGTGAAATCCCTCCAAAAGGACTACTGAAGGTGGAGTGGCTGTGTAAAAGTACTTTTGGGTGGTCAGCTAGAAAGAGCAATGTCAGGCATGATTTTTGAGTACGCTGCTTAAAATACCATATATAGCAATTCTTCAGAGCCGCATGTAAACTGCAACTTTCTAGTAATAACCAGCAAGAGACAATACTGTTGAACAACCCGGGAAGAAAAGATGCATGTCTCTGCTATCTGTTTATGCCATTTATTGACCTTTGCAACCCTGGTTAAATTAAGAGGCCACATACTCTGTCTTGTTCAACATGCTGCTCGACTGAGGCAGCACTGAGCAGCAGAAAAAAATACTCCGAGGACACCTCAAGGTTTTATGTCAGAGAAACAGAGGATGGTGCAGAGGCTGGGGAGAAGGGCAGGGGAACCCAGCTCAGCCTTCCTGGAACGGGGCCGCTTCTGCAGAACAGAGCAGGTGGGGAGTGGTTAATGCTGGCCACCCTGCCCACTCCAGGAGTGAGATGCAGAAAAAGCCTTTCTTGATCAGAGTGGAATTTTATGTACTCTTTTATGTACCGAAACCCGTGATCCTTGCCTTAACTTAACTTTCTGTTCTTTTTTTTTTTTAATTATTATTATTTTTATTTTTTATTTTGCTAAAGAGACAAAACAGCCATTGACAGAGATTCAGAAAAGAAGAATGTGATGCTTCTGGTTACTGTAGCTACCAAAATAAAACCTAAGCAGAAATTGATTCTAGCATTTTAACTTTTTTTTTTTTTTTTGTTAATATCAGCAATTGAAGTGTTTAATGACATCTAAGTTTATTAACTGATGTTACTAACATCAACATAAGGTAGAAATCAATACCTGTATTTTAGTCAAACATTGGATGACAGCATTCTGAACTGTGGGCAAAGCAACAGGTGTACTCCCTGTATAGCCTGTACCTATGCCAGGGGTTACAAAATGTTGAATTCTGCATCTGTGACCTTTATGTAATGAAGAAGGTCATTTTAATGCTAGGACATCTGCACCAAGCCATATGGTGAGCTAGAAATGGTGTGATCACCACTCAAAATATGCTGCAGAGATATTATTCTGGTGCCACATGCCCTCTGGTATCTTCAGGCAGAATCTTATTTATCACACAGTAAAAGCATAATCATTTGAAGAAAAATGACCTGGAGTACTTACAAAAAAAAAGTTAAATACTTAAACAGAAATATTGCCTGCTGGATCTGAAGATCATCTCATGGACATTGCTCTCTTACATGCCCTCACCTTTGGCTTGGGATACACATTGCACTTGCTGTAATCCATCACACAATCAGTGAAGCTAGGAACTCTTACAAGTAATGAATTAATGAGGCTAATTAGAGAACTATGGGTTATTTCTGCTACTGCTTGCATGGCATCACAACATAAGCCCACAGTATAGTCCAGGTGCTAGTTAACTGGCTGGGAAGACTCCAGACAGTATGCAACCCAGAAGATGAAAGTTCCTTCAAATGGCTGGTGTCCAGAGCACTGAACATTGCATTAACATGGAAGGAACTGGCCTAAGGATTTTATTTTTCCAGGTACGTGTCACTGTTTCCATACAGCAGGAATTGTTCAGCCCAGTGATGCGTTATAAGAACCTCCTGCACAGATGGAGTTGGCTTTTGGATGAAATGAGTGCTGGAACAGGGATTCAAATCCCAATTAAATAGTGCTTGTGTAAGAACACGGTCCAAAATAACTGGGAGAGCCAGTTTGCCTGTTCTCAAAAGCTGCCCTACTATTGTTAAGCGTATTAAGAGGATTAGAATCAGGATGTGCTGAACACATGTGAAACACCTGTGATAAATGCTCCTAAAATAACTCAGCAGTGCAGAGCCCTTACTAGGGCACAAATTACTTGATTAAAGCTGGAAAAGCCAAGGTTGTTTTTGTTTTTCTTTATCAAAGCCCTGATTTTTTTTCCAGCAAACAATGCTTTAATGTTGAGTTTTAGTGGGATTCTTAGTATTCAGATGCAGAATATAACATTTTAGTGATTGTCCTGCTTTTTTCTAACTGTTATTCCACTGTTACATTTGAAAAGCTTGATGAATTGATAAAATGAAAGAAAATGAAGTATTTCGCAGAAACAAAGAAAGCCCATTTCTGTGAGGATTCTTTGATTTCAGAAAAAGTTGTCATTCCTTAGTATAAAAAAAAAACAAAAACAAAAACAAAAAAACAAGACAAAACATCCCCCCCCCCCCCCCAACGAAACAAAACTGATCTTTTTATTAATCTCCATAGCTTCTTCAGGGCAAGAGATTGATAGCTTTGTGTCAGTAAGGTAATTTGTACTTGCCTCTGAAATGGGCAAGAAAAACTCCAATACTTTCTTTTTTTTTTTTTTAAAGAATCAGAGGTAATGAAGAATATTACAAACAAGGGCACGTAGTTATGGTGGGTGGCTTTTCATTTCCCCAAAAGCTCAGTTCCTGGGAGATAAGTAATAATTAAGAGAAACTTGGACTTGGTGCACACAAATAAGGCTTTCAGCATCCTGCTGAAAGATCAAATTGAGTATTTTTAGATGAATAGTTTAGAAACACGAATAATCAACTAGCAAAACTTCTAATCTACTAATTGGATTTCCAGTGAGTTCTCTAAAGCTTTACCTCTTAACTAAGGACAGGGTGTCATCCTGTGAGCTTGAATGTCTGAGGGCAATAAAAGTTATCCACAGTCTTTCTACTTGTGATGCCTGCCTTTACACTGGAGGCATGTGGAAGATAGCCTGAGCACTACTGAGACAGGCAGGGCTGAGTTCAAAATCTTGGTTTTAACAGTTCTGCCTGAGCCTACAAAAACAAACTCCCCGTGGCTATTTTTTCCAACGGAGAAATCCATCTAGAATACTCTGCAGTCGCAGCATGAGCCCAGCAGCTGCAGAAGGAAATCGGGGAGCTTGCTACTTCCACCAGCTCCTTCCCTTGCAGAGTGCTTTTTCTCCGTAAGCACTAATAAACTCCCGGCAGCGTATGTAGACTTTTGGACAATAAGAGCGTACTGCGGGGAATCTGTGCTCCGATATTTCCCCTGAATTCTGAGCAAAGTCTCCCAGCACACTGGTTTAACTACAGGATTGTATTTTCAGCATCTGTGCAGTTGGTCTCCAGTGAAATGCTGTGTTTGAGACACCCACTAATTTATTTCTGCTCCTGCCAAATGACTTACCCTGCATATTAATATTAACAATCATGTTTTTACAAATGGGTCCATTAATTCAAATTTCATTTCCTTTTCAATGGGTAATATATGTAAAGAACAATAACCAATGCAGCATAATTTTACCCATGGCTGTTATAAGTGGGTACACAATATCATATTTATTTCCTTCTAAAAGCGTTGCTTCTAAATGAGCAAAGGATATTACAACAATGTTAGCTTTCCTCCTTCCCTCAATGTATCGTGAAGATGTGGGAGGGTTGTTGAAGGAAAAGCCATTTAAACTCAAACTGGACCTGGATGTTATCTGGGGTCTTGAACCAGTCAGATGTTGCCAAGAGGAATATTTCTTTTCACTTTGTTCGAGTTTTCTGTAGATCCATAATAGCAAATTAGCATTAGCAAAACGTAACCAAGTCATGAGAGAAAAAAGGAAGAAATGTATTACAAAGCATGACTGGAAAATGTTGTGAATTTCAACAACAGAAAAACCCTAATTCTCAATCCAAATCTCCCGTGCCAAGAAAAAATGAACAAACATTCTTTTACAAATTAAATTAGGATTATTTTTCAGATTAGGAGCACAGAAGTGGGTCAACTGATAGTTGCAATCATACTTCAGTGTTAGATTGTACAGCAGGGAAGGCAATCAAGAAAGTTAAAACTGCCTTTGGGAAACTCAAGCCGTAACACTTAAGGAGACAGAATGGGATTGTACTAGCTCTTGAGTTTCTAATAGGCAAGACCCTGAATAATGATGAAAAACAGTTAGATTCTTCAGTAAATGCAAAATTCTAAGAGGATTGGTTGATCTTGTTTCCCTGTGAAACACAGGCAGTTTCTGAAGAATTCCTGGTGGTATGGCTAGAGTTTCAAAGCAAGGAAAACATTGATGCCCCCATAGAAAATCCCCTTCCCCAAAAGGACTTCAGTCCAACACCAATACTGTCAGTTTGCACAGTTAATACCTGTAAAACCAAACTCACAACTTACAACTTATTGCAGCTGCTCCCATCAATTTGAAATATTAATTGTTTCTCAATTGGATTTGCTAAACACTGTCTATATTTTAAAACTTTCCCAAGATGGGCCAAAAAATGGGTTTCTAAAAAGAAGTTTTACCAGTTTCTATGGGACACATTTTTACTACTCCTACCCAGGCTATCCTAAGATCTTACCAAAATGGGATAAAGCTTCACAGACTGTGGGACAAAGGAATTTCCCAGAGGAGTAAGCATATTTAAACAACTGAGCTTGCCTCAGTGAGTGAAAATAACTGGTACCACAAAGAGATCTCTCTGGCATCTACTCCAGAAAGAAGCATCTCAAAGGTAAGAGGAGTGAGTTATTGATCACTTTCCAGTGCAGTCTATTTATTTTACTTTTCCATATTATTTAGTGGTTTATTAAATCGCTTATGAGGAAAAGATGCCAAGCAGCTCGTAGTTCAATAGTGACTTTGTTAGTCAGTACCAAAATGTGATCATCTTTGAAGTTATCTTTTTTTCTTTTTTTTTTTCCTCTTTGGACTTGACCAGTTATGCCTATTTACTTTCATCTACAACTTAAATGGAGATAAATACTTGCTCTTGTTGTATGGTATGAAGTCCCGGGGATATGAGTTCTGCCTGAAGGCACATCCAGTGTCCCATATGAAATTTCATGGCAAACTTGTGTGTGTGATGGCATTAGGTGCCATCTCCCTCACTGGCACAGACAGACACAATAAAAATTTTGTTCAGAGAAACTTATGAGACTTTATGTCATAAACATCTCTACAAAATAACTTGGAGTACCTTTTGTGAACCTCTCAGGCTTAAGGGCTTTACTGTTAAACAGTAAAAGCTGTAGCTACAATGTGTTACAGAACAGAGCAGAAGACATCAGGGTCCCTGCAATAGGAAGGAATTTGTTAACTGAAATTCCTGCATTATTGTTACTAATGTCAAGAAATGACAAGAAAAAAAGAAATAGGCCAGTCTCAAATATGTGCCCTGTAGAAATATTCTTTCCTTCCCATAAATGAGTCTGTTTAAACCTTTGTGAGCTACTAATCAAGCCCCTGAGAAATTTTAGAAGCAGAAGGAGTACTGCTGTAGCACTCCCAACAACCTGTCTCCAGTCTCCAATACTTTAAATGAAAAGAAAAACAAATCATCCCTCTTCTTTTCTGCTTCCCATCCTCTGTTTTGCACCAACCAAATTATGCATCCAGGGAAAAACTCCCCATGCAGCTTTTCTTTCTCATTCTCCCTCCTTCACCTTCCCTTTCAGTATCTCTTCATAATAATTCTTTCTGGAAACACCCTCTGCATTTTGATGTAAGTTCCAGAACAAAAAAACAGTGAGTGAAAACTGACTTTAGCATAAAGTTGGCAGACTTTCTCCTTTACTGATAACAGGCATTTGGGCATGTTGTCAGCTGTTACTTTGATAACAGTCACACTATCTTACTGACAATTAATGTAGGCTTTCCTGTTAGACTGGTAATTAGGCCTTCAAAATGTCAGAATCTGGTCCAGGTTGAATATTCTGGGTAGTAATTGTGAATAAATAAATCAAAAATTAAAGCTAATAAGAACTGACAGTATCTGGCTGAAATGCAATCTGTGTGCAAGAATGGTTGCACTCCTTGGTAGGGACCGTGGGGCCAGGCTGGTGCCCTCACCATTGCTGAAGAAGGCCTAACTCAAGCTCTACCTCAAGCTCATCCAGTGAAATCAGTGCTGTTGCTCACTGGCTGAATCAGTTATTTTTCACATAAGTAAACAAAATCTGGCACTGTGCAAGACAGAACAAGATCTCTGAAGCACAAAGTGCCACTGCGGTGGTTCATGTTTATTAGTAGTCTTGATGAACACTGCAATTAAAATGACCAGAATGAAACTTGTCCTCCAGCTGTATAGTAGTTGACAGAAAAAGGCAAAACCAGGAGCAGGAAGGCTTTCAGTTCTGTCTAACTGCGGAAGAGGAGCTATAGCAAATTCCTGCTTTCTCACCCCAGGAAAATTTGATAAGGGACACCTACTCTTTGCCCTTTGTCTTAATATTATGCATATTTACAACAGATGCCACTGAATCAAAATACCTGTTTTCCTTATAGGCTTGCTTTTCCTGAGAGGATTTGGAGAGGAAAGTAACTGACGGCTGTTGAGGTGCACAGCCTGACTGCCTCGTGCATCTCTGAGTCACCTCTGCTTTTAAAAATACTGATTTGTCAGGAGACATACATTTAACCAAGTTCTGCCAGCTAAGCTGTAAAACACTGCTGCCCTTTTTGACCCAAGCAGTTAGACAGAGGATTTAGGTTCAAATTAAAATATAAGATTAGACAGACATTTCTCCTATGCAACCTGTGTATTTCTGATTAAGGTTCCCTATCCAAAACAAGAACAGAACTTGGGCATGAAGATCTCTGCAGAAAGTTCAGAGCCCTGTTTAGTTTAGTGCTCTCTCCTAAAATACTTCATCTTTTTGTTTTCTTCTAACAACTTCTTTTGCTTAGCTGTAATTTTTTTGTTTTGTTTTTCACACAGAGACAGAAAAATATACATATTTCCCTTCAAAAGAAGGAGAAATCCTCAACCGTATCCCTTCATCCACATATGTCTTGCAAGTATCCCAGGGATGGATGTATCCCAGATGGTGTAGTACCACCTCTGTCTTGAGTAGAAGATACCAGAGTGTTTTTTTTCTTGTTTTATTTTTATAATGTTCTATTAATAATGAAGGATGCATAATATTAATGTCAGGGTGATTTAATACAACTGTAGCAACATGTTCTTTTTCTGTCTTCTATGTTTTTTATTATTTTTGTAAGGAAATAAAAGGGAGATTTTATTTCTAAGCTGTGTTAAACCTTTTTTTTAATTTTTTTTGTACACATAATGGAAATCATACAAAGCACTTACAAGCTTTCTCTCTAATTTAGATGGAAAAGACTGTTCTGGGTCTTTATATTCCAGATAAAATGTCTCTGTTTTCAGTAAACTTTACATATTTCACTTTTGAATGTAAAATATGTTTTAGCCACAGAAAAATCATCAGTTTGGCAGCAAACCTTTTCTAAAAGATGGAAGGATCTTTATTCTCAAGCAGCAGAAATATTGTTTCTATTTTGTGTTGGTTTTCTTCTGAACTGAACAATCTGGTTACTTAAAAAAATAAACCAAGATTATGTTTCAGTCTGCCATATTCTGCAGGCAAAAAAATATCAGAATTGCAAAGTGCTGTAATCACTGGAAATGGGAAACTGGAGTTGATAAGCTTGGTTTCCCATATAATGATTTCAGGTGAGTTGGTGACAGCTGAAATCAAATTCTGGGGATGAGCAGATGTGTCTTTAAATGGCTGAGTTCCTTCTCCCTCTTCAGTGTATGTAGATTTGGGGGGGTACGGGGAGGTGGAAGATATTTTAGGGGCTTGATGAGTACAGCTTTTAAACCAAACTGTCTTTTTCATCTTTGCTAATATGTTTAGAAGGAGAGGGTTTTTGACTGAGAAAACAGTGTAAAATCCAGACCACATTTGGAAGGACAGCTTCTTCCCCCTGTTTCAAATGCCATCTCTGTTGCTTTTTATTAACAATTTTTTATTTTTTGGACTATGTGTGTGTTAGTGTGATAAGGAAGTCCTGGACTTGTGGTAGGCTAAAGGGCTGAGTGCTCCCACTAGAAAAAAAAAATATTGCTTGTGGGTTTGATTTTATTTATTTTTAGTTTGTTTTGATTTTTCCATAAGCTTCTCTGCAGCTAGCAGAGAACAGAAGAGAAATTCCAGCTGTGGCAGAGCTGAGATTGCATGATTTATGTTTGATAGCTCTTTGTTTTAGGTGAGGTGAATTAGTAATTCCTGAGGTCAGTGGAAGAGGTGGTCATGAGGGTGTGGGGTTAGAAAGCATGACTCTGGATGAGACAGAAATTTGGGGTGAGGAGGGGAAAATTACAGAAAGCTGATAAGCAAAGAGAAACATTTCCCTCCTGAAAATAAGATGTACATTTTTTTATTTTATTTTTTTTCCAGGTAGAATTACAAAGGAAATAAAAGAGGATAAAGGAGGGCTTGAAGATGGGAGCCGTGACCCAAGCACCATTAGCAACACAGTAGCTGCTCTGAACTAAATCTGCATTTCTCTTATCCTATTAACCGGGAAGACCAGGTTATATTTACTGCCTGCTCCAATTAAAGAGCAGCACAGAGAAGCAGCAGCTCCAGTAGAGACTGGGGATGAAGCCTTTGTCTTTGTCACAGACTCCCTGTGCACTTCCTGCCCTCCTCCCCACCTTCATCCACTGCCACCCCCTACCTGGGGAGCCTCATTTCAACACGGGCCCTGCATCCTGGGGCTTGGCATGGAATGGGCAATGTGTGTCGGGGCTCTGCTTGCGTTTAACCTTTCATCACAGGCTCTGTCACCAGAGCAGAAAAGGTGGGAAAAAAAAAAAAAAAAAGACCACAAAATGGGAGGCCAGGGAAAGGGGGTTATCTTTAAGAGCAGTTCTTTGCCACCTGTGATTTTGGATGTTCAAGAAGTAGAACTGGAGAGGGCATGACACACACAAACATCTCCAGTGAAGGAAAGGAACAGGATGCAAACACCACTACGAAGTCCTAGTTCTTTTTCTTCCCCGCCAGCCACAAAACAAGCTGTAATGAGAATTAAGATCCTTGAAAAAGATCACACCCTCCCAACCCCGATGGCCCTTTCTCATTATTTTCAAAATAGAAGAGAACATGCCAGACCATTCGATTGGATTCTCAATTGCTAAAAAGGTTCACTTTCTGCGACAACTGGGCTTATTCTCCCAGGACCTCTTGTGGGGCTGAGTGCTCCTCATTCCCTTTTCAGTGTGCCACTGGAGCTGGCAGCCACTTTCACAAACCACATTTCTCATATTCCATTACATCCATTATTTTGCACCTAGAGTTAATTAATTCCTATTAAAGATTACCCACTTAAAGGTGCAGTGTGTGTGGGTGTAACTGAGCTCAGTTCTTGTTCAGGCCTCTGAGGAGATTGCACAAACGCACAGAGAGATCAAGTGAGTATCTCACCCTGCAAGCCAGTGGGAGATTTATCAGACTAACAAGGTATCTGCAACACATCTCAGCGCCCACCCTGCTGAGGACCTCAAGGGTTGTTCTGGTAAGGCAAATGGAGGCAGGATTAGGCTCAGTGCCAAAGATCTGTGGACTGACACTAGCACACACATTCTTCTTTTGCAGATCCTTTAAGAGCCAAGTTGGCCATCTCACCTATTTCCTCTCTAGTGCACCTAGATGATATCAGAAACTGCACATTTAAAATAAATTTTGGTAAAAATTCCAACTCACGTTTGCAGACATCGTTTATTACAAATGGTCTGTGAGCTGGTGGGTGCCCCTAACAGAAGGCGGCTGCTGTGTCGGACAAGCAAACCCGTCCTGATTACCCTAGCCTTGTTACGTGAGAATTTGTTATCATATTTCCTCTGAAACAAAGGAACATGGCACATAAGCCAGACAGAGACTGGCACACATTTCTCTCCCAGAGCTAGGGAGCCTTATTATCTTGGAAGGCAGCACTGCCATCTGGGGGATGGAAAAGCAATATTTCAGCCACAGTTCAGCTATGGTATTAGGGGGTGTGGTATGGGGGGTGGGACACAAGACACACAGAAAAATAAATAGAAGCCTGTAGTAGCTCACAATGATTTTCTTGCAGTATACATGAATCAACAATACCCTCTTGGATTATTGCTTTCAAATTGGGTAACATTATTTTTCACTTTAATACAAAGGTTCTACCATTCCAGAAGCATAAGTGGGGTCTTGCCTTTTTAATGTTTATATCATTTAGTAACTGGCTAGGTGGTGTGAATGCTCTGTAACAAATTTGCTGTAATTCCTTGAATTACAGTATTATTCCCTTTTTACTCACTAATACCAGTAAACAAGGGCAGAGGTGATTTGCTGAGCCCAGATAATAAACCGTTCTGGAGTCCAGTCTGCAGTCTTTGAAATTCGTAACAAATAATAATGCAGACATTATCATACCCATATCTTTTGATATCCTACTGAGTCTACTGTCATATTCTTTACACACAGCATTTATTCTGAAATGTGTGTCTTATTCCTGGGAAAACTGTGTCCTTTCATCCCTCCTATCTAGGTCTGTCAGGATTTCCTTCTGTTTCACTAACAGAGAAATTGCTGCACACACTTACATAGATAATTATTCCTCTGATTTATCCTAAAGTCCTTGTAGAATATAAAGCCATCAGTCTTAAAATAATAATAATAATAAAAAAAAATCCAAAACCCAGCAGCATGATTTATCAACAAATGTGATATTCTGGCATACAGTCATCTGCTTCTGATGTCCTAAATTGACTGCATGTTCTCTGCATAGGTGTGTTCATACTGACTCAGAGTGTGATGGCACAGGGAGCACAAGCTGACCTGAGACCACACTGAGGCCAGAAGGGTGATTCCAGATCCTGCTTTGCCCTGAGCTTTGTGCTTCCATCCTTTCATCATGTTGGCACAGCCGAGCTAGTGAGCTCACTCTGCTGAAAACTTTGTGTTATCTTCTTTTTTTTATCTCAAAAAAGGTTAGTCTGCAGCCAGGTCTATGGCCTGCTAACACTGGCACAAGGCAAAGCTGAGATTCTGCAGTCAAGACTGCTATTTTGAGAGGTGGTACAAGCTATGTATCTGCTTACACTGAGCATGAAACCATGTCCTTCGTATGCAGTTTGCAAACCTAATAATTGAATCATATTTGAGGTAGCATGTGTAAGTCCAGCAGAAGATAACGCATGAAAATTCAGATAGTGCATGAGTTGTTTTTTATTAAAGAACAAACCCATTATTTTATGTATGTAAAGCATACAGAAAGGACCTTTCTTATAAATCTAAAACAACATAAAACATTTGAATAAGACTCTTCCGACTGAACGGACAGAGATTTTTATGTAGATTCTTATATAAATGGATTATATAAGCACACCCAAATGGATTACCACAAACAATATTATTTGAACTGACTTGCTACTTATTTATTTGCCATTTAAGTGCAAATGACTGTCCTCTGCATGAAACCATTTTCTTTTTATATCATTTACTATTTTAGTGAACCTATCTATCCTACCTCTGCTGAAAGGATTCTCCTGCAGCAGATAGAAAACATTTTTAATTCTGTCTTACAAACCTCCATTTTTTGCACAATTTTTATTGAGCAATGCTTCATACTAAATTCTGAAGACCACCTTGTGCAGACATTCATGAAGTTCATTGGCCATCAGGCAGACTTTACTCACACACGGAATAGACGTTGGTGCAGCTTTTCTGTTCTTGAGCTATTTGGCAGTTGGCTTAAGGATAAAGTAACCAGAGGGTGGCTCCTGAGTCATAAGCAATTTGATTGTGACATACCTCACAGCTGGATCCAGATGTTCCAGCTGTGGAAGCCCCCTAAGCCCTCAGCTGCAAGAAGTGATACAGGAAGGACACTTAAGGTCTTCAGCTGAAACCTAGCCTTCAGGAAACAGCTACCTGCTCTCTTTCCTCACCTCTGCCACAAATATGGAAGAGGTTTTGTTGATTGTAACTGTGTGAAGCTTTTGGGACCTGACATTAAGGTTGGTCACTCTTGGCCCACAGCATCATGAAGTAAATTATTGGATATTTGTCATACCACAGACCTGCTGCTACCGACAGCTGCCAGAATTTTATGTACTTTTATGAGTACCAAATTTTGTTCTAATCTAAGACATTAAAAATGTTGCATTGATACTGAGAAACAAACAGTACCATTCCAGCCTTCTAATTAACTGTTACGAATAAAAATTAAATGTAATTGGTAAGATCTTCAACAGGTTTGTTCACTGTTAACTAAGACAACATTCCCCTTCAGATACCATAGGGCAAGCTTTAACCACTTTATACTTTACAATGTGTCTAGCATCAAGACTGCATAGTATCCTATCATCTCAAGTCAACTTAATGTATTTTGTTGTTGTTGCTGTTGTTTTTTCTTTTGAAAGTCTCAAAGCACTTGTGAACCCAAGAAGATGCAGGTGATGTATTCAGAGTTGCCCAGGGGTTTTGGACACCCAAATCTCATTAATTATAATGGAAAAACAGGCTTTCAACCCCCAGAGGCAAGTCTCAAAACCTCAGCCAGATGGTATTGTTATTAAAGCACAGAACTGGGAGTTAAGAGCTGATGTGAAGAGCTTCACAAAGAAAACAGTGCTGTGCATAAGAACAATTAGTAATACTAGATTTACCAAGAAAATACAGGTGCGTGGGTACATATCTAAATGTCATCTAGTCCACATTTAGAAAAAAATTAAGAACATCAGCACATAAATCTATATTTTTTGGTTTTCTTGTGTCCTGTTACATCCCTCTAAGCCAATTCTTTCTTGCCTGCTGAAGTTATTTTGCTACTGCAGTAGCACATATGGAAGTGGCTGATGTGTGTCTCATTTTTTATATTCATATTTTAAAACAGATTTAACCATCATTATCTACTGAGGGGAATCCAAACAGAAAGAGATAATATATTTTTTTCCTCTAGTACTTTTGAATTATAGCTTCAACCTAGTGAGTATGGCTTATAATAAGAAAGCTCTACATGGGAATCACTTCAGAATGAACTGCAAGCCAATGGATACGAAGGCTTTTAACAGCCAAGAAGAGGAAATACTACTAATAAAACAAAAACAAAAACATGCACACACAAAAACACAACAACCCACCTTTTTTCATTTTAAAGGGGAGGCATCAACAATAAGACGGCCTCGTGTTCTCTAATATGGGGGAATCAGGAAATCAAAAGAAATAGAAACATTTTGTCTAGACATAAAGCTGGGCAAGGAAGAAATCAGAGTTTGCTTTCAAATCTAGATTTTCCTTTAAATTGCACAGGCCTTCCAAAAAATATGGTGGACTGACCAGCCAGAGACAGATGGAGCCATGTTCTAATCAGCACTGGAAGAACTGCTTGCTGTAAACACAGATATTAAATTTGCCTGTGATAGCATTCATTTTCGTTTGACAACATTCTGGCCCTTTAACCAGAATAAAAGCTTGCAGACAGACAGTGACAGCACAGCTCTTGAGACTGCAGTTTTGCAGAGTGGAAGACATTTCCTGCTGGGGACTAAAAGCAAACACTGGGAGTGTAAGGGGTTGTGTTATTCATAGTCCATACAACTGTTGTTCCCTTATAACCACTATAAAAGAATAACCTGAGTTATGACTCAAAAACCTATTAGCTGTCTGCTTCCTTATCATTTTATAGCAGAGGACCTGTTCTCTCTTTTGCTCCATATTATTGTACTTTCAAACAATCAAAGCCAGAGGAAGCTGTCTATTTCAAAGTATGGTTACATTACATTTCAGGAAGATTTTGTTTTAGTTCAGGGTGAAAGCATTCTTAATCTATTAGCTCTGTACATCCTCCACCCTCTCCGGTCCTTTGCTTTTGCATCTGAGTCCCAGCCATGGCAGACAGCACCTTGTAGGACATTGTGGCTTCCAGGAGAAGTGAGAAAGGAAGGAAGATGGACTTCGGTTTTGTCCTGAGAGGGGTGAGGAAATGCGTGGAGACCGGAGAGTGGCAGAGTATTAGCATCTCTAATACTCTGTGTTAGCATCTGATTGGCCACTGACAATGGTCAGGGTCAGTATATGGGCTTTGACAGGCCCTTGTCCTGACCTTATACAGCTGCTCTTTTCCCATTTACTGTTGCACCAAGATCTGCACATTTGTACAAGTTAGTGAGAACAAAGAGGATGAATCTACTTATGTTCACCTTGGAGGGTCTTTAAAGAATTCAGAGAAGCCAGTACTCTGAGCAGTAAGGGACTTGATCTAAATACAAAATGTAGGGTCAGTTCTTGAGAAACCAGGAAAGTCAATTGACTTGTCTTAGAAAAGAGTTAGAGAGCATTACCCTCTGGTCTACCCCAGGAAGTACATCAGGAAGGCCACGAAAGAAGTCAGCTCTGCAGACTGTTCAGACCAAGCAAGACCCGAAAGCGCTGATGCCAGAACACTGATGTTTGCAGCCAGTAATTTGGTCAACAGGGGCCCTACAACTGGTATCAGTGAGACACCAGGTGGAAAGAAATGTTACAGCTTCTCTGATTATTTTTGTTTGTTTTCATTTATTTGTTTTGTTTGTGTTCCAAATCAAAAGTTTTCTTTTCTCCACATTGATAAACTATGTTATATTCTCTTAAAGATATTGTACAAAATAGATGGGATGTTTCACACAAAAAGGTTTATAGTGGACACACTGATACTGCCTGAACTGTAACAGGGGATAGCTGTAAAGAGGTAAAAAAAAACAGATCACAGAGGAAAAAAAATCCTCTACCTTTCCCTTATCTTGAAAGGTAGCAAGAGAAACTTTTTTTCCCTTCTCATAAGGAGCCTGGCCTGAGGCAATTCTTCTAGTCACACTGGAGGGGAAGAGCCTTAAGGAGCCATCACATGTCCCAGCCTGCCCTTTCTAATATATATCCTTTTTTTGTTAAGGAGGCAGCTTTAATTGAAAATATGTCTGCTTGAGAAAGAACAAGGGTCATGAACTTGCTCCACGGTGGGAGCCTGCAGGAAAGAACTGGCCCAGCTTTGTTAAAATGCCGTTCTCCACCAGCCAGATGCAGTCTCTGCAGAATTCAATTCTGTTCACACGCATGTCACCCCTCCACCTCCTGCTCCCAGACGCTCAATTTTTTTGTGTGGCTGGTCCAGCAGAAATAAATCCAAACAGCATATCTTCTAAAGACAGATGAAGGAGAGACAAGATATGAACCCAGGCACAGACCCTACATGCAGGGGTGCACGTCATCCAGGGTGTATTGCATCCACGATGCACAGCCAGGTCAATTTTTCCCAGCCACTCCGAGCAACTTGCAGATGCCTGTACCACAACTGTTTATAAAACTGTCCTAGCTTATGCTGTCACAGTAGTTTTCAGTCATATTGTGGCATTTTGCCCAAATAAAATAAACAAATGAAAAAATCCAACTTACTCTGTTGCAAATCATAAGCTAAGGATTACCTTGGACTGTGAATTTTACAAAAGCTGCTGAAGAAAAGAGGAGTAAAATTCACAGTACCATTACTAAATCTTGTGCCAATTGTACTGGCTACAGCAAAGCTGAAATCTGAAGCAAAGATAATCTTGGAAAAACCATTTAGTCTTCCATTAGATTGGCTTCCTCCATTCTGTTGATTAAGTAAGCTGACCTGCCAGCTTTATTCTTTTGAAGCCTAAGTTGTAATTATTAAACTTATAAATTATTATAAGTAAATTATTTCTTTTACCCTAAATCTTTCTTCAGTGGTAGGAGCTGAACAGATTTCTTCCAGGTCCCCAGCAGTTTCATAACTTGTCCGTCATTCCATCACACTGCTCCCAACACCCCTCACTGATGGCAGAGGCAGCTCCATGTACCCATGTACCTTTTTGTTTGGTTTGGTTTGGTTTTCCCTGACAGAGAAACCATGACAAATATAAGGTTAGCATCAGGAAAATAGGAACATTGGTCCTAAAATACAGCTGTTCTGAAAAAATTTATTGTCCCCCAGTGCTAACATTGGAGGGTCAGCTTGTTAAGAGGCGTAAATCAGCAGTCACATCCTCACCAAAGTTTCTAAAAAAAGGGTTTCACTGCCACTGTGGATAGATGCCTGGCCTCCATCAGGTGAATATTTATACGTATCACCCTTGTAAATCATCACCAATAGAGAGAGCACAGTATAAATTTCAGTGATGAAAAGTTTCATGTAAACAGAATGACTGGCAACACGGCATCCACCTTGCTCAATCAAAAGTGAATATGATGTATTCAGCATAACCCAAAGTTACTGCGAAAAGCAAACACATTTGTAACTCATCTGTTAGAACAGCAACAGAAGCAATTAACTGACTGCTACCATCTGAGAAATAGGATAGAAACATTTTTGCTGGAAGCAAAGTTCACACAAAATTCACCTCATATTCTGGTTATTCATTTTTATTGTCTGAATTGGAGAGGTCCTGATTCAACAGTGAATTCAAGTGCATTCTTAAACTTTGCTAAGGCAAACAAAACCTGCATAAAGCCTTTGGGCTGCCAATCTGCAAGCCAGTAAGGCAGCCTTTCCATCAAAATTCAGTGGTGATATCTACCCCGTCCTTTAAGGGCTGCCTCCACCTGACTCTCAAGATGATGCTCAGTCTGTTCTTACTGTGAATTTGCCCCTTTTGAAGTGTCTGACACCCCAGGTGCCTGAAAGTGTCTTAGGCTTAAGTGGCTTAGGATGCCATGAGCTGTCTTCTGATGTTGCCAGGGACTCCCAAAGAGGCTCTGTGCTCACAGCTGCTGAGATAACTACATGCACAGAGATCTGGGGGAGGCAGAGAGCAGGCAAAGCTGCCCTTAGAAATACCCACAGAGGGCTATGCTAGCAAACCCAAACAGCCTCAGAACAGAGCCCTGTTGAAAAGGGCTGGGCTGTAATAATTTAAACCTAAATTAGGAAAGCAGATATCAAATTAAATAAAGACATGATTCAAGTTAATCAGGTCTGTGGTTGGTTAAAAATTCAAGGCAAGCATTTTCCCCCTGGAGTTTTGCAATCTAATTTGAAAGACATTTATTCCCTCCCTGCTCCACTTCACCCAACCGTGACGATCATCAAACAGAAGTTGTTCAGCCTCATTGCATGAGATGAGCTGTCTGGCTCACAAGCAGGCAAACCCTCAACTCTCCTCCAAATTCTTTTTAACTGAGCTATTGATCACACTTTTTGTTGCAATCATTTAAAGCTGCAGAACAGTAGTGTGGAGCTGTAGCAATTTCCTGGTGACTGTCATGGAGGCAAATTCTGAAATGCAGATTAATCATAATTGTTATTTTAACAGAAAATTTCCATCTGTGCTTGTATGTAGATCTCATTTTATGTTCCTGTTGTTATCACTCCCTTCAGCTAGGAAAGGAAGAGCCCTGGGTTTTGATTCAGGCTTCTAATGAGAGAAGAACAGAAACCTGCTGAAAAGAGCAGAAGGTATCCATATGGGTGAGAGCAGAAGCCAGATAGATAGTGGTGTAAATTAAACAGCTACGGCTAATCATTCAAGGAAAGTGGGTCTGGGAGGGCTCCTAGGGTACTATTGCAAGGAGTAACTCTAGCCACGGGTTTAGAAATTTGCTATTACAGTGATAAATGAAACCTGGCGAGAAACACACCTACCAAAGGATACACGTTCCAGGAAATAAAAAAAAATCAAGGTGAAGGTGCTCATATAACCTGCCTTTATAATGTAATGAGATGTGAAGAATGAGTAACACAGGTGAAGAAGGTTTTTGTTTGAGTCATAACCCCTTTAGGGAAGGACAGTAAGAATCTCTGAGGCAGCCTTTCTTCCTAGGAGAAACCCTTACAGATGCCTAGAGGGAGATCTGGAGGGCATGGAAGTGAAAGCATCAGATACGAGGTGGAAGCAAAGTGTATGAATTGATAATTCTGCAATGAAGACCTGCAAAACAAGTCAAAAATGACAAACATGACCCATGGTCTCACATTAAGAAGGCAGTGAGCTGGTCCTCAAGGAATGCTCCATCATCTCTAGAACCAAAGAACAAGAGTTCTGTCCTTAGTATCACTCACTGCTTGTTCTGTATGTATGAAGTGAAGAATTAACGTTAATAAAATTATGATGAAATGAATAGATGATAATTGGCAAAGAAAAATCCCCTATTAAAATAAAGCTGTCACAATGAGATCAGAAAATTATAACCTATAATTTACACAGCCACTAAACCCATAGGTTGGATATCCTGTGGGGAGTGAGGGGCACACAACAAACAACCTCTACCTCAAACAACCAAAGCAAAGCAAAGCAAAGCAAAGCAAAGCAAAGCAAACCAAAGCAAACCAAACCAAACCAAACCAAACCAAACCAAACCAAACCAAACCAACCAATTACCCCAAACAAACAAACAAAACCCCACAGCAGGACCAAGATAACTTATACATTTTGACTTTTCTGTATGCTTCACATACATTTTCCTAACAGGACCTCATGTGCAAGGCAGACATTTTGTCTCTGCATGTTCAAGATACCTGACTCGCAATAGAAATGCTGCAGATCACACAGATGTAGTATATTTCTCCTAGACTGGCAGAGACATCAAAAAAATGAGCTATTGGAAGAGACTCGAAGAACTTGGCTTGTTAAGCTAAACTAAAAGAAGACCGAGGGTGGATAAGACTCCTATCTATTAATACATAGGTTGGGGGAAGAAAGAATAAATGCAGAGACACAGGAACTTTTTAAACTCAAAGGCAGTACTGGCACAAGAATAAATGAGTATAAAGCAGTCACGAATACATTTAGGTTGAAAATGAGAAAATGTTTCTAACCATAACAGGAGTGAAGCAGTTTTATAATAGGAAGAAAGAGGTTAGAAATTTGACTAGTGTTTAAGACAGACCTTAAGAGCTATTGTTTAATGAACAAAATTGAATGTGGCAGTGATGAGAATGAACTTAATATGAAAGATTCCTTCTAGTTCATTTTTTTTTGCTATAAAAATCCTTTTTTTTTAAATTATTATTATTATTTTCCCTAGAGCCCTAGATAGGGATTGAATAAACATATTGTCTTTAATTATCACCTGTAAGTTATTTTCTAAATTACAATAATAGGAACACTAAGGAACACTAATTAGAATGCAAATGTCATATTGATAGTCACCTTTCTCTCTTATCTTTTCATTTGCTGTAGCTCTCAGCTGGTATATGTGACACCAAAGACAGAGATCTAATGAGAGTCTATGTAAGATCCAACAGCTTTATTTTCTTACCATTTGCTGGATAGCAACAAAGTCTTCCAAGAGGAGACAAATTATATCATTTATTTGATGAAGAAGGGATAGAACGTACTTTCAACATGTGTGGTATCATTGCCCTGTTAAAGGGATTGCTGTCCCTGGATATGTGATAAATATGAGTCAAGGTGGTTTTTTTTTTGTTTGTTTGTTTGTTTTGTTTTTTTCTTTACCTTTATGAATCACATCTTGTGGTACCACAGGGAATGTTATGGTAACAAAAGACCTCTTATTTGCTTTTACTGCTCTGATGGACTCATGTATGGTATTACCAGGATAAAAAAAAAAAAACACAAAACAAACAAACAAAAAAGTAGGGGTTTGCCTTAAGTGCTTTATACTTAATTCTATTGACCCAGGTTAATTTCTGTTAGCTTATGTACACACCAAAAAAATGACATTAACCCATTGCTATCGGGCCCTCTCTCGTGCCTTGCCTTCTCACTGTATTTCACTGCTTCCAGTTGTAGGAAAGCGTTTGTACGAAGAATCTCCTCTTGACCAGGCAGTTTCATTCAACCTCCTCTTCACATAACAGAGGTCCTGGGACAGTACAGAAACTTTCCTTAGAGAGGAAGCATACACATCTGGGCATAACATGCAAACTTCTTAGAGCCAGTGAATATTGATATGACCTCCACCTTCTAAAATAAATATTTCTTAATCTCTTCTTTCAGTATAGAGTCCACCAAGGACTAATGGAACATTGTTATTTCAAACAAAAATGATGTGGTTAAATACCACTGAAATCCAGTCAACGTCTGTAATTGTCTTTACAAAGCCAATTGTCTTATCTTGTTCTGTACATTCGTGTAATTGTTTGTGTCATTACAGCACATTACACAATTATATGGGTATAACTGCAATACTCTTTTAGACTATTTTAAACTATATTGAGAATCTATTTATGTTGCTTGATGCAGAAAGCTGGAAACTATGTAAGATGAGGGTTTGAACAAGCTCCATCAAATCCTAAGAGGCATATTAGGGAGTTAAGAGTACAGCCTAACAAAATATCATAACAAGAAAACCAATAACTTTATCCATAATGTCGATATTACTTTCATAGTGTTTAGTTTAAGTGTTTCCACAACTTTTTTTATTACCTTCTCCATGTATTACAATCTCAATGTTCACTGGACCATTTTTGTCAATGTATCTATGGAACGACTGATGCAACAGTTGCATCTACCATTAATAAACAAAACTGAGTCTCAAGCAAATGGAAAATCCTGGGGTTAAGTCAGGAAGTGTTAATGGAGCCTTCTGCCCTTTCTTGATAGGAGCACAACATAATAATCATGATCTTCAGAGAACTAAAAGACTGCTACACAAAACAACATTTAAGAACAGGCAAATTCAAAACCTGGTGCTACCTACCAAGAATGAAAGGTACACAGAAGAGAAAAACTTTAAAACAGAAGCACTGGAAGACCCAGAGAAGAATGGCACATGAGATGGCTAAATTTTAAACAAAACATGGGCCAGCCTTCTCCTTTTCAGCCCTTTCTTCATGCAGCAGAAAGTGGCTGGAAGAAAACCTGAAAGCCTGGAAAGAATTCCTGAAAAATCTGTAAGAAGACTGTAGAAGAAAATGGCAGTGGTCCTACTGTAGTAAACATTGTAATCACATAATTGATGCATGAAGAAGAAGGGGTTTAAGAAATTGTTGACTCCTGTGGGAGCTGGAAAAGTCCCTCGGCCTCCAAGTTTACAGCAAACAGGCGAATATGCCCTCAAGGTTAGTGGTGGGGAGGAAGGTGAGGGGAGCACTCCAGGGAAACCATTAGAAGAAAGAGTGGGCACTGATGCAAAAACCCTGAGCAGTGCCTTGGGCCATAGGTACCTTGATGACGGTTGCTGTATCTGAGACAAGGACCTAGAAAAAGTTATACTGAGACTCAGAGGTTAACAAGATTGTATCAGGTCACATTAAGCCCCCTCTCCTGGGGAGGAGGAAGTTCAGTGCTGCACCTTCACAGAAAAGTTAACCTTTATTCTCATTGCCATGGTCTTTATGACTACTACTGCATAAAATGCAGCTAATGGGATAAACGTGGCTCATATGATCTGTTGGGAGCATCAAATTGTTTTTGTCTGTGTGTTTTACAGCTTTGCAGCCTGTTTTCTCCTCTTTGGTTGATGTCTTCTCAGATAACACTATTGAATTTCCTCTAACTGCCTGTAATGCTCATCCCTCTTCTTTACTCAAACACTTTTGGTTGGGTTTTACCTTCCTGTGTTGTTCTTTTTAAAAATCAAGCCAATGTTTTTCATCCACCCAGCAAGAGAAACACTTTGAATAAGCTGTCAGTTAGCTGTCTCATTCTCTTATCATAGGACCACAAACTCCAGTTTGATTTGCGTATAACAGATTTGCAGATTTAGTTACAAGTATTTCTCTGCTAGAATGGGCAAAAGTCAAACAACTGCTTTGAAGTAGTTGCTACTATGAATGGTACGGTTTACGGGAATACAGAAGTCAGAACAGTCATTCAAGTGACTAATGATTTGGTATACAGAAAAAATAATTTTCCAGGACATCCACATGAGCATTTTTATATGATGACCATAGAAATTGCTTTCTTTCTCTTACCAAACTCCTTTTATACTGCTAGAAGACCATTAATAGAGCTCCCTTTGGTACCCAAGAAGCAATGTGATTCAAGGTAAACCTGAACCACAACTATGACAGAAATTACTATTACTAAAAAGTATCACTTTACAGAAATATAACTGAATCCTGTATGTAGCAAAGGAATAAAGAAACAAGAAATAGATAGCAATTTATTATTTCTTGCTAAACCTTTTTACAGGAAAAAAAAATCACCCAAATGAAACCTTGGCAGCTCTCCTTGGGCCAATAAATATCCTGATGAGACAAAATATAAATGCATCAGAATTTCCTGAAAGAAACAGACATGTTGTTTTCATTTGGCCTTCCTTCTAAATGAAATCTATTCATAATTTCACGCTGATGTTTTAAACATAAGTCTTGCCTTGAGGGAGGAACTGCAACATACAAATTGCTTCACAATAGTTCAAGCATTAAAAACATACCAACTTTCTAACAAGACGCTTTCTGGGAAATTAATCTCATCCAATATCCTTTCTGTGATAACTCCAAAGGTTTCTTCTCTCTACCACAGCATTCTTTTATACCTTCTCTACTTCTGTGCCAGTTATCCAGCTCTCTGAAATATTGCCCTCAAATTCCCCAGGCTTGCCAATATGTTTATCATCGTACAAGAGTACTAGCTTGGAAACCACAAAGTATTTTGCAAAGTTTGAAATGTTTCTTAACATAATTTCAATTTTCAATTTCTTAACTTAATTTCAGGTTTCAAATTAATTTTCAGGTTTCTTAACCTGAAATTACACTAATAACCTGAAAACAGACCCAAAGTAAATAAACCACCCTGAAAGATGAATAATTTGCGTATCAAATATATTTTGTAGAAAGAGAAATTTTTTAGATGCCTTTTTGTTTAATTTATACACTCTTATTGAGTATCTTGGTATCTTTTCTACAATTCCTTCTGCATCTTTTTTTCTCAGGAAATGGACTGGTTCCTGTTACATATTTTGAAAGCATATGCTTTTAACACAGGTGAACAGATTCTCAATCTAAATAATAATAATGAACCAGAATATGAGTACAGCCACATTCGGTGCAATGGCCCTTTCAGCAAAATATCAGCTTCTGGAAATTGCATCTTTCAGGCTGATGAGTAGCAGACCTTATGTAAAATTCTAGGCATATCACTATCAGTCTACCTTAGTTTGCTTAATTACAGAAAACTCAGATATAATTGCTACTTCTTATCAAGTGATGCAGAGATTGTGAGATAGACAGGTTTCTCTGTTCCATTTAACAAATATTAGTATTAGACAAAGGCCAGAAAGGAAGGAGTAGAATCCTAGCCTGTTTCCAACATGAATATTCTAATTGCTGGGCTGCAGATTAGACTGGATATTACTTGTTTGTGTCTTGATTAAATTTTCAAGCTTGGTTGAAGTACAGCACAACCTCAATATGACTGTCAACATGGTAGGAAGACGATCCCCAGTACTCTGCAGCCTCTGCCCATAGAAGAATGCACACAACAGTAAGAGCAAATTATCTGCATCTGCACTGCTTGCTATGTAGGACAAAAAGCTGAGGATAATCAGGTTATGGCAGGGTGAAGGTGTTTTAGATCCCTAGGAAAAAGGGATCCTTTCTAAATCCAGGCAGTATAACACTGCTTACTGAGCAGGCAACTCCAGCTACAACCATTCAGGAAATATTGTGATGTAGCTGAAATATCTACTTAGGGGAAAAAAAAATCCTCCTTTTCTTGGTAAGGTGCCTACATGTCCCTCAAGAAACATGGTGGACATATGGGAGGACCCATCCAGTTATTTCTGAAAGTCTGGATGCGATGTGAAAGAGGTGGAGATAGAAGCAAATGGGCAGGGGAGGGAAGGAGGAGGAAGGAAAGAGAACAGGCAGCAATTGGAAAGACCAACTTGAAGGATATTAAACAAACAAACAAACAAACAAAAACCACTCCCACACAGAGAGCAGTCATTTTACTCTAGTGGAAAACAGCACAGAGTAGAGAAGAATCTCTACTGACCGTCTCTGCTTAGATGAGAAACGGGATCAGCAGGAACCCTTGCTAATAGAAAGATGTAGGAGGGAATGTACCAGAAAAGGTTTTCCCCTTCCCAGGCCCCAGCACTGCTTTCTAATATTTTCAATGCAGAACAGTGCCCTCAAACAACAAAACATTGTAGCTGGACCTGAGAATGAGCTGGACCTGGACCTGAGAATAATTCTGATGTTTCCAGTGAGATCTTTACAGGGAAGCCAGGATGCAGCACTAATATTTGAAGTGCTTTCCCACCTTGACACAGTGACAGAATGTCTGCAGGAAGACGGTGCTTTTTGTCACCCAGCAAAGGCTTCATATCGAGCTTTCCACTGAAAATAAAGCAATGACAAGTGAGAGGATCCAAACTCAGCACCTCCTCATGGTAATTTCAGTTTAATCTTTTTTGTCAGAGCAGTGTGATTTCTGTCTTACGGTTTTCCATCTTTACCTTCCTTTTATTTGAACCTGTTTCTTGCTTTTTATTATATGATTATATGTAGCTTGGAAGATTAAATGGTAGAAAACAATACAGTGGCTGTACTGTTCCTCCTCTCACCCCTGTTTCTTTACATGTTTGCAAATGCCTGCAGCTTTGTCTTTCAAAAGTGCTACACAGCACAGAGCTCTGTAAGCGTTTCCTGATCTATGGTACAAATAAGATGTTAATTATAATATTTATTTAAATTAAACAATTTGTATGCACATAGGGTACTTTCAAAACCATTTTGTTCACAAAATTGCTACTACCATTTATTACTACATGAATATTAATTGTTTTAATTAAATTGCGTTAATATGAACACTACAAACCACAAGGAATAATGCACAATGCATTCATCAGTAAATTGGGGGGTGGGGGGGTGGGATCAAAACTGTGCTATATCCAGTGCGAAGACAGTAATTCAGTGAGTTAAGGTTGTTATGAACCCATCAGATATGTAAATACCTCATGCCTTCAGCAGCTCACACAAGTTTATGTACAGTTTGACAAATATACACCCAGGAGTGTATACTATTGTGTTAATGTTTTCATGATTTAAAAGAAATAAATCAGAATTTCCAAACAAATGGTGTTAAGGTGCATACAAATCCAAACCAAGTGGAAAAAATATCCCTATTCTAAACAGGCCGTAGCTCGCTGAAGACAAAATACCTGAAGTGGGACAAGCAGACAGGTTCTGGCTGGGCTCAAAGCCCCCTGAAAGTCCTGGGGAGCAGTATTTTAAGCCTTGACATTTTAAACAGATGAGCATTTCCCTCATACTGGCCTCTCCTCCTTTTCCCCAATGCTCACATATCTTCTTTTTAAATACTCATTACTTGGATGCTGTGGTCACACAGCATTGATTTCAAAGCTCTGCTTCCCTGCACAGAACTGAGCAGCAACAGGAGCAGGGCTTTGAAGAAACAGAAGAGACAAGCAGCTGAGTTCACACAGCCTTGAAACACTGAACAGCAAGAAAGGAGAAGCAAAGGGGAAACTGAAGCCTGACATCAGAACCAGCGTTACAGATACCCACTATAAAGACCCCTGTTTTTCTTCAGGGAGTGAGATACAGGGCTGGGCTCATGGTCTGCTCTTGGCAGCCTTGGTCCAGTTGCACTTAGACCTTGAACAAGGCTCTCAGAGAGAGGAGAAAGGCCAGGCATTCCCTATGACAGGTGTGATGCTTGGCCAGAGACGGGCATCTTAAGCTTTACTGTACTGCACATGAGTTTTTTTCTAAACAGGATTCAGAAAGGAGTCTCCAAGGGACCACACTTTTCTTTACTAATTTGACGCCATTGTTCACCCCACTGATGTCATTAGGGGCTTCAAAGTGAAATCACTTCAGTCTCCTTCATCTCAGCATTAGTTTGGCATTCTGGAGGGTGTTTATTCAGCATACAGCAGTACTTTAAAATACTACTTAGTATGAAATTCCTCAGAAATCAAGATCACTTAGATACTATGTAGTTCTTACGGCAACTCTTTGTTCAGAAATAAGCAATTTTAACCAATCTTTTCATCTGATCATCAGGGCTGCTAATGTTATTTGGGACTAGAACACTTGCCTTATGAGGAGAGGCTGAAAGAAGTGTGCTTGTTCAGCCTTGCGATAAGATGGCTTCAGGGGGACCTAATAGCAACCCACCAAGTACCTAGGTGGTCACCAGGAAGATAGAGTCACACTTTTTATGGAGCTGTACGAGGAGAGAATGATGGACAATGATTGTGGCTTGAAATACATGGAGAAAGGAAAAAAAATAATAAAAAAGAAGACAGAAAGAAAACTCAGTAAGTAAAACTAACCATTGGAAAAAGTTGCCCAGGGGAGTTGTAAATAAAGCCTTGGGCAACCTGGTCTGAATTCAGTGCTGGGTTCACCAAGCCTCATTCACCCAGCAGATTTGGCTAAGAGACCTCCCAGTATCCTTTGCAGCCCAAATGAGTCCATTATTCTGCGTGGATTTTACAGCTGTAGCTATGCCACAAGAGTAAAAGCTCAGGATGTGTTCCTTACACAAATCTCAGCCTAGCTCTGGAAAAGCCGTGAAGTCTCAAGGGCTAATTTATAACTTTTCACGGCACTGTGAAATAACATATCTACAATAAAATCAGGCTGTGTCTATCCTGTATTCTGTATGTATTATTCAGATAAGAACTTAAAGATAAGGCCCCATCTAGCCTCTAGTCATTAATGATTTTAGGACAATATTTGTTATTTCAGAGTTTTGCTGTGAGTCATTACTAAGACTTTTAGATTTGCATACCTAGCTGTAATCTTCTAGCTCAGTCACCTTTTTAAAATAAAAAATCAGTATTTCATAATATACAAAATTCTTTGAGCTGGAATCATTCTGTAAAGATGAGCTCTTCAGATCCAATTTGAATAAAGCTACAAAAGAATTTTGTTCACATTTTGAGTCATTTATAATAGAGAAATATTTAGAGGTTTATTTTCAGCCAAACATGTCAGAATAGTCATCCATTGCATTGTATTGCATAAAGAGGAACAAACCTAATTTCCTTCTTAACGTCCATACCATGCCATACTGGAATTTGAAGGGGACTGAATGTTTCACACTGTTGACACCTCATACAATGCACTGCATAGACTATATAAGAATCTGTTCATTAGTTATCTGTTGATTAACACGGGACCGCAACTTCTCTTCATATGTATCAGGAGTTTTATTTTCTTGGTAATAGTGATTTCCTCTAATTTCTACACATAGTGACACTATAATGTAAGAGACAAAATTCTAAGTGGCGATCAAGTCATAAGCATACAAGAAGTGAATTCCACTTTGTGATGCATACCACAAAAGCAAATTTGGAAACAGAGTTGGTCTGGAGATATGGAACTCATGCAAGTCCTGCCACGTGGACCCAACGTAGCAGTGGTTACCACACAAAGAACTCTGATCCTCTTTCCCCTTATTCAGGACTGAATTCAAATGTAAGAGATGGAGGAAAAAAGGCCACTAGGTTGATAAAGAAAAGGTGGGTTCTAAAGACTAAGAGCTTGGCTCTCAGCATAGATGTTGACAGGAGATATTGTTCTCTCTAAATACATTAGTGGGTGAAAACAGGAAGAAAGAAGACCTATTAAAGCTAAAGAACACCAACACAAGAACAAATAGGTATGTGGTATGACTCAGTTTAGGCGGGAAGTTAGAGGAGTATTTACAGGAATGGCCTTTCAGTAAGAGTAATGAAGAAGAAAAAAACTTGCATAGCTTTAAGATAAAGCTTTATTAACTTTATGGCACAGTTTCTTGTGATGGCATATTTCCAGGAGTTCCCTTCACTCTTATGAAATGTGTTAACAAGACACAGCTACTCAGACAATGTTCCTCCTCCATGATTGCTATCTAAGGATAAATTTAGGATGGGAAGACATTCTCTTCCATGTGACTAGCAGAGCAATCTTGCATCTTAGATCAAGAGAGAAAATTACATAATTTGTTCATGCCTCCTTTGCTCAGAACAGAACATCCTTTTACTTTAAAATCTCAGGTCCACTGAAGTTTATGGGAATTCTGTCACTGATCACAGCAAAAGGCAACTGTATTTTTATATATTACAATCCAAATATTGTATGGCTAGTGGTATGGCTACTCAACATTAAATAAAGGCACTGGAAAAGTCCACCTCCTGAAATTGCAGGGTTAACATTTATTTGAGGGAAAACATGAAAACCTCTTTGCTCTTTTTTTTTTTTTTCTTCTTTTTAATCTCCTTACCAAGCCTTGCCGGGTGGGGTGGGTGGTGGTAGGGGAAGAGCATGACAGACAACAAAAAGCAGCCATAGCTGCAATCAGCAGTGCTTGTGGTAAAGAATATTTTACTCAAGTGAAGAGAGTATAGATATTAGTATTTCTAATATAATATGCAGTGAAAACATAAAAACAAAGAACAGTCTTGACACAAAGAACATACTTCTTAAAAAAAAAAAAGATGAATTTGCTATTAAAAAAATAAACGCCCAGACATCTCATAAAAGCATATTATAAACTAGCATGAAATCAGATTAATATAAAATTCATGCTGAAATGGAATAGAAACAAATCCTTAAAGAAAAGAACATCACACAAATGAATGAGGTTTAAAAAACTGTAAAAAGCAGGACAAGCTAAAAAAAGATATATACAGGTTGTGAAGTAGTGAGCAATTGTATATTGTGTATACTATGGCTGCAGCTGCAGTATAAAAACCTTTTGCGCTCTCAAGATAATCTTTTTAAAGTATGGATTTGCAACCCTAAGATTCCCTGTTGCCATGACAGCATGAAACAGTTGTTGCCCATCATTATGGATCATGTGTTTTAGAAATTTGATTATATTGCTATAGTATTTAGGTTACTTGGAAAATAACCCTGCTGCTTTTCAATGTATTTCATTTTTAGGGAGATGAGGCTTATTAATTCTTTCAAAATGCACACTTATGGAGGGTGAAATATCAGAAATATAGTAGACTCTGCTCTTAACAAAATTAGTCTTTCTATGAGTACAAATACTCTACTGGATATTTAATTAACATAGTGCTATAGAATTCTGTAAATACTTCTACAC
Organism: Anser anser; assembly: GCF_964211835.1. NCBI lineage: Eukaryota > Metazoa > Chordata > Aves > Anseriformes > Anatidae > Anser > Anser anser. The sequence continues at coordinate 42,207,521 of NC_139720.1, read as the reverse complement.
CAGAGGTCAGACTCTGTTAATGTGGAATGATGTGACCAATGGAAGTATGAAATATTTTCAGCACATACAGCCCTTTCTATTTCTGAATGCTACAGTATTATTTACTAAGTATGCCACATTTGCTATATAACACTTATATAAGGTAGCAATTATGCCTTGCAAAGGATGAGCTTATGGTTCTCTCAGGATATTTTCATGCTGTGAAAATTTTTGGTTTTGTATATATATACATATATGTTTAATACCCTAACTTCCATGGAATAGCAGAGGGGATGCAGGTGGGATTATCTGGGTCTTACTGAATTTCTTGCTGTTTAAAAAATTTCAGTCCTCTAAGTCCCAGGTATGGTAAATCAGAGGTGACTACACCACTGGCAACCAGACCGACAGACAGAATCGCCTTTACTCACAATTTTAAGGGCAGCATTTCTTCACACTTCTGCTTGAGCTCTTAAAATATATTTATATATAATAAAGCATGTGTGCCTTATTCTTGAAAAATACAGGTAAATAGATCCAAAATAGATTTGCAGAGGGTTAACACTGACACTGCTCACACCCAGGCTGAAGCACAATTAGAGGTGCTTCTGCAAGGTCTTGAAGGCCTGGCAAAGAAGCCAGCTAGATCAGACTTTGTTCTCCTGTTGTCTCCTTACCAACACAAAAGTTTTTATTTGATTACTGCTGCCCCGTACAACATGTACAATCATACCACCATTTTGAGATGCACCACATCAACATAGTCTATATCTAATAAAACAAGGTTTCATGATTAACCATTTGCCAAATAGGAAAATGATTATGGGATTCTCCATTAGTGTGCCATCAGTGGGACAGTGAACTAGGGCAAAGGCATCATGATCTGGTGTCACAGAATCAGCTAACAGGATTAAGCAGCTGATTTTATCCCCTTTGGTCTTACTTCAAACTCCTGATAAACAGGTGATTATTGTAAATAGCTTAGTGTTTTTTTAAGCAGAGCGAAACAGGTATATTTATTTACACATAAGCCTCAATCTCTCCATCAGATAAGGGATGGACAAGCTTTTCTGTTTCAGGCAACACAGATTTTTTCTGTACTGCAGAGGAGTAGTGGAGAAGAAAACACAAGCAACATTTGGTTCTTAATTTTTTCTATCATTAAACATGGCATATAGCTGAAAAGGTAATAAACACGATAATGAGTTTGGCAAATTCAAGAAATTATCTCTAAATTTGAGGTGATTTGCTGAGTTAACATGAAGTGAGCAATGTATTCATATACTATATTGCATCCAACTGACTCTGCTAAAGATTATGAAATATATTTATGATGTATAAAAAGCAAAGTTGAGCTTCACAGTACAACACAGCTTAAGGTACACTACTAAATCAAAGTATTCAGGAACATTCAGAAATTCAGTTGCCTACATCAGCCAACTGTTATGATGTGGCCTTGCACTATTTTGGCCTGTAACAACTAGCACTACCCCAAGCAATTCCCCAGCCTGGGATGGTGTATGCTCCAGGGAACAGCCCCATAAGCAGCAGGCTCATAGCACTTCTTTTCAGAGGTCTGGGCACAGGCCATGCTGTGCAAGTGTTCCTGGTCAGATTTAATTGACCCGAATTTGGAGTCTACATTAACTGAGACACATAGGGTAACACAGAGATGATAAATACAGGCACTGCCATGAGAGCAAACAAGAGGCTTGCACTGAAACCAGTCTCTGGCATACGCTGAATGCTAACCTCAAGTATTAATTTTTAGAACTCAGATGATTTAACAGTGACTGTACTCCTAAATATCTCTGTGCATAGTTCTGCAGTTTATTATAAGTATGCTGTTTACAGTTTATTGTATCTGCTCCATGTAAAGGACCCTTTATTTTACCGCTGTCTGTTATATGATTCTATTGCTTGGAAACATCCAGAGACACAATCACAGTCCAACAGTACAGAAAAGGCAGTAGCAAATGCCAGTTTTTTCTGTGGGTTTAACTAATATTGACAACACTGCCTCAGTTTCACCTTGTAACAGCCACCAGGAGCTTTATCCACACTGGTGTGTAGGTAACACACTTGCTTTTCCGGCCTGTTTTGTTCAACTATCACAACTCAAACATCAGAGATCAAAATGGCAATCAGTAGAAGCCATATCTGGAGGCTAGATGCAATGCTACTCCCATGTCTGTGGGTCTTCTGAACTTTCTTTTTGAGACTCAGTATGTATGTGCAAAATTACAACCACACAAATATGCTTAAAGTTTGAGACATTTTTTTTAATTACTTATTTATTATTTGGGGGGTGGGGGCTGATTAGTAAGGTATTTTATGCCTCTTTAAACTAAAATATTTTGTTTCAGCATATTCCTTTCCTTCTCTCACCAGAGATCTGATTTATGAATAACCCTGAAAAGCCTGTATGAAGCAGAGTTGGAAGAAGTTGTGTGAGGAAGTAGACAGCCTCTGCAGCCATGTGAGGAGCAAAAGACTTGGTCACAAATGAGTCAGAAAAATTATAAGAGCTGCTGACGGCAGAATCAGTCAGCATAGCTGTCTAGAGGGGAGGAAACTGAGTCAAAGCTACTAATGATGCCTTGACAGCCTCCCCATGGATTGGTAACAGCAGCCTATCTCCTCTAGGAACCTCACTTAGCTCCTGGCAGTCAGCTGGAAAGAGTCCCAGAAAACTCCTTGCTATATAATGCTTTATATCTGGCAAATCCCTGTTTTGCCTAGTCTGATCCTGAACTGAACATCTACAGCTGGTTAGCAAAGCACTGACATAGATGAATACGTAACTGCCAGAGAAAATTAGCCCCCTTTCTAAAAAGCTAACTTTGAATGCTACATGCCCCTCCTATTTTGCATTAAGCTTGCCAATTTATTAGAGTTCAAAAAGCTGTATTTTCTCTTCTTCAGTCAACTATTTTATTTCAGAATGTTAACCCAACTGTAATCTTGTAGTCCAGTTTTGTATAATGTAGAAATGTGGGAATTTGCTTTAACAAATCCCCCTGCATTATGCTCGAAGCAAATACATTTCTTAGCTTTCCCAGAACCCTTAATAGAGCCTCCTGTAAACATGATGGGACTTGCTGACAGAAAAAGCTATCCAGAGGGCATGCTCTGAGCAAATGCATGCAGCAAAACATCTAACACATCCAAATGGAATTATAGCACAGAGGGCACCTCAGCATGTTTATCCTTTCATGGCGTGCTAGTAATTTGTTTTTTCTTACTTCAGTAGTCTAACAGATCTTTACAAGTGTCCAAGGACAAGCCAGATTTCTATTATGAGATGTATATAACTTAAGCTAAATGTAACAAACTATAAGACATAGCCTTTTCTAAAATCCTTCATTTCTGTCATTTGTGAGAGCATATGTGTGGGTCCACCAGAAAAAAGATTTAAATTCCTCAAATATAAGGGGGTATTTATACTTTACTTACAGTATGAAATACATGCCAGTCATGCTCATTCTACCATAAATGTATTTTTGCTTCCATATTTGGAACAAGCTACTTGTGGAAGTTTTACATATGTTATTAACAATTGCCCTGGACATATGGCATTAGTATGCATCAGGACAATAAATTTTCAAGAAAACCGTGAAATTCACCCATGCTTGAAATGAAGTAGAACAGCATAAATCTGGGTGTCCCACATGAAGGAATTAGCATGAAAAGATGTCTCTAAGCTTTTTTGGAGTTACGAAGACCAAGAAGGTCTATGAGCAGGAATCCTTCCCCCTCCTGTAATCCCCCTCCCCTGTAAAGAGCCAAACATTAGGTGCGAACCCACAGTGTTTGTATACCTTTTAAATCAGAGCATTCCAAACAAGCCACAGAGAGAGGTCAGGTTTTGGCCTATAACTTGGTAGAATTATCCTCATAGCTCTAGGAAGCCTCTTAGCTCTACAACCTTCATAAGGCAAGACCAAACAGAAAAGCTCCATCTATTCAAGCAGGAAATTCTGTGCATTTTACAGTAAGATCCAAACTACTGAAGTTGTCTCTTGAAATTCTGCAAGCTCTATATAAAATGTAGGAATTAAGTTCTTCAGAATGTCAAAGTTGTCATATGATTTTGCTTTTTTTTTCTCCTATCTAAAGAGTCTCATAAATTCATCCATATAATGTACTCCACAAATTAATTCTAATTACTACACTACTTACAAATCAGAAAACCACCTTTGCAATGCTTTCTTTTGATAGGTACTAACCATATCAGTAGTATCTGCCTGCTAGCAGACAAGGACACAAAACACACCGTGGTGAAGCCTGATGTTTTTTTCAGCAAAATTTTAAAGGAATGTTTTCCCATCCCATTCCAGAACTGATGCCTGTCCTATACTTAAAGAAGTAGGTCAGCAAGAGCTGCATTGCCTGGGGTCCTTATTATCCTTTTGCTGCAGCGAAAGCAGCTTTCTTCTTCAAAAAGAAGACAAAAAAATCTGTTCAAATCTAAATTTAAAAGCTAACATTACAGATCTTGGTACAGCACAGACAAGCAGCTGATTTGCATCTGACCTGTCTCGGTCCCAGGCTTCCCTTTCCTCTAGAGCTTTTGGTATCTGAGTCAGTACAGGCCACTATAGATAAACACAGGCATAGGCAGGGACATCTTAAGAAGTTGTCAAGAAGTTCAAACAACTGGCCTGTTTCCTGGGGAACAGCACCATTCCTGTGCATACAGATACTATTTTCATTACTGTGTTCTGGGCTTTTCCACCCATCTGTATGTTTTTAATCCTAATAGGGTTTGTTTTTGTAGGAATAGCTCTGGTGTAAAGCCAAGTGCAAAGGGCTGAGTTGTCAAGCAGAGAGGATGCTGGTTTCACAAATATCAATAAGACATGCAGTAAAGGGTTCTTAGAAAGTTCTCAGGCAAGAGAGAAGTGAGTAAGGAGTAATTCTATGGGCCAGTGTCCTGAGCATGATGGAGAAGGTAAAAGAAGAGTTGCTAATGCTAGTGGGAGCAGAGAGGCTGCCAACACCAACCATTTTGCTGTAACTGGAATGGTCTGACGGAACACAGCAACACACTTGTATTGTATTAGTCAAATGACACAGTTACCACACTGAGAGGAGCTCACTCCAAGTGCTCGCAAAGCTGGTGAAGCTGCTGGAGCACAAACCTAGGCACACAGTGCCCATTCACATTCCACACTACTGCTTAAATTGGAGAGGTATAAAGTTAAATTCAAGCAAGTAAACACAAAATCAAAGTTGCCTGAGTCTCAAGGTCCACAATAACTGTAATATACTTTACTTTATACTCTAGCATAATTTTGCTTGCCTTGGACATTAAAGTAATGAATTCTTGTCATTGTATGTTGTGCTGAACTAGGTGACAGACTGCTTCTGTCATTTACTTCACCAGCAGGGCCTCAGCTGGCCTAAATTTATAAAGTCAGACATCTGTATGCTTGGCTATTAAATTTACAGACTCTTAGTCCTAACTATACCCCAGAAAAACTTGACAGAATTAACAATTAAAAAAAAAAAAAAAAAAGGTTATAGCCATTCTCATAAAGCCTAGAAAGGAAAAAAAAAAAAGTAAGAAAACAAAAAAGCACTGCATGTCTCCTGGACTGGTTTGGCTATTTCTCCACTCAGATTAAGCCTCCAGTGTGTATCTCATGTTTGCCTTGGCCATACTAGAGGCTATCTGAGAGCAGAATACTAAGGCTCTAAGCAATACTCCCCCAAACCCTTTTCCACATGGGGTATAGAAATAGTGATTTCTTGGAATACTCCCCCAAACACTTTTCTACGTGGGGTATAGAAATAGTGATTTCTTGGAAACACAGCATTTCTGTCACTTGTGTCTGTCACGATTAGTAGAACAATGTTTCCAATTGATTTATAGCAACAAAGGCACTTGCTTTTTTGGAGCGTGACATTTACTGTTATCTCTTTGCAAAGCATGACAATCTCAGGGCAATGGAAAGAAGACTTGAATATCGATTAAAACAAACTTGATTCATTAAAAGTACTGCTGACATTTCCACTGATCTGCGGTATTCTTTTCCTTCACATTAAACAATGTAGTCATTTAAAGCTCTTAAGGTCACTGTTCTGTAAACGCACTGGGTTTAAGGTACATGCCATTTACTTATTGCTTGGGCTAAGGAAAAAAGAAAAAGAAAAAGAAAGAAGAAAAAGAAAAAAAGAAAAAAAAAAGAAAAAGAAAAAAGAAAAAGAAAAAAAGAAAAAAAAGGAGAAAAAGAAAAAAGAAAAAGAAAAAGAAAAAGAAAAAGAAAAAGAAAAAGAAAAAGAAAAAGAAAAAGAAAAAGAAAAAGAAAAA